>NC_138769.1:232518531-233253531 GCF_965119305.1 Pelophylax lessonae
GGGTGCACCAACCTCATGCATTACCACTAAAAAGGTTTATTAAAATACAAAAAAGCAACATACATTGTACTCACAAATACATAATTGCACACATGTAAGAAAAATGGAACCAATCGCACCCCAGAACTGCTAGGATACTCATATGGTGCTGGATGACGTGATGGCGTCTGCATATGCCTGGCTGATGTGTTTTGAGGGAGAACCCTCTTCTTCAGAGCAAAAAGTACTGCTGACCCACGATAAATTCACAAGGTGTTATATAGTCGGTCTATACCCCCCACAACACTCCGCCGCATCCCACAGGGAGCAAAGGTCAAGGGTGTGGGTAACTGGGATGGGGTTTGTTTACTGAAAGTCTATAACGCCCATAAAAATGAGGGACCACACAATTAAAACTGCCATCCCTATGTGTACAAATCAGCCATAGACATTCTGCCTCTCTCGGGAACAATCGCGGGTGGCTGGCGGATATCAGGTCCACCAGACCCACTAATTGGCTCCCTCTGTGTCTAATCAGCTCGCGATCAGGTCTCCGGCAGCACGCGTGCACCCCCTAGAGGCTATTACACGAAATGACATACAGGTACGTGATTTTGTGCAAAAGAGCCGACCTGCCACACTAAATGTACGTTACGCAGGCGACAAGCTGTAAAGTAGCATTCCAGTCATGTCCTAACTATATCTAAACCTGCCCCAACCTGTATTCTAAGCCTATTCTAATTACCCTGTAAAGGAAAGATGTGTATACTTACCTATTCTGGTCTGGTTACATGATTGGCTCTCAGCACCATCTTTAGTGTAGAGAAGGAATGGCAAAACAACACTGCTATGTGGATTCCCAAGAGTCTGTCCACACACTGTGTATAGAGAATAGACTTTTGGGATAAGTAGTAGTAGATAAGTTAAAAATAGGAATAATAAAACAGTGGCACACCCAGTCTAAACTACAAACTCAGAGATGGCCATTAAAAATGTGGTTTATTTAAATACAGTCCATCAGAGGTTAACACCACACATCCCATAGTGTCAGGAAAGGATAAGGGATAACTCAGCTAGCATAAATGATAAGAACAGAGACGGCGCAGGATTGTGTTAGTAGTAAAACAACTTTCAATGAATAAAAAGTTTAGTAATGAACCACTAGCGGGTTTATCGTACTGGGAGAGGAGGACTACAAGGACCAGCATAACAATTGGTATACACACTTAGAACTAAAAAATAAAAGGGGAACAATATCCATTTGTAAGAACGAAGTGAGCACTCAAAAAGATTTCTTAAATAAGAGTGTGTTTTTATACATGTTTATATGTGTTTTTAAATATACCATATTTATCGGCGTATAACACACACTTTTTCCTCCTAAAAATGGAGGGCAAAACACCAGTGCTTATACGCGAATATATTAAAAAAAAAAAAAGCCGGGCAGCACTGAGAGGCAGAGGAGGGGGGCGGGCCGGGCCAAGCAGAAGGAAGGACGAGCGATTGCTGTCATAGGAAGTCCCGCCTCTTATGATAGACAACACAATGGCCCAATGCCGGGACGTGTGACATCTATCATAGGCGCCGGGACGTCAGATGAAAGCGGCCGCTCGTCCTCCCTTCTTCCCGCCCCGGGCCCGCCCCCCTCTACCTCAGCGCTGCCTTCTTCTAAAAAATATATTGCCGCTCTGTGAAATGGTGCTGATGAGGCTGCTTTGGGGACACTGCGCTGGTGAGGCTGCATTGGTGGAGACTGCACTGGCAAGGCTGCTTTGGGGTCACTGCGCTGGCGAGGCTGCATTGGGGTCACTACGCTGGTGAGGCTGCATTGGGGACACTGTGCTGGTGAGGCTGCATTTGGGGCACTGCGCTGGCGAGACTGCATTTGTGGACACTGTGCTGGCGAGGCTGCATTGGTGGACACTGTGCTGGCGAGGTTGCATTGGTGGACACTGTGCTGGTGAGGCTGCATTGGTAGACACTGCACTGGGGAGGCTGCATTGGTGTACACTGCGCTGGCAAGACTGCATTGATGGACACTGTGCTGGCGAGGCTGCATTGGTGGACACTGTGCTGGCGAGGCTGCATTGGTGGACACTGTGCTGGTGAGGCTGCATTGGTGGACACTGTGCTGGCGAGGCTGCATTGGTGGACACTGTGCTGGTGAGGCTGCATTGTTGGACACTGCGCTGGCGAGGCTGCATTGGTGGACACTGCGCTGGCGAGACTGCATTGATGGACACTGTGCTGGCGAAACTGCATTGATGGACACTGCGCTGGCGAGACTGCATTCATGAACACTGCGCTGAAGAGACTGCATTCAAGGGCACTGGTAAGACTGCATTCGATTAAAAAAAAAAAGTTCAATACTGTTTATTTAAGCTTTTTCCCAAAATTTCCCTCCTAAATTTGAGGTGCATGTTATACGCCGATAAATATGGTACTTTATTATTTTTTCATATTTAAGATATAGTCCTGACTTTGTATTTACACATATGCATTTTTATCCCATCATTTATTTTGTCATTCTAAGTGTGTACAAACCTGCTAAGCATCTATTGCAGGTAGGCTTGACAAAGGGGTGGCTTGCTCTGAAAAATGTTGTCTCCAGTCGCTCTTCATCACATAAAGTACAGGATCCAGTGTGCCAGTGCTAGCTTTCAAACAATACCTGGTGGACTGAAAATCCAGGGACTGCTGCCTATTGCCCTTTTTTATTAAGGCAGCATGGGTGCAAGTTGCAATTCGAACAGCTCGCTGCGGGGGAGGGTTTGTCTGAAATCCACTGAATTACATAATATAAAAGGACGTGTACATCTTCCCTCCCCTGATCCGAAGAAGTCCGATGATTGGCGGACGAAACGCGCCATCCAGTGACGTCCATTACTCCCAGATGACATGCAGGTGTGCTTTGAGCTGATCACCCTCTTCAGCCTTATCTCCCCTTGCTAACACAGATTCTTCATATGGAAACTCTGAAACTGGCTGCTAAGTTCTTAATCACCAGCCTGGTTATGGTCAACTCTGGAATTTCATGTTGGGGGCACAAGTGACAAAAAGCAGTGAGTATTACACTCCCCTTGCTTGGGTGATATAGCATTAGCCTGCTTAGGCCCCCCTGTACCTGCACTGAACTGTCTATTCAAGGTGGATGTGTGTTTGAACTTTAATTTATTATACTCCTTGATTGGAATATCTGTCATCAGTGGAATATACTGTTTTTCCATTTCACCTGTAGTCAGTCTCAGAATCTCAGTGTGGATGGACTTTGTATTTACACCATCAAATGTTCTACCAGGTGTGTCCTCTTACTATGCTGATTAATTGGATAAGCTCATGCTGCTTTATCAGAAATATAGCACTCTGAAGAGCGATCCACACTTGCAACATTTAATCTGACTCTTTGAAATGTGATATACTTATTACTGTGGTTCTTAACTCACGTTTCAAGTTGACTTCAAGTCATGCAATTTATGCCAACTACTATATTGCTATTGTGCTTTACAGCATAGTGGGAGTTCTGATATTAGCTTAATTTACAGCTGTGAGTGAAATATCCCTTGCATTTATTCACCTGCACTGTCATCGGGATGTTAATTATGTTTATGTCATGTCTTGCGATTGTGTTTGCAGATACAGTGGGTACTGAAAGTATTCAGACCCCCTTAAATTGTTCACTCTTTGTTATATTGCAGCCATTTGCTAAAATCGTTTAGGTTCATTCTTCTTCCTCATGAATGTACACATAGCACCCCATACTGACAGAAAAACACAGAATTGTTGACATTGTTGCAGATTTATTAAAAAAGAAAAACTGAAATATCACATGGTCCTAAGTATTCAGACCCTTTGCTGTGACACTCATATATTTAACTCAGGTGCTTTCCATTTCTTCTGATCATCCTTGAGATGGTTCTACACCTTCATTTGAGTCCAGCTGTGTTTGATTATACTGATTGGACTTGATTAGGAAAGCCACACACCTGTCTATATAAGACCTTCCAGATCACAATGCATGTCAGAGCAAATGAGAATCATGAGGTCAAAGGAACTGCCTGAAGAGCTCAGAGACAGAATTGTGGCAAGGCACAGATCTGGCCAAGGTTACAAAAAGATTTCTGCTGCACTTAAGGTTCCTAAGAGCACAGTGGCCTCCATAATCCTCAAATGGAAGACGTTTGGGACGACCAGAACCCTTCCTAGAGCTGGCCGTCCGGCCAAACTGAGCTATCGGGGGAGAAGAGCCTTGGTGAGAGAGGTAAAGAAGAACCCAAAGATCACTGTGGCTGAGCTCCAGAGATGCAGTCAGGAGATGGGAGAAAGTTGTAGAAAGTCAACCATCACTGTGTAATGTTCTGGTACCTTTGGGTACCCTAATTACTCTTTCATAAGTGTATGCGCCCCACCATTCTCTTTTGGTAAGGTGCGCATACACCTTTAAGACTGATGCTGTCATCACTGAGCGCCGGACTGGATGGCTATTTAGATCGCCGGCTCTCACTCACATGTGTTCGTTCAAACTGCTTTGTGCCTTGATGCTAACCTGCTTGCAAGCATACCTCGCTGTCGGAACCACGCTGCGCTGATCCCTGTATCCCGCTACCGGATCATCCGCTCTTGCCGAACCTCTCCTCTGCTACATTGCTATTAGTGATAAGTACCCCACAGGGGAAACCTCTATAACTTTCATACTAAAGCTTACACTATCTAGCTCTGCATACTAAGGACTATTACTACATCTGCATTATCTAAGATTGCTAGCTCTTGAGCCTACTACCACCTGTTCTTGCACTGGGTTGATCTCTCTTGTATGTCCACCTGCTACTCTGTCATCTGCTACCATACATGATTGCTAAACCTATCTGCATCCCATCTGCTACTATCTTACTTTCAAGAACATTTCCTTTCAAGTGTCTGTCATCTACCATCTCTACCCAACCTGTCTCTTCAGCCTATCAACACTGTGTTACTATATACATAAGTCACTCTAGGAACCATCTTATTGAGTGTGTGTATTTACTTGCTGAATTGAGATCATCCACACATGATGAGTCATTGAGAGTTGGGATTGGTGTCTCAGCGTTTCTCTACATGACTACTGAAGTGGAATATTTCTGCAGCTGAAAATCCACATCATACATAAAACGCAGGAGCGTTACACACTGCAGCCCTCCACCAGTCGGGGCTTTATGGCAGAGTGGCCCGACGGAAGCCTCTCCTCAGTGTAAGACACATGAAAGCCCGCATGGAGTTTGCTAAAAAAACACCTGAAGGACTCCAAGATGGTGATAAATAAGATTCTCTGGTCTGATGAGACCAAAATAGAATTTTTTGGCCTTAATTCTAAGCGGTATGTGTGGAGAAAACCAGGCACTGCTCATCACCTGTCCAATACAGTCCCAACAGTGAAGCATGGTGGTGGCAGCATCATGCTGTGGGGGTGTTTTTCAGCTGCAGGGACAGGACGACTGGTTGCAATCGAGGGAAAGATGAATGCGGCCAAGTACAGGGATATCCTGGACAAAAACCTTCTCCAGAGTGCTCTGGACCTCAGACTGGGCCGAAGGTTTACCTTCCAACAAGACAATGACCCTAAGCACACAGCTAAAATAACGAAGGAGTGGCTTCACAACAACTCCGTGACTGTTCTTGAATGGCCCAGCCAGAGCCCTGACTTAAACCCAATTGAGCATCTCTGGAGAGACCTAAAAATGGCTGTCCACCAACGTTTACCATCCAACCTGACAGAACTGGAGAGGATCTGCAAGGAGGAATGGCAGAGGATCCCCAAATCCATGTGTGAAAGACTTGTTGCATCTTTCCCAAAAAGACTCCTGGCTGTATTAGATCAAAAGGGGGCTTCTACTAAATACTGAGCAAAGGATCTGAATACTTAGGACCATGTGATATTTCAGTTTTTCTTTTTTAATAAATCTGCAACAATGTCAACAATTCTGTGTTTTTTTGTCAGTATGGGGTGCTATGTGTACATTCATGAGGAAGAAGAATGAACCTAAATGATTTTAGCAAATGGCTGCAATATAACAAAGAGTGAAAAATTTAAGGGGGTCTGAATACTTTCTGTACCCACTGTATGTGTTATTAATCTTTAATTTTTTTTTACCTTCCACACCGCGCGGGTATCACCTTATATTGTGAATAGTTACTCCCATTCCTTTTGGTTTTTGATGGTTCTACCCCTATAGATTCCCCACACCCCCTTCGGGATGAGTGAAGGATTACCCCCACCAACCAGTTTTGTGACTGGGACCCTTTTACATATGCATGCACACCCCCTACCTGGAGCTACAAAATCATGTACATGTACCTGGCCCAGTGCTGCACGGCCGCCCTGCCGCAGTATAAACATCCTGAAGCAGTTAAAGTCCCATTCACTGCTTAATACATAGGCTCCTTAAAGTAGGTGCCTACCCTAAATAGCATTTACTTGACCACAGCATTGCATTTCATAAACGTTTGAAATGCATGCAATCTAGAAATTTTTGCATGGCATTTCTTTGGGTAGTTAGGCCATGCCTGCGTAATGCATGTTGAAACAGTAACTTGAAGTCTAGCTCAGAAGCCCATGTGACAAGACCAGAACACAGGAGAACAACTGTGAGATAGTGAAATAGTGTTGTCTCCAAAGGTTTTAGCTATTTGTTTAGGCAGAAATACTTTTTTACCATTAGAAGAATTAATATGAGGGATATATCTTTTTATCTCCAGATCTTTGACTGCTTTGGCTAGCATTCTCCCGCATTTATTACCGGACTCGTATCCTACTCTCCGGCTTCTCTGAAGATCTGCCTTGGCTTTAAACTGCAATAAGTCTGTTATTTGTTTACGTACTGCATTCACTTTCCTCTCTACTTCTACAGATGTTTTTTGTTTATGGGCTATTTCTATTTCCTGAAGCTCGTTTACCAATGTTTCTAGTTGTTTCTTCCGTTCTTTTTTTAACCTGGATCCATGTTTTATCAAAACTCCTCTTATTACTGTTTTATGCGCCTCCCATAAGATTCCTGATTCGCATTCAGGTAAATCATTTGTTTGGAAGTACCATTGAATTTCTTTCTGAACGTCCTCTTTCACCTCTGGGGTCTGAAGTAAGCTTTCATTCAGTCTCCAAAATCTATTTACTTGCTTCTCTTTTTCTGAAAGTGAGTAGCACATCACTATCGGAGCATGATCCGACCATGTGATGTTACCCACCTCCGTTTTTATCACTGAATGTAACTGCCTATGGGGAACTAGGAATTGATCGATTCTGGTGTATTTTTTATGTGTTATCGAGTAATATGTATAGTCCCTTTCTCCTAAGTGTTGTAAACGCCAGATATCTATCAGTTGATGTTTATGCAATATCTGAGTTACTTTTTTTCTCATTTTGGGGGACACCACTGACGTTCCGGAGGAAGTATCAATTCCAGGGTTTATCGGAATGTTTAAATCTCCCCCTAATAATATTTGCCCTTCTCCAAATTCCGATAGGACCTTAAAGGTTCTAGAGAGGAAGGTGTCCTGATTTACATTAGGTGTATAAATCGAGCCAATGGTAACTTTAACTCCCTCTAGGAGTCCTTTCACAAAGGCAAATCTCCCCTCGGGGTCCAAACAGGTTTCCTCATGTTCCCAAGACAATTTATTTGAGATGAGAATGGAAGCCCCTTTTGACTTCGAGATTTTATTACTTGAGTGATAACCTATAGGATAGTTTTTATTTCTTAAAGATGGGGTTTTATCTTCTCTAAAGTGTGTCTCCTGAATGAGCGCTATATCCGCCTGCAATTGTCTACGTTCGTTTAGGAGCATATGTCTTTTTTCGGGGGTGTTAAGTCCCCTCACATTAAATGAAACAATTTTTATAGCTGCCATTGGTTTTAAGAATAATTCTCTCCGAGAAGAAGGAGAGGAAAGAGGGAAAAAAAAAAAAGGAAGGGGGGAAGTAAGAAAGGGAAAAAAAAAAAAAAAACCCTCCCCCGCTAAAAAAGGAAAATTATCCTCTTGCGGAGGATATTCCTCCCAACTAAATTATACCTAAGTATATTACGCTCACTTCCCTCCCTATTTTTATGAGCGTTTTCCTATTGGAGGTGGAGCCCAGAGCCCTCCCGGAGTGAGGTTCCCCTCCCTCTCTCCTTTGACCCTACTTAATCTCTTTTAATGCCATTTTTCTTCTTCCCCTGTATTTACTATAGATGGCCGTTTTAACCGTCAAGACCAAACCCTATTAAATTTGTTTTCCTAATCATTTCTCCCCCCACCGCCCCTCCCACTCCGTGGGGTTTAAACAACCGAAACCAAGATAGAGAGGACCCACTTGTAATATCTACAAACTAACCCTCCTTTCCTTGAGGTTCCATAAATCATACCGAGACTAAAGAAAACTTTATCAATGAACCCTTCACTGATACACAACATATCTTATTCAATGGAGAGAAGAAAACAGGGAGAAAAAGAGAGATAGAGAGAGAGAAAAAAAATAATTAAATAAAAACTGAAAATCAAGTCCTCTCTCCCTTTCTTCCTCCCTCTGTGGGGGAAACCCCCCCCCCCCCCCATATAATACTTAAATTAATCTCGTCATTTCCTGTCTATCTATATTATCTTCTTTCCTACTTTTACCTGGATATTTTTATTCAGCATTATATAATTTGAAAGAAGAAAACATAGAAAAAGTAAACATGGATACTTACATTAAGGAATCTAAAATGCCAACATTCCCACTGGAAATCAGGAGGGAGTTGGACTTACCGATAACCATGCTGGAGGTCCAACAAGTCATTGAGAAGATGAAGCAGGGAAAAGCTCCAGGCCCTGATGGCTTAACAATACAGTATTATAAAGTATTCTTTCCGATCTTGGGGCCGTATCTGACAAAATTATTTAATGAAATAGGCCAAAATTCAACCTTTTGTAGAGATTCGTTGGGAGCACATGTGACTGTGATACCCAAAGAGGGGAAAGATCTAACTCTTTGTGGTAGTTTTAGACCAATATCGTTGTTGAATGTGCACCTAAAGATCTTTACAAACATTATCGCAAATAGATTAACACAACACATAAATTCACTGATACATTTAGACCAAGCCGGCTTCGTCCCTCAAAGAGAAACCAAGGATAATACTATTAAAATATTAAATTTAGTACATATGGCGGAAAGTACTCATCTCCCCTGCGTAATATTAGGGACAGATGCAGAAAAAGCATTTGACCGCATTAACTGGGAGTTCATGTTTTCCACATTGAACCATATAGGAATAGATAAAATTATGTTTCAATGGATTCGAGCCATTTATTCCACACCTTGGGCTCAGGCAAAGGTTAATGGTATTTTATCAGATCCCTTTCCTATTAGAAATGGGACAAGACAGGGATGTCCTTTATCCCCTTTACTATTTGTGTTATCTTTAGAACCATTTTATGTAGAGTGAGACAGAGTTTGGATATATCTGGAGTAGTGTGTGGGGACACGCAATATAAAGTTACTGCATATGCAGATGACTTATTGTTTACGCTCACGAGACCAGATGTATCATTGCCGAATTTATTTAAAGAATTTGAAGTATATGGAAGATTGTCTAATATGAAGATAAACTTCGATAAATCAGAAGCCATGGGAGTGGGAGCTCTACCTTCCTACTTCCAGAGGCTGAAACAAAATTTTGGGTTTAAATGGACCGAGAGAGAGATAAAATATTTAGGTACATATATCCCCCTCAAGGTGAAGAGAACATATGAAAATAATTTCATTCCTCTACTGCATAGAATAAAACTGTTGTTAGAGAAATGGAACACAGGAATACATTCCTGGTTTGGTAGATCAAACTTGATAAAAATGTCGATCCTCCCGAAATTCTTATACTTATTTCAGGCTTTACCTATCAATATCCCAGTCCAATATTTTAAACAAGTTCAATCAGTGTTTATAAATTTTGTTTGGGCAAAAAAGAAACCAAGATTGTCAGTTAAATATTTAACTCTTCCAAAAAGATATGGTGGTGTGGCCTTACCGGATATTCGCAGATATTATCAAGCCTCCCACTTTTGTCGCCAAATAGACTGGTGCAGACACAAGACGTCTAAATTATGGATACACTTGGAACAATCTCAAACACCAATCCCATTGAACAGGGCTGCTTGGAGTTATGACGACATACCTGGGAGCCTGAAAGGCCATCCGTTGATAGGTAACACACTAAAAATAGTCTCACAAGTTTATAAAAAGGGGATGGAGAAAAACAGGGAGTCCCCTTTATTTCCCATTCTGGGAAATCCAAGGTTTCCAATGGGAATGGAAAAAGGCCCCTTTGGAGAATTAAAAGAAAGAGGTTACTTTCAAGCCTTACATTTTCTGAAAGGGAATAAGTGGCCAACACTTGAAACATTGGTGGATAAGGAGGATATTTTTGGGCTTCCATTTTGGAGTGCCATACAGGTACATCATTATCTCAGTACATTACCACAACCTCAGAAATATGGAAGGCAGGTGACAATATTTGAAAGATATTGTTCAGAATCAGGACCATTAGCACATACTCTATCTAAAATGTATAATATATTGGTGGTTCCTATGGAACAAGTTAAATTGCCCCAACTAAGTAAATGGGAAGAAGAAATTAATTGTGTCTTTTCCTCTGAACAGCAACAACAGATAATAGACAGGGTTTTTCAGTCTTCTATTTGTACCAAAGTACAAGAAACAAATTATAAAATTTTAACACGTTGGTATTATACCCCTCAGAGACTAAATAGTATCTATCCTAATACATCAGATCTGTGCTGGCGCTGTCAACAGGAACAAGGCACAATGCTACATATTTTTTGGACTTGCTCCAAAATAAGAGGATTTTGGGAAGAAACCAGAAGAATAATGCAGAAATTTACGGAGGTAGAGATTCCATTAGACCCTGCCTTCTTTCTGTTACAATTATCAACAATGTCAACTAAAAAATATAAAAGATCAGTTTTAAGCCATTTAGCAAATGCAGCAAGATTATGTATCCCTTTGGGGTGGAAAAAAAACACTCCACTCTCTATAAGGGACTGGATAGAGAAAGTGGAGGAAATAAACAGGATGGAAGACTGGACTTTAACAGCAAATCACAATAGAGAGAGATATAGACAGATATGGGAGGGTTGGAATGTATTCATCCTCTCTGAGGAAGGGAAGGCAATAAAGAAACAGAGAATTTAGAAATGAATGCCATTGGCTCTGAGGAGAAGGAGAGGAAGGGCCTGTCCCCCCCCCCCTTTTTTTTTTTTTTTATTTAATTTCTTTTCTTTTTTGTCTAATTTTCTTTATTTTTTTTAATTTTTTTTGTGTTTAATAGGGGGAAGATAAGGGAGGGAAAGAAGGGGAAGGGGGGAGGAGGGAGGGAAGGTGAGGGGAAAAAAAAGGGAGAAAAGGTAAGGGGGATAGAATGGGTTGGAAATAAAAAAAAACGACACTCCCTAAGGATAGGGAGAAAATATGTTACCATATTTAAGAGGTGGGAGGAGAAAATAAATATTTATTTTCTTAACATGTATTTATGTTGGTATAATAGTTCTTTTTTTTTTCTTCTGACTGATATTTGTGAAATGTAAACCCATTCTTTTTCCTTCTAATAAAAATTAAATTTGAAAAAAAGAAATAGTGTTGTCACCCTATAGCAGAAAACGCCTTTAACATTAGTGTGTTAAAATTTATATAGAATTTAAGTGATTGGGGTTACTTATACAGTAAGCTCTGCCAATCTGCATACTTTCTGGAATATGACTATATTTAGCAAAACCATATTTTAAGATCCTTCTCTTGGCAAAATAAAAAATCTGAAATGTCCAATTAAAATGGGGACGATTTGAGAATGTGACTTTGTATAAATTTGTTCCTCAAACCAAAATAAAAAAACGGCCAATATGCAGTTTAAAATATGGTTTAGCCAAACCATATTTTAAGACTCTTCTCTCGGAAATTTAAAAAATCAGAATTGTCCATTTAAAATTGGGACAGTTGGGAATGTGAATTTATTTAATTTTTTTCCCTCAAACTAAAAAAAAAAAAAAAAAATGTCCAATATGCAGTTCAACATATTCTGAGTTAAGATTGTTGAAATAATATATTTTGTCCCCATCAAAGAATGTGCCTTGGTCTAAAATAAATTGCTTACCCCATCTCTGCAGGTACATTCCTTTTGCATTCAACATCTGAAAAAACCAAGGACAAACAGAAAACACAGTACAACATGTGACAATAACAAAATTAAATGTGAGTAATAACTAGAAAAAGGTTGTCTGGATTAACCTGCTGTTGTTTTACGCAAGAAACAGATGATTCCTGCTGTTTGGAATAATAAATGTATCAATGTGCAAAGCAATTTGTTAGACTAATAGAAACTCTTTTGGAAAATGTAATCACTTCATAGCAGGAATATATGCATTCATTCTCTTAATACATCCCATTGTACTGGTCAGTGAAGTAAAATCTAATTGGTTGCTTAAGGCTACTACACTTAGCACTTTTTTCCTTATGTTGTTTATTGAAAACCCCTGTTTATAAAAAATGGTTTATGTCTATGACAAGACTGCTGGGGGAATTTTATTAAAGCCCTGAAGACACTATTCTGGCAGTATGGCCCTATAAAATTATTTAAAAAATTCTTGCCGTGAGTATCAATGGCTTTACTGACATGTGCGTCAGATTCAGGTAGTTCTTAACAGTGCCACTTTTACAAAGTGGCTATATTACTGCACCAAATTAAAAAATAATTACCTCCAGTTTATAGATAATGAAACTGGAGATAATTAAATCCAACTCTATGTTGGCATACAGAGTGGCATGATTTTGACCAGTGCACAAACCAAGGTCCATAAAGACATGGATGAGCATGTTTGGGGTGGGGGAACTTGACCTCAGCCTGATAAAACACCTTTGGAACGAATTAGAGCGAAGACTACGAGCCAGGCCTTCTCATCCAAAATCAGTGCCTGACCTCACAAATGTGCTTCCGGAAGACTGGTCAAACATTCCCATAGACACATTCCTAAACCTTGTGGACAGCCTTCCCAAAAGAGCTGAAGCTGTTATATCTGCAAAGGGTGGTTTAACTTAACATTGAACCCTACGGACTAAGACTTGGGTGCCATTAAAGTTCATGTGCATGTATTGGCAGTCATCACAATACTTTTGACAATATAGTGTATCTTACATGTATATCCCTATTTGTAAAAAAACCAAACCCCTATTGTAAAGGTCCAGTTGACCTTAACTAAAATCAAGGCACACCTAACAGCCTCAATGACTCTCAAGGAAAGATTTCCTAAACTAATAAATTTGATGCAACCATTAGAAGACCTGCAAAAAATACACTATTTTATAATATAACAGTTGTGGAACCTTTTCTCAAGAAAATACAAGTCCTAACAGCACCACCCTACAGATTTTTTGAAGATGAACAATCTCTTCTTGTAATTTAATGCAATCTGTACATTTTATCCTATTTATTACTGCAATAAATATGTATTGTATCCGTTCTGAACAAACATTCAGCATTTGCAATTCAGTTGCTTTTATGCTAATAATAAATAGTAGACAAGGCACTCTAGATTTTGCAAATGTACTGTGTTAATTTGGCTTATTACTGTATATAATGTATTCAACTGAAAACAATATTACTTTGCTGAGGAGCATGGCTTGTTTTTTTCTCCATAGATGCTTTGTACCTGAAACTGAGAAGAAGACCATTAGCAAACCTGATGTTATAAATAGGAAGCATTCTCCAGAGAATTCAAGCTAAATAAAGTACTCCCAAGAATTTCCTCCACCTCCCACAATACAATTTGATTGTTGATCTCCTGGGGATGTTTCACATTTATCATCATGCTATGGATAGAAGTAAACAGTGCTTTTTTACTAGCCTTCACTTTGAAAATAATAATGAACATGAGGCACAGAGGGAAAATGTTAGATGCTATGAAGATAATTTATCTCATACAATGGAAAAATATGAAAACAAAAATCCTGCATAGGTATAAGATCTTTACTTATACTTAAAATGAACTATTTTCATTCTCGTTCATTAAGGGGCATACAATTAGGAGACAATTAGAGCCGGTTCACATAGCAGCGACCCGACTTGCCGGGGCGACCTCGGAGAGACCTGCATGGACTTCATATCATTGAAGTCAATGCAGGTCGCTCCAGGTCGCCCCAAAGAAGCTCAGGACCCTTTTTCTAAGTCAGAGCGACTTGTGTCGTTCCTATTAGAACGGGTCCTGTGCTAATCTATGGGCAGGCGACCCACAGCGACTTTTCAGGCGACCAGGTCACCTGACAAGTCGCCCCAGTTTGAACCGGCTCTTAGACTAAACACTGGAAATAAAAAACAGTGACCAGATAGGTATAATCCTTCCCACTCCCAGCATGCCTTTGTTTTTCGCTAGTGACCTAGGAAGATGCACTTAATTTCTCGACTGAGACAAGCTAATCCATTTTATTAGCCATTTTATCTGTTTGCAAGATAAGTTTTTCTCCTAATCAAGATTTCATCTTCAAGCTGCTTGAGCTGGTCTCTTTTTACAGCTACCAGAATTGATGTATCCTGAGTAATATTTTGAAGGCTTTTCATGGACCCCGCTGGACTGGATGATAGTGGGGCCTGCCTGGAATGTGACCTCCAGCACTTGACGTCCGCACCACTGCTTGTGGTGCTTTCCAGACCTTTGTGTACTATGTTAGTTAGTGGCAGAGTGCTATTTTTAAAATTTTTTGCAATTGTCAAAAGTAAAGGGTATAATTTATTATCACTATGCATATGTAAGGGACCATGAACCAGGCACAGACAGAAAATTGATATGTTGACCAGGCAAAGGCACCAAAGGAATGAGTCAGATAGTTTAAATAGCCAAAAGGGGCTGGCTGTAGGATGGACTAATGAGGCAGCTAATGGTAACCAGGTGAGTCATTGAGGACCACCTAGTGAAGAGAAGGGCTCCCCTCCCACAATTATGACCTGGTGGTTGTGGGGGGTCTGTGGGTGGAAGGTATATTGCAAGCTGGAAGCCTTTTTTAAAATAAGGGGGCCACCTGATATTTGTTAACCTACTCATTCACAAAAAAAAAAAAAAAAACGATTAGAGGTTATTGCAATCCATGTTCCATGTAAGAGTGTCGAACATTCAATAACTTTTATTTTATATATATATATATATATAATAGGATTCCTGTCTCCACATTGCCAAGCAGACCTATTTTATCACTCTTATTAACACCCTCTCACACAGCCCCCATCAACTATTTTCTACCTTAACTCTCTACTTCGTCCTTTACTGCCTCTACCCACTAACTTACTCAATGTCCAGGAGATTGCAAAACACTTCAAAACTAAGATTGATACTATCACGTACCTGGTGGTGGAGCCTGACATGCTAAAGAAGGCTTCTCTTAGGATAGACAGGTGGTGCAGGAGTGCAGAGTGGCACGAGTTCCTGTTGGTCTTGCTAGCAGCCAATAGGATGTCCAAGCCAAGCATAGGATGGTGGACCACAGTAGAGCAGGTAAGCTGGGTTGTGGCAGATCAGCAGGTGGATCAGCCAAGGCAGGGACCGGCTGGCACTGGCAGTAGCAGACTGGTGTGCCATAGACTGGTAGCAGACAGGTGTTGAGTAGTCACTAGACAGGTAGCAGACAGATACTTGCAGTGGAGCACGAGCAGCAGACTGGACAGTAGCTGAGTCAGGCAAGCTAAGTCACATATAGGGATGGGCTGTGTGTTTGAGTCGAATGTAAAGTTTGAGTCGCTGAAAACATGAACAAATGGAGCGATCGGTGGGAAGTTCAACTGCCGATGAGCACCCCATTATGCACTGCGCTCTTGCAGTGCATTGATTGCTGATGATTGGCCAAAGCATGCACCTGACCTGTATGCTTTGGCCAATCAAAGCACAATGTACTGTGAGAGCCATGATTAGCCAAAGGCAGAGTGCCCCACACTATATAAAGCTGCTGCTTACACGGCAGCCATGTATAGTGTGTGACAATAGAGATTAGCAGGTAGTTAGTGGATAGTGTGTTCAGTAAGTTTAGTGCAGTCAGTGTAGTGTACAGGCATACCCCACTTTTAAAATGTATAGATATGTTGTGGTCATGGGTCCCCTCTCAATTCTCCCTAAGTTTGGTGTCTCTGTCACTTATGGTTCCACAGCAGTGCCATGCTAACCAAGATTTCTCATAGACACCAATTTTAAAGACAGGGAGCAGTGCCATGTCAAGTTTACCAAGATTTCCAAGATAGACACCAATTAGCACTGAAAGCTGGAATTTGGTCTGGGCAGGAAGGGGGGTGGAAGTACCCTGTGTTTAAGTGGTTAGGGGGAACCCTATGACAGAATTAAAAAATAAAAAAACGGCGTGGTGTTTGCCCCAAGGTCTATACCAGGCCCTTTGGAATCTGGTATAGATTTTGAAGGGGAACTCCACTCCAAAATTAAAAAAAAACAAAACGTGTGGGGCCCCCCTAAAATCCATACCAGACCCTTTGGAATTAAAAAATAAAAAAACGGTGTGGTGTTTGCCCCAAGGTCTATACCAGACCCTTTGGGTCTGGTATAGATTTTAAGGGGAACTCCACTCCAAAATTAAAAAAAAAAAATGGCGTGAAGTCCCCACCAAAATCCATACCAGACCCTTATCCAAGCATGCAGCCTGGCAGGTTAGGAAAGGGGGCGGGGGACAAACTAGCACCCACCACCCCCTCCTGAACCATACCAGAGGAGGGTGCTTTGGGGTACGTCACCCAGTGGCATCACACCTTCTGACATGACGATGTCACATGACTTCAGAAGAGGGCAGTGCCACCAAGTGACGTAGCTGGATGACCCCGCCCCTTGCCTATATAAAAGCTGTCAAAACAGAGAGAAGGCATTTGGCGGGTTGCCTCCCAAGAGGCAGAAGCATAATTTTTCTTTTTTTTTTCCGGGTCCGGCGGGGCTTCGTGATTGACAATCATTTTACATCCAGGGACACTATTTTTTTATTTTTTATAAAGGACTTGTCAAAAACTGTTTACTCTGCTTCTTATTTTTTGACACTTTTTTGGTGAATGGGTAGGGGTACGATGTATTTGATACCTATTAACATATGGGGGTGGGATCTGAGGGCCCCCTTGTTAAAGGGGGCTTCCAGATTCCGATAAGCCCCCTGCCCGCAGACCCCAACAACCACAGCCCAGGGTTGTCAGGAAGGTGTTTTGGGGTGGGAGACCCGGCAATACATTACAGCCACGAGCAAGTTTAAAAAACATTTTTTCCTTTGGAAATGTCAGTATTGCTTCAGCAGGCTCCATACATCGTACAAATGCACCACTTTACAGGCATACTAAGGGGACTACAGGCATGATATTTAAAGGAATTTTTCATTTTTATTTTTTCACCTTAAGCATCATTAAAATCACTGCTCCTTTAAAAACTATTGTTTTAAAAAAATTTTTTTGCATTGATACATGTCCCCCAGGGCAGTACCCAGGTCCCCATACACTATGGCAATATCTTGCATATAAGCCGTTAACCTCCCTGGCGGTATTCCCGAGTGTGGCTCGGGGTTAATATAGAGTACCAAAAGCGGTAACCCCCAGCCCCAGAATAAAACTCACATTCCCCTGCCATCCCCCGCTGTCCTCCGTAGCCGTCCTCCAGCCATCCTACCGCTGTATGCCAGCAAATGTCTTCCAGTTCTCTTCCCTGCGAGTGTCGTGACATAGGGGGGGTGGAACCGGCAGCAATTTCAAAAATGTAAATAAATGACATGATACAAAGTTGTTATCCTAATGGATTACACTGTATCATGCCAGTTCACCACAGGATTTCAACTGGTGGCTTTTCCAGTTCTTTGTGCCTGGAAAATTGAGCATGGCGTCCAAAAGCATTAGTTTTGCGCAAAATCGCTTTTACACGAACTGGAAAACAGCGAGAGCGAAACTGAGTTATTTAAAGAACTGAGCGATAGCGATTAGTGGGAAAATTCATCATCAGGTACGGAAAGTGATGACAGCGACAATTCTGCGACTGAGCTCCGCGATGTGCAGACTTGGTGCTTTATTGACTGCGGTACAGATCAGGCAGCGCCCCTAAGATTCCCATTTATAGGAGCACCTTGTATGAAAGTTGATGTTGACCATGGCAACCCCTTGGCATACCAACAATTATTTTTGACCGATGAGGTTATTGAGAAATTAGTTACCGAGACAAACCGGTACAAAGAGCAACAATGCGCTACGCATCGGAGGTTTGCAAGATGCAGAAAGTGTGAATCAGTGACCAAAGATGACCTTTGGAAATTTCTGGGCCTAATAATTCTTCAGGGAGAGGTGGGGAAACCCCTGCAGAAGTGGTATTGGACAACCAATACATTACTTGCCACTTCATTCTTTGGCACGGTCATGTCAGAATACAGATTTTCCCTCATAATGAAATATCTCCACTTTAAAAATAATAAAGAATTTGATGAAACTTCTCATCCTGCAACAAAACTAAAAAAAAATTGGGAAGTATATCAAATAATTCTTCAGAATTTCCAATGGAGCTATGTGCCAGAAAGAGACATCAGCATAGATGAAAGTCTAATGGCCTACAAGGGAACGCTCAGCTGGGTGCAATAAATTGCATCAAAGAGGGGACGATTTGGCGTAAAATCCTACATGCTATTCGAATCGTCAACTGGCTACATTTGGAATTCAGTGATATACACTAGAAAAGGAACAAAATTTGATGAAAAATACAGTAATTATGGAATGGCAACATCTTCTGTTCTTTCACTAACTGAGCCATTGCTAAATCAGGGTTATTGTGTAACGGACCACTTTTATCCATCTCCTGAACTTTAGGAGGTTCTACTGCACAACAAAACCAATGCCTATGGAATCGTTAGGACTAACTGGTGTGACATGCCGCCAATGTTTGGCAAAAAGAAACTCAAGACAGGAGAAATGGTTGCCTGGCAGAAAGTCCAAATAATGGCACTGCGATGGAGGGACAAGAAAGATGTGTGCCTAATGAGTACAGTGTTGTGGTACGCATTAAAGGTGGGAAAGAAGTCATGAAGCCACATGTAGAGATAGACTACAACACCATAGGAGGTATCGACAGAGCCGACCAAGCAATGACATTCTACCCAGCTATGAGGAAGCAGCAAAAAAAAAAAAAAATACTATAAGAATAAGAATAAGAAAAAAAAATACTATAAGAAAAAAAAAGAGTGACAAGCCTGTGATTCATGCGGATTTTATTTGGAAAGTTGCCGAACAAATCTTTCTCAGTCACTAAACACCAGACATGGGAGTAAGTCACACATGTGCAAGTCACAAGCAAGTCTCAAGTCTTAACCTTCAAGTCTTAAGCAAGCCCAAAGTTACTGTGGCGAAAAGCAAGCAAGTCAAGTCGAGACACTGCTAGAAGTCAAGCAAGTCAAGTCATTTATTTTGGTCAAGTCACAAATCAAGTCAAAATACTGATCTACCCCAATTTTCACCTTTAAATCAGTTAAAAGTCAGAGGTCAGTTAAGGTTTTGTTTTATTTTCAACATTAACAAAACTGCTTAGTGTTTTTTTCTTGGCATATTAAACAAACACTTTCAATGCCCAAACAGCTCAAAATCTTTTGTCCGGTCATGTTTTAACACCACAGTCACTAAAAACATGTTAAGTATTTCCATTGTTAAACAGCCAGTGTCCTAAAAATCAGAACACACTGAGGTGTTTTAAGTGACTGTGGTATCAGAAACATAAAAGGCACATTAATTTTGCTTTAACACATCTTGAGAAAAAAGTCAAGTCATTTCGAGTCATATGTCTCAAGTCAAAGTCAAGTCTCAAGTCATCATGGATACCAAGTCAAAGTCAAGTCGAGTCTTTTATTAATTTTAGTCAAGCAAGTCTCAAGTCCTGAAATTGGTGACTTAAGTCTGACTTAAGTCAAGTCATGTGACTCGAGTCCCCCACCTCTGCCAAACACCATCAATGGCTGTGAACAGATCTGGACATTGTGCTGTTGGCGTTGTCAACCCAGAACACCTGACTGGTCGTCACTTCATGAACTACATCCCACCAACTGAGAAAAAGTCAGCACCTACAAGGATGTGTGTGGTTTGTTGCTCGAAGGGAGATGACAGTGAAAGGAAAATAAGAAAAGAAACCAGATTCTATTGTTCCGATTGTGCCGTCGGGCTTTGTGCAGTCCCATGTTTCAAAATATTTCATACCCGAGATGTTTACTAAACCTTTATTACAGTGACTAGTAGGGATCGAACGAATATCGGCAAAGCCGATATATTGGGGGCCGATATGCACTTTCCCCGATATATCGGAATCGGCCCCTGAGGTTACCGATATTGCCGATATTTCGGGAAAGTGTTTGTACCAGAGTGATGTCTGCAGCTAGAGGCATCACCCCGGTATCAGCGTCCATAGCCGACGGTCGGCTGTCTTGTAATGACAACTGATGCGGCTGAGAAGCCACTCGGCTGTGCTTACAAGGAGCTGGAGGGGACGTCCCCCCCGCCACATTCCGCGGCTCGCCCGGGTCTCCCGTCCCATCAGGAGACCCGGGCAACCAGCCTGCATGGCCACCGAAGACCCGATCAAAGCCGCATTAGGCTCTGATCGGGTCTCCATGTAAAAACCTGGAAGTGATGTCATGACATCACTTCTGCGTACTCTGCACCAGATTAAAAAAAGGACAGCATTCAAAACAACAAAACTTGGTGTTTTGAATGCTTTTAAGTGCAGAGGAGGGGTTTGGGGTCTTTTAGACCCCCAGATCCCTCCACAACAGTACCTGTCAAGTGCTAAAAATAGAAAAAAAAAATGTTTTAAATGTACGAAAATATCAGCCAATATCGGCCCATACCGATATTCAATGACCAAAATACCGGTATTAGTATCGGCAACGAAAAACCGATATCGGTCAATCACTAGTGATCGCACCCTTTGTTTGTACACAGTTCAGTGTTTTTGGTTTGATTATATTATTGAATAAAATGTATTATTATTATTATATTATAATTTATGATTTCGTGTTTCAAACTTTATCATACCTGGGATGTCTAGTAGACTCTTGTTTGGACAAATTTAAGTGGGTTATTCCTAAGAATTACAGGCCTAAAATATAAAACAACATATTTCCATGCAAAACAATGTACTGCTTTTAGCACAAAAATTCTGACATAATCAGACCGCCAGGGAGGTTAAAATTAGGACTTTTGATTTTTCATGTTCATGTCCCATAAGCCTAGTACACACGCAAGGATTATCGGCCGACCGGTCGTCCGTCTTTTGTCCAGAGTGGTGTTTTGTTGGTTGGAATGTGCCTAGACTGCACACGAATTTTCTCGCCCGACAAAATTCTACTTCAGAAGTGATGTCATGTGTTGGTTTGCTTTCTTTGTGTTCTTTCTTCTCTGAGCATGCCCAGTCTTGCTCATTAGATTTTTCCCTGTCGAAATCTGGACTGACTGAACGAAAATCGGCCCTGTTTTGACGGCGGACAAAAATTTTATAGCCTGCACACCAGATTTTTTTCGGCCGAAAAATCGGAGTCGGTTGTCGGAGGCATCATACTAACAAGCCGAAAATCGGCAGATCGCTCGTCGGATGAAAATTCCCTGCCGATTTGCGACGCGTGTGTACGAGGCTTTAGACTTTAATGGAGTTCGCCTGCTCACTAAAACTTTTTTCCTATTCGAGATGTTCTGGCGTGAATCGAAAAGGAGGATATTCAGCCAATCCCTAGTCATATACTGGTAGTCGGATCAGGTACAGGTGTGAGGCTGAAGCAAACTTAGGGTATAGGCCAAAGTTGATAACAGATCAGCGGTGCAGAAGCAAAAAGAACAGGCAGAAGTGGAGGTCAGGAGACAAGCTGTATTCGGTGCAGGCAGAGTTCAAGGAATGGTCAATTCAAGCCGGGTCAGTAACTGGAATCAGATGCTGAGTAACAGAATCAAGTTTGCTATGGAACGTTGTAGATGAGAGTGAAGCAGTTTAAATAGCCCGTTTGGTACCATGAACTGTCACAGATGCATGGATGCGCATGTGCATGAGCATGCCAACATCCTAAGTGCATATGCAGGGCAGGGAACTGGCCTGCGACTGCACACAGGAACCTAGAGGGGCTATCTTGCTTACTGGCATGCCCTTCCTGACAGATACAATTTGTGATGTGAATTCCACTGTACAGATATCTCCCCCATCTAACATTCTATGTCCACCTGCACACTTAATACTTCTCTTGTTTAACTCTGCTACTATAGAGGAGGTCAATAAACAGTTTTTCTAATGCCTACCTAACCACTTGCCCCCTGGACCCTGTTCCCTTGCAAATAATATTATTACCCTCCTGCTCTATCCTACATTCTCTAACTCACATCTTCACTTTCTCTCTCTCTCTCTACTGGCATCTTCCCCAGCCCTTTAAAATGGCACTAGTCACCCCGCTGGACCCCACCAATCTTGACAACCTAAGATGCATCTCCTTGCTCCCTTTTACTTCCAAATTCCCTGAATGCCTAGCCTATAACCACCTGAGCCACCACCTCACTGAGGATAACCTTCTTGATTCCCTTCAGTCTGAATTTCGCCTCCAACACTCCACAGAAACTGCTTCCCTAAAACTCTCAAACAACTTACTAAATGCAAAAGCCAATGGTCACTATTCTGTGCTCTTACTCTTGAAACCTCTCTGCTGCCTTTGATGCAGTTGATCACCCCATGTCCTGAGAAAACTCCATTCCCTTGGCCTCTGTGACTGTACTCTTTGTTGGTTCTCATCTTACCTATTTCACCACACTTGTATTGTCACTTGCAAATCTACCTCCTCCTCTCCTCTTCCTTTTTCTGTCAGGATCCCCCAGGGTTCTGTCCTTGGACTGCTTTTATTCTCGAGCTACACCTCCACCCTGGGTCATCTGATGGCCTCCCACTGCTTCCTATATGATTTTTATGCGGATGACACCCAAAACTATCTTTTACCCCTCAGCTCACCCCTTCAGTCTCCTCATACATCATTAACTTACTTACAGACATATCAGACATATCAGTTTGGACATCACGCCACTTTCATCTATCCAAAACTGAGCTCACAATATTTCCTCCCCCACGTTTCTCTTCCTCCTGACTTCTCTGTCAGGTTTGATGGCACAACTATCAGTCCGTCCCAGCAAGCCAGGGTGCTAGGTGTAATCCTGAACTCTCCTTTTGGCTCCACATCCAATCACTATCCAAATCTTATCACCTCAACCTCTGCAACATCTCCAAAATATGCCCCTACTTAACCAAAGACACCACCAAGCTTCTAAATTACTCCCTGGTTATCTCTCTCCTCGACTATTGCAACTCCCTTCTGATTGGCTTACCCTTACAAAGGCTATACCACCTTCAGTCCATTATGAATGCCGCTGCCGGACACATCTACCTTACCAACTGTTCAGTGTCTTCTACCCCTCTCTGCCAATCCCTCTATTAATTTCTGCTTAACCAACAAATCAAATTCAAAACACTAACAACCACCTTCATTGCCATTCACAACTCTGCCCCCACTACATCATCATTTATCTCATTTCAAAATACCAACCAAAATGTCTTCTCTGCTTCCCCCAAGACCTCCTGCTCTCTGTTCTTTAGCTCCCTCGTCACCTCATCCTGTGTTCACCTCCAGGACTTTTCCAGAGCCTTTCCCATCCTCAACCCAATATGACCAAATATCTCCTACTCTATCCACATTTAGGTGATCCTTGAAAACCCATCTCCTTAGAGAAGCCTATCCTGCCTCCACCCAAGAACTAAATGTTTACTTTCTCCATCAGAAAATCCCCCAGTTATTACCTTTTGGATCACTTGACCCTTCCTTTTAGACTGTACTCTCTAACAAGCAGGGCCCTCTGATTCCTCTTGTATTGAATTGTATTGTAACTGTACTGTCTGCCTTCATTTTGTAAAGAGCTGCACAAACTATTGGCCTTATATAAATCCTGTATAATATTAATAATATATGCAGTATATCTTGCGTGTATTACTCTGATTCATTGTCTGTTTTCACTTTGTCAGTGAGTGCACTTCATCAACAGGTTCCACTCTACTTCATAACAAGATATAACACAGCTATTTTCTTTGTACTAGGTAGTCTTCAATCTTACAGGAAATTGAAGTGTTAAAAGATTTATGAATATTTTCCTTTATTGTTGTTTTTACTGTCAAATAGTGCAGAAGACAAAGATAGATGGGGCAGGTGGTACCCATGTGGACTTGGGTTAAATTGTACACACTGTTACGTAAGTTTTGTTGTTTATAAAACAGTTCATTTGCCAATTTATTCTTCAATTAAACTATAGAGTGGAGACTTAGAACAGGTAAACGCTCTTTAGAATTTTTTTAAGCATTTGATAAACGTGTTTGTTGTTTTGTTTGCTTTTAAGTTTATTTAGGAACATAATGTTTTTTTTTTTTTTCTTAGTATTATGAATGCAAAAAATCTGGTCTGATAGTTTTGCTGAAATCGGCAGATGTCTGCTATCTGTGAGTCAGCCAGAACTAGGTCACATTTCAAGCCCGTTGAATGGATTTGTTTATCCTTTGAGCTGAGTAAAGATGGTTGTGGTGATAATGTCCATTGCTTATGGTGGAGGATAGGTGAAAGCAGGGCTGCTGTTAGAAATCACAGGGCCCCATACAGCCTACCTGACAGTCCTCCCCCCCAACCAGAAAATATTAAAACAATCTTTTCACAAAAAACACACTAAAATCATTCTTAACAGACACAAACCTAACACAACTTACAAAATTCTGGCCAAAAAGATAACAATGTACTGCATTAATAAATAATATTCTATGTGCAAATGAGGTCTTGAGGCTCATTGACATAGATGATTGGGCCTGTAGAGTGTGAATCAGAGTTTTTTTTTTTTTCAATGTGGCTATTGCTGTGTGCAGGCAGCCTATGTTACGCTATGGGGACGCAGCAGCTATATGAAGACAGCCGCAGGTCCTAATTTGACAGGTGTGTGGATGCAGGTGTATGACCTCCAAGCAATGACAGTGTGTATTTAGGGCCAATCATCCTCAGAGTTTTATAAAGTACTCAAAACCCATACTTGAGTAAAAGTACAAGTGCCCGATCAAAAAGTGACTTGAGTAGAAGTACTAAAGTATTCAACATTTTTTGTACTTAAGTATTGCAAGTAGTTTTTTTTTTAAATTTTGCTACTCAAGTACTGAAAGTAAAAGTACCAGTAGTTTTGAAAAAAAATTGCTACTCAAGTACTGAAAGTAAAAGTACAAGTACTGTATTATGTAGTTATTAAAGAAAGAAGTCAAAAGTTTGAACATCATATTGTTTTTTATTATTTCAAATACAGCTTTTATTTATACATACAGTAGCATTTATTTTCGTATGCGCTGATAATACACGTTTTGAGCTTCATGAAACCTGCCATCTACTGTTCTGGCAGTGGTAATTTTTATAATAGTAACGAGTAACTATGCAGCACAAAAAAAAAAAAATATTGGAGTAGAAGTATTGAAATCATCGGAAAAATGTAGTGAAGTAAAAGTGGAAGTAGGAGAAAAAAATTCTACTCTAGGAAAGTACAGATACCGCCTTTCGGTACTTAAGTACAGTAGTGAAGTAGTTCTACTTAGTTACTATACATCTCTGCTCATCCTCATCTGCACACCTATTAAATCAGGACCTGCAGCTGTGTTCATACAGACCGCTCTGGCCGCACAAACAAATCACTCATTCACACTGAGGCCAAAGAACTCAGTGCCCATTCACACTAGCGCGACTTGTGAGGCAACTTGTGTTGCCCCAGGTAGCTTGACATAACAAAAGCAATGTTAATCAATCAGTGCTGTCTTAATTGGCACTACTGAAGTTGCTCCGACTTCAGAAAAGGGTCCTGTACTACTTTGAAGCGACCTGTGATCCGACTGTCCCATATACTTCAATGGGAGTCGCCTCCTTATCTTAATTGACACGACTTGTTATCAGACTTTTCAGGAAGAAGAAAGAGATTAGCCAGGCATTCCCCACAGACAAAGTCGCCTGTCTCTTCAAAGTAGTGCACAAGTCTCTTCAAAGTAGTGCACAAGTCTCTTCCAAGTCTCTTCCAAGTCTCTAAACAAGTCTCTTCAAGTCACGGGGCGACTTTCTGGTAGTGGTAGTGTGAACCAGCTCTTAATAAGCCCTTATTTCTTTAACTTTTTATTTATTTATATTTAACGCTGTTGGGGGCTTTGGTAAAATATCAAAATATAAACAGACCCCTGACATCTCAACCTTGAAACAGAGAAAGGAATTGAGGACAATTTGTTTCTCTGCAGCCTCAGCTGCACTAAAAATACATGAACAGGAGACAGAGGCTCCTGTTCATTCATAAATTGACTATGTTACTATGCTTCAGTTATCAATGGGCACAAGAGCCAATGGTACCAATCGCTCACTGTGTTCATTTAGTGAATGAGGAATATAGATAAAATGGTCTGGCATTATCATTGCGTTCACCTCCATCCCTATTGAATACAAAAAAGAAAAACATTTGCCCTGGTGGGACTTTAGTTGAGGTGGACGCAATAGTTACTTAGGTAAGTAAATATTTTATTGAATAAAAAACAACATGCATTGAATACATAACCAATATTCATTATAGGCATCACAGCATTACATATAAAGCATGATAACAAGATATCAATACCAGCATTGCATATAAAATGTCATATATACTCCACACTTACAAATAAATAGGCCAGACTGACGGGTGTTACGCTGCCATGGGGGGGAGGCACTTAAGTCTCACCCGGGACCTGAAGGGACCAGAATATGCTTCAGTCAAACGGGGGGCCAGGCGAGAACAAATGTGAAAAAAGTGTGGTCATATTTTGGTTTCCATATAGCCGGCTGAAATAAAATGTACATATGTATATTAAAGTGTTATCGTATATACTGTATCACTGTAGTGATAACAGAAAAAAGTATAAAAATGTATAGATGTATAACAGCACCAGTGTTTGGAAACCATTGAGAGAGGGGCAGTGCCAAAAGTTGTACATATATATGTGCTTATATGTGGTTATGAATGAAAGGAATAGTGAGGGAAGTGGAAAGTTCCCCAAGTGTAAAAAAGCAAAAGAAGTGCCTCCACCCCATGGCAGCGTAACACCCGTCAGTCTAGCCTATTTATATGTAAGTGTGGATCTCCCCACTTGGGTTATATACTTTATTGAGTTTCTGCATTTATTGGTCAGCACAATGTTATTTCAACACTGAAATCTTGTATATAAATGTATTTTATAGACATGCTCATGCATCATTACTCCTGATGAGTGAGCATCTGACTCACGTTCAAAACACAGTATATATGACATTTTATATGCAATGCTGGTATTAATATCTTGCCATCATGCTTTATATGTAATGCTATAATGTCTGTATTGAATATTGGTTATGTATTCAATGTATGTTGTTTTTATTCACTAAAATATTTACTTACCTAAGTGACTATTGCATTCACCTCAACTAAAGTCCCACCAGGGCAAATGTTTTTATTTTTAGTGAATGAAGGGGCCGGTAAATTACATATTTGCTGGCCCCTTCCCCAGAGGCACACAGGGGAGCACACAACAGGGGGAAACAGGTGTGGGCAGAACAGGGCAGGGAGGAGGATGGGTGCAGGGGGGCGATTAAAGGAAAAATGCCCTTTTCATCTCTCCCTGCAGTAGCTGAAAGCCAGCGGGAGGGAGAGGGGAGGAAACTGGCTTTCAACAGCTGCAGAGAGCTGCACAGGGCATTTTCCCTGTAATTGCCCCCCCCCCCCCCACACCACACCGATTCCCCTCCCTGTTCTGCCCATATCCAAATCCTCTTGCTGTCTGGTCCCTTCTATGTGCCCGGGCCCCCTATGAGAGCACCAATGGTACCTCCTTATCGGCAACCCTGGATGAAAAGGGATCATTTAAAGCTACATCCTGTAGCACAGGGGTCCTTGAACTACGGCCCTCCAGCTGTTGCGGAAGTACACATCCCATGAGGCATTTTAAACTCTGACAATCAATTCCTGAACAACTGGAGGGCTATAGTTTAACCACATCCCATCCGCCCTATAGCAGAATGATGGCGGGAATGTGGTTGCATTATCCTGACCGGACGTCATATGACGGCGGCAGGATAATGCAATCTGCGCGCCCCCGGGGGCGCGCAGAGCGGCGATCGATGATGCGAGGTGTCACACTGACTCCCTGCAAAAGAGCGTAGGCTCTTTACCATGTGACCAGCCGTGTCCAACGGCTGGTCACATAGTAAACAGGAAGAGCCGTTGATCGGCTTTCCTCAGTACGTGCCTGACAGGCACGAGTAAAGGAGCGCCGATCGGCGGCTCCTCTGACAGGGGGGGGGGGGTCGGCGCTGGTAATCAGATCATTGATTACCAGTGCAGACCCTCGGGGGGGGGGTGCCACTAGAACCACCAGGAATGCCCATCCATGACCCCAGGGATGCCCACCCATGACCCCAGGGATTACCACTATGGCCACCAGGGATAGAGCCCCCCATTGCCCTCCCCATCAGTGCTTCCCGCCAGTGCCCTCCCCATCAGTGCTGCCCACCAGTGGCCATCATTGCCATCTATCAGTGCCGCCCACCAGTAGTGATGTCGCGAACCTAAAATTCGCCGTTCGCGAACGGCGAACGCGAACATCGGCAAATGTTCGCGAACCGGCGAACCGGGCGAACCGCCATAGACTTCAATAGGCAGGCGAATTTTAAAACACACAGGGACTCTTTCTGGCCACAATAGTGATGGAAAAGTTGTTTCAAGGGGACTAACACCTGGACTGTGGCATGCCGGAGAGGGATCACGCAAAAAAAAGTTCTTAAAAATTATAATTTTTTGATAGAGAGCCAATTATTGGAAAAATTAAAAAAAAATAAAAATAAAAAATTTCTTTGGATTTAGCATCTGGGGGGTCTAAAAAGTGTACCTGTGAAGTTTCAGCTCTGTAGCATGTCCAGAACCCCTAAAAAACAGCATTTTTCTTATATTTTCAGGAATATGGCTTCTCTGCGGCTGTCTTTTTCTCTTGCAGGCATTTATCGGGCATTTTTTTAGGCAGGCATGTCATTTTTTGTATTTAGTGTCTGGGGGGTCTAAAAAGTGTACCTGTCAATTTTCAGCTCTGTAGCATGTCCAGAACCCCTAAAAAACAGCATTTTTCTTATATTTTCAGGAATATGGCTTCTCTGCGGCTGTCTTTTTCTCTTGCAGGCATTTATCGGGCATTTTTTTAGGCAGGCATGTCATTTTTTGTATTTAGTGTCTGGGGGGTCTAAAAAGTGTACCTGTCAAGTTTCAGCTCTGTAGCATGTCCAGAACCCCTAAAAAACAGCATTTTTCTTATATTTTCAGGAATACGGCTTCTCTGCGGCTGTCTTTTTCTCTTGCAGGCATTTATCGGGCATTTTTTTAGGCAGGCATGTCATTTTTTGTATTTAGTGTCTGGGGGGTCTAAAAAGTGTACCTGTCAAGTTTCAGCTCTGTAGCATGTCCAGAACCCCTAAAAAACAGCATTTTTCTTATATTTTCAGGAATACGGCTTCTCTGCGGCTGTCTTTTTCTCTTGCAGGCATTTATCGGGCATTTTTTTAGGCAGGCATGTCATTTTTTGTATTTAGTGTCTGGGGGGTCTAAAAAGTGTACCTGTCAAGTTTCAGCTCTGTAGCATGTCCAGAACCCCTAAAAAAAAGCATTTTTCTTATATTTTCAGGAATACGGCTTCTCTGCGGCTGGCTTTTTCTCTTGCAGGCATATATATCAGTGGTGGGTGGGCAGTGGCACAGTACACTCTCTGTGGACCTGGCAGCAGTCACTGGCACCCAGGCAACTGCAATTTAAAAAATATATATATTTTTTTTTTACTTTGCAAGCTGCTGTGCCACTTTATATATCAGTGGTGGGTGGGCAGTGGCACAGTACACTCTCTGTGGACCTGACAGCAGTCACTGGCACCCAGGCAACTGCAATTTAAAAAATATATATATATTTTTTTACTTTGCAAGCTGCTGTGCCACTTTATATATCAGTGGTGGGTGGGCAGTGGCACAGTACACTCTCTGTGGACCTGACAGCAGTCACTGGCACCCAGGCAACTGCAATTTAAAAAAATATATATTTTTTTTTACTTTGCAAGCTGCTGTGCCACCTTATATATCAGTGGTGGGTGGGCAGTGGCACAGTACACTCTCTGTGGACCTGACAGCAGTCACTGGCACCCAGGCAACTGCAATTTAAAAAAAATATATTTTATTTTACTTTGCAAGCTGCTGTGCCACCTTATATATCAGTGGTGGGTGGGCAGTGGCACAGTACACTCTCTGTGGACCTGACAGCAGTCACTGGCACCCAGGCAACTGCAATTTAAAAAAATATATATATTTTTTTTACTTTGCAAGCTGCTGTGCCACCTTATATATCAGTGGTGGGTGGGCAGTGGCACAGTACACTCTCTGTGGACCTGACAGCAGTCACTGGCACCCAGGCAACTGCAATTTAAAAAATATATATATTTTTTTTTACTTTGCAAGCTGCTGTGCCACCTTATATATCAGTGGTGGGTGGGCAGTGGCACAGTACACTCTCTGTGGACCTGACAGCAGTCACTGGCACCCAGGCAACTGCAATTTAAAAAAATATATATATTTTTTTTACTTTGCAAGCTGCTGTGCCACCTTATATATCAGTGGTGGGTGGGCACACAGTGGCACTGCAGTGGGCACAGTACACTCTGTGGACCTGACAGTCACTGGCAGCCCAGGCAACTGCAATAATAAAAAATATTTTTTTTTTCAATTTATTGCAACAAGATGCTGTGCCAACGTATATATATCAGTGGTGGGCAGTGCACTGCAGTGGGTACAGTGCACTCTGTGGACCTGACACAGCACTCACTGCAATTATGACAGAGGAAAAAAAAATATTTTTTAAAATGCCAGGTACTGTGCCTGTGCCACCCGAAATGAGTGTGGTGTGCACACAGTACAGTCTGTGGTAGGTCTGTGGCCTCTCACACACAGCGGGCAGGCAACTGCAGTGTACAATAGATATATATATATATATATATATATAAAGAAAAAAATCTATTACCTTACCAGCCCTTAAAAGGGCTTTTGGGGACACTATATATATATATATATGTATATATATAAATAAAAAAATCCTCAATTACCAGCCCTTAAAAGGGCTTTTGGGGACACTAGATAGATATAGATATATATATATATGAAGAAACAACTCAATTACCAGCCCTTAAAAGGGCTTTTGGGGACGCTAGGTATATATATATATATATATAAAAAAAAAAAAAAAAAAAAACACAAATACCAGCCCTTAGAAGGGCTTTTTGGGGTGCTGTCCTTACAGCAGTAGTGGACCAAGAACACTGCAAGACCAGGAACACTGACTAACTGTCCCTAGCTTAACAGCAGCAGCAGCAGCAGCAGCAGCTCTCCCTACTCTCACTACACACACTGCTTCAGAATGATCTAAGATGGATGCTGCCCTTGCTTATTTATAGGAGGTGGGAGGGTGTGGGAGGGAGGTACGCTGATTGGCTGGAAATGTGTCTGCTGACTGTAAAGTTCAGGGTCAAAGTTTGCCTCAATGATGTCTTATGGGGGGCGGACCGAACATCGCATATGTTCGCCGGCAGCGGCGAACGCGAACATGCTAAGTTCGCCGGGAACTGTTCGCCGGCGAACAGTTCTATACATCTCTACCCACCAGTGCCCATTATTGCCGACCAGTGCTGCCTATCAGTGCCCATTAGTGCCCATCAGTGCCGCCCATCAGTGCCGATCAGTGCCGCCTATCAGTGCCCATCAGTGCCCACCAGTGCTGCATATCAGTGCCCATTAGTGCCCATCAGTGCCACCTATCAGTGCCCATCAGTGACACCTATCAGTGCCCATCAATGCTGCCTATCAGTGCCCAGCAGTGCCGCCTATCAGTGCCCACCAATGCTGCATATCAGTGCTACCTATCAGTGCAACATATCAGTGCCTATCAGTGCCGCTTATCAGTGTCACCTATCAGTGCCACCCATCAGTGCCACCCCATTAGTGCCACCCCATCAGTGCCTCCTCATCGGTGCCTGTCAGTGCAGTCTCATCAGTGCTCATCAGTGCAGGAAAAAACATATTTATTTACAAAATTGTATAACATAAACAAAAACATTTTTTTTTTTTTTCAAACTTTTCGGTCGTTTTTTATTTGTTTAGCAAAAAAAGAAAAAACCTTGTGGTGATCAAATACCACCAAAATAAAGCTCTATTTGTGGGGGGAAAATGACATAAATTTGGTTTAGGTACAGTGTTGCATGACCGCACAATTGTCATTCAAAATGCAACAGCGCTAATAGCTGAAAATTGGCCTGGGCAGGAAGGGGGGGAAAGTGCCCTTTATTGAAGTGGTTAAAGACCCCTGCTCTAGCATTATATCTAGCAGTACTAGTGCTAGTGCATCCAAATCTGAATAAAATGATGATGTAATTAGGAGGAGGCAATAGAAAGCACAATGTTTGAGCAATGAGCAATGTGTGCGTGAAAAAAAAGGGTAAGCCGTGATTGATCACACTTGGGAACATCAGCTGTCATTATGCATTAAAGTTACTATTGTGTTCTGACAGAGAAGCACTTTGCTTGACATTTTTATAGCAAGTCCATTCACCGCCTTACCATCAGTTCCCATTTCCAGACTACACCACCATCTGCAGATGCTTATTTCGTGTATAGGTTCTCAAATGTTTACAGGCTCAAAAGTACAGACAGACACTGGGAACACAATTAGACATCTCTCACAATGAGTGATATTCAGTATATTCAGTTTACCAAATGTCAAAAAACCCTTGCCTACCATTCCACTACTGCCTTATAATCTTTAAGCAGCCCTTTGCCAATTAGATTGATATTTTCTGATGGTATTAGCTAGTCATTTTCCCTTCTGTTTGTTTCTGGTACTGCTTTAAGTGCACTCAGAGATAACTTGATTTTTGCTGCTATTTTCTTCTACTTCATTGCTGGTTTCCCATTTAGCTTGCTGCTAGTGCCATTTCTGCTAAAAAAAAAAAAAAATATTTATTGACATTTTTATTTTGCACCCATAATAATACCTTTAAACAAGCAAAAAAATAATAATAATAATCTTTCTATGTTTGTGCTGTAATCAAAAAGGGGCTGGGATATATTTAGAAAAGGTGTTTTTGATGGAAAACAGAAGTCATTTTAAGCCAATAAAAAGTGCCATTGTAAAAAAAAAAAAAGAGGCAAATATGCAGTGAAACACATTGTCGACTTGCCAGCAAGATTGAGTGAAAAGCACTTTTTGTCAAAAACAAATTCCTGCTCATTTATTTAATCTGTGCATGGTTAAAAAATGAAGTGAATCTTCATTAAAGAGTAAAGCCCCGTACACACGTACTGATCGTCGGCCGAACGATCGGCCGTCTTTTGTCCAGGGCTGTCGTGTCTGTTGAAAACTGCAAAAGACTGCACACGAATTTTGTCGGCCAACAACAGCCGACTGCAGAAGTGATGTCATGTGATGGTTAACTTTCCTTGTCTTTTTTCTTTTCTGAGCATGCCCAGTCTTGCTAATCTGCTGTCTGTCGGCCGAAATCTGTACTGACTGGCGAACAATCGGCCGTTCTGGTGTTGGCCAACAAAAATTTTAATGCCTGCACGACAGATTCTGTTCAGCCGAAAAATGCGCTGTCGGAAGCATCATACTAACAAGCCTACAATCGGTTGATCGGTCGTCAGCCGAATATTTACGGCCGACAATCGGTACGTGTGTACGGGGCTTGACTCCAATTTTGTTAAGTAAAAACATTCCTCTCTGGGTGATCAACATTGCAAGGATTATAACAACCTGTGTTGGGGATTCCTAGCCTTTATTTTTTTGAAGAAATCACTGTTTGTTCCTCTGTGCTCCTGTGCTGAGTGGGTCTAATGGAAGTGGTTTTATAATTATCAATCAGCTGTGCAGCTGCAGAGAACTAATGAGGAAAGCTGCTGGGTTTGCATCCCTTTAGACGTGTTACTATTGAGAGTATCTCACCAAAAATTACATTTTTGTTGCAGGGGATGCCTGAAATCTGATTTGTATCTTAGGCAGACTTCTGGGAAAATTGGTGAACCAATTACACAAGCAGAAAATGATGTTTCTGGGGTGTGGTCAGTATTCATTCTGTGTACAGAACAGCTCCAGGTAGGCATATCATTTTTAGGCATGAGCTTCAACTTTGAGTCGAAGCTAAGTTCGACTCCATCATCGGTTGTTCGTTTGTTCGTAGAACAACGAACAAACGGAGCCGTTCAGGGAAATTCGCCCGCCATAATACAATGCTTGTGATTGGCCAAAGCATGCATCTTGACCTGTATACTTTGGCCAATAACAGCACAATGTCCGTGATTGGCCAAAGTCCATGCCCCACACTATATAAAGGCTGCTTAAACGGCAGCCATGTGTAGTGTGTTAGGAGTGGTGTCTAGGCAGGGTAGTTAGTGGAGTGTGCAGTTTATATATTAAGTAATTAATTAGTGTGGCTCGGGGTGGAATTTCAGTGCCATTAGCGGTAACCCCAAGCCACACTCGGGGTACCGCCAGGGAGCATCGCTGGATCCTGGAAGAGGGGTTACTTACCTTGTCCCCGGGATCCCGCAATGTATTCCGGAAGCATACGGCGGCCGGATCTTCCGCCTGATGCTCTGTGCCCAGTCTTCCGTTTCCTGCGAGCGTCATGTCGCAGGGGGGTGGAACCGGCAGCAAATTTGAAAATTTGAAAAGTAAAACACACAAACACACTGATATATTGTAATCCTATTGGATTACATTACTAAATAAAATAAATTTACATTTGTTTGCCCCCCAGTGCCCTTGCCTGCAGTTTTACTGTACTATACATATACAGTGCCTTGCGAAAGTATTTGGCCCCTTTAAACTTTGCGACCTTTTGCCACATTTCAGGCTTCAAACATAAAGATATAAAACTGTAATTTTTATGAAGAAGCAACAACAAGTGGGACACAATCATGAAGTGGAACAAAATTTATTGGATATTTCAAACTTTGTTAACAAATAAAAAACTGAAAATTTGGGCGTGCAAAATTATTCAGCCCCTTTACTTTCAGTGCAGCAAACTCTCTCCAGAAGTTCAGTGAGGATCTCTGAATGATCCAATGTTGACCTAAATGACTAATGATGATAAATAGAATCCACCTGTGTGTAATCAAGTCTTCGTATAAATGCACCTGCACTGTGATAGTCTCAGAGGTCTGTTTAAAGCGCAGAGAGCATCATGAAGAACAAGGAACACACCAGGCAGGTCTGAGATACTGTTGTGGAGAAGTTTAAAGCCGGATTTGGATAGAAAAAGAGTTCCCAAGTTTTAAACATCCCAAGGAGCACTGTGCAAGCGATAATATTGAAATGGAAGGAGTATCAGACCACTGTAAATCTACGAAGACCTGGCCGTCCCTCTAAACTTTCAGCTCATACAAGGAGAAGACTGATCAGAGATGCAGCCAAGAGGCCCATGATCACTCTGGATGAACTGCAGAGATCTACAGCTCAGGATGGAGACTCTGTCCATAGGACAACAATCAGTCGTATACTGCACAAATCTGGCCTTTATGGAAGAGGGCAAGAAGAAAGCCATTTCTTAAAGATATCCATAAAAAGTGTCGTTTAAAGTTTGCTACAAGCCACCTGGGAGACACACCAAACATGTGGAAGAAAGTGCTCTGGTCAGATGAAACCAAAATCGAACTTTTTGGCAACAATGCAAAATGTTATATTTGGCGTAAAAGCAACACAGCTCATCACCCTGAACACACCATCCCCACTGTCAAACATGGTGGTGGCAGCATCATGGTTTGGGAAATATTTTCTTCAGCAGGGACAGGGAAGATGGTTAAAATTGATGGGAAGATGGATGGAGCCAAATACAGGACCATTCTGGAAGAAAACCTGATGGGGTCTGCAAAAGACTGGGACGGAAATTTGTCTTCCAACAAGACAATGATCCAAAACATAAAGCAAAATCTACAATGGAATGGTTAACAAATAAACATATCCAGGTGTTAGAATGGCCAAGTCAAAGTCCAGACCTGAATCCAATTGAGAATCTGTGGAAAGAACTGAAAACTGCTGTTCACAAACGCTATTCATCCAACCTCACTGAGTCGAGCTGTTTTTCAAGGAGGAATGGGCAAAAATTTCAGTCTCTCGATATGCAAAACTGATAGAGACATACCCCAGCGACTTACAGCTGTAATCGCAGCAAAAGGTGGCGCTACAAAGTATTAACTTAAGGGGGCTGAAATTTTGCACGCCCAATTTTTCAGTTTTTTATTTGTTAAAAAAGTTTGAAATATCCAATAAATTTCGTTCCACTTCATGATTGTGGCCCACTTGTTGTTGATTCTTCACAAAAAATTACAGTTTTATATCTTTATGTTTGAAGCCTGAAATGTGGCAAAAGGTCGAAAAGTTCAAGGGAGCCGAATACTTTCGCAAGGCACTGTGTGTGTATATATATATATATATATATATACAGTATATATATATATATATATATATACAGTATATACAGTATATATATATATATATATATATATATATATATATATATATACAGTATATACAGTATATATATATATATATATATATATATATATATATATATATATACACGTGTGTGTATATAAGAATTACATGCAAAATAATGGTACCGCTTTCAGCACCTAAAATTGGAAACAATCATACCGCCAGGGAGGTTAATAGATCCGCCAGTGTAGTAGATATATTTATTTATCAGCTATATCAGGAGATAGTGGAGTATATATTTGTAGCAGTTTTTGCAGGATATATATATCAGATAGTTCAGTATATATATTTATCAGTTTATGCAAGATATATATATCAGATAGCTCAGTATATATATTTATCAGTTATTGTAGGCTATATATCCACCAGTGCAGTATAAATATCAGCCAAGTCCAGTGTATATATCCGCCAGAGCAGTAGAGCAGTATATATATATATATATATATATATATATATCAGTCATTGCAGTGTATATACTCTATAAGCCAATGTAGTGTAAATATCAGCTATTGCAGTGTAGTGTAGGGCTGATTCTTATGTTGCACAGTGTACCTCTGAAGTTTATTGTATACAACATATCTGTGTCACCCCACTGATACCCCCTTTTTTTTCATTGATATATAGACATTTTTTTTCTTTTCATTTCAAATATTAGAACTCCCCCCTGTTTGTCACAGGTGGTAGTGCGTCCTTCTGCATCAGCAGCAATTTATTTTTTTTGCGCAGCAGCGCTTTTAAAATTAAGGGCATAATTGCTGCTCCCCTTGTGCATCGCAGACACTATTCCTTCAGCTCCAGAAGTGGGTGTTTTTTTTAGTGGTAAACCAGCAACAATAATATTAGGGGCATAATTGCTGTACCCCCTTGTGCATCTCAGGCGCTCTTCCTTCTGCTCCAGACATAGGTGTTTTTTTTTTTTTTTTTTTGGTGAACCAGCACCAATAATATTAGGGGCATAATTGTTGTACCCCCTTGTGCATCTTAGGTGCTGTTCCTTCTGCTCCAGATGTTGGTGTTTTTTTTTGGTGGTGAACTAGCACCAATAATATTAGGGCCATAATTGCTGTACCCCCTTGTGCATTTCAGGCGCTCTTCCTTCTGCTCCAGACGTGGGGTTTTTTTTTGGTGGTGAACCAACACCAATAATATTAAGGGCATAATTGCTATACCCTCTTGTGCTTTTTAGGCACTCTTCCTTCTGCTCCAGACGTGAGTGGTTTTTTTTTGGTGATGAACCAGCACCAAAAATATTAGGGTCATAATTGCTGTACCCCCTTGTGCATCTCAAGCGCTCTTCCTTCTGCTCCAGACATGGGTGTTTTTTTTTTTGGTGGTAAACCAGCACCAATACCATTAGGGCCATAATTGCTGTACCCCCTTGTGCACCTCAGGCGCTGTTCCTTCTGCTCCAGACGTGGGGGGGGGGGGTTTTGGTGGTGAACCAGCATCAATAATATTAGGGCCATAATTGCTGTACCCCCTTGTGCATCTCAGGCGCTCTTCCTTCTGCTCCATACCTGGGTGTTTCTTTCTTTGGTGGTGAACCAGAACCAATAATATTAGGGGCATAATTGCTTTATCCCCTTGTGCACCTCAGGTTCTCTTCCTTCTGCTCCAGACATTGGTGTTTTTGTTGGCGCAACAGAACTAATAATATTAAGGGCATCGTTGCTGTACCCCCTTGTGCATCTCAGGCGCTATTCCTTCTGCCTCAGCAGGGGTTTTCTTTTTTTTTTGGCTTTATTAATTTTTTCTTGATTAATAAAAAACATATAATAAAACGGTTTATAGTGCTCCAAGCACACAAGTATTGCAACCAAGAACCATCTTCCCTTTCCACACTCTATACTAAACAGTTATAAAAACCCTCCCAAAATTCACAACATGTCCGAAAGGCCAACAAGGAGAGGCAGACGCTCAAAGGCCACTAAAAGAGGGCAACCCGCCTATGTGTCCACAAAGAAAAGTGGTGGTCATGGACATGGTGCATTCTCTGCAGGCGGGGCACACTTGTCCTTTTTTTCCGGTGCTGGCAGTGTTATTGAGCCACAACATGCAGAAGAGTTGGTTGAGTGGATAACTAAGCCATCCTCATCCTCCTCGTACTCTGTCACATAGGCTCATACAAGATTGTGTGCAAGTATCTGTGACACTCATTGCTATACCATTATCCATCTCAGGCCAGGTTTCTTTCTGCTTGAGCACACGCTTCGTGGAATCAGCGACAGGGCGACAGGGCACTTGAGACAGAAAAGCGGGAGGAAGAGGAGGACTTCCTTTCCTCATAAGGCCCCCTTTATGCAGATGTAATTTCTGCGGGGCAACAAAACACACAGGAGCAAGAGAAGGAACAGGAGGAGGAGGATTGTGGCAGCATGGGTGCAGAGGATAACATATTATTACTGGTTGGCAACCCTTCTTGACCCACGTTACAAGGGTAAAGTTGCAGAACTCATCCTGCCTTCACAGAGGGAGCAGAGGATGAAACATCTTGGGGACGCCTTGAAGAAAAGTTTGTGTAACACCTTTCCAGACACTGGGAAGTTAACATTCTCTTGACGTGTTTCTGAGGCATCATTCAGCCAAAGGAGGAGCAGTGGAGAATGTGGCCGGCTGACCGATGCCTTTAACCAATTCTTTAATCCTCAGCGCCCATGACTCTTTAAGCAACCACCAGCAGCGTCTCAATCATATGGTGCAGGGTTATCGAGGGGCAAGAGCAGACTTGGAGAGCTTTCCAACTGAGCATCCACTTGGTTACTGGGTCACGAGGATGGACCACTGGCCAGGACTTGCTCAATATGCAATGGAGCTACTGGCCTGTCCTGCTTCCAGCGTGCTTTTCAGTGCTGCTGGAGGTTTTGTGATGGAGAAAAGAGTGCGTCTGTCAACAGACTCCGTTGACCAGCTGACTTTTATTACAATTAATCAGTCCTAGATCAACAGCAGCTATCAAGCCCCTCATGCTGATATAACTGATTGAATTTGCTAGGAGTCTGCCATCTCTTGAAGACTGCATATGCTGCCTATCCTATTCCTCAATCTTCATAATGCTAGCTTCTGACAATGTTTTTCATTTAGGGCACCACCAACACCCAAGGCCTAATTTGACTTCACTTGTATTACAGGTGCATGCAATTTCAATTTCGTATCAAATTTTTAACAGCAGGGCCCTTTCCTTTGCCCAGCAAGAGTAACTGTGAGGGGTTGCGTTGTTCAGGCACCACCAACAACCAAGGCTCAATTTTTCTGCACCTGTATGACAAGTACATGCGATTTCAAATCTGTATGGAATTTTTAACAGCAGAGCACATTCCTGCACCTAGCAAGAGTAACTGCAAGGGGTTGTGGTGTTCTGGCACCACCAACAACCTAGGCCCAATTTTTCTGCACCTGTATAACAAATACATGCAATTTCAAATTTGTATGGAATTTTTAACAGCAGGGCCCATTCCTGCGCCCAGCAAGAGTAACTGCGAGGGGTTGCGGTGTTCAGACACCACCAACAACCAATGCCCAATTTTACTGTACCTGTATGACAAGTACATGCAAGTAAATGGAAAGTATCATTTATTAAATGAATAAAAGAACAAATAGTAGCCACTCACTTATAAGATCACTTGAGTGGCTACTATTTATGCTTTTGTGCTTTTATTCATTTAATAAATTATAATTTCCCTTAACTTGCATTGATGATGACTGATAGATGGAAGATTAAGAGAAGACCTTGGGGTGCAAAGTGATAACCTACCGAGTGCATACCGATATCTGACTGAGCTTTTGTTGCTGTGAGCGAGTCATTTTTTGAACTCAGGTGAGTTTGCACTGCATGAGGGGTAAAGGAAGCATGCACACATTTAACTGTGTTAACTCAACACTGGTGTTACCCTCCCCATGTTTGTGCTATACACTTTGGTTGATGTACTGCACCATGACCTGTTTTCTCTTCTCTTTTTGCAATTGTCTGTACGGATTAAACATTTGAGGAGTATATTTATAACAAGTACAAGGGTGATTCCATTCATTGAGGTGTTCTAACCTGGATTGACTTTTTGGGACATATCCTTTGGTCTTTCGATTGATGGACATTTCCTGATAAATATTTTATGAGCGCTGCAATTCTTTTATGCTGTTTAATGTGAGGAATTGTGTACCTTTTTATTGCTGGCTGCTTCTATAGAAAGTTTTGCGCTGATCTCCTGTTTGTTTTTTTCAAATGGGAAGATATTGCTTTGAAACAGGCAGTGAGAAAAGCATTGGCAAATCCAGTATAGTTAGAAAAGGGTGCATTTTTCTTCAAAAAAAAAAAAAAAGACCTAATCAAGGGCACTTGTGGTGGTTCTTTAGACAAGGCAGCTACCCTCACAGGTGTCTCTGGGCTGTCCTGTAGAGATAGACACTGCCTGGCAGAAGCTTTAGGCCCCTTTCACACAGGCGGACCGTTCAGATACGCCTGTCAGTTTTTTTGGCGGATCTGAACGGTCCCCCCATGCAAATCTATGGGGCATCGGATGTCAACGGAGACATGTCCGCTGACATCCGATCTGATCCGTCAAATCTGGAGGGATGGAAACCCTATTTTCCATCCGTCCAGCGGATCGGATCGGATGAGAACGGACCGACGGTCCATTCCCATCCGATTCCCTCATAGAGATGTATGGGGCTCTGACAGCTGTGTCTCCGCACACAGTGGGGAGAACAGCTGTCATTCTCCTGCTCAGCGGGGGATAGGCGGATCGATCCCCCGCTGAGATAAACGGAGTCCGCCGACGGAGCGGACTGTCTGAAAGAGCCCTTACAAGTAAGAACTGTTATTTTATGGAATGGAAGGTGGATTTCCCTGCCAGCATGGGACTTGATGCAGTGTTACAGCCAGACAGGCTAGGATCTGTTTTTAACAAAAAAACTGCACTGTAATATGTGATAAATATATATATATATATATATATATATATATATATATATATATATAAATATAAATAATGTGAGTTATGTCAATATATTGAACAATATACAGAGTAAATATAAAACAATAACAAGATAAGTGAATTATTAGAGTCCATAATCAGTGAAATATATAGATTCCATTCATAACAGAATCAATAAGTGAAGTGAATAATGAAATTCCACCACGACAATGTGTATCCACCACCACATAAAGGGCCTGCTTACCAAAATAAAAGGACCCCTAAGGGTCAAAAATGCCAGGGGTAAACAGATGTGGTGATCAAAAAGGGCCTCTCCACTGCAGCTCTTATAGTCCGCTTGGTGTCAATTGCAGATCTCCAAAAAAAGCAATGAGACGCTCCATAGTGTAAATTCGTATGGATGACTTTATTAAAAAGTATGGTTGCACTTACATCAATCAAATAGCATTCAGGCAAAAGATACAAGCCGGCCAGCTCAATGCTACACCCATCCTTCCGGGATCTCCCTGTCTATCAGTGACGTCAGCACGTTGTGAACCAACGCATTTCATCACAAATGACCTTGCCCTGGGGCACTATTTATTTATATATATATTTATCTATTTATTTATCACATATTACAGCACAGCTTTTTTGTTTTTGATTTGTATTTTGTGTTATCTCATTGATAGTTGCTGCTGTAAATGCTATTTAGGCCTCATTTGCATGGGAACATAGACTAGGACCACTTTCCCATACCCGCAAATAAGAATAAGTAGCTGTTCATGCAGCTGCTGGGTCCCCATACAATTACATTTGCTGCATGCATGCAGCATCTGGTGGCTCCAACCGCATAATCACAAAACCCATTCATGGTCTACAGGCATCAATGCCTGTGTGAATGAGGTCTTATGCTTTTTGGAAAACATAATAAATCTGGTGTTGCCAGTTCAAAGCGTAAAACAAGAAACAAACAGAGAGTGCACCGGCCTAGTGCATTATCCTAAGAAACAATGTATTTATAAGATAAAAGAAATGTACTCACAAACATGTGTTTTGTAAAGGCATAATACGTGAAGGACTGTATCGTCAACAGTATCTCTTTACGGAGGGATATACCTCCACAAGCATTCTGACGCGTTTTGAGGTCCTGCCTCTTCTTCAGGCTCTTGTGCACTCTCTGTTTTTTTCTTGCTTCCAGTCATTCAGACTTCCCCAGTCTTGGGAGGGCAGCAAGGCAGACTTTTTTCCAAATCAGACAGGACAGAGACCTTTCAGCTTAACCTCTCTGGGACCCACCTAAGCGCAGGAGATTTGTTTGGTGTTTATATTGCAGTTTAAAACATCACCTGCTTCGTGGACTGAAGCTATTTGTATGAAAAAACCCCAAATGAGGTCATCTCTCCCAAGAGACAATGTAATGCCCCGTACACATTATAAGAAAATTAGGCAAATACTTTAGTCCGAGGAACGATCGTACAATTTTCTGATAGTGTCCACACAACTTTCAACAAACGATTCCGAACTGAATGAAAACTTCCGAAGGACCAAACATCAAAATTTTACTTGTACGGGAACAGAACAAATGATTTTTGTTTAACGTGTACAATTTTATTAAGATTTTTGGACGAGAAAGATGAGATACGAAAGCCTGCGCATGATCAGAAACAACATATAACAAAAAAAAAGCCTTTGTCGTAAGAGAATTTTTGAACATTATTTCTATCGTCAGTTTCTAACTTGCTGTGAAACATCGAGGAAAACCAGCTGATTGTTTGCACAATTTTCTCATAATGTGTACAGTGCTTAAGAAAGGTTGCCCTCATTACAATATACATAATAAATAATACTATATTATAAACCTTTATGTAAATAGACAGTACTCTGTTTTTTTTTGTTTTTTTTTTACCATAAAAGGTCACTTTGACATACTACATTAAACTGTAATATACCGAAAATACTGGCAGGAACAATCGTTTTTAACTTTTTCTTTTCCTGCAGAAGTTAATATATGAAGCATGGCTTTATATTCTGTGATATGTGTAATTGTACGTGGGTGCGTAACTTCAAACATCCATATAAATAAATTTCATTTGTTCGCTGTATTCATCTCTTCAGGCATGATTAGTTGTATAAAATGGTTATTGTTATATTTATACATTATGCAAGCAGATCTTTTAAAGTAATAGAAGAAATATTAGGTCTGTATTGCTATGTACATTATGTATGTATAGAACAGTAATACAATACATTTAAACAATTCATTTGCTCAATAAATGGAAAAAAATACATTTGGTAACAAAGAATTCTGAAATTATTAGAAGCAATAATATAGGCAATGTTAAAACCTCCATTCGAGACTAATGCCACAGGTATTCATGTTTCAGTTTACCTGACACTATGAGCTGACATGTGTTAAACTGGCCATAGGTGGATCAGTTTTTTTTGATCAACCAATGGGCTGAACAGATTCCCCATTCACTCAAGCTAAACTGATGGAGGACTACTCCCTGCTGTATTATTGTTTTCTGACAGGAGACACCTCCACTTTCAGAAAACGGCTGACTGGCTGCAGCACTGATCAAAGGAAAATTTTCCAACAAGCCGACTTGAGAAAGTCGATCATCAGATTGATTTCTCATGAATGGCCATAGATAGATTGAAATTCGGCCATAAGTTTAAAACATAACCCGATTCTCATTGCTGTATATATAGTACCCATATTCCACAATCCTTTTACTCGCGAAATATGTTTTAAATAGACCCTGTCATCAGATCAATCATTTTTAACCTCCCTGGCGGTATGATTATGTCAGGAATTACATACCAAAAGCGGTACAATTCTTTTCATGGAAATTTGGCGTTATGTATTATAGGCCTACAATTCTTAGTAATTACTGACTTAAACCTGACCAAAACAAGAGTCTAGTAGACATCCCAGATGTGATAAATTTGAAACACAAACACGTGAATTATAATCGAATCAATAATATTATTTTATTATTTAATATATAATATATATAATAAAATTATATTATTGATTAGATTATAATTCATGCATTATATATTATATATAGATATATGTGTGTGTGCATATATATATATATATATATATGCATACATATATATATATATATATATATATATATATATATATATATATATATGCATATATATATATATACACCGGTGTATATATATCTATATATATATATATATATATATATATATATATATGTATATATATATATATGCATGCATATATATATACATATATATATATATATATATATATATATATATATATACATATATATATATATATATATATATATATATATATATATATATATGCATATATATATATATATATATATATATATATATAGATATGCATATATATATATATATAATATAAAATGTGTTTTGTGTTTTGTGCAACGTTTTTGTTTTGTTTTTTTTTAATCTCCCTCCCTAGTTCCGCTCCCATGCAGCATTGCTGCTGCAGGGAACGGAACTAGGAAGTGATCAGAGCGACGGAGACCGACGGAGGAGCGGCGGGACTCTCGGCTGGCGGTCACAGCAATGAGAGATCATCACTGGATCGCCAGGAGAAGGTAAGAGAACACCGCTGCGCTCTCTGCAATCCACCCCGAGCGTGACTCGGGGTTACCGCTCCTGATATGAAAAACCAACCCCGAGTCACGCTCGGGATCACCGCTAAGGAGGTTAACTACATAGAAATAATTAGGATCAAGCGCCAAGGAGGTCTGAGGCTATCGAAATAGATTTACAATTGCTGCCAATTGACTGCAAAAAAGTGCAGTGATACAATAAACCAAGATATAAAAATTGGCGCAACTGTAAAAGTAAGTGTGTGTCCTAAAGTGACAAGTGCATAACTGATTATACATGTGTAAATTATATAGAAAATATAAATATTAAATAATAAAAAAGTGCACAGTGCTGAATGATAAGTGGTTACAACATACACATATACAAGACTATATACAAGACTATGTGCATGTGATCAATGATCAAACAAGCAATAGTTGAAATAATTAATGCAAAAATGTGCTTTACCATAAACTGATAAAATGATCTGTGCGAAATACCGCACAGAATAATAAGTGTCAAGCTGCAACACCCAAACTGGTCTTTTACTCCCTATCCCGGACATTTCCAATGGATATGACTTGTCTGCTTCGGACCATTTCTACTTGGCACAATGTCGTCATTTTATCCGCACCACCGTATCCGAACCGGATCAGCGTTTTCGGCCGTCACTTATAGACTCTCTTATAGCCTCGGGCAAATACACCATCTCTGCAGTTTATAAACCCCTCTTACACTCGTGCCCGCCGGCTATCTTTACTTCATCTGCAAAGAACTGGACCAAAGACATTCCTGGAGAAGACACCCTACCTAAGATCATAAGTGGTCTTCGAACAACTCTTGGACTCACCCCTAACTCTATCTGGAAGGAAACGCAACTCAGGATCTTTCATAGAGCACATATCCCGTTCCTCTCAGATAATACGATCCCAGATGCCCACAAATGTCCGCTCTGCCTTATTGAACGCCCATCCTTCTATCACAAGTTTTGGGACTGTCCCTCTATTTCGTTATTTTGGGATAGGGTGCTCGCCTACATTAAATCCGTTACCAAATTGACTGTCCCGAAAGACCCTCTTCTCCTGCTGTTTGGCTACTGGGACAAACACCTGCAAAAATGGTCAAGCACGCCAGACAACTCCCCTCGTCTTTGGATCATTACTAGGGTTGAGCGGACACCTAGATGTCCGTGTTCGACGGGTTCGGCCGAACTTTAAAAAAAAGTCCGGGTCCGTGTCCCGGACTTTTACCGAACTTTTCCCGGACACCGAACCCCATTGAAGTCAATGGGGACCCGAACTTTAAGGCACTAAAATGGCTCTAAAACACCAAAGGAAAGGGCTAGAGTGCTGCAAATGGCAGCAAAACGTAATTAAGAGCATGGCAAGTGCTCTGCAAACAAATGTGGATAGGGAAATAACTTAAAACAACAAAAAAAAAACAGAAAAATAAAACAATGTTCTTCTTCATCTCTGAAGGACGAGGCCCATATGGAGTAGGAGGGAGGTTGAGGTGGTGGTGGATGTGGCGGTGACATAGGCGTGCGCACAGGGTGTGCTGGGTGTGCCTGGGCACACCCTAATCACCTAGGGCACATAGCATTGCCAGTGAGGAGATGGGAAAGATCTCCCTGGGACCTGCTCTGCTCTATTTCTCCTTGCCTACAGGTACATGGCCCCGATACATTACTCTCCCTGCTGGCAAACACATGCATGTGTATTTCAACTTTGGGGTGCACACCTTAATGCAATAGGCTGCGCACACCTATGGGCGGTGTAGGTGGAAGCGGCGGTGGAGGAGGACCAGGGCCGGATTAACAGCATCATGGGCTTGGTGCTGAGGATTTTGAAGGGCCTTAAGGGCCGTGCCTTGCCATGCACCCAGAGGAGGAAGGGTGCAGCCATGCATGCCTAATTCAACATGGGATGCTGTCTCTGAAGCCCATAAACACATCCATGCATCGCCAACTGTCCCTCCTTGTCCGGCCTTCACGCTGTGTGGGGAGGTTCTGAGGGTGCTGCCTGGGGAAGCGAGCATAGAAGCCAGACTTCTGTGTTTACAAGTGACAGAAGAGCGGTAACAGTGAATATGGCCAACCCGGGGCCTATATAAAAGGTAGGGGCCTGGAGCTGCAGCTCCAATAGCCCCTACATTAATCTGGCCCTGAGGAGGAGGACGAGGTAGCCAACACTGCTTCTTTTCAAAAATTTTAAATGAGGGTACACCCCAAAAGAGTGAGAAAGAGCAAAAATGGAACAATGGGTGGGTAAGGTCGGTATCCATTGCTATTCTGCATAAGGTACGGAAAAGTCCCGTGGGATCCATGCCTGGTTCATTTTAATGAACGTGAGCTTGTCCACATTGTCTCTGGACAGGCGGCTGCGCTTGTCTGTTATAACGCCCCCAGCCGTGCTAAATACCCGTTCAGATAATACACTGGCTGCAGGGCACGCCAGCACCTCCAAGGCGTAAAGGGCAAGCTCAGGCCATGTGCCCAATTTGGAGACCCAGAAGTTGAAGGGGGCAGACCCGTCATTCACTACATGTAGGCGTGTGCACACATACTGCTCCACCATGTTGGTAAAATGCTGCCTCCTGCTAAGACGTTCCATCTGAGCTGCTGGTGCTGCTGTTTGTTGTGGCGTGCTGACAAAGCTTTTCCACATTTCGGCCATGCTAACCCTGCCTTCTGAGGTGCTGGCGGTGCCCTGGTTGCGTTGGCGACCTCCTCCTCCTCCTCCTCTGCCTTGTGCTTCCACTGTGGCCCCGCTGTCAGATGGGAATGCCAGCAGCATGGCGTCTACCAGCGTGCGCTTGTACTCGCGCATCTTGCGATCGCGCTCCAGTGAGTGAATTAAGGACGGTACGTTGTCCTTGTAACGGGGATCCAGCAGCGTGGCCACCCAGTAATCAGCACAAGTTAGAATGTGGGCAACTCGGCGGTCGTTGTGGAGACACTGCAGCATGTAATCGCTCATGTGTGCCAGGCTGCCCAGAGGCAACGAAAGGCTGTCCTCTGTGGGAGGTGTATCGTCCGTGTCCTCTGTATCCCCCCAGCCACGCACCAGTGATGGCCATGAGCTGGCCTGGGTGCCACCCTGCTGTGAACATGGTTCCATCTCCTCCTCCAGCTCCTCCTCCTCCTCATCCTCCTCATCCTCCAGAACTGTGCCCCTGCTGGACAATTGCGTCCCTGGCGTTTGCGTGTGCAGGAACCCACCCTCGGAGCCCCTTGCGAATGACTGCCCTGAAAGCCTTGGAAATGTTACCTCTTCATCCTCCTCCTCCTCCTCATCCTGTGCCACATCCTCTTCCATCATCGCCCGAATTGTTTTTTCAAGGAGGCATAGAAGTGGGATAGTTAAGCTGAGAACGGCGTCATTGCCACTGGCCATGTTGGTGGAGTACTCAAAACAGCGCAACAAGGCACACAGGTCTCGCATGGAGGCCCAGTTAAATTAAATAGCGGAATAGAAAATATGATCCAAAAAAAGTGTATGTATATCACACGTACACAACCACACTGGGCCCCAATTACTATTGTTTGTACCCCTAAAAGGCTAGATGAGGAGTAGGGGGAGTATGGAACAGGCAGCACCCTCAAACCTTCAGAAGTATGAGATGAACCCCAACAACTTGGAAAGGTGGATCTCTCTCACACGTACCAACACAGACTATCCCCCAATTTAACTGATCCCCAAAGGTTTTTGATTAAATAGCGGAATAGAAAATATGATCCAAAAAAAGTGTATGTATATCACACGTACACAACCACACTAGGCCCCAATTACTATTGTTTGTACCCCTAAAAGGCTAGATGAGGAGTAGGGGGGGTATGGAACAGGCAGCACCCTCAAACCTTCAGAAGTATGAGATGAACCCCAACAACTTGGAAAGGTGGATCTCTCTCACACGTACCAACACAGACTATCCCCCAATTTAACTGATCCCCAAAGGTTTTTGATTAAATAGCGGAATAGAAAATATGATCCAAAAAAAGTGTATGTATATCACACGTACACAACCACACTAGGCCCCAATTACTATTGTTTGTACCCCTAAAAGGCTAGATGAGGAGTAGGGGGGGTATGGAACAGGCAGCACCCTCAAACCTTCAGAAGTATGAGATGAACCCCAACAACTTGGAAAGGTGGATCTCTCTCACACGTACCAACACAGACTATCCCCCAATTTAACTGATCCCCAAAGGTTTTTGATTAAATAGCGGAATAGAAAATATGATCCAAAAAAAGTGTATGTATATCACACGTACACAACCACACTGGGCCCCAATTACTATTGTTTGTACCCCTAAAAGGCTAGATGAGGAGTAGGGGGAGTATGGAACAGGCAGCACCCTCAAACCTTCAGAAGTATGAGATGAACCCCAACAACTTGGAAAGGTGGATCTCTCTCACACGTACCAACACAGACTATCCCCCAATTTAACTGATCCCCAAAGGTTTTTGATTAAATAGCGGAATAGAAAATATGATCCAAAAAAAGTGTATGTATATCACACGTACACAACCACACTAGGCCCCAATTACTATTGTTTGTACCCCTAAAAGGCTAGATGAGGAGTAGGGGGGGTATGGAACAGGCAGCACCCTCAAACCTTCAGAAGTATGAGATGAACCCCAACAACTTGGAAAGGTGGATCTCTCTCACACGTACCAACACAGACTATCCCCCAATTTAACTGATCCCCAAAGGTTTTTGATTAAATAGCGGAATAGAAAATATGATCCAAAAAAAGTGTATGTATATCACACGTACACAACCACACTGGGCCCCAATTACTATTGTTTGTACCCCTAAAAGGCTAGATGAGGAGTAGGGGGAGTATGGAACAGGCAGCACCCTCAAACCTTCAGAAGTATGAGATGAACCCCAACAACTTGGAAAGGTGGATCTCTCTCACACGTACCAACACAGACTATCCCCCAATTTAACTGATCCCCAAAGGTTTTTGATTAAATAGCGGAATAGAAAATATGATCCAAAAAAAGTGTATGTATATCACACGTACACAACCACACTAGGCCCCAATTACTATTGTTTGTACCCCTAAAAGGCTAGATGAGGAGTAGGGGGGGTATGGAACAGGCAGCACCCTCAAACCTTCAGAAGTATGAGATGAACCCCAACAACTTGGAAAGGTGGATCTCTCTCACACGTACCAACACAGACTATCCCCCAATTTAACTGATCCCCAAAGGTTTTTGATTAAATAGCGGAATAGAAAATATGATCCAAAAAAAGTGTATGTATATCACACGTACACAACCACACTAGGCCCCAATTACTATTGTTTGTACCCCTAAAAGGCTAGGAGTAGGGGGAGTATGGAACAGGCAGCACCCTCAAACCTTCAGAAGTATGAGATGAACCCCAACAACTTGGAAAGGTGGATCTCTCTCACACGTACCAACACAGACTATCCCCCAATTTAACTGATCCCCAAAGGTTTTTGATTAAATAGCGGAATAGAAAATATGATCCAAAAAAAGTGTATGTATATCACACGTACACAACCACACTGGGCCCCAATTACTATTGTTTGTACCCCTAAAAGGCTAGATGAGGAGTAGGGGGAGTATGGAACAGGCAGCACCCTCAAACCTTCAGAAGTATGAGATGAACCCCAACAACTTGGAAAGGTGGATCTCTCTCACACGTACCAACACAGACTATCCCCCAATTTAACTGATCCCCAAAGGTTTTTGATTAAATAGCGGAATAGAAAATATGATCCAAAAAAAGTGTATGTATATCACACGTACACAACCACACTAGGCCCCAATTACTATTGTTTGTACCCCTAAAAGGCTAGATGAGGAGTAGGGGGGGTATGGAACAGGCAGCACCCTCAAACCTTCAGAAGTATGAGATGAACCCCAACAACTTGGAAAGGTGGATCTCTCTCACACGTACCAACACAGACTATTCCCCAATTTAACTGATCCCCAAAGGTTTTTGATTAAATAGCGGAATAGAAAATATGATCCAAAAAAAGTGTATGTATATCACACGTACACAACCACACTAGGCCCCAATTACTATTGTTTGTACCCCTAAAAGGCTAGATGAGGAGTAGGGGGGGTATGGAACAGGCAGCACCCTCAAACCTTCAGAAGTATGAGATGAACCCCAACAACTTGGAAAGGTGGATCTCTCTCACACGTACCAACACAGACTATCCCCCAATTTAACTGATCCCCAAAGGTTTTTGATTAAATAGCGGAATAGAAAATATGATCCAAAAAAAGTGTATGTATATCACACGTACACAACCACACTAGGCCCCAATTACTATTGTTTGTACCCCTAAAAGGCTAGATGAGGAGTAGGGGGGGTATGGAACAGGCAGCACCCTCAAACCTTCAGAAGTATGAGATGAACCCCAACAACTTGGAAAGGTGGATCTCTCTCACACGTACCAACACAGACTATCCCCCAATTTAACTGATCCCCAAAGGTTTTTGATTAAATAGCGGAATAGAAAATATGATCCAAAAAAAGTGTATGTATATCACACGTACACAACCACACTAGGCCCCAATTACTATTGTTTGTACCCCTAAAAGGCTAGATGAGGAGTAGGGGGGGTATGGAACAGGCAGCACCCTCAAACCTTCAGAAGTATGAGATGAACCCCAACAACTTGGAAAGGTGGATCTCTCTCACACGTACCAACACAGACTATCCCCCAATTTAACTGATCCCCAAAGGTTTTTGATTAAATAGCGGAATAGAAAATATGATCCAAAAAAAGTGTATGTATATCACACGTACACAACCACACTAGGCCCCAATTACTATTGTTTGTACCCCTAAAAGGCTAGGAGTAGGGGGAGTATGGAACAGGCAGCACCCTCAAACCTTCAGAAGTATGAGATGAACCCCAACAACTTGGAAAGGTGGATCTCTCTCACACGTACCAACACAGACTATCCCCCAATTTAACTGATCCCCAAAGGTTTTTGATTAAATAGCGGAATAGAAAATATGATCCAAAAAAAGTGTATGTATATCACACGTACACAACCACACTGGGCCCCAATTACTATTGTTTGTACCCCTAAAAGGCTAGATGAGGAGTAGGGGGGGTATGGAACAGGCAGCACCCTCAAACCTTCAGAAGTATGAGATGAACCCCAACAACTTGGAAAGGTGGATCTCTCTCACACGTACCAACACAGACTATCCCCCAATTTAACTGATCCCCAAAGGTTTTTGATTAAATAGCGGAATAGAAAATATGATCCAAAAAAAGTGTATGTATATCACACGTACACAACCACACTAGGCCCCAATTACTATTGTTTGTACCCCTAAAAGGCTAGGAGTAGGGGGAGTATGGAACAGGCAGCACCCTCAAACCTTCAGAAGTATGAGATGAACCCCAACAACTTGGAAAGGTGGATCTCTCTCACACGTACCAACACAGACTATCCCCCAATTTAACTGATCCCCAAAGGTTTTTGATTAAATAGCGGAATAGAAAATATGATCCAAAAAAAGTGTATGTATATCACACGTACACAACCACACTAGGCCCCAATTACTATTGTTTGTACCCCTAAAAGGCTAGGAGTAGGGGGAGTATGGAACAGGCAGCACCCTCAAACCTTCAGAAGTATGAGATGAACCCCAACAACTTGGAAAGGTGGATCTCTCTCACACGTACCAACACAGACTATCCCCCAATTTAACTGATCCCCAAAGGTTTTTGATTAAATAGCGGAATAGAAAATATGATCCAAAAAAAGTGTATGTATATCACACGTACACAACCACACTGGGCCCCAATTACTATTGTTTGTACCCCTAAAAGGCTAGATGAGGAGTAGGGGGAGTATGGAACAGGCAGCACCCTCAAACCTTCAGAAGTATGAGATGAACCCCAACAACTTGGAAAGGTGGATCTCTCTCACACGTACCAACACAGACTATCCCCCAATTTAACTGATCCCCAAAGGTTTTTGATTAAATAGCGGAATAGAAAATATGATCCAAAAAAAGTGTATGTATATCACACGTACACAACCACACTAGGCCCCAATTACTATTGTTTGTACCCCTAAAAGGCTAGATGAGGAGTAGGGGGGGTATGGAACAGGCAGCACCCTCAAACCTTCAGAAGTATGAGATGAACCCCAACAACTTGGAAAGGTGGATCTCTCTCACACGTACCAACACAGACTATCCCCCAATTTAACTGATCCCCAAAGGTTTTTGATTAAATAGCGGAATAGAAAATATGATCCAAAAAAAGTGTATGTATATCACACGTACACAACCACACTAGGCCCCAATTACTATTGTTTGTACCCCTAAAAGGCTAGATGAGGAGTAGGGGGGGTATGGAACAGGCAGCACCCTCAAACCTTCAGAAGTATGAGATGAACCCCAACAACTTGGAAAGGTGGATCTCTCTCACACGTACCAACACAGACTATCCCCCAATTTAACTGATCCCCAAAGGTTTTTGATTAAATAGCGGAATAGAAAATATGATCCAAAAAAAGTGTATGTATATCACACGTACACAACCACACTAGGCCCCAATTACTATTGTTTGTACCCCTAAAAGGCTAGATGAGGAGTAGGGGGGGTATGGAACAGGCAGCACCCTCAAACCTTCAGAAGTATGAGATGAACCCCAACAACTTGGAAAGGTGGATCTCTCTCACACGTACCAACACAGACTATCCCCCAATTTAACTGATCCCCAAAGGTTTTTGATTAAATAGCGGAATAGAAAATATGATCCAAAAAAAGTGTATGTATATCACACGTACACAACCACACTAGGCCTCAATTACTATTGTTTGTACCCCTAAAAGGCTAGATGAGGAGTAGGGGGGGTATGGAACAGGCAGCACCCTCAAACCTTCAGAAGTATGAGATGAACCCCAACAACTTGGAAAGGTGGATCTCTCTCACACGTACCAACACAGACTATCCCCCAATTTAACTGATCCCCAAAGGTTTTTGATTAAATAGCGGAATAGAAAATATGATCCAAAAAAAGTGTATGTATATCACACGTACACAACCACACTAGGCCCCAATTACTATTGTTTGTACCCCTAAAAGGCTAGGAGTAGGGGGAGTATGGAACAGGCAGCACCCTCAAACCTTCAGAAGTATGAGATGAACCCCAACAACTTGGAAAGGTGGATCTCTCTCACACGTACCAACACAGACTATCCCCCAATTTAACTGATCCCCAAAGGTTTTTGATTAAATAGCGGAATAGAAAATATGATCCAAAAAAAGTGTATGTATATCACACGTACACAACCACACTGGGCCCCAATTACTATTGTTTGTACCCCTAAAAGGCTAGATGAGGAGTAGGGGGGGTATGGAACAGGCAGCACCCTCAAACCTTCAGAAGTATGAGATGAACCCCAACAACTTGGAAAGGTGGATCTCTCTCACACGTACCAACACAGACTATCCCCCAATTTAACTGATCCCCAAAGGTTTTTGATTAAATAGCGGAATAGAAAATATGATCCAAAAAAAGTGTATGTATATCACACGTACACAACCACACTAGGCCCCAATTACTATTGTTTGTACCCCTAAAAGGCTAGGAGTAGGGGGAGTATGGAACAGGCAGCACCCTCAAACCTTCAGAAGTATGAGATGAACCCCAACAACTTGGAAAGGTGGATCTCTCTCACACGTACCAACACAGACTATCCCCCAATTTAACTGATCCCCAAAGGTTTTTGATTAAATAGCGGAATAGAAAATATGATCCAAAAAAAGTGTATGTATATCACACGTACACAACCACACTAGGCCCCAATTACTATTGTTTGTACCCCTAAAAGGCTAGATGAGGAGTAGGGGGGAGTATGGAACAGGCAGCACCCTCAAATCTTCAGAAGTATGAGATTGTGTTCACTGTACCCCACAAAGATTGAGTTCACTGCACCCCACAATGATTGTGTTCACTGCACCCCACAAAGATTGTGTTCACTGCACCTCACAAAGATTGTGTTCACTGTACCCCCCAAAGATTGTGTTCACTGCACCCCACAAAGATTCTGTTCACTGTACCCCACAAAGATTGTGTTCACTGCACCCTAAAAGGATGTTGTTCACTGCACCCCACAAAGATTGTGTTCACTGCACCCTAAAAGGATGTTGTTCACTGCACCCCAAAAAGATTGTGTTCACTGTACCCCCCCAAAGATTGTGTTCACTGCACCCCACAAAGATTGTGTTCACTGCACCCCAAAAAGATTGTGTTCACTGTACCCCCCAAAGATTGTGTTCACTGCACCCCAAAAAGATTGTGTTCACTGTACCCCCCAAAGATTGTGTTCACTGCACCCCACAAAGATTCTGTTCACTGTACCCCACAAAGATTGTGTTCACTGCACCCCAAAAAGATTGTGTTCACTGTACCCCCCCAAAGATTGTGTTCACTGCACCCCACAAAGATTCTGTTCACTGCACCCCACAAAGGATTTTGTTCACTGCACCCCAAAAAGATTGTGTTCACTGCACCCCAAAAAGGATTTTGATCACTGCACCCCAAAAAGGATGTTGTTCACTGCACCCCAAAAATGATTTTGTTCACTCCACCCCAAAAAGATTGTGTTCACTGCACCCCACAAAGATTGTGTTCACTGCACCCCAAAAAGATTGTGTTCACTGTACCCCCCAAAGATTGTGTTCACTGCACCCCACAAAGATTCTGTTCACTGTACCCCACAAAGATTGTGTTCACTGCACCCCAAAAAGATTGTGTTCACTGCACCCCAAAAAGGATGTTGTTCACTCCACCCCAAAAAGATTGTGTTCACTGCACCCCACAAAGATTGTGTTCACTGCACCCCAAAAAGATTGTGTTCACTGCACCCCAAAAATGATTTTGTTCACTGCACCCCAAAAAGGATTTTGTTCACTGCACCCCAAAAAGGATGTTGTTCACTCCACCCCAAAAAGATTGTGTTCACTGCACCCCAAAAAGATTGTGTTCACTGCACCCCACAAAGGATTTTGTTCACTGCACCCCAAAAAGATTGTGTTCACTGCACCCCAAAAAGGATGTTGTTCACTGCACCCCAAAAAGGATTTTGTTCACTGCACCCCAAAAAGATTGTGTTCACTGCACCCCACAAAGGATTTTGTTCACTGCACCCCACAAAGATTGTGTTCACTGCACACCAAAAAGGATTGTGTTCACTGCACCCCAAAAAGATTTTGTTCACTGCACCCCAAAAAGATTGTGTTCACTGCAGCCCAAAAAGATTGTGTTCACTGCAGCCCAAAAAGATTGTGTTCACTGCAGCCCAAAAAGATTGTGTTCACTGCAGCTCACACACAGAAAAATGGATGTGGATCACTGACACCTGCCTATCTCCAATCCCACACCACACAGCAATATCGATTGTAGTTTGTAGAACACAGTTTCCCTAAAATTCAGCAGACTCTGTCCCTAACAGGATTGAGAAGAGATCGTAGATCAGGATTGAGTGCAGATTCACCCCACCCCCCACACAGCAATATCGATTGTAGTTTGTAGAAGACACTGACCCTATAATTCAGCAGACTCTATCCCTAAAATGCCTACAACTCGCCCTGCCTAAACACTCCGACCTGTCCCTCAATTCTATCCGGACACAAATGGTTTTTTCCTGCCTATCTTTCCCTAATCAGCAGCCAGCACATTGATGTGTGCTCTGTCCCTTAGCTAAGCAGCAGAATGACGCTGCTGCGGCGGCTGCCTCGAACTTATAAAGACTTGGTCACATGCTTCAGACGGCCAATCACAGCTACTAAGACATTTGCAGGCATGGCTGGGATGGCTTAAGGCACACCAGTTAAACGATTGTTGATTGGCTGTTGAAAGCCCGCCATGAAAAGAGCGCCAAAGCATGCAAAACCCGGAAATAAAACGACCGAACACGGATTTTTACCCGAACATACAGTAAAGTGTCCGTGTCCGTGTTCGGGTAAAAAAAATCCAATTATTCGGTACGAACACGAATAATACAGTCCGTGTTCGCTCAACACTAATCATTACCGCTCTACTAGTTGCCAGGCGACTGATCCTGAAACATTGGATTGCAACTACCCCCCCCCCCTCGTATCCATGCTACAGCCAGAGCTAACCACACTCCTTTCCATTGACCGCATCAACTTGGACACTGTGTCCCCCTCTGCCACAGGACTTTTCCAAGCCAAGTGGAACGTCTTCCTCAAGCACTTGTCAGAAACTTCAGACGACCCCCCCCCCCCTGTTGAGTTTACATTCACTATGAGTGGTTCCACAATCCCCGTCACCTATGCCAACTTCGGACTCATGTAAAGTCTGGCCATTGAGTTCTGGCCGTCCCTCCCTCCCCACTGTCCCCCCCCCCCCCTACTCAGACTCTCCAATCACCGTTGCATATTGTTTTGTTCGATTGTTTTGTATACCTGTTGTATTTTCTGACTTGTTAAATTGTCAAAAAATTTTAAATAAAAAAAAAAATAAATAAGTGTCAAGTTGTGCAATGTCGCTGAATAAATAAATTATCCCCAATTCATAACAAGATCATATAAAAATATATAAAAAAAATGATATTCTCATAAACAGTAAATTAAATTGATTAAATCAAATTAATAATGGTCCTCAGAAGTCCCAAGACAAAGTCCAATAAAGTGCAACGGAAAAAATATTGTGCAAAATGTGCAAACTGTGTGACTCTTCAGAGGTAAAGTGCAAAATGTATACATTAAAATACATAAAGCTTCTTACAGGTAAAAGCTACAATAAACATTAAAAAATACCACGACTTAAACATACACTCCTATTCCCAATATCCCAAAATATCAAATAATACTTAGCTCTGGTAGTTGAATGTCAAAAGCTTACACTCTACGCTGGAGGAACAGGAAATAAGAAATTCTGGCTGCATGCTTGGTCTTTCCACAGCTCCAAAAAAGACTATTCCTCCTGCTATGGACTCTTTTTATAGTCCTGTTTACCAGAGACCACCCATAGGATATAATCATTCTTCTTGACCACTTACAGGTTGTTTTGTGAGTGAAGTCAGCATTACATGGTTGCACTTCCCCCCCACAACCACATGGTCAATCGGATATGCGGCAGCCATCTTTAAATACACAACGTTAAAGCTCACTAAACCACTTGTGGGTGAGAGATATTATTAAACATGTATGGGAACATTTGTCATGAATCAGTTAAAAAAATATCCACAACTGATACAATCCACCTGTTGATCCCATACATAGGCAACAATTACAATTCATTAATTTCTTCTTCTCGTAGGGGCCTAGCTTTCCTCAATGCTTTTTTTTTTTTTTCCTATACACATCACGCACATCACACAATTCATAGTTACATAGTTACAAAAATATGCCTACAACATACACAAGCTAATTATCTTCAAATAAGCATGTACAGTGTGTATGGAATAAATATTCTAAACAGTTACGCAAAGATGGAACCAAGCTAGAATCTTCATAGTTCTTTGCTCAGAGTCTAATCTGCTTATCAAGTCTAAAGCAAACATGTTGTCCCTTTGTGTTCCAAAAACAACTCTCCTTTGTTTGAACACATGCTTGTTTGAAAAGTCCTAAACACCTCCCCCACATACTTCTTGTTACATGTTTAGTTCCTAAACCAATCGGACTGGTTTATTTGCATATCAATGGGGGGAACCTAGCTTCTTAACACAGAATCTAACTAACAAATACATTTGCTATAAAATCACCAAATATCCATGGCAACACATGGATGAATGGATGAGGAATTGGCTGCACTCCCGTAAGATGCAATTTTAAAAAATGTTTATTCAGGAGATAACAAAATAAAATAAGCACAGATGGTACAAGGCTTACAGCAGGGGACAAAAGGTGACCCGTTTCACGTGACTTGCGTGTTTTGTCAAAATCATACACATGGAATCACTGTGACGGTATCACTGTATCTCACCGCCTTGTAATTCCTTAATCCCCAATAGTTGAAGAATCCCCAATTCGCCAAATAAGAAATCGCTGGTATCGCTGAATAATTCCACACATGAGCCAAAGCTGAATGCTCGAACGCCTTTACTGGAAGCAACCACAGGCATTTAAAACTACAATTTCTTTTATCCCCTGCCCCCATGCAAGGGAGACACCCACAACAAATACACATTAACCAATAACACAAAGGTTACAATCCACATAAAATCCTCCCTTCTGCCTGGGATGTAATTTTGGTAAACAATGGTTAACATAATTATCACAGGCAGGAAAAATGCAGTTTTACCCACATGCTGTAACTTTAAAACTATACATCCAATCTTTATACAAATACATATTCACAATCAATCCATTCAGGGGGACAACCTATTAAAAAATGGCACGAATCGGACCAGAGGTTCCAAAGTTAGTACCAGTCTCTTTGGCCTGGGTGTACACATGGCTTGTCTGCCCAAAACCAGATCTACACAGTCTTTTGTCCTGGAGACAATTGAGAAGTGAATCCTCAATATAGTCTTTTAAGCATGGAGAGGAAACATGCGGACAGACATAGAAGGGCATCCTTCACAATCACATAGACAAAATATATAGACATCAAGTCACATGGTTATTAAATTATCAGTAATTGATTGCAGATGTGTTGCCCCATTGATTGAATGCATGTGTTCTGTTATTCCTTGTCTTTGCTCACTCATTTCGATTCTCTATAAAAAAAAATAAAAAAATAAATAAAAACAAAACAAAGAAAACAGCAAAGAGATACAGCTAAACTCCATAGAAGTATACATCACAAACCCAAATCATAGACATCTAGATGTATGATGTCGAGATATGAATCTCCAAAGTGTCAAAGATAAATAATGTTACATGTCATAAGTGCAGTAAACACTAATTCCATGAACTACTCATAAAAGTGGGTTATATCCCATTCAAAGTTCAAACTGGCCGGTATTCTTGTACCCAAAGTAAATATCCAAAACACTTCACCTTTACATAATATTCTGAAGTTATCCCCTCCTCTCATTGGAGTGTTACCCTTTTCTATACCTTGTATTTGTGACAGAGAGGTATCCCCACCATGTATACCATTAAAATGTTTCGCCACATTGGTGTTGTGTCCTTTTTTGATGTCATATACATGATCATACAAAAGATCGCAAAGTCTCCTAGTTGTTCGTCCAACATATTGTATTGCACATACCTTACAATTAAGTAAATTCCATTCTTCGTGGTGCAATTAATGAAATATTTGATTTTGAACTTCCTGTGGTTCACAGTGGAAGTTATCTGGTTACCTCTAATAAACCTAGGGCAACATACATGAACAATTTTTTGCTTCACATCTAAATATGCCCTTAAAATCTTACCATGTTCCACTGTGATCACGGAATTCAAAATCACTAGGGGAGATAAAATTGGCTAATGAAGGAGCTTGCTGGGACACAGTTTTGATCCCTTTGCACAGAATTTTTTCATAACATTCATCCTCATATAGAATAGACACCTGCTGTTTGATCACTTTTTTAATCCTATTAAACGATAGACTATATGTCGTAGAGAAAATGGGAACGTTTTCTAGATTGGATCTATGGCGCTTTTTATGTAGTAACCCTTTCCCCTGATGTTTTTTCAGCAATAAAATTTGCTCTTTAGATTATGTTGGGTTTATAACCCCTGGCACAAAACCTATTATACATAATAGTTTTTTCTCATGAAAATCCTGCGCAACTATAAGAATTGGTCCACTGGGATACTGGGTCACATAGTTGGGGTGCCCAGAATACGCATGCAGGAGAGTGTTCCCTGATAATGATTTTCTATACAAGCCAGACATAACATAGTCATCGCGATGGGAGACAATTACATCAAGGAAAGGAACTGAGATGCTGTCCATGTGCCCGGTAAACTGTAAATTCAAATTATTATTATTTAAATATGACAAAAAATCCTCTATATGTCTCACTGAGCTAGAGCAAACGAATAGCAGGTCATCTATGTTGATGTATGATTTGTATCTCCAAAGATGCGGACTCTCTCCCACCAACCCAAATATAGGTTGGCAAGAGAAGGTGAAAAATGGGCCCCCATTGACACCCCGCACCTCTGGAGATAAAAAGGGCCATCAAAAGAAAAAAAGTTACAGGTGAGTAAATAACCCAAACAATCCAAAATATATTCTTTAACCACTTGCTGACCGACTGCCGCAGTTCTACTGGCTCGGCTGCGTGAATAAATATAGGGTTACATCAGTTCACAGGAGCGCTCCTGGGGGCGAGCGCGCACCGCTGACGGGACTCTCCCGCCCCCACTGGGCAGCGAGGATGCCGATCAATGGGACCAGTGGCTGCGATTGCTGCCGGGCACCCACAAACGCTCCCTGCTGAGAGAGGAGGACAGTCAGCTATTGTAAACACAGCCGACCGTTGTACTTTCTGAAATGATCACAGAGCGCCTGTGATCCTCCTATATAGGAACACAGATCTCTATGATCATTTCAAGATTGTGGAATTCTCTACCACAAGAGGTGGTTTCTGCGGAAAGTATGGTGGCTTTCAAAAGACTCGTCTTAGACGTACATCTCAAGGATCAGATAATTCAGGGCTATGTGAGATGATTACAGCTACACACACCTACACAGGTTTAACTGGATGGACTATTGTCTTTATTCAACCTCATCTACTGTGTAACTTTGTCAGATTTTACATTCTGTATGTGTCCCCATTGATGAGATTTTTATGTCAGATATAAATGATTTCTATGCCTCTATAGAGGAAACTTCTATTTTCTTTCTAACATACACTTGTCACCTGGAAGGGAAATCTTTTTCATTGGACACAGACAGTAACTCTATCCTGACTCTCATTCAACTGCTGTTTCTTTCCTCTTTGGGGAGATTTTTCCATTTTTCCTCAGTTTCTATTCTGCCTGATACATGGAAACACGGAGTGATGGTAGGAAAAGACTAAGTTTCCCATTGAATCTGCCCCTTTTTGTTTCTTTTTAACATGTTTGACTGGGTATAGAGCTCTGTTTGTCCCAAGCATCTTAAAGATCACTTATTGCTGACTAATGCACTACCTTTGCTGGAAGTATGGCGCACACATCAACTACTCTTTCAGAAAAATAATACTTTCTTTGGTTAATTGTAAACTTTCCTCCTGCTAGGTTGAGATCATATTTTTGAGTTCTTGATCTTAGCTTCATATTGAAACTACCGTTCTCTGAACCCGATTTACATCCTTAGGCTTAGTTTACAAAAGGTGTTTACAATACATTTTACTGCATTCCAATAACCCCCCTTAACCACTTAATCACTGGAGGGGTTTACCCTCTTCATGACCAGAGCATCTTTTTTGCTATTCAGCACTGTGCCATTTTAACTTGCAATTACTTGTTCATGCAACACTGTACGCAAATTACATTTTTGTCATTTTTTTCCACCCAAATAGAATTTTATTTTGGTGGTATTTAATGACCACTGGGCTTTTTTTTTTTTTTTTTTTACATTTTTGCTATATAAATTAAAAAATACTAAACATTTTGAAAAAAAAAAAAAAACACACAAATTTTTCCTTAGTTTCTGATATAAAACTTTGCAAGCAAATAATCTTTCCTCATAAATGTAGGCCAAAATGTACTCTGCTAGATTACTTTGGTAAAAATAACTCAAATCAGTGTATTATTTCTGCGAAAGTTTACACACTATATATATATATATATATATATTAAAGCGGAGTTCCGGAGTTCCGGCCACAAAATCGACATAGTCGATTTTGGGCCATCCGCTTCCTATATGTCACCTGAAAAAGAAATGGGTAGTTACAATTTTTTTTTTTTTACTTACCTTGTAATTGCTGAAAAATATACTCACCTTTCTTCCATTTCATCCCTCAGTGGCCCCGTCAGTCCCGGTTCAGGCGCATCATACCTTGCTAAACAGCTTCTTGGCATGCCCAGAAGCTGTGCAGGGATGATGCTGCGGCCCCAGAAGTGACGGCGGGGCCGGCGCAGTGCATCGTGGGACGGAAGAGGACGGAAGAGGACGGAAGAGGACACAGAAGAGGATCGCGCTGACTTCAAGCTGCCCACACCTGAGATGGCAGCGCTGGAGAAGAAATTTTAAAAGTGAGTATTTCTTCTTGCAGGTAAGTGCGAACTGGGACAGATCAGAGGCTAGCCATTGTGGAATGTACTAGCCCTGACTGTCCCGGGGGCATTTTCATTGAAAATTTTTTTTGTGCCCGGAACTCCGCTTTAACTGTCAGTACATCAGGATTGATCAATTTTCAAATATATACTGTATATATATATATATATATATATATATATATATATATATATATATGAAAATTGATCAATCCTGATGTACTGACAGTTAATTCTTGAGGCCCTAAATGCCAAGACAGTACAAATATCCCCAAAATTACTTTTCGAAAAGTAGACAGTCTAAGGTATCTAGTAAGGGGCATGGCAAGTGTTTTGAAGTTGAAATTTTTTGTCAGAATTTTTTTTGCAAAATGGGATATTGACTGATGACATTATAAAAAAGGATTAAAAAAAAAAAGGCATTCGGGGGGGTTGTACACATGCTGTGGCTGCAGTGCTTTGCATGTGAGCCACCATGGATCATGCTTCAGAGAGAAACATAGGTGCAGACAAGCCCTAATATGTTTAAAGATTTTAGTCGTGCCCCCTCTTTCCCTTCTTTCCTCAAGATTTTACATAATAAAGTGGTTCTAAAGTCTAAACATTTTTTACCTTAATGCATTAAGCCATGCAAGTTCCCATGAGGGAACTGAACAGAGAGGAGGAGCCAGGAGTGGAAGCATGGTGGGACCTGAGAAAAGGAGGTTTGCGGCTGCTCTGTGCACTTCCATTGACATGTTTGTTATTTTATTTTTTTTTAATTTTTACCTTTACAAACGCTTTAATTTCCTGCAAACTGTCCTGACACGTTTTATCCCTGAGACCTTTTCCATTTTTTTGCCCATCTCTTGCTATCTTATCTGGGATCTTTGGGAATGACTGATGTATGGAGAAGGAAAGGAGAAAGGCATTCCTGTCGTGCTCATTATGACTATATATTAGGGAGAAATTGATGTGAAGATTTTTATGTTAGACTTCATGTTTGATCTGTTAAATGTTTAAAAAAAAACAGTAAAGGTATGTTTTAAATTGCAATTTAAAACATCAAAGGCTAAATGGAACAATAAAGAGGACTTGTATAGAGATGGATCATGTACAGGTTAAGAAGGGGATGAGAAAAGAGAGGACTGCCTTTGTAATATGATAAAATACAGTGAAATGGCAAAGTAAAGAGGAATTCCTGAGGATATAACCTAACTAGTGACAGTAATCTCATGATGGAAAGTGAGATTTTTCCCTCCAGTAAGCCCTCAGTAATGGCAAGTAATTCAAGTGTTGTGATAGAGATATTTAGAAGCAGTGAATAGTATGTCTCCAGGTATTGATGTTGTATTGGAGTAATGCAAAGATTGGTTCTGAAATTTCTTTATTGGAGACTGAACCTGAATTGAAAATGAAAATAAATAAGTCAGTCAACTTAGCTTATACTGTGTGTGTGAATGTGTGTGTATTGTGAGGGATTAGCTCGGTGGTAGGCGTATGGGTGACCCCTTTGGGGGTGCGTTTTCACAGAGAGATAGCCGAGCAGAGGTTGAAAACAAGACTGATTTATTCATGCAATTTACTTCACATAATTGCAAGCGTCAAAACAGCCAAAATAAAATAAAAGACAAAATAAATCCTTGCCTCTGTGGGCGGCTACCTTCTCACGCTGGAACCTACCTAAGAAGTCTTCCCAACCTACTGTTGGGCCGACACTGCTGATCCTACAGCAGACACTCAAATGTCCATTTGTTTGCTTTCCACACAGCACAAACATTGTCCATTGAACATGTCCCTTTGTTTTCTTTCACACAGCACATGTTCATTTATAACAGGATCCTTTACTCTTCAGATCCTTCACATTGAACACAGTTCATTTAACAGGTCCCTTTACTCTTCACACTCTTCACATGGAACACTTTGTCTTCTCACCTTTGAGACGTCTTCACTCGTGGTTACCCTCCTTAGCTTCACATCGCTGTAGGGGGTCTTCTCCCATGCTCACCAGCTTGTCGGGAGGCACACATCCGACTGTCCCCCTCTCCCAGCCCACACGGCGACAGGCGGCAGCAGTCCTTCTCCCATGCCCACACGGCGTCGGGAGGTACACGTATGTCTGTCCTCCTCTTCCCAGCTCACACAGCGACAGGAGGCAGCACTCAATAGATTTTCTCTGGACAAATTATAGAGGCCTTGATCTCCTCATTCTGAACAGCTGAATGGTTTTCAACTTCCTGCTGGCTCTTTTTGCAGCCAACACCCTATAGTATCAGTGAACTTTTCAAAGCAGGTGGGAATGTGTCTCCTCTCAGTGACTACATTCCCAGATTTACCTGACTTCCTGTCACATACCCCCCCCCTCTTGTTTCAACCCTAGGGTTGGGACACATATTTCCAGGCACGCATGTGTCAGGCACTGCTGACTCACTGATAAGCCTCCTATTATCCTCAAGCTTCCGGATGAAACTGTTTCTGTCATCTTCACTGACAGATTTCTCATAAATGCCACACAGTTTGTCTCTCATCTCATATACACATTCTTCAACTGCATTTTTGGCATAATTTTGCTCCTTCTCGTTTCTGTCATCTTCATTGACAGCTTTCTCATAAATGTCAGACAGCTTGTCCCTCATAACCGTCTGTCCAATCCACCATGGAGGTCCGTGATCCATAGGCAACTCAATTGGGCTAGTCTTAATGTCTTCAACATTCTTAAGACGCCTCTCTCTGCAATCCATAAATGTTTTCCACAAAACTTTGAGAACCTTTTCTTCACTAAGCTTTGTTCCAAGTAGGGACTCTTGACATCCCTCTGTGACTTGAGTTGCCTCTCCATACATCTGTACACAATCATTGACTTTTTGTTGTAAAAGGGAATGATCTTCCTTCTTGAGCTTTGCTTGCTCTAAGATGCTGTGCAGAGGATTTTCCAATTGAGACAACAGGCTGTCACACATTTCTTCAAAGTGACCCCTGTTCCTTTTCCCAGAGATATCAATATCATTCACCAAACATTTCATATTCATAGGCAGATCTGAAGCATTTGCACTCATCAACTTCTTAAACTTTTCGCCCTCCTGAGCGAGTCGCAGTAAAGGCCTACTATTTGATTTGATATTCAGTTTATATTTCTTGCCAAACTCTTCACAGAAGAAGCCAACCAGAACATCATCAACTTTCCTTCCACCAACATAGGGGTCAAAGGCAACAACACAGTTGAACCCAGCGATCTGGGTGGTATCCATTATAGCCCTCCTCTCTGCATCAGTGAAGAAGCATGGAACTGCAACACATTCTTTTACAGGTTTCTTCAATGCACTTTCTGCTGAACTATTTGACCGCTCAAGGTCACCTAGTTCTTTTTCTCTATCTGAATTCCACATGGAATGCATCTCAAGATCACGATCAAACTTCTGCCACCCGTCTTTCACCAGTTCCATTTTGGAAACACTCCCTGAAAGGCACTTATTCATTTGCTTCACGTTTTCACCAACAGCCTTAGTTTTCTCCACTAGGTTTTCAGCCTGAACTGAGAAATCACCACATTTCTTACTCAGCTCCTTTGTTTGCTGAAGTTCTAATGATACATTTTCCAATGCTTGAAGTTTTTGAAGGAACGGTTTATTCCAAAGGGGTGATTCAAGCCACATGTCGTCACATTTCTGAGGCTCACTCAGGACAGACCCCAAAACACTGATCCTTTTAAAAACTGCATCAGGCACACTATCCCCTCTTTGGGACAGATCCTCTGTTGCCTGGAATTCCTCTTCCAGTTCCTGCAACGGAATCTTCATCTCTTCTACTTGCTGTTCTAAGGCTCGCTTAGACTTTTCTAGCTCCTGAACGCTTTTCACAACATCATCCTTGGAGCTGACCAATTCTTCCATTTCTGTACGCAGCTGTTTAACACTTTCTAGTTCAGCCTTACACTCTAGAGCTTCCTCCAAAGAGCGAGCCAAGAACAGGGCTTTGCTCTCGTTATCACGCACCTCCGTTTCTGCACGTGCGCGTTCTTCTGCATATTTTGCAGACACAGTCTTCTCTTCACCAAGCATCTGATCAAACTTCTTTTTCACATCTTCAACACACTGTAATGAACCAACGCTTTCTTCCATGCGTTTTTTCATATCCGCTATCTGAGCTTGCAATGTTGCGACTTGCTCTGATAGGTTTTTCTTTTCTTCCGCCTCCTCTTTTAATTGTTCCAGGAAGCCATTTTTCTCATCTTCCATTTGTTTGAGCTTTGTGCTAAAACTCAGCCTTTTACACCTCTCTTCCTGTAAGAGTTCCTGCGTGTCTTGCAGCTGCGATTCCAAGATAGAAAAATCTTCCGCAATTTCTCTAGATTTGCTGTCTGCTTGAGAAAGCTGGTTTGTAACATTGTCCAACTCAACCTGCAGTCGGTTTGCCTTCTCTGACAGCTTAGCACACAATCGGTCACCTTCTGACACCTTGACTTGCGATTCCAGAAGCTGTGCCTCTACTTTTTCCCTCTTATGTTCACAATCTCCTTTTCCCTGCATAAGAGCCTTCACCTCATTGGCTAGCATCTGGGAATAAGAATGTAATTCTGCCACACAGGCTTCTTTCTCCTTTAACTGCTGCTGGACACGTTGGGCTTCCCCTTTCCAACTTTCACAGTCCGCACGCCATTCATCTACCACATTGCTTAAAGTAGTGAGCTCATACACAGTACTCAGTAATTTAACCTCTCTTTCACTTTTCTCTTTGTCGCTGAGAGACAATGTCGCTTTCAGAGCAACATTCAGTTCCTGCGACTCCTGCAGGTCTATTTTTGTAGCTCCCAAAGACTGAAGACTTTTTTCCAGCTGATTACGCAACTCCAACATATCAGCCATACTTTGCTTCTGCAAAGTCTGAATTTCACTTTCCTTTTCCATGAGGATGGTATCTTTCTCCATTATAGTCTCTCTGCGTTTTTGCAACTCGACCAAAAGAAGAGCAGTGGATTCTTCCCACTGTAACACATGAGACTTGAGTAGTTCATTCATTTCCTGCAAGTTTCTATGCTCCATTTTAAGCAATTCCAAGGCTTGTTCCTTTTCTTCCATTTTCCGTTGCAAGGCATCCAACTCAGCCCTGCACACATACTCGGTTTCCTCCAAACCGATGGCCTCCATTGGCTGCTGGCGTCTCTGTTTCCAGCCTGCCATGCTCTCTTGATGAGCCTTTTGTTGAGCTGCAAAGCTCTGCTGAAAATCCGCATTTGCCTGCTGTTGAGCTGCATTTGCTTGCTGTTGAGCTGCATTTGATATAATCAGATGTTTCAACATCTCCTCCATTTTGAGTTTACTTTTCATCTGAGCACACTGCGTCTCCATAGCGGTTTCATCAGTGTTGCTAGGGACAACAACCTTCCTCTTTAGTAGACTCTCTTTAGGCATGGATGGGGCTGGTTCAGACGGCAACATCCCCTCCATCCATAGAATCCGGTCTCTCATTTCATCTATCTTTGCATTCTTCAGGCGTTTTGAACGCCCCATCTTCAATAACTCCACAAACAAATTTTTCACAGTCCAGCAAAAATTTTTCAGACCACTGTCTCTTTAACACATGTAGTTTTTCTCTCTCTCTTGCAAGATCTCTTTTCCTGCACACACAGTTTGTGCAGTCACTTGCACCAGACACAACAAAGTTCATCAAATAATTTTGAGACCGCTGTCTCTTTAAAACACTTTTTTTTTTTTCTGTCAGGATCTTCTCTCCTGCACACATAGATTGTGCAATCTCATGCACCAGACAAAGTTCATCAAACATTTGCACTTCCTTGCAGGGATCTCTGCTTATGCCCACTGCATACCTCCACCATATGTGAGGGATTAGCTCGGTGGTAGGCGTATGGGTGACCCCTTTGGGGGTGCGTTTTCACAGAGAGATAGCCGAGCAGAGGTTGAAAACAAGACTGATTTATTCATGCAATTTACTTCACATAATTGCAAGCGTCAAAACAGCCAAAATAAAATAAAAGACAAAATAAATCCTTGCCTCTGTGGGCGGCTACCTTCTCACGCTGGAACCTACCTAAGAAGTCTTCCCAACCTACTGTTGGGCCGACACTGCTGATCCTACAGCAGACACTCAAATGTCCATTTGTTTGCTTTCCACACAGCACAAACATTGTCCATTGAACATGTCCCTTTGTTTTCTTTCACACAGCACATGTTCATTTATAACAGGATCCTTTACTCTTCAGATCCTTCACATTGAACACAGTTCATTTAACAGGTCCCTTTACTCTTCACACTCTTCACATGGAACACTTTGTCTTCTCACCTTTGAGACGTCTTCACTCGTGGTTACCCTCCTTAGCTTCACATCGCTGTAGGGGGTCTTCTCCCATGCTCACCAGCTTGTCGGGAGGCACACATCCGACTGTCCCCCTCTCCCAGCCCACACGGCGACAGGCGGCAGCAGTCCTTCTCCCATGCCCACACGGCGTCGGGAGGTACACGTATGTCTGTCCTCCTCTTCCCAGCTCACACAGCGACAGGAGGCAGCACTCAATAGATTTTCTCTGGACAAATTATAGAGGCCTTGATCTCCTCATTCTGAACAGCTGAATGGTTTTCAACTTCCTGCTGGCTCTTTTTGCAGCCAACACCCTATAGTATCAGTGAACTTTTCAAAGCAGGTGGGAATGTGTCTCCTCTCAGTGACTACATTCCCAGATTTACCTGACTTCCTGTCACAGTATATATATATATATATATACATACAGTATCTCACAAAATTGAGTACACAGCTTACATTTTTGTAAATATTTCATTATATCTTTTAATGTGACAACATTGAAGAAATTATACTTTGCTACATCGTAAAGTAGTGAGTGTACAGCTTGTATACAAGCATAAATTTGCTGTCCCCTCAAAATAACTCAACACACAGCCATTAATGTCTAAACTACTGGCAACAAAAGTGAGTACACTCCTAGGTTATTATGTCCAAATTGGGCCCAATTAGCCATTTTCCCTCCCTGTTGTCATGTGACTTGTTAGTGTTACAAGGTCTCAGGTGTGAATGGGGAGCAGGTGTGTTAAATTTGGTGTTATCACTCTCACTCTCTCATACTGGTCACTGGAAGTTCGACATTGCACCTTATGGCAAAGAACTCTCTGAGGATCTGAAAAAAAGAATTGGTGCTCTGCATAAAGATGGCATAGGCTATAAGAAGATTGCCAAGACCCTAAAACTGAGCTGCAGCAAAGTGGCCAAGACCATACAGCGGTTTAACAGGACAGGTTCCACTCAGAACAGGCCTTGCCATGGTCGACCAAAGAAGTTGAGTGCACGTGCTCAGTGTCATATCCAGAGGTTGTCTTTGGGAAATAGACCCATGAGTGCTGCCAGCATTGCTGCAGAGGTTGAAGAGGTGGGGGATCAGTCTGTCAGTGCTCAGACTATACACGTGTAGCAGAATTTCCAGGCATTGGGCCTGTTGTGGGTCTGACATTGTTACCGGGAGCACTTCCAACACATTTAAGTGTTAGAGCTGAGACAATGACCATTCCAGCATATTTGGTTTGTTTTGTTTTTATAATGGGGATGGGAGAAGAGAATGAGTAGGATACTCCTCTGGCTCAACTAGGTTTAACTGGGACACGTTGTAGAAAAAATGCCTGTTAGCGCTGTCCTGACGCCAGCTGAATGCCGACCAACTCTTCCTGGCGCTTGAGATACTGTTCTGCTGAAAGTGCTGAAACTTCGACTTTAACTCCTTGGTTAACTCAGAAGATCCAGGACTGTACCACTCCTTGACTCTTGATACTCTGTCTAGCTCAAAAGTCCTGCATATGACTCCCTCCAGCCCTTCACTGACTGAGGTAGCTTCTTGTAACTGCTTGTGCTGCTATAAATCCTAACACTGCACACTTGATTCTTCAGGGCCCAACCACTGGTGCCCTCTCTACACTTCCAGGGTCCTCTCACTAGGCAACCCCCTTGACACTTCAGGGTCTTCTCACTAGGCAACCCCCTTGACACTTCAGGGTCCTTTCACTAGGAAACCCCCTTGACACTTGCAGGCTCCAGGATCCCTGAGACCTTCACAGAAATGGTCTCCTCTACACTAGGCAGACCCCCAGGGGCAGTTCACAGTACTCATGACCTTGGAAGGCTTTCCTGGAACTTAACCCCTCTTCCTACGCTAGTCCTCGGCACACCAGATCCTCTGTGCAACTCAGCTCAGCTCAGCTTTCCCTCCTGGATTCTCAGGCAGCCACCCGAGACACTCGATCCTACTGAATGGAGGAGAGACAGCTGTACCCTCACTCCTGAGACTCTGCTTCCCGCCAAAGACGCTGCATCATGCGTTCCCTTCAAACCTATACCTACTCCCAGAATCCTTTGTGGCAGAATCTGCCTTCTAGGGTAGATACAGGCCTGAGTGGGCTACTGATTGGGTTTCCTCCATGTCCAATATGAATCCTCTCATGGAGACTCCCCTCTCAACAGCCACACCTGAGAAACATGACAGTCCAGCTGAAAATCATGGCCCTGCTGTTAGGCAGCTAAGGCCCATTATGCTTTTACCTAGCACCTACCTTGAAGAGTGCTACACATGCACACTACATCAACATGGTCTGCATGGCTGTCGCCCCAGAAGGAAGCCTCTTCTAAAGATGATGCACAAGAAAGCCCACAAACAGTTTGCTGAAGACAAGCAGACTAAGGACATGGATTACTGGAACCATGTCCTGTTGTCTGATGAGACCAAGATAAACTTATTTGGTTCAGATGGTGTCAAGCATGTGTGGCGGCAACCAGGTGAGGAGTACAAAGACAAGTGTGTCTTGCCTACAGTAAAGCATGGTGGTGGGAGTGTCATGATCTGGGGCTGCATGAGTGCTGCCGGCACTGGGGAGCCACAGTTCATTGAGGGAACCATGAATGCCAACATGTGCTGTGACATACTGAAGCAGAGCATGATCCCCTCCTTTCGGAGACTGGGCTTCAGGTCAGTATTCCAACATGATAACAACCCCAAACACACCTCCAATGTGACCACTGCCTTGCCAAAGAAGCTGAGGGTAAAGGTGATGGACTGGCCATCCAGACCTAAACTCTGTTGAGCGTCTGTGGGGCATTCTCAAAACAGAAGGTGTAGGAGCACTAGGTCTCTAACATCCAGCAGCTCCATGGTGTCGTCATGGAGGAGTGGGAGAGGACTCCAGTGGCAACCTGTGAAGTTCTGGTGTACTCCATGCCCAAGAGGGTTAAGGCAGTGCTGGTAAATAATGTTGGCCACACAAATGATTGACACTTTGGGCCCAATTTGGACATTTGCACTTAGGGGTGTACTCAATTTTGTTGCCAGCGGTTTAGACATTAATGGCTGCGTATGGAGTTATTTTAAGGGGACAGCAAATTTACACTGTTATACAAGCTGTACACTCACTACTTTACATTGTAGCAAAGTGTCATTTCTTCAGTGTTGTCACATGAAAAGATATAATGGAATATTTACAAAAATACTAGTGTGGGTTGCTCAGAGAAGGGGAAGAAGGGGGGTTGTCTTCTCAACAAAAAGTAAGCTTCTGCTGTAAAATGGCATGCCTGCTGCTGACACAGGCAACTTTTTTAAAATTAAAATTTAGGTTTGGACTGAATTTTCCCAGGGATTTGCTCTGGGTCCAACTGATATCTAGCTGATTTTAGAGCCCTGATAATGGGGTATTGTTGAGTTCCCGAAATAAATTGGCTGTCTGATGTTTTTTTTTTTTGCTGTTGTAATTTGCGGAATCAACAAAATACCACTTTGGACTCCAGGAACTTTTGTTCAGTGCCCTCTTTGGTTTAAAACCATAACGCCCAGGATGCACTGTGCCACTCACAATATGCAGTGGGCATCACTGTTGACAGAATATATCAGCATGCATATCTGCCATCCAGCTACGATGCATAACTCTGGAACTAGAAATCACAGTCAGATAGCGTACCAATCTGTTAATCCACTGTATCTGCTTAGTTTTGGTACAATAACTATACTGCCCTTATTGACCACAAGATTTTTCTTTTAATGTGCCTCCCCAGTTTTGAAGTGAACATTGGTAATCAGTTATAAAGTTCTCCTTCTCCTACGTTGGAGGTAAGTGACAAATCACTATGCAATCAACATCTGCAAAAAAACTGTTAACAATGAATGTCCACATTGACCACATGGCTCCAATGCCAAAACTACCAAGTCACCATCATCTGGCATATTAGTGGCAGTGATCAGTCAACAATGACTGCATTATTTCATCTTTTGAATCAGGCACACATTTCCTAGTAATTTAAATACAATAAAATATTATGAATGCAGCACATATTAATGTAAATGCAATTATTTTAGCTGATGAATGCCTTAACACCTCTAATGAATTGAATAAATTAATTCTTGATGGAAACATAAGAGTAAATAATGTGCAGTAATACAAAATATGTCATATGTCATACTTTTGTGAATTGTGTGTTAATAAGGTGCATTAATTGTTCCGTAGCACCCTCTACCTTTTTTTAGATTGTCAGATAACTTGACTCAACTGACTTGGAGATAATTATTTTAATTTCTTTGCACCTAAAGATAAAATCTGTGTTTTTAATTAGATAAAATAACAGGTCTAAATAAATGAACAGATGTTTAGACATCTGTTTAATTATGCTAATGTTTGCAGTGTACCTTGTTATAAAACTGTGGTTATGTTCTTGGATGCTAGCATAGTCAGTATGTCCTAAATTTCTTTTTAAAGCCGAACTACAGGAAGACACAAAAACACAATGTAGGCATACCGTATATACTGTACAATAAAGCATCTTTAAAGCCACTCTGTCTCTACATTTAAACAAGGAGAACAGGCATTGCTTGGAAAGCAAGCGATAAATAATCATCTGCCTTGGTGCCCATGCTGTTTGCTGCCACATTAAAGAAATAATCTTGCTCAAAGATCTTCACAATTCAGTATACTTTTGGGTGTGTTTGATCCCTAATCCCCAAGTGTCCTTTATGGTTTTTTTTTTCATTTGCCTCTTTGTCATTATTGTGTCCCAAAGTGAAATCAAGGCTGGCAGATGAAACTACAGAGTACAGTGGGGAATGCCAGCATGTGACATTCCAGGAAGTGTTAGATGTAGAATATATTTCTGCTAAATTATCTCTTCAAAGTAGGGGAGTTCTGCATTGAGGGCCGCAGGATTGATGAATATAAAGTGGCTTTAAAGGCAGAAGGTGTTTTACCTTAATGCATTCTTTGCATTAAGGTAAAAAAAAACTTCTGCAGCCCCAGCCCCTAAATACTTACTTGAGCCCGATCTTGATCCAGTGTTGTTCACGAGAGAATCTCCCACCTCATTAGCTCAGACACAACAGTGGAAGGCATTGGCTCCCACTGCTATCAACCACAGTCAGTGGGAAGGGAGCTGAGGGGCAGGGCCGAGCCATGCTCTGTGTTTTATGGAAACACAGAGCTTGCTTCGGGGCAAGCACACAATAGTGCACCTATAGCAAGCAGCTATGGTTAGGGGGAGGGGCCAGGAGCACCGGCAGGGACCAGAGAAGAGAAGGATCAGGGCTGCTCTGTGCAAAATCATTGCACAGAGCAGGTAAGTATGACGTTTGATATCAGGTTCCGGACCGCTCTCCGCACATTTACTGTGGCAGGATGGCCCTCCTGCGTGAACCGACGTAGCCCTACGTTGGTCGCACGCTTGTTGCTGGGGGGCAAGCGCGTGACACCGGTTGTGCGCTCTCACCCCCACTAGGAAGCGGGGATGCCGATGCACAGGGCTAGCAGCCGCAATTGCTGCCGGGCACCCGCGATCACTCCCCACTGAGAGAGAAGAATGGTCAGCTGTTGTAAACACAGCTGACTGTTCTTCTCTCTGAAATGATCACAGAGCGCCTGTGATCTTTCTATATAGGATCACAGATCTCTATAGTCATTTCACAAGCTCCTCCCCCCACAGTTATAAAACACTCCCCTAGGCTCACATTTAAGCCCTTGATCACACACTAGGTTAACCCCTTCCCTGCCAATGTCATGATTACAGTACAGTGCATATTTTTAGCACGGATAACTTTAGTAATGTCACTGGTTCCCCCCAAAAGTGTAAAAAATGTCAGTTAGGGGTCCGATCTGTCCGCGGAGTCCTGCTAAAAATCACAGATCGCCACCATTACTATTAACCACTTAAGCCCCGGAAGATTTGGCTGCTCAAAGACCAGGCCCTATTTTGCGATTCGGCACTGCGTGAATTTAACGGACAATTGCGCGGTCATGCAATGCTGTACCCAAACAAAATTTACGTCCTTTTTTTCCCATCAATAGAGCTTTCTTTTGGTGGTATTTGATCACCTGTGCGATTTTTTATTTTTTGCACTATAAATAAAAAAAGAGCGGCAATTTTGAAAAAATAACAATATTTTTCACATTTTTTTATATTAAATTTTCAAAAAAAAAAGTGAAAATCAAAATTTTTTAACAAAAAATTTTTAGGCCAAGTTGTTTTCTGCTACATATGTTTAGTAAAAAAAAATCGCAATAAGCGTATTTTGATTGGTTTGCGCAAAAGTTATTGTGTTTACTAACGGAAAGATTTATGTAATTTGTATTGTTTTTTTTTTTACTAGTAATGGCGGCGATCTGCGATTTTTTTTTGCGGGACTGCAACATTGCAGCGGACAGATCGGACCCCTAACTGACATTTTTGACACTTTTGGGAGTACCAGCGACATTACTACAGTAATCAGTGCTATAAATATGCACTGTTACTGTCAAAATGAAACTGGCAGGGAAGGGGTTAACTTTATTGGTGATCAAAGGATTAAGTGTGTCCCTAGGGGCGTGATTCTAACCGTGGGGGGGTGTGGCCTGTGATGTAACCACAGAGACATACAATCCTACATAGCAGGATCGTATAGTCTCTGCACTTACATCAGGGAGAATGACAGACGGGTGTGTTTAAATCATCTGTCTGCCTTTCTCCCTCTCCTGCGGGAGATCGCGAGTGACTGGCGGACATCGTAGTGGGAATGCCTGTGAACGAGCGGGGGTGGGAGCGCGCCTCCAGTGGCGCGCGCTCACCCCCTACAGGCGGCTGAGCAAGTGAAGTACCCCTACGTCACTTTGCCCAGCAGCTGCTGCCTGCCGCAGTATATCTGCGGTGGGCGGTCGTTATGTGGTTAAAGAAAATAAAAAAAATAAAAATGACAGTTTTAGATTTTTTTTTACCAAAAATACTGTATGTAGCAGAATACAAATTGGCTTAAAAGGATGAAAAATTATAATTTTTAAATTTGTTTTTGGGGAATGTTATATAGCAGAGTGTGAAATATATATATATATATATATATATATATATATATATTTTTTTTTTTTCAGAATTGTCGTTTTATTTGTTTATAGCACAAAAAATAAAAATCGCACAGGTGATCAAATACCACCAAAAGAAAGCTTTATTTGTGGGGAAAAAAGGACATCAATCTTAACCCGGTACAGTGTCACACAACCGTACAATCTTCCGTTAAAATAACGCAATGCTGAAATTGCAAAAAATGGCCTGGTCATTAAGGGGGCAAATTCTTCTGGTCCAGAAGTGGTTATTTAAAAAAAAAAAAAAAAACTATTTACAATCACTTTAATTGCACGCTTTGCAAAGATTGCCAGTTTACCCTCCTTAAAAATAGTACCTGAGCTACTTTAATGTATTTTTTTTACATTACTAGTGAAAGTAACTGAATTCATTTTGATATCAAGCTCCTTCAATCCTCTGCACCGCACTTTAGGCTCCGTTCACATGTAGGCGTTTTGGGGGCGTTTTTCTGCTCTAGGATCAGCTCTCAAAACGCCCAACAAGACAAATCCTATTAATTTCAATGGCCCCTGTTCACATCTGAGCGTTTTGACGCCGTGAGCAAAACGCCCAACGCTCACAAAAGTACATGAGCTTCTTTTTGGGCAGATTACAGGTGTTTTCCATTGGTCTCTATTCAATCTAAAAACGCCTGCACAAAAAACGCCTGTAAAAACGCCTGTAAAATGCCTGAAAAAACGCCCATAAAAACGCCTGTAATAGCAACGCCAAGATGTGAACGTAGCCTTAAGCTTTTAAACCTGGATCAGTACTTTAAACCAGTTAGGGATCTGTTGTTTAACTAAGTGCTTACAGAAAAGAAAAGAACACAAATAAGACCCAATTTATATGCTGCTGCTCCTTTGATGTTCAGACGAAGATTTGGGTGCCTTTCAGGCCCAACAGTATTGAGCAAATGTTTAATAGTCTGTAAGGATGTCAAAGCATAATTCACAAAGCTGACTAAACATAATTACAAATCCCTTTGCAGGTAAAACAGATTTCATACTGTATATATCAACTGCATATTTAGCTGTTTGCCAGGAGTTCAGATTCAAAGAATCATGTTGTCGGAAGAATTAGGCTATCCTCCTGGAGTTGCAATAAGCATTTTGGGATATATCTTTGGTTTATCCCTCCCGTTCAGCACCATTGTTGTTTGAAGATGCCTTCAAACAATTTCCCTGCATTGGTTTAACATCTATTCATAGAGGTTTTTAGAAGTCTAATGATGACATCTTGGAAAATAAGAAAATATTTATTTGAATCAGTTTCTTTATACTATGTGTACAGAGTTTTTATTTTAGGGTTAAACAAAAACTAATAAAGGTGAGCTACAAATTTTATTCTGTGATATGTTCCTAAGAATGTGTTGATGCAAGAATCATGTTCCTGGAGCAAGTCGTTTTTTTTTTTTTTGACACTACAAACACGAATAAATGCAAATTTAAAAAGCTAGCATACTAATAACTTTACAAAAAAAAAAAAAAAAAAAAACACATAGGGGTTCATTTACTAAAACTGGAGAGTACAAAATCTGGTGCAGCTGTGCGTGGTAGCCAATCAGCTTCTCACTTCAGCTTATTCAATTAGGCTTTGACAAAAAACCCTGGAAGCTTTTCGGCTTTTATATAGAGCTGCACCAGATTTTGCACTCTCCAGCTTTAAAGTGGTAGTAACTAAGCGTTATTTTAAAAGAAATTGCTGACAGGCAGGATATTTATGACATAAATGCTTCCTTCTGCCTGTCAACCATCATGTACACTGAGCTTCTCATGTGCAGCTCAGTGAACATTTACAGCCCAAATCTGTGCCACTGCTGTGATCTTTCTCCAAGATTGATTCCTCCAGTTGTTCTCTCCCTAGTATGTATGATGTATGCATATTTTTACCCCCCAGGTGCATATCTTTACATTTTTCAACATTAAAACCCATTTGCCACACAGTTGCCTAATTAAACAGTGCATTGAGGTCAGCTTGTAAGTAGGAGGCATCCTGTAAGGAATTATTTATGCTGCATAGCTTGGTGTCATCTGCAAAGACTAACATGGCACTTTAAAGAGATTGTAAAGGTAAAATGAAAAGGAAAATTTAATTGCAAAGTGCAGTCGCGAACCTCCCCTTCTCGGGTCCCCTGCAGGCACTCCTGGCCCCTCCTCTTTGTCCAGTGCCCTCACAGGAACCAGCTTCCCATGGAGGCACTCATGCATACTCATTCCTGAGCCCCGCTGCAGTGTTCATTGACACAGACAGCGGGACTCGTCTCGCCCCCCCTGCTCCCTCGTCACTGGCTTTGATTGACAACAGCGGGAGCCAATGGCTCCTGGTGCCCTAGCAAAGGCAATGAGACCCAGGAGTGAGGGGAGAAGAGCTGCACATGTGCACAGCACTGGATTGAATGAGGGCTCAGGTAAGTAAAAGGTGGGGGGGGGGGTGAGGGGGGATGGTGATGCCTTAACATTTTTTACTTTAATGCAAGGAATGCATTAAGGTAAAAATGTTTAGGTTTTAGAACCACTTTAATCCCAGATCCTATATAGTTTATAAATATATTAAAAGTAACGGTCCCAACTTTGAACCTTGTGGTACACCACTAATAAGCTTAGAGCATTCAGAGTATGAATCAAAAACCAATACTCTCTGAATTTGGTCTTTTAGACAGTTTTCTCTCTACTTACAAACTGAATTTTTCCAAGCCTATAGACTTTACCATACACATTAGCCATATGTGGGGAACTGTGTCAGATGCTTTCGCAAAATCCAAGTATACCACGTCTACAGCCACCCCTCTGTCCAAGGTTTTAACTACCTTCTCATAAAAAGAAATCAGAATTGTCTGAAAACGTCTGCCTTTTTGAATCCATACTGACTTTTGCCTAAAATGTTTTTTCTAGTAAAATCTCATTTATGTGGTATTTTATTAAACTCTCCAGTATCTTCCCAACTATAAAAGTTAAACTAACAGGTCTATAGTTACTTGGTAAAGACTTTGACCTCTTTTTAAATATAGGCACCACATTGGCCTTACGCCAATCCAGTGGTGCTATGCCAGTCATTAAAAATTAGAAACAATGGCTTTGATATGACAGAGCTCAATTCTTTAGAACCCGTGGGTGGATGCCATCTGGTCCAGCTGACTTATTGACCTTTATTCTGTCTAAATATTTCTGCACCATATCAATTTTGAGCCATAGTGGATCATTTGGGGCTGTGTCAATATCATCCCCATTATGGACACGAGCTCCCCCATGCTCCTTTGTATACACAGAGCTGAAGTAGGTATTTATTAAATTTGCCTTCTCTGTGTCCCCAATCACCCACTCTAAATTATTTTGTAAAGGGCCTACATATTCAAACATGACCTTGTTGTTTTATTATATTTCTTATAACATTTAAATGATGATAGTGTTACTTCATTTTTATATTTTAAACAACTCTTTTCCTATCATTTATAGTTTTTTTTTAAATTGCACATGAGCCACATAGGTTTTATTTTTAGCCTTTTAAACTTGTTGACCAAGGGAATATAGTTTGCAGTGTGTTCCCATACAGTTGTTTTGAGGAATTTCCTTTTCTGTTCTGTGTTCACTGATGCCAATATTTCCTCCTATTTGTGGAGAGCAGCCCTTATCCTTGGAAAATTTGCTCTCTTAAAGGTAAATGTTTTTATATTTCCAGTATGTGCTTTTTTTTTACATATTGCAATAAATTAAACAATTTTATGGTCACTGCTTCCAATATGTTCTTTTACATGAGCATTAGTAATAAGCTCTGCATGGTTTGAGATTACCAGGTCCAACAGAGCATCATTTTTAGTTGGGGCCTCTATCAACTGTACCATAAAATTGTCTTGTAATAACTTTATAAATGCTTACTCTTTAACCCCTTTGTGCCTAAGGGGAAAAAATATTGTAATGCCTAAGCACAATTTTGCAACTTTAAACACGTTAGTAAAACCGTACATATCATCACAACTACTTTGTGTATCTAGGTGGGTTATACTGCACTTTTTTTCCAGACAAAGATGGCTTTCATTTGGTGGTAAATGGTAACAGATATATTTTTCTTATCAAAGGAAAACTGGCCCAAAAAAGTAAAAAAGTAAAAAAAATAAAATGTAGCTGTATATTTCTTGCTACTACCATAACCTTCCACCAAAGAACAATCCAAAATAAAATTTTCTGCTCCTAACGATCACAGTAATACCACATGTGTGTATGTTAGTTGTTGTTTGTACCCGTAACATCCCAAAAACAATAGCGTGCATTTTGCTTTTTTTTATTCTACCTAAAACACACTAACACTAACCGACACTGAAAAAAATTGCATAAAATAAAATAAATAAATAATATATATAAAGGTTTGTTAATTGCAATCATGGATTATTGCATTTGTCTTTGAAGCACTTTATGTTCATCACATACTTATGGTGGTAATTCATTGCAATTTTGCACTTTTGCACTATTGCACTTATTTATTTATTCATTTATTTATTTAAATACACATTTCTCAGCACAAATTTTTATAATATCCCTTTTGGGGTATTTCCTGATACACCCCTATTTGCGCTGTGAACTCCCCCTTTTTTCTTGCCATAAAAATATTAGTATTTTTCGAACAGCAGCATTTAGGATTATTTATTTATATCCATAGCGCAGTATTTATTACCATTTTTATTTACTAACTGACACTGATACTAAGAAAATACTGACCCTGACCTTTGGCCCTAACCTTGACCCAAACACTAACCCTGGCACTGACATAGATCAAATCTTAAACTAGGTTTTTTTTGCATTTTTATTTTATTTTATTTTTCTTATTATTATTATTATTATTTTATTTTCTTTATACACACTTTTTTTTCTCTGCAAGAGAGAGAGAGATACGAAGTTCACAGAGAAAGAAAACAAGGGGGTAGGCTTCACAGTGACTGATCACTATGATAGCCAATCAGTGGTTATCACTGTGATCAGGTGAACCAGAATCTGGAGTTCTGGGTCCCAATCGTTAGTATGGGGTCTGGGGCTCTTGGTGAGACGCTGGTCTCTGTGCTGGAAGTCTTGGATCTGTCTGCCCCATTATCATCTAATCTAACTCACCCTCCCCCACAATACTAGTTAAAATACTCCTCCAGCCTTTCTATAAACCTCTCCCCCAGCACAGGAGACCCCCTGGTTCAGGTTCAGCGGGTTCGGCCGAACTCGAAAAAAAAGTCTGGGTTCGTGACCCAAACTTAACCCGAACTTTACCCCGATCCCGAACCCCATTGAAGTCAATGGTGACCCGAACTATTGAGCACTAAAATGGCTATAAAAAAAAACATGGAAAGGGAGAGGGCTGCGAATGGCAGCAAAATCTTCTTAAGAGAATGACAAGTGCTCTGCAAACAAATGTGGATAGGGAAATAACATAAAATAACATAAAAACATAAAAATAAAAAATAATCATCTTGATCTAGGAGGACGAGGCCCATATGGAGTAGGAGGTTGAGGTGGCGGTGGATGTGGCGGTGTAGGTGGAAGAGGCGGTGGAGGAGGACGAGGTAGCCAACACTGGTTTTTGTTTTTAATTTTAAATTTCTTTTTAAATTAGGGTACACCCCAAAAGAGTGAGAAAGATCAAAAATACAACAAGGGTAAGGTTGGCATACATGTCTATTCTGCACAAAGTCCTGTGGGATCCATCCCTGGTTCGTTTTAATGAACGTGAGCTTGTCTGTGATAACGTCCCCCGCCGTGCTAAATACACATTCAGATAATACACTGGCTGCAGGGCAGGCCAGCACCTCCAAGGCGTAAAGGGCAAGCTCAGGCCATGTGCCCAATTTGGAGACCCAGAAGTTGAAGGGGGCAGACCAGTCATTCAGTACGTGTATAGTACGTAAGGAACGGTAAGGAACTGTATATGCTATATGGCAAGGAACGGTGATGGCGGCAGGGTTTTCTTTTCCCCCCTCTGGGTTGAGTCTGGCCTTGGAAAGGGTATGTGTCCCTGGTTGTGGGCTGGGCTCTCCCAAAGCTGTCTAAGTTCTGAGGCCTTCTGGTAGGGACGGGGCTGCACTGGTCTTGCCAGGGACTGGGATTCTGAAAAGCCTGTGGTGTATGTGCCCCTGGAGTGGCAGTCCAGGGGTGCCATAATTCACGGTGGATGGCAACACTATGAGTATGGCACCAAGGACCCTGCACTTCCTACACACATTTTTCACACCTGCCTCTAGGGCCGGGCCTTTTGGTCAGGAGTCATGACCAGAGGATTTATTTATTCCTGGCTGAAGGGCCTGCCATAGTATTGCAACGTGGCACTAACCTCGCACTTCTCCACTATCCCTTTCCCCACTTTTATGTGTTGTGTGTCTCACGTTTTGTGTTTTTTATTGTGGCGGTACACTTTATTTTGCACAGCGTGATTAGTAGGGTGTAGGTCCTTGGGCCTGTCCCTGAAAGTCTTGGGAGGGGGTGGATATGGCCTTCTGGCTTGGTTCGCCCTCTCTCATGGGGTCTCTCTTCGGGAGAGCCCCACCTAGTACTTGGGGTGGTCTGTTTCAGCAGACCTCCTAAAGAACGGGGCTGCCTGGTTTCGGCCAGGTTAGCCAGTGTAAGTACCCCAGTCCCTGTCAGTAGCCTTGCACCCCGGGGGATCAGGGTCAGAGACCATGTGTACACCCTATGCACTTTTTGTGTTTCATTTTTTTGGTGTGCACTTTTTTATGCTCCCACCGGGTAATAGTCTGAGTATGTTCACACACCCCACGGGCTTAAAAAAAAACAAAAAAAAAACAGCTGGTGGTCCTGGTTGTTGTGGCGTGCCAACAAAGCTTTTCCACATTTCATACATGCTAACCCTGCCTTCTGAGGTGCTGGCGGTGCACTGGCTGCGTTGGCGACCTCCTCCTCCTCTGCCTTCGCCTTGTGCTTCAACTGTGTCTCCGCTGTCTGGTGGGAATGCCACCAGCATCGCTTCTCGACCCTTTGGCTAAGATCAAGTGTAGTATCTGTTGCTATCTGTTATCTGGGTGCCACCCTGCTGTGAACATGGTTCCTCCTCCTCCATCTCCTCATCCTCCACCTCGTCATCCTCCAGAACTGTGCCCTTGCTGGACAATTGTGTACCTGGCATTTGTGGGTGCAGGAACCCACCCTCGGAGCCACTTGTGAATGACTGCCCTGAAAGCCTTTTTAAATGATCACTGCTCCGGATGCAGAGGCGGTAGAGGATGAGGATGAGGAAGCAGAGTAGGAGGAGTTAGCAACAGGAGGCAAACTGAAGCGCCCTGCAATCCTCGGAGGTGAAAGGAGATGCACCAAACTAATTTAAAGGGTGTATCTCACAGTAACATAATCAGCAAACGCTGCAAAATTATTAATTTTCCCCTAAATGGGTGTTTATTGAATAGCAGAATAGAACAACTGTATCTAAAAGGGTGTATCTCACATGTACAGATACAGACTAAGCCGCAATTTAATATTTATTCCCTAAATGGGTGTTTATTGAATAGCGGAATAGAACAACGGTATCCAAAGGGTGTATCTCACAGTAATGTATGAATAAAAAATTTTTATTTTTCCCTTTAATTGGTGATTTTGAAGAGCAGATTAGAACACAGCAGTGTCTAAAGGCTTTATCTCACAGTAACATATAAAGGAAAAAATTAAAAAAAAAAAATTCCCTTTAAATTGGTGATTTTTGAATAGCAGATTAGAACAAATGTGTCTAAACGCTGTATGTCACAGTAAAATATGACGGAATTTTTTTTTTAATCCAGATTAAGCAGACAGATATGCACTGAGCTTGCATTACGTGGCCGCTACACACTGCACGCCGCCCACCGGATACTGTTGTTGTTCTATTCCGCTATTGAAAAAAAAAACCCCATTTGAATGAAAAACTGAAAAATAATGATTTTTCCCTAAAAACTGAAAAATAATTATTTCCCCCTTATATTGGTGCTTTTTGCATAGCAGATTAGAACAGCAGTGTCTAAACACTGTATGACACAGTAAAATATGAAGGAAAAAACTTTTTTTCTTTTAAATCCAGATTAAGCAGACACATATGCACTGAGCTTGCATTACATGGCCGCTGCACACCGCACGCCGCCAACTCCTTCCTCCTCACTGGGCTCAGGTCAGCGCATAAAGATCGTGCACTGCACCCCCACACAATAAAATCGATGTAGATCGCTGTCTGATTAAAGAAGATTCTTCCTATTCTTTTCCTGAATGCAATCTCCAGCCTGCCCCTACAATAATCTCCTATCTCTCCCTCAGCAGCATCAGAAACCTCTCCCTACAGTAGTTAGAGCAGAGTGACGTGCGGCGCTATGTGATTCCAGCTTATATAGAGGCTGGGTCACATGCTGCACTGGCCAATCACAGCCATGCCATTAGTAGGCATGGCTGTAATGGCTTCTAAGGGCACACTAGTTAAACGCTTGTTGATTGCCTGCCCAGCAGCTGTTGAAACCGCGCCAAAACATGAAATAAATTACCGAACAATGGACTGTATCCCGAACATACAGTAAAATGTTCGGGTCCGTGTCCGGCTACCAAAACACCCAAAAGTCCGGTACGATCCCGAACAATACAGTCCGTGTTCGCTCAACCCTAGTCACAGGTGCTTCAGGTGCTATTTAAATTTCTGCAGGACTCCTTCCTGAGCTTGCTCTTTCTTAAGCTTGCCACCTTTTTGCTTGCTGAATCTCTGACCTAGTGGACCTTGACTAAGTGGTGAGTTAAAAACTAGAGTTTAAAACAGAAGATTATAACAGGAGTCTTCTGACCAGTAAGTAACATCTGAAATTTTCTATTAGTTGTATTATTGTTGTAACCGGGAAAATGTTTGCTAGCAGGATTGAAGGTTTTGTGCAGTGCACAGTGTGTCGCATGTATACAATAACGGAGCAACTACTCCAGGATGGTTACCGCTGCAACAGATGTGAGCGGGTTGCCCTTCTGAAAGCACACATTAGAGATCTGGAGGAGCAAGTTGCAACACTGGGCAGAACTGACAACCTTAAATGGGGTCCTCTTCTCGCTGAGCAGGTGGATAGTGGGATTAATGGGGAGGGTGGAGGGGTAAGTCAGGTTTATCAGATGGATTAATACAGAGGAGTGGTAGGGTCTCACAGAAAAGGAAGGCCAGCTCTGGGTTTGAGCACCCTAACAGATTTGTTGGGTGAAGATGTGGGGGTGGATAGCTCAGAGGTGGCAGCCCTAGATGTCACTGCTATTCCTAACAGCCGGGACAGCAGTCCGTCTAGTAGAGGTGGTGAGGGGACTGTAGGTAGGCCTAGACAGTTGGGGGGTAATTGGGGATTTTATAATCAGAAGGACTGATAGAATAATTTGTCACCAGGATCACCTCAACTGAATGGTTTGCTGTCTCCCTGGTGCCAAGGTTCGGCATGTGGTGGACCGGGTTGATAAATTACTGGGGCTGGGCATGACCCAGCTGTCTTGGGCCACATTGGAACCAATGACAGAATATATGGAAGGTGGAGACTCCTTAAGAACCAATGTAATGAACTAGGCTGCAAATTAAAGGGAAGGACCTCCAATGTGATATTCTCTGAAATATTGCCTGTGCCATGCCCAACACAGGAAAGACAGGGGGAGATTAGAGAGCTGAATGCATGGCTAAAGACCTGGTGTAAGAAGGAGGGATTTGGGTTTTTAGAGCACTGGGCTCACTTTTCATTGGGGTGCAACCTATATGCTAAAAATGGTTTGCACCTAAATGTAAGGGGGTCTTTTGTGCTAGGGGAGAGGTATATGGGAAGGCTGGAGGAGTTTTTAAACTAGAATTGAGGGGGGAGGTCAGACAGGGGTCAGCCCCTACTGGTGGGTGGAATGGGGAAAGGTGTGGGGAGAGTTATGGCAGAGGATAAGAAGGTTCCTATTTTGGTACTATTTGTACCAAAATAAAAAATATGCAAAATAAGTGTGCAAAATGTGACAATGAATTAATGTGTTTAGTCACCAATGCCAGAAGTCTGCCATGCAAAATAGGTGAATTGGAAGCTCTGGTGCACGAGATGAGCGTATTTTCAATGAGTGTCTTTAAGACCGGAAGATTTTACCCCATTCCTGACCAGGCTATAATTTGCGATTCGGCACTGCGTTATTTTAATGGACAATTGCGCGGTTGTGCAACGCTGTACTCAAGCTTTCTTTTGGTGGTATTTAATCACCTGTGCGATTTTTAATTTTTGAAAAAAAGAGCGACAATTTTGAAAAAAAAAAAAACAATATTTTTTACATTCTGATTTATAACATTCCAAAAAAAAATTTTATAAATCAAAATTTTTTAACATTTTAGGCCAATTTGTTTTCTGCTACATATTTTTGGTAAAAAAAAAAATCACAATAAGCGTATTTTGATTGGTTTGCGCAAAAGTTATTGCGTTTACTAACTACGGGAAAGATTTGTCATTTTTATTGTTTATTTTTTTTTACTAGTAATGGCAGCGATCTGCGATTTTTTTTGCGGGACTGCGACTTTGCAGCGGACAGATAGGACCCCTAACTGACATTTTTTACACTTTTGGGGTTACCAGTGACATTACTACAGTAATCAGTGCTATAAATATGCACTGTTACTGTAATAATGACACTGGCAGAGAGGGGGTTAACTTTATTGGTGATCAAGGGGTTAAATGTATGCCTCATGCTTACTGACGTGTGTGGGGGGAGGGGGTTGTGTGACACAGACACAGATCGCAGGTTCAGCTATGCTGAATCCTGTAATCTGTCACTGTCTGTCACAGAGGAGATCCGCCCGCTTTGTTTACTCCCGCTGTGTCTGAATACAGCGGGAGCGAGCCTCCGGCGGCGCGCTCGCGCCGCAGAGAGAGGGGAGAGTCTGGTGACGTAGGTCTACGTCGCCAGACCTTAACGAGCCACTTTGCCGCAGTAGCAGCACAGTGATAAGTGGTAAAGTGGTTAATAAAAAAACACATAGATGAGTTCTTGCTGGAAAAAAAATATTTTAAGCAACAGACAGCATGGATTCATGAAAGACAGAAGTTGTCAAACAAATCTGATTTCTTTTTATGAGGAGGTAAGTAAAACCTTGGACAGAGGGGTGGCTGTGGACATAGTATACTTGGATTTTGCAAAAGCATTTGACACGGTTCTCCACACACGGCTAATTTATTTATTTATTTATTTCAGGTTCTTATATAGCGCTGTCAATTTACGCAGCGCTTTACATATACATTGCACATTCACATCAGTCCCTGTCCTCAAGGAGCTTACAATCTAAGGTCCCTAACTCACATTCATACATACATAGTAGGGCCAATTTTATAGAGGATCCAATTAACCTACCAGCATGTCTTTGGAGTGTGGAAACCCACGCAGGCACAGGGAGAACATGCAAACTCCAGGCAGGTAGGGTTGTGGTTGGGATTTGAACCAGCAACCCTCTTGCTGCTAGGTGAAAGTGCTAACCACTACACCACTGTGCCGCCCACTAATGCTAATGTGTAAGGTAAAGTCTACAGGCTTGGTAAGATCAGTTTGCAAATGGATAGAAAATTGGCTAAAAGATAGAATTCAGAGAGTAGTGGTTAATGATTCTTACTCTGAATTGTCTATGGTTATCAGTGGTGTACCCCAAGGTTCACCGTTGGGACCCCTACTTTTTAATATCTTTATAAATGCTATAGGGTCTGGGATTTAAAGTACCATTTCAGTCTTTGCAGATGACACCAAGCTTTGCAGTGGAATAATTCTTTACAGGATGTCTCTAACTTACAAGCTAATCTCAATGCACTGTTTCATTGGGCAACTACAGTGCCTTGCGAAAGTATTCGGCCCCCTTGAACTTTTCGACCTTTTGCCACATTTCAGGCTTCAAACATAAATATATAAAACTGTAATTTTTTGTGAAGAATCAACAACAAGTGGGACACAATCATGAAGTGGAACGAAATTTATTGGACATTTCAAACTTTTTTAACAAATAAAAAACTGAAAAATTGGGTGTGCAAAATTATTCAGCCCCCTTAAGTTAATACTTTGTAGCGCCACCTTTTGCTGCGATTATAAGCTAAGTCACTTGGGGTATGTCTCTATCAGTTTTGCACATCGAGAGACTGAAATTTTTGCCCATTTCTCCTTGCAAAACAGCTCGAGCTCCGTGAGGTTGGATGGAGAGCGTTTGTGAACAGCAGTTTTCAGTTCTTTCCACAGATTCTCATTTGGATTCAGGTCTGGACTTTGACTTGGCCATTCTAAAACCTGGATATGTTTATTTGTGAACCATTCCATTGTAGATTTTGCTTTATGTTTTGGATCATTGTCTTGTTGGAAGACAAATCTCCGTCCCAGTCTCAAGTCTTTTGCAGACTCCATCAGGTTTTCTTCCAGAATGGTCCTGTATTTGGCTCCATCCATCTTCCCAACAATTTTAACCATCTTCCCTGTCCCTGCTGAAGAAAAGCAGGCCCAAACCATGATGCTGCCACCACCATGTTTGACAGTGGGGATGGTGTGTTCAGGGTGATGAGCTGTATTGCTTTTACGCCAAACATAACGTTTTGCATTGTTGCCAAAAAGTTCGATTTTGGTTTCATCTGACCAGAGCACCTTCTTCCACATGTTTGGTGTGTCTCCCAGGTGGCTTGTGGCAAACTTTAAATTACACTTTTTATGGATATCTTTAAGAAATGGCTTTCTTCTTGCCACTCTTCCATAAAGGCCAGATTTGTGCAGTATACGACTGATTGTTGTCCTATGGACAGAGTGTCCCACCTCAGCTGTAGATCTCTGCAGTTCATCCAGAGTTATCATGGGCCTCTTGGCTGCATCTCTGATCAGTCTTCTCCTTGTATGAGCTGAAAGTTTAGAGGGACAGCCAGGTCTTCGTAGATTTGCAGTGGTCTGATACTCCTTCCATTTCAATATTATCGCTTGCACAGTGCTCCTTGGAATGTTTAAAGCTTGTGAAATCTTTTTGTATCCAAATCCGGCTTTAAACTTCTCCACAACAGTATCTCGGACCTGCCTGGTGTGTTCCTTGTTCTTCATGCACAGTGCAGGTGCATTTATACGGAGACTTGATTACACACAGGTGGATTCTATTTATCATCATTAGTCATTTAGGTCAACATTGGATCATTCAGAGATCCTCACTAAACTTCTGGAGAGAGTTTGCTGCACTGAAAGTAAAGGGGCTGAATAATTTTGCACGCCCAATTTTTCAGTTTTTTATTTGTTAAAAAAGTTTGAAATACCCAAAAAATTTCGTTCCACTTCATGATTGTGTCCGACTTGTTGCTGATTCTTCACAACAAATTACAGTTTTATATCTTTATGTTTGAAGCCTGAAATGTGGCAAAAGGTCGAAAAGTTCAAGGGGGCCGAATACTTTCGCAAGGCACTGTATGTGGTAAATGAGGTTTAATGTCAATAAATGTAAAGTTATGCACTTGGGGGCTAAGAATATGCATGCATCATACATACTAGGTGGAGTAGAACTGGGGGAGTCCATAGCTGAGAATCTTAGCAGAGGCATGGACTCCAGAGAAAGAGAAATAATTTTGCCCCTGTACAAATCATTAGTAAGACCTCATCTTGAATATGCAGTTCAGTTTTGGGCACCAGTTCTTAAAAATGATATCGGGGAACTGGAGAAACTGCAGAGAAGGGCAACCAAACTGATAAGAGGCATGGAGGAGCTCAGCTATGAGGAAAATTTGGAGGAACTGAATTTATTCTCTCTTGATAAGAGAAGATTAAGGGGGATATGATCAACATGTATAAATACACAAGGGGTCCATATAGTGAACTTGGTGTTGAGTTGTTCACTTTAGGGTCAAAAAAGAAGACAAGGGGGCACTCTTTATGTCTAGATGAAAAAGATTTTTTTCTCCAAATACGGAAAGGTTTCTTCACTGTAAGAGCCATGAAAATGTGGAACAGACTCCCTCCAGAGGTGGTTCTGGCTAGCTCACTAGATTGCTTTAAAAAAGGCCTGGATTCTTTCTTGGGTGTAATTAATATAACTGGGTACTAATATTTATAGGTAAAGTTGATCCAGGGAATATCCAATTGCCTCTCGGGGGATCAGGAAGGAATTTTTTTTCCCTGCTGTAGCAAATTGGATCATGCTTTGCTGGGGGTTTTTTTCGCCTTCCACTGGATTAACTGTGGGTATAGGATTGTGTATATGGGATTGTATGGTTGGGTTTTCATTACTGTTTTTATTTTTATATTGGTTGAGCCAGATGGACTTGTGTCTTTTTTCAACCTGAATAACTATGTAACTATTTAACTCATGTAGCTGTACAGGTCAATTTCAGTTTGAGCTGATGTAAACATTTTTCCTTCAACAAGTAGTAAGGAGAACCTGAGAAATGTGAAACAGTGACAAGTGTTTCAACTGTTGGCTAGATCTAAAATTGCGAAATAACTCATTAGCGGTATTTTATTTCATTTTCTGACTAGAAATATAATATATTTTTCATTATTTTTTTAATCCTTGTCAAAATCTAAGCAAAATGACTATGCATTCCCTAAAACAATGGTGTGTATCGGTTGCTACATATTGATTATGATAAGTATACAATTTTCAACTTGTATTTAATATTGTATCATAATGTTAATTGAATATTTATTTCTAGGTATCTGCAATATATGTACCGTATTTATCGGCGTATAACACGCACTTTTTCCTCCTAAAAATGGAGGAAAAAGCAGCAGTGCGTGTTATACGCCGATCTTAAAAAAAAAAAAAACGGCCAGGAAGCATTGCCGAGAGCAGAAGGGGCGGGCCAGGCCGAGGAGAAGGAAGGACGAACTGTCATAAGAGCAGAAGGGGGCGGGCCGGGCCGAGGAGAAGAGAGAATGAGCGAGCGCAGTCAACGGAAGTCCCGCCTATCACAGACGTCACACGTCTCGGCAGAGGAGGCGGGACTTCATCGTTCTTCCTTCTCCTCGGCCCGGCCCACCCCCTTCTGCTCTTATGACAGACAGCTAGTCCTTCCTTCTCCTCGGCCCGGCCTGCCCCTTCTGCTCTCGGTGCTCCTTCCCGACCTTTTTTAAAACAAATATGGTCAGTTCCAATGGCGCTTGCGAGGCTGCATATTTGGACATCGCGCTTGCGAGGCTGCATGGACACTGCTGGTGGGCTGCATTATGGACACTGCTGGTGGGCTGCATACATGGACACTGCTGGTGGGCTGCATTATGGACACTGCTGGACACTGCTGGTGGCCTGCATTATGAACACTGCTGGTGGGCTGCATACATGGACACTGCTGGTGGGCTGCATTATGGACACTGCTGGTGGCCTGCATTATGGACACTGCTGGTGGCCTGCATTATGGACACTGCTGGTGGCCTGCATTATGGACACTGCTGGTGGGCTGCATACATGGACACTGCTGGTGGGCTGCATACATGGACACTGCTGGTGGGCTGCATACATGGACACTGCTGGTGGGCTGCATTATGGACACTGCTGATGGGTTGCATTAAGGACACTGCTGGTGGGCTGCATACATGGACCCTGCTGGTGGGCTGCATACATGGACACTGCTGGTGGGCTGCATACATGGACACTGCTGGTGGGCTGCATTATGGACACTGCTGGTGGGCTGCATACATGGACACTGCTGATGAGGATGCATTGTTGGACTTCTGATGAGGCTGCATTCATGGGCACTGGTGAGATATCCTTTGATTTAAAAAAAAAAAAATGTTCTGAGTTCAAAGCTGTTTATTTTAAATTTAAGCTTTTTTCCTGAAATTTCTCTCCAAATATTTCAGGGTGCACAGAATTTACACTTAACTGTATTAAATGAACCTAGTTTAATTATATGCATTTTTCAGCAATTTTCTTTATAAATATGAATTTTCCAGTAGGAGTTATACATTATTACAATTATGTTCATATTGAATCATAATGCTATGTATAGTATTTTTGTATGCGGTAATATTCCATTCCAAACCTTAGGGCTCATGCACACTACAGCTCAAAAACAAAATCTGCTTTTACAGGCATTTGAGCTTTTATTTCAGCTTGAAGAAGCTTGTCCTTTTTGGGCTCTTTTGCACCTTTTTATTGAGCTTCTTTGAGCTCCTTTGAGTTTCTTTGAGCTCTTTGAGCATAAGCATTTTTTTTTTCACAAACCCTCCGCTCAGCTAATTTTTCCTATTTTTTTGTGTGTGCTTTCAAGCTTCTTTGAGCTTTTTCATGCTCTTTCACACTTTTTTACGCATTTTTACTAGTTTTGGGGCGATGTGGGTGGGTTTTTTTTCTGCCTGTAAGAGCATATGCCTGTAAACTCTTGAAAAAGCCATAGTGTGCATGAACACATTGGCTAACATGGAGGGGAGGTTCCAGGCAGAAAAAAATGTGAGCTCAAAAGTCTGCAGGAGCAGCTTGTTTGAGCTTCTTTCAGCTGCAGTGTGCATGAGCCCTTACATTGGTATTTCCGAATGCTTTATATCAATGTAAATTTCTTATAAAATAACACAGTCTTAAACATATCTCCATTCAAGTGAATAGTGAATCGAAACAATAAGTATCATAAATCTCAATGCCATTTATTATTCATACAGAAATATATTGTGAAGTTATTTTTCATAAATATTGCTATTTTAGCTAAAAAAAAAGGTATAAATAAATTCAAAAGAAAATGTTGACAATTCAATAGTTGAACATAAAACATGTTCACTCACAGCCCTACCCTTGCTACACCTAAAAAAATAGTGTTGGTATATAGACACTCAGGATTTCATAGCATATGGTAAAGTGTAAAAATGGTCCTATATTGCACCCATTATGAAAGCAGCATGCTAGATGCCTAAAAGTTCAGTTTAGTGGGATTATGTTTTCCCACCCTATGATACACAGTATATATCTAAACATATCCACTTAGATCTGTTTAGATACTGATTTACCCTCTGGTCGTTTTTCCTGTGTGTCTGCCCCAAGCCAGGCTTTCATTTGAGTGTTTTTGAGGAAGTTCATCTACTAGTAGTAAGCATATATCTGATGTATTATAACACTTATAAGTATATTTGGTATTATTATGAATTATGAATATTTATTTTGTTTACTTTAAGAGTACTTTTGTCTGTGCATCCACGTGGTCTTGATGAAGCATATTGCGAAACCTGTCGGCCCTTGAACAGATGTATTTTCACACCTACGTACTGTATTTACTTTTGTCATTATGTATATGACCTATACTAAGTAGTACTTCCTTTTGTATATGTTTTTGTTTTTCTTTTTTCATGATTAGGCGGAATCCCATTTCTTGGGCCAGTTTCTTCATTTTAATTGCATTGGTTTTATTATGTAATCAATAAATGTGTTTATTTATATTTTGTGTACATTTATCTGTCTCATGAATGTGCTCTTAAAGTTCACTTCTTGCACAGGTGCCTTTGTACATCTATTGTTCCAATTTCTTTTACGACAGAAATGTTGGCTTGCTGAAAAGTATGTCCATGTACAGTTTACTATACACTCAATATTCGGTTGGCGCTCCTTTTGCATGATATACTGCATCAATGAGGCCTAGCATGGAGGCAATCAGCCTGTGGCACTGCCGTGGTGGTATCGAAGCCCAGGTTTCTTTGATAGTGGCCTTCAGCTCGTCTGCATTGTTGGGTCTGGTGTCTCTCATCTTCCTCTTGACAATACCCCACAGATTCTCTATGGGGTTTAGGTCAGGTGAGTTTGCTGGCCAATCAAGCACAGTAAAACCATGATCATTAAACTAGGTATTGAAACTTTTGTCAGTGTGGGCAAGTGCAAAGTCCTGCTGGAAAATGAAATCAGCATCTCGATAAAGCTGGTCAGCTGCTCTAGAAATTCCTGGTAGAGGGCTGCGCTTACTTTGGACTTGATAAAACACAGTGGACCAACACCAGCAGACGACATGGCTCCTCAAAATCATCACTGACTGTGGAAACTTCACACTGGACCTCATGCAACTTAAATTCTGTAGCTCTCCACTCTTCCTCCAGACTCTGAGATCTTGATTTCCAAACATAATGCTACATTTTGCACAGCCCGTGATGATTTGGGGAGCTGTGTCATCTGCTGGTGTTGGTCCACTGTGTTTTATCAAGTCCAAAGTCAGCGCAGCCCTCTAGCTAAAGCTGTCACATCTTTCATTTCAGTACAGTGACATCTTGAACACACTTTACTTAATAGAGTAATGCTATACTGATTCAATAATATACATGTTTGAACCACTGCTTTCAGTTAAATTGAATGTAACAGGTAGGGAACATGTCACAATTTATCAAACATCGTGTCAGTTTTCACAATAAGTGCCATATGCTACGTGCTATATAACATTCTAGGATTTTCATAATATTGCCAGAAAAGACTTGATGCACTGTCATTTTAAAATTGGACATACAATATACCTAAGGTAAAATCACACTATGTCACCAATGCTACTGAAATAGATACACAACAGGAACAGAAGTTTGTGGACACCTGATTGTACTATACAAGCTTGTTGGACATCACATTCCATAATCATGGGCAATAATATGGAGCCCCTTAGGCACTAAAGCAGTTCTACACTTCTTGAAAGACTTTCCACAAGATTTTGAAGTGTGGCTGTGGAAATTTGTGCCCATTCAGCCACACTAGCATTTGTGAGGTCAGGTACTGATGATGGATGAAAAGACCTGGCTTGCAACATTTTATTTCATCCTAAAGACATTCAAAAGGGTTAAGGTCAGGGCTTTGCGCAGACTACTCCCGTTCCTGCACATCAAACTCATCAACCCATGCCTTTATGGACCTGCATTTGTGCACAGGGGCACAGACATGCTGGAACATACAGGGGCCTTCCTCAAAGCATTGCCACAAAGTTGGAATTGCATTGCCTTAAACATCTTTGTACTGCATGCTGTAACGTAAACAGCACTCTATCCTTGTACCTGATGGCATAGAACAATAGTATCATTAATTGAAAAGACCTGAACCCTTTAAATTGCAGGTGTTTCTTAATTTTTGGCCACAGATAAATAAATAAATAAATAAAAAGTAATCTAAGGGCTTAAATATTTTCAGTTTCTTAGATAAATGCAGACTCCCGATTTTCAGTGCTGGTCACGTGATCTTGGATTTGGCCCAATAATATTCACCAATAGAAGAATCAGCCTTTGTTTGTGTGAGCACTGCAGTACTAGAAGGAGCACAGAGAATCCCCTTCTTTAAGAAAATAAAAATAAGAATACAGAGTTGTTTGGGACTTTCCATGTACCTCCTTGGGTTTAATAACTGCTTGACCAAATAAGTAATAACATTTTTTCCAAAGCATTATTCAAAACATTACGCAATTGTTTAAGGTCATTGTAGCCGTATTAGGGCACATGCGACAGAGACAATTGAGTACTGTCCATGATACTTTTTTTATTTGCACTAACATACAATTTTTCAGGACAAGCTTTCGGGGTATGTCCCCTTCATCAAGATCCAAGCAGTACTGCTTGGATCTTGATGAAGGGGACATACAATTTTTCAGGACAAGCTTTCAGGGTATTATTAGTGCATTATTAGTGCAGGGTATTATTATTATTAGTGCAGGGTATTATTAGACATTGCATATCTAGATTTTAGTAAGGCTTTTGACACTGTCCCACATAGAAGACTTATCAATAAACTGCAGTCATTGAGCATGGACTCCCATATTGTTGAGTGGATTAGGCAGTGGCTGAGTGACAGACAACAGAGGGTTGTAGTCAATGGAGAACATTCAGAACAAGGTCATGTTACCAGTGGGGTACCTCAGGGATCTGTACTGGGACCAATTTTGTTTAATATCTTCATAAGTGATATTGCAAAAGGCCTCAATGGTAAGGTTTGTCTTTTTGCTGATGACACAAAGATATGTAACAGGGTTGATGTTCCTGGAGGGAAACGCCAAATGGAAAAGGATTTAGGAAAACTAGAAAAATGGTCAGAACTCTGGCAACTGAAATTTAATGTGGATAAGTGCAAGATAATGCACCTGGGACGTAAAAACCCAAGGGCAGAATATAGAATATTTGACACAGTCCTGACCTCAGTATCTGAGGAAAGGGATTTAGGAGTAATTATTTCAGAAGACTTAAAGGCGGGAAGACAATGTAATAGAGCAGCACGAAATGCCAGCAGAATGCTTGGATGTATAGGGAGAGGTATAAGCAGTAGAAAGAGAGAAGTGCTTATGCCGCTGTACAGAACACTGGTGAGACCTCACTTGGAGTATTGTGCGCAGTACTGGAGGCCATATCTCCAGAAGGATATAGATACTCTAGAGAGAGTTCAGAGAAGAGCTACTAAACTAGTACATGGATTGCAGGAAAAAACTTACCAGGAAAGGTTAAAGGACCTTAACATGTATAGCTTGGAAGAAAGAAGAGACAGAGGGGATATGATAGAAACTTTTAAATACATAAAGGGAATCAACTCGGTAAAGGAGGAGAGCATATTTAAAAGAAGAAAAACTACCACAAGAGGACACAGTTTTAAATTAGAGGGGCAAAGGTTTAAAAGTAATATGAGGAAGTATTACTTTACTGAGAGAGTAGTGGATGCATGGAATAACCTTCCTGCAGAAGTGGTAGCTGCAAATACAGTGAAGGAGTTTAAGCATGCATGGGATAGGCATAAGGCTATCCTTCATATAAGATAGGGCCAGGGACTATTCATAGGATTCAGATATATTGGGCAGACTAGATGGGCCAAATGGTTCTTATCTGCCGACACATTCTATGTTTCTATGTATGTTTAATAAAAAAAGTATTACGGACAGTACTCGATTGCAATTGTTTAAAAGAGGATTGTTTGAAAAACAAATTAACAAACTAGTTGTCCAGAGTGATGTTATTCTGGACTTCAGATTCAATTTTTTATGTAGCCAATGCATTTCTTGGGCTGTCCCGCTTTGTCAGGGCCTCAGATCCTGTTGAGTACTGTATTATTTAACAAGGAATTTTTTTTATATATGAGACATTCAATATGTGATATTTGCCAGCACGTCACATTTTATGGTATCTGATATTTTGTTGCAAACAACACTAAACATTTGACATTTTTAGGAACTGTGTCCATTGCAAAAATTCATAGGAAAAGGGTGACCAACACCTAAGCTGAGATTAATTTTACATTATTGTATATAGAGAATAAAAGAGATCACCTGTGTGATATTGCATCATGGTTGGTGATAAGTAGCCTGGTTGGCCCATGCCGAATATCTCCAAACCCTCAAGAGGAATTTTCAACATTTGATACTGGACGACACCACAAATCTATATATTGAGAACATATTTTATATTGTACCTCCATATATGCAGAGAGTTAGGCGAACGAGGGAGCCCGAGTGTCTCCGGGAGCAGCGGCTGGGACCTGATTCAGGATTCACCGCCGGGGACGGTACGGCGCTGGTGAGATTTTGGCCGCAATACATCTGGTCATCTCCACTCGTTTATATGCCATATCTCTGTACTGAACATGTGAGTTTGATGTGAGGGGGATGGGCTTGTTTTATTAATAAAGATTTTTTAGGACTACTGCCCTATGAGCGTTTTTTCCCTTTATGCACACATGTGATGCCGCTCCGAGTATCCCAGCCATCATTGAGCCATTCTTGAGTGAGATCCCTCTGGACATCTGCTAGTGTCTAGCATCCGATGGAGCGATCCGGGGTTCATGTTGTTATTTGAAGGCTCATTGTTTGCAGGCATTTGGTGAGTGTTGACTGCCTAAGGGGTCACGCGGTGTGGTGGAAGTTTGTCATCCATATCTTTTCACTTCGTGGTGACTGGTCATCCCTTTGGATCTGTCAGATGGACTGTTGATTATACTTCTAGTACATCTTTCTCACCTTATTGTTGTATTTTGCACATATTTTTATATGCATGCATTGATTTTAAGAGCTGCTTATGTGGTACTTGCTTGTCTATGACTTTGAGGCTATTCACATCCTATATATCATACATTCACAAGGTTTTATTAAGTGGATGTTAGAGCCCAAGAAGGGGCTCAGTTTGGTGTTAGCGTGTTGCAAGCAGAACTATAAGTTCCTATTGTTCTTTGCCCAGGGGCAATTATGGGATTCTGTTTCCCCTCCCCTCAAGGGCATTGCTTTAGGATATTCCAGATAGTCATTATTACCTGCTCTGTGCCCTGTAATGTACGATAAAGAAAATAGGATTTTTTCTACAGCTTACCTGTAAAATCCTTTTCTTGGACTACATTACGGGACACAGAGGTCCTCTTTTTCTGGGATCTTCATGCTTGCTTCAAAAACTGAGGTTCTTCCTGTATGGGAGGGGTTATATGGGAGGAACTTCCTGTCTATTGGTTGCCAGTGTCCATTCAACTAAAGGTAGCGTATGACCAAGATAGTCATTATTATCTGCTCTGTGTCCCATGATGTACTCCAAGAAAAGGATTTTACAGATAAGCTGTAGAAAAAATCATATTTTACCAGTTGTTGGAAACAGACAACATATAGGTGACTGAATACATGTAACTGGTTCCCTTGAAACACTAATAAATAGTATGCAGTTTGCTGTTCAAGATCCAGAAGAAACGGAGTGGGCGTGGTTTCCGGCGGAGAAGATGGACGCGTTCTAGTCCAGCTCCGCGAGGCCACCCTGGACACGCCGCATTAACAGAGCCTTCTCGCCCGACACCGACATCCCGAAGCACCGGCAGAGTCAGCAACTGATCGCCGTGATGGCCCGCCGCAAGAAGGGGCCGGAACAGCTGAACAAGCTGTCCGGTTTCTGGATCTCCCAGAGCGCCGGGCTACAACAAAATGGCGGCGCCCGCGGTTCGCAGCAGCAGCCCCAGCAGCTGAAGCACCTCAATCCACGTCCATCCGCTGCCCCAGCCATCCGGCAGATATCAAATCCGGACAGTTGGCAATCTTCTGGCTTCCCATCACCTCCATCACCTTCTTCCAGGAGTCCGGTGAAAAATAGGCAGAGAAGAGGGTCCCCTCCACGGCACTATCAGGGAGCAGTTATGGACACCAGTGCTCCCCCCTCTGCTTTCTCTACACAGCCACCCAGCCAGCCTGATCCCTTTGCAGCACTCCCCTCCAGCAGCAACCCTATCTCTGAGGGGGTGATGAGGGACATGATGTACACCCTCCGATCCACCATGCAGGCGGACATGCAGGCCTGCATGCACCAGCTTAAATCAGAGATGGTGCCCCTGGGGTCCAGAATAGATACCACTGAACGCACTATGGGGAAACAGGCCTCCTGCATCAATGCTGTGGTAGATAGGGTGAACACGCATGATGAGGATATCCAATGGCTCAAAAATAAAGTGGCAGACCTGGAGGATCGCTCCAGGAGAAATAATATTAAAATCAGAGGTATCCCTGAGATGGTTCAGCCTCCCCAACTTTTGGAGTATGTCACTGCTCTATTCACTGCATTGGTGCCTGGAGCCTCCGCAGCGGACTTGCTTATCGACAGGATTCACAGGTTGCCTAAGCCATCCTTCCTACCCAATGATGTATCTAGAGATGTTTTGTTACGGGTGCATTTTTATCGCATGAAGGAGCAGATCATGTTGGCATCCCACCAGGCTAATAATAACCTTCCAGAGGGGTACGGGGGTCTTCAGCTCCTCCCGGACCTCTCCAGACACACTCTTCAGGCACGACGGAACCTGGCGACGGTGACGAAAGCTCTGTGCAACCACGCTATACCTCACAAATGGAGGTATCATGCCACTCTTCTGGTTACCCATGGGGGCTCCACGGTTACCATCCGAACCATGGAAGAGGGCATCCAGGCTTTGCAGACCTGGCAGATCATACCACCAAAACAGCCTTTTGCCTCCACCTCCTCTCCACTGCACTCACTGGAAGATGACTGGAACATAGTGTCCCGGAAGAGGCAATCAAGGCAGACGTCTACCCATGGGGGCTCTAGTGCTTGACTCGACTTTTACTGTACAAGTGTCCATGGCCATAGGAAATGTTGATTCCTCTTGGCCCTCAGTATGCTCGTAGTCAGCTCATCCCGACCACAGACCGCAGAGACGGTTCTTTTCTTAGTTTTTGTTTCCCCTTTTTCCCTTTGTTTGGCATTGGCAACTCTACATCCCTCCTTTGAAACTGCTCGACATGGCACACATCCAGCTAGCTCCCTCCTGTTGTCTCACGGACCAGATGGATCTGCATCCCGTTTCCTACTCCCTGAAAAATGACCATCAAGCTATTATCGATTAACGTCAATGGTCTCAACCACCCTGCGAAGCGGCGTTCCTTATGGCAGGAAGCTTCAACGTCTAAGGCAGACATAGTCGCGGTGCAGGAGACCCATTTCCGCGCTGGTTCCCACCCATCTTGCTCCCATAAGGATTTTTCGCAAATTCTCCTAGCATCTGACTCTGTGAAACAACGTGGAGTCATGCTGGCCTTCCGGAACTCCCTTACAATTGCACTACATGCATCTGTCTTTGATCCCAATGGTCGTTTCATCATCGCTGTGTGTGACATTAATGACCTACCATTGACCATCGTCAACGTTTATGCTCCGAACTCCCACCAAATTCGCTTCATGCGCAGATTACTCAAGCAAGTATGCAAGGTTCAGTGGGGTCATCTTTTGTTGTGCGGGGATGTAAGATTCTGGTACCTCTGGTACCCTTATTTTCCACTTTTCTTTCAAATATGCGTCCCACCTTTCTAATTAGGTGGTACGCATACACCTTTAAGACGGATGACGTCATCGCCGAGCGCCGCAGAGCGGCTATTTCAACCGCCGGCGTTCTCTCTCACATCGTTCGTTCAACCTGCCGTGTGTCAACATGCTTACAAACTTACCTTGCTACCGGAACCTCCAGCTATTCCCTTTTACTTGGAAACAGACCGGAACCTCGCTACCGATCCCTGTATCTCGCTACTGGATCACTCCCTTACTACTGGACCCTGCTACTACTAACTTTACTAGTGATAAGTACCCCACAGGGGAATCCTCCATAACCTTACTTACACTATCTACCTCTGCACATAAGGACTGTTACTATCTATGCATACTAATTCTATCATCTGCACTGTTACATAGATTGCTAGCTCTTGAGTCTACTACCATCTATCCTTGCACTGGGTTAGTCTATCCTGTATTTGTCATCTGCTGTCCTTACCACCTGTTACCATACTCGATTACTAACCTATCTGCATTCTACCTAATACCATCTAATACTCTCCTGAACATTTCTATCAAGTGCTTGCCATCTCTGTCACTGTTCACACCTGTCCCTTCAGCACATCATCTTCATACTGTTATATACATCCTATCACTCCAGGAACATCTTATTGAGTGTGTATATCTGTATGCTGAAGCTGACAAGCCCACAGTGATGAGTCTGGAGAGTTGGATCTGGTTATTCAACACATCTCTACATGACTACTGAGTGTAGATTCTGCAGCTGCAAATCCAGCCTACTACAAAAACGCAGGAGCGTTACAGATTGAACGAACCATAAAAATGGATTCAGCAGAATTACCCACTCAAGTGACACAATTAACACAACAAGTAAATGCATTAATGCTTGCTCTTACTGAAGTAAAAGAAGAAAATCAGACTCTGATACAGCAGGTAACCCGTCTTTCACGGCTCACTGCTGCTCAACCCCCTGAACCTAAAATAAACCCTCCTCTAGTGTTTACAGGTGATCGGAAAAAATTTCGTGAATTCAAAAACGCATGTCAATTTTTTTTTTTGTTAAAACCTCGTACATACCCTACTGATCAAATTAAAGTCTGTACCGTTATCTCATACTTAATGGGTGACCCACGGGCCTGGGCAGACTCTCTCTTTGAGAAAAATGATCAGCTTCTGAACTCCTATTCTTTATTCCTAGCGCAACTCGCTAGTTTATATGATGACCCCAACAGGCAGAGTACTGCTGATATTCAATTGAGGGCTTTAAAACAAGGAAGGAGACCTGTAGAAGACTTTGTAGCTGAGTTCAAAAGATGGACCATTGATTCAGGGTGGAATGATACATCTCTGCGAACTCAATTCAGACTCGGCTTGTCAGAAGCTGTTAAAGACGAGCTCGCCCGAGCGGATTTACCTGGCACCTTGGATGCCTTAATACAACTCAGTATCAACATCGACAGGCGACTGCGTGAAAGAAGGGCTGAGAAAATGGGAATGCCATTGTCTAGTCCTTCTCGGATTTCGGCCGTTGACCCTACTCCCATGGAGGTAGGAACCATACGCCCACCTTTATCAACTACTGAACGAGCCAGAAGAAGATCCAGAAACCTCTGCATGTACTGCGCATCCCCGGATCATTTGATAAGCGTCTGTCCCCTTGTCCACAAAAAAGAGGGTGAGTGTTCACATGTTTTGCTAGGAGGATTAACGACTTCCTTTTCTAACCCCTATCTCTTTGTTCATTTGACATTACAGTGGGACCAGACTAGGATTACCACCAAGGCTATGATCGACACCGGATCTTGTGGAAACTATATTGATACATGTTTTGTTACCTTAAATAAAATACCTATTATTTCAAAACCTAAACCTGTTTCTGTTAGTTTCATTAACGGTATCCCACTATCTTCTGGTCCAATCACCAACCAGACACAAGCACTCCTCGTCACTACTAACTAGTCTCATATGGAGACCACCACTTTTGATATACTATCTTCACCCCATTTTTCTATTATTTTGGGACTCCCCTGGTTACACACTCATCAACCAATCATAGATTGGAAAAAAACGGACTTTGTCTTTCCCTTCTCACTATTGTGAGATTACATGTAACCTCCCATCTTATGGAAAGATCCTGTCTGTGGTGTCAGATGAGATTGCACCACTATGCTATCAGGATCTGTCCGAAGTATTCCTTGAAAAAAATGCCCAAATGTTGCCTCCCCATAGGGATTATGATTGCACTATCGATCTACTCCCTAACAGCAAATTGCCTTTCGGTCATGTTTATCCTCTTTCACAGGATGAACTTTCTCATCTCAAGGAATACTTGGATGAGAATTTGACAAAAGGGTTCATCAGACCCTCTACTTCTTCCACAGCTGCAGGACTTTTTTTTGTCCGCAATAAGGATTCAAGTCTTAGGCCTATTATCGATTATAGGCAATTAAATACGATTACAATAAAGGATCGCTATCGTTTACCGCTCATCCCTGAACTCATTGAACAAGTGCGTGGGGCTACTTACTTCTCTAAATTAGACCTGAAAGGGGCATACAACCTAATCCGAATCCGTGACGGAGATGAGTGGAAAACAGCATTCAGAACCAGATACGGATTATTCGAATATCTTGTGATGCCATTCGGGTTGTGTAATGCTCCCGCAGCCTTCCAAAGGTTCATAAACAACATCTTTAGAGACTTACTTGATGTCTGTGTTGTAGTATATCTGGACGATATACTTATCTATTCTCGATCTCTCTCTGAACATATAAAACATGTAAGACTTGTGTTATCCAGATTACTCGCACACAATCTATACGTGAAATTAAAAAAATGCCTATTTCATAAAGAAGAAATATTATTCCTGGGATATATCATATCCAAAACCGGAATTAAGATGGATATGAGCAAGATATCCTGTATTCTGGACTGGCCTATACCAACAACTCGTAAGGCATTACAGCGATTCCTTGGATTTTCAAACTTCTATAGGAAGTTCATCAAGAACTTTTCTGCCATTGTGAGACCTCTCACACAATTGACAAGTATAAAGAAACCATTCAAATGGTCAGAAGAAGCAAATTGAGCTTTCTGCTTGTTAAAATCAAGCTTTACTTCTGCTCCCATACTACGCCATCCAGACCCATCCCTCCAATATATTCTGGAGGTAGATGCGTCAAATATGGCAGTAGGAGCAGTTCTCTCCCAACGACCAACAAATACTTCACCACTCCACCCAGTTGCTTTCTTTTCAAAATCATTAAGCAGCCCAGAGGTGAATTACCCAGTGGGTGAAAAGGAGTTGCTTGCCATAAAACTGGCACTGGAGAATTGGCGACATCTACTTGAGGGTACCCGGTTACCAATACTAATATATACAGATCACAAAAACCTTCAATACCTCCAGACTAACAAAACTCTCTCCCACCGGCAGGTACGATGGTCATTATTTTTTCTAAGATTCAACTTCTTAGTGACCTACACGCCTGCAGACAAAAATAAAAAAGCGGATGCGCTATCACGATTAACCGAAGATAACTGCGCTGAAATCCCTTCTATTCCTATAATACCCTATGAACGTATTATTGGGGTTGTTCGTTCCCTGAAGGAAGAGATTTTGCACAGTATAAGATTGGATTCACCTCCACCACAACTAAGTACTGATGCAGAAGGCTTCCTCTACTACAACGACAAACTCTACATACCCCCTACTATGCGTACCAAGATCTTGGAGTTATCACATGATGTGCCCATGGCAGGACATATGGGTATGACGAAAACCCTTAATTTGCTTACTAGGCAGTTTTGGTGGCCTGATATGAAGACGTCTGTACAAAAATTTGTATCTTCATGTGACATCTGTGCAAGGTCCAAAATTGACACTACAAAACCATCTGGTCTACTCTGCAGTCTACCAATACCCCAGGTTCCATGGGAGGTTGTATCCTTAGACTTTATAGTAGAACTACCACCTTCTAAAGGATTTAATACCATTCTAGTGTCAGTGGACCACCTGACAAAGATGGCACATTTCATCGCTATCCGTAGACTACCTTCATCCAAACAAACAGCGGAACTACTGATGAAACATGTGTTCAAGTTACACGGAATACCAAAGACTCTTTTATCCGACCGTGGTTCACAGTTCATCTCCAAATTTTGCAAGCTCTTTGTCAAATATTACGGATTGAGCGAAAGCTCACTTCTCCCTACCACCCTCAGACCAACGGACAGACTGAAAGAGTCAACCAGTGTATAGAGCAATATCTGCGTTGCTACACATCATACCTACAGGATGATTGGGTGGACCTTCTCCCTCTGGCGGAATTTGCTTATAACAACGCAACCCACAGTACTACTAAGCAAAGTCCGTTCTACTTGAACTATGGGTTTCATCCCACACTTCTTCCACCACGCATCCTACCATCAAGTAACCCAGTAGCCTCAGACTATCTTACCCAAATAAAGGACTCTCTGGGTTTACTTAATACCACTATCTCACACGCCCATAGCCAACAAAAGAAGTACTACGACCTACGTAGAAGACCTTCTCCTCAGTATGCTATTGGGGACCTCGTTTGGCTATCGACAAGAAATTTAAGATTAAAGATCCCTAGCAAAAAGCTTGGACCTTTATTTCTGGGACCCTTCCCAATTAAGAAACTTATTGGAAAAGCTGCAGTACAGCTCACCTTACCAGCAGATCTCAAGATCCATCCCATCTTCCATGTGTCGCTACTGAAACCCCATGTTCCTAATCAGGGAATAAGGCCTACCATCTTGCCTCCACCTCCAGTACAAGTTGAAGGCGGAGAAGAATATGAGATTAAGGAGATTTTGGATTCTCGTATCCACAGAAGAAGACTCCAGTATCTCATGAGATGGAAGAACTATGGACCCCAAGACGACACCTGGTTGGATACCACTGATGTTCACGCACCTAGGCTTATACGAAGATTTCACTCGAAATACCCGGAGAAACCAGTGCTATAGGCCTTCCGGAGCCGGCCTTAAGGGGGGGTACTGTAAGATTCTGGTACCTCTGGTACCCTTATTTTCCACTTTTCTTTCAAATATGCGTCCCACCTTTCTAATTAGGTGGTACGCATACACCTTTAAGACGGATGACGTCATCGCCGAGCGCCGCAGAGCGGCTATTTCAACCGCCGGCGTTCTCTCTCACATCGTTCGTTCAACCTGCCGTGTGTCCACATGCTTACAAGCTTACCTTGCTACCGGAACCTCCAGCTATTCCCTTTTACTTGGAAACAGACCGGAACCTCGCTACCGATCCCTGTATCTCGCTACTGGATCACTCCCTTACTACTGGACCCTGCTACTACTAACTTTACTAGTGATAAGTACCCCACAGGGGAATCCTCCATAACCTTACTTACACTATCTACCTCTGCACATAAGGACTGTTACTATCTATGCATACTAATTCTATCATCTGCACTGTTACATAGATTGCTAGCTCTTGAGTCTACTACCATCTATCCTTGCACTGGGTTAGTCTATCCTGTATTTGTCATCTGCTGTCCTTACCACCTGTTACCATACTCGATTACTAACCTATCTGCATTCTACCTAATACCATCTAATACTCTCCTGAACATTTCTATCAAGTGCTTGCCATCTCTGTCACTGTTCACACCTGTCCCTTCAGCACATCATCTTCATACTGTTATATACATCCTATCACTCCAGGAACATCTTATTGAGTGTGTATATCTGTATGCTGAAGCTGACAAGCCCACAGTGATGAGTCTGGAGAGTTGGATCTGGTTATTCAACACATCTCTACATGACTACTGAGTGGAGATTCTGCAGCTGCAGATCCAGCCTACTACAAAAACGCAGGAGCGTTACAGGGGACTTTAACCTCGTTGCAGACCCCGGGTTGTACTCTTCGGTGTCCCCCCGGGGCCGCCAATGGGGACTGGGGAATCTTTTACATACTGAACAATTGTTTGAAGTTTGGCGGTGTCAACACGCCACTGAGAGGGACTACTCATTCTTCTCACCAAGACATACTTCTTACTCTAGATTGGATATGTTTCTGCTGGATAGGTTCCTACTGAGCAAGGCATCCTCCTCGGAGATTGGGACTATCTCTTGGTCTGACCATGCGGGGGTGACACTCTCCATCGAGGAAGCCGTGAGAGTGGCTCCTCCGGGTGTGTGGAGATGTGACACCCGCATGCTTCAGGACCCAGGCTGTTTTTCTCATATGTCTGAAAGTTTACGTGAATTTTTTGCTATCAATGCCCCCTCTGTCTCTGACCCTTGGGTGCTGTGGGGTGCACATAAGGCCTTTGTTAGGGGGCAGTGCATTCAGCAGCAGGCGTGGCTCAGGAGACAGAGGGCGGCAAAGTTGACCACCTTGCTGGATAGGATACGTGTGCTGGAGGCGGGCAACAAGTGAAACCCCTTGGTGACCACTTCCTCTGAACTGACTCGCCTGCGCCATGACCTACATCTTGTGCTTCTGGAACAGTCAGATAAACATCTGAATTTCCTGAAGCTCAAGCATTACTCCCAGGCTAATAAGGCGGGTAAACACCTAGCGCTACAGGTCAAGCGTAGACAGGCCAAGGCCAGGATCCCCTTTCTCTTGCACCCCGAGACTAAGCACAAGATAACACATCCGCAGGCCATTGCCGACTAATTCACCAGCTTCTATAGCGCCCTCTATAACTTAAAGGACAGTCAGTCTGACCCCCAACCCTCAGCAGAATGTATAGAGGACTTTCTGAAGTCGTTTAAATTGCCCTCCTTGTCGCCAGCCCAGTTAGACGTACTTAACCTGCCCTTCACTATGGACGAGATTCGTACCAATATTGGTTCTCTCCCCAAAGGCAAATTACCCGGACCGGATGGTCTTCCCAATGAATTTTATCACCTATTTTTCCCCACTTGTAGGACCGACCCTTACGGCAGTGTTTAATAAAGCCATGGTGGAATCTTCCCTTCCTCCCGACATTTTGGGTGCACACATTGTAACACTCCCCAAACCTGGTAAAGACCCTGTGTCCCCAGCCAACTTCCCTCCGATCTCTTTGCTGAACTCGGATGCCAAAATATATGCTAGAATACTATCGAAGAGAATCCAACAGTTTCTACCATCACTGATTGGTAAGGACCAGCTAGGCTTTACCCCGGGTCAGCAGACCTCGGATGCCACCAGGCGGTTGATTGATATAGTGCAGGTTGCTCAGACTTCCAAATCCCCCGCTCTATTACTGACTTTAGATGCCGAAAAGGCTTTTGATAGGGTGCACTGGGGGTACATGTTGGCCACCCTTCGCAAATTTGGTTTCTCGGGCCCTATCTTGTCCGCCATTTTAGCTCTGTACTCCTCTCCTTCGGTGCAGGTATACACGTGGGTTCCCTATCCAAACGTTTCTCCATTTCAAACGGAACCAGGCAAGGGTGTCCGTTGTCCCCGACCATATTTAATTTACTAATTGAACCCCTAGCCGAAACAATTCAGTCCCACCCTTCGATCAATGGTTTCTCCCTCCCTATCTCGCATCATAAAATAACACTTTTTGCAGACGACGTTATTTTAATGCTCACAGATCCCCTTACATCGCTTCCGGCAGCGTATGAGGTGCTGTGTTCCTTTAGTAAAGTGTCGTACTACAAATTGAACGTGTCCAAATCTACAATTTTAAACCTTGGCGTAGACCCCGATACGCAAACGGCTTTACAAACCAAAATACCAATTCCCTGGTCGTCGGACAGTATCCACTATTTGGGTATCGATATCCCCTTGAACACCTCGAAACTGCTTCCACTTAATGTGCATAGGTTCTTAACTAAAATTACGGCGGACACTTCCAGGCTGAAAACTAAATATATCTCATGGAGCGGGTGACTAGCGACATATAAAATGTACATTCTTCCCCAACTGCTGTACCTATTTCGGGCATTACCCATCCCGTTCCCTGTCACCCAATTGGCTTAACTGACTGCTCATATGAGACGTTTTGTTTGGGACAACAAACGGGTGCGATGCGCGTCCTCTGTCTTGTCCAGACGGAGACGCCTTGGAGGGGCAGCAATGCCGGATATTCCAACATATTACTGGTCCACTATCCTGGCACAAACAAAACAATGGGTCGCGCCAACGGACAAGCCGCTCTGGGTCATGTTAGAAGCTGACATAGCTCCCTTCCCTGACTTGCGCGTGCTGCTTCTTAGTGACAAATGGATCCCCTGGGATGTGTCGGGCCTGCCCCCCACAATGCAAGCCTCGGTTCGGGCGTGGCGCAAATCGGTGTCATCGGTCTCGGATCGGAACATCCTCCCTTCGCAGACATTCCCGCTGGCGTTACTGGCAACACATATCTCTGACTTACCGCTTCGCACCTTCCATTCCAGAAACTTAACCCTAATAGAGCACTTCTACCAGGGGTCATCTCTAATTTCTCCTATGGACTTGATGAATAAATATGCCCTACCCCGGTCCCTTCTCTTTCATGTATACCGTATTCACCACTTCCTAACAAGGCATCCCTTGCAGACTCTATTGGTGGATGGCAAGCTCTGGGATCTCTTGGTTTCCCAGCGCAGGCCGCCCCCCCCCCCCCCCCAGACTGTCTCAATACTACCATACCCTTTTGGACGATGAGAAGTTTTACAAGTCAACTCAGATGTTTAAATGGGATAGGGACCTTAGGATAAGTTTTACTGTGTCCCAATGGAATCTGGCAATATCATCTGCTACTGATCACACTCATTGTGTCAATCATTGGGAGATGATGCTGAAAATAGTTAACAGGTGATACTATACTCCCTACCGTCTTGCAGGCTTCTCATTGTCCGATTCTCAACTCTGTTGGAGAGGTTGTGGCCAGGTGGGCACGCTTCTTCATATTCTCTGGGCATGCCCGTCCCTTACTAGTTATTGGAGTCAGGTATTTAAATATATGGCGAATCACACTGGATGTCTGATCAAACCGACTCCAGCCCTTGCTGTACTAAACCTAGGCGTTGAAGTCATTCCGCACCGGTACAGGCCGTGGTCCACACATGTACTCCTGGCCGCCAGGTCCATTATCCTACGGAATTGGAGATCTACGGATTCTCCTAATCTGTCGGATGTGACATCCCTGCTACATGCAAACTACAAATTTGAGAAGGCGTTAGCGATAAACTCCCTCTCCATGTCAAGATTTCGACAGTATTGGGAATTTTGGTCACCTCCCTGAGTTACCAAGCTGTGTTGTTGTTTTGTTGCTGTTGTTCATGTGAACACTATAGCTCCTGTTTCTTAAGAATGTTTCAATGTATCTAAATGTACGGTGTATGTTGAATTGAATTCACTTCGAGCATTGCCATGCCATTTCCCTTCCTTATGCCCCATACACACATGCAGATTATCTGCAGACTTTTGTCTGCAGACTTACCAAAACCATATAATATGAGGTCAAACCTAAACACTTTCAATTTGTATGCAATCCGGCAGGCCCTTGCACTACATAGAAAAGGTAAGTCTGCAGACAAAAGTCTGCAGATAATCTGCACGTGTGTATGGGGCATTATCTTCCCTGTTCTTGTGTCTGTTTGTCTTTGAAATGCAAATAAAAATCATTTTGAAAAAAAAAAAAGATCCAGAAGAAACTATTGAGTTAATCCTGGTTTAGGCAACTGATGCCTATTAAAACAAAAGCAAAAACTAACAGTTTAATTGTTCTTTGGAGAGTCATCAGATTTATTTACTTAATTAAAAGTGATTATATTTTCAGATATACATAAAGGTCACCGCCAACAAACTTCAGGGTATGTTTTGTGGCCTGTTGTTTGTGGTTTAACTGTTATTGATATTTATTTGTTCTTTCATAATTGGAACCATAAATATCTTGCCAACATTATGTTTAAGTACTGCATAAAGAAAACAGTTTTCTACGTGTATGTATGTGTAATGGAATCCAGTACAGCAATTGTAGAAAAAAAAGCATACTTACATTTTATATCTCAGGAATATTCTACTCTCCCTGAAAAAGAACATTATCAGCCTAAAGTATATAAATAAAGTATAAGGTTTTTTAATGACTATGTCTATAAATAACAATGACTATAAATGTGGTAACCCATAGTGACAGTGGTAACCTTATTAATAAGGCAGACATATGTTTGGATACTCCCCACCCGCCCATATTCTTTGTCCATTCCTGAGATTCAAATATAATATCTCTATACTTTTTCATGGTACATTACACCGGTTTTATTTAAAGGATGGCTAAATACAGTATATGTAGGAGTTAATAAAAAGCGTTACAAATAAATATGTAAATAAATAAGACATGTATTACTACAAACTTTCAGTACAATACTTTGGGGAAAATATTTAGCTTTGTACAATTTATTAAAAAAAAATATATATATATATCAATGAGCCTTTGACCTGCCTCTTAACAGCATGAAATACCCTCTGCCTAGCCTCTTTCAGTATAAAATGGCTAAATAAATACATTATAGGGTAAAGTTGCAGGTGCATCATCAGTGTTAAATATATCTGTCAAAACCTGTACTTTTCAAACTGCTTAGAAAATTAAAAAATGCATAAGCAAAATGTGAAAGTTGAGCACCCCCCCCCCCCCCCACCCTGAGTCCCTGTATTGGTGGGCAGCCTCCCTTATCCATTAGGAAGCTACTGAGATTTAAGGCAGGGGACCATACCTGACATTTACTGGAAAAGTCATGATTTACAATAAATCCAGCTGCCTTTTTTTCTGGATCTAATAATCATTTTCACATATTGTTTTCACTAAAGGTAACCTCTATTCTGTTTTTCATAAGATATGAATTGCCCAGTATTGTAGCCAGTTTAGCCAGGTTTGTCTCACATTTTGAAACAAGCAAAAATGTTATGTGAATATCCATGGCTGATAAAGTGGAACTAAAGTTCTGCTGTCACAAATTTGCTTGCCCGCTCACTGTCTTCTCCACCATGTAAACTGAGTTGCACATGCAGTCCTTGTGTGCCAGGATTACTAACTCCCACACATGCGCAGGCGTGACATCATCCAATGCCAGCCAATGAAGATGGCTGAAAAGCAGTACCCTTCAGAAAATGTCAGTGTTGGCAAGGGAGGGGACCATTGAAGTAAGGTAGGTAGGGAAGAAAGTCAATTTCTGTAATTAGCATTTCCATTGTTGTTAAAAAGTGAGTTTTATCTGCATAACAGATCCTTTTTTTAAACTATTTGCCATAGTTTTCTAAATAGATCCTCTAAGGGGGGCCTATAACTGATCTGCTGTGCTTTTACTGCAGAGGAGTGTATCTGCGGTTTTGGTGCAAGTTAGCTGCACTTTTCATGTGGGTTAGTTGCTATTATTTGGCACGGTTTTGGTGCCTTTTCTGAAAGTGCACCAAAAGTCAGCTAAAGGAGCTGTGACAGCCATTCATCAAGGGTGCCAACTATTCCTGGCCTTTCTACCTACCTCCAACATTCATATAAATCATAACTACAGTTTCTTTAATTATAATGAGATCTGTAAATTGAGGGGGTAGATGGTTGAAAGGTATGTCTCCTCCATTCATAGATCATGTTTGATTCACAATATTGCTTCAATGAATAAAGGAGGTGGGTGGAAAGGATGTACATATTCAGGTACTCTTGATGAGGGTCTGCCACGGCTCCCTCAGCTGTATTAACCCCCTCAGCATTGGAAGACTACACAGGTGGGGGCAGTGGGGGGATAAGAGGAGAAGGATTTCTAGACAGCAGAACAAGGGACACATCACATGGATAGTAAGTAACGTCCCTTGTGTTGATTTTTTTTGTGTGCTATATTTAGGTTTTAAACTACTCATCCTGGCTAAAATACTTTAACACTTGGAAGCATGGCCAAGATAAATATAGCTTGACTACCCTTTTCACAGGCAGCACTGATGTGCATCTTGGTGCTATATTCCACTGAAATGTTAGTCTGTGCCATACTTTCCTCTTAGCCAGCATTCCACAAATATGCATGACTTGTAAATATACATTTTAGAAGAAAAGAACACCGCTTCTTCATAAGTCATCTATACTTTCTTCCTACTAAAGTTTTAAAACAACATAATTTAGTGGATGGTGTTAACCTCACTTCATACAAAAATATAAGGGTAATTTCTGGTTGTTGTATTTGCAGACACTCCATCTTCCACAAAGGGCTAGCTGTTTGCCTAGCAGTGTCTCAGCTTCCTCTAACCCTGCAAATCTCACCTTTTCAACTTGAAAATACATCAGTTTGCTTTGTCCACAGATATACTCCCTTCTAAAGCAAATTTGACTTTTGTGAAAAATCTATTATGCTTACAGATAAAGTTTACATAGTATAACAAATTATAAACAGACCCATTTTAGTTACACAATACAAGTTTCATCTTAATTTGACTACTTCAGTGACTGCCAGTGGTCTCGCTTTCTTTCCTTAAATCCTCCTTCTTTTTATGATTACCGTATATACTCGAGTATAAGCCGAGATTTTCAGCATGTTTTTTCATGCTGAAAATGCCCCCCTCAGCTTATACTCAAGTCACTGTCTTAGTATCTCTTTAAAAATGGCGCTGCCTGGTGCCTACATCTTACAGTGCACTAGGAATAGCCGATTGTGTACGGGTTTTCCCCGAGCATCGGCAGCACTTTTGCCTCCACAGCCCAAGCATTTCCTCATGCAGTGCTGCGGCCATGGTACAGGACATTCTCCTGTACCATGCTCGCAGCACTGCATCTCCTGTGCCATGCCTATACCTACTGTGCCATGCCTATACCTACTGTGCCATGCCTGTAAATACTGTGCCATGCCTGTATATACTGTGCCATGCCTATACCATCACCTGTGCTATGCCTATACTATCTCCTGTACCATGACCTGTGCCATGCCTGGACCATGACCTGTGCCATGCCAGTATCATGACCTGTGCAATGCCTGTAACATGACCTGTGCCATGCCTGTACCATGCCTATACTATCACCTGTGCCATGCCTGTACCATCACCTGTACCATGACCTGTGCCATACCCTTACCATGACCTGTGCCATGCCTATACCATGACCTACACCATCTCCTGTACCATGCCCGCAGCCCCTGTTTTGTGTCTCGTGGTGGTCCAGTTGGGTCCAGTAGCTGCTGCATTTCCCACCCTAGGCTTATACTTGAGTCAATAAGTTTTACCACTTTTTTTGTGGTAAAATTAGGGGCCTCGGCTTATATTCGGGTCGACTTATACTCGAGTATATAAGGTACTTAATTTTTTTACTGAATTGGTCTCATTGTTTTTACACTCTTTTAACTATTTTTAATTCCAGTTAGCTCTTCCAATCTAATATTTCTAAACAAACTATTTTTCTTTCTTTCTTTCTTTCTTTCTTTCTATTTATTACTTGTCTCTAATGAAACAATTCAAGTTTATCTCAATATTTAAGTCTTAGTCTGCGTGTGTATAATCTATGAATACATTTTGTCTATTTCTTATAGATTAATTTTTTTTCTAATTTTACCTTTACAGCTGCCTCTAATCCTATTCATTTCCAAAATCTCAGACTCATTATAATGCTTTGAAAAAAGGCTTATAAAATACTATTAGATTTCTTTTTGTTATATACGTGCTCTTATTTTGTTTTCCTTTAGTTCTTTCAAATTATTGCTTGCAACATGGGCATTCTAGCATGTAATCAACATATTTAGTTTGGAAAGTTGTAAAATTGAGTATGTTAACTTCCACACATTAGTAGAATTAGATATAAGCACTTTAAATTTTCTTTTTGCTCTAGTAACTGTTCTACGTCCTATATACAAGAGTGTTGGAAAAAAGGGAGTCTTGGCTTTTGGGGGAGTGAGGGATAAGGTAAATAAAACCGCTGTTAATGGTAGCTTTTTACTTCAGTCTTAAAGTGTACCAGACAAAAAAGGGTTCTAACCCTTCTCCGCTCTATCTTAAACTTTGGAAACAATTTTGGATAAAAGAAAGAAAATGTTATGTTTTCTTGTTGTTCCATTTTCTTTTTGAGGCTCCATTCCAAAGGGTGCAATCTAAACACAACAGAAAAAGGTGGCAGTAAGTTTTGCTTTCCCCTTTCTGATTTAATGTTTGATTCCCTTCCTGCTCAGAAGGTTACATTAAACAGATATTTTAAGGTGTTTTCGTTTTTTAATCTCAAAATGACATCAGTTGGGAAAGGTCAAATCTGCAAGGATTCCTAATAACTGCGCACTAGAACATTTGATGACCTGTTTTTCTTCATATCTTTGCTTATATGTGTGAAATAAATAGGCTTTCCAAATCCTCATTTTTGTCTGCAGAAAATTTAATACCCAACAAAGTTAAGAGGCTCATCTCATAACTGTGGAGTCAGAAATGAGAGAATTACCATAATTCTCATGTATGAATTGGGAAAGGTTTAATTCTTCTCAGAGGCAAGAATGTAAATTTACTCTGGCAAAATATATAGAAACTAATGAAAATGTTAACTTAAGACATTAGACCTACTTGCACTTTTTATTATTTATTGTATTTTCAAATATGAAGTGTCATTTGTTTTATTTAGTTTATTATATTTATATATTTTATTTAACATAAATTAATCATATTGAACAGCCACCTTGCCAAATTATTAAGTGACACACAGTTATGCTCATTATTCTACGTGGGAACAGAATTAAAAGTAACCAATTTATTAATGGCTTTAAAGGGCAAGAGAAGCTTTTAAACAAAGTTAACTCACTATTTTGCCCCACCCCTAAGATCATCTAACTCTTCAACACACACAGCTTCATACCTATCTAGTTTTTGATGCTGATTTTTCCCTTTATTGTCAACTGGTGATCCTGCCATGACAAACTTCCTATACTTCCTATACTAGGATCACTTTACTGTACCTGTGGAGGAGTAGCTTTGTCACCCTAGGTTGTTCTCTTAATGAGGATTACAGACACCTCCTTTTCTTACCAACCACATTATGTAGTTCACAGAAGACAGTTTGGAAAGCTTATAACATTTTTTTTTTATGTTTTAGATTTTAGCTGAGGAAGATTTTAGTTTAGTTAGTACACAGGAAGGATGTTGAATTTCTGGAATTAAGGCGAAAAAAAGAAACCTAATGCATCACATCTAAGAATTGTTAAACTGCAATGTATTACATTTTGTTCTTGTGTTTAGATATACTGTACTTTAACTAATGAGAAGGGGCAGAACTAGTTTTCTGTGTGAATAATGTTCATCAATATGTTTGTGAGTACAGTATAATTTAATTCTATGCTACAGTGTAAAGGATGGGATTTTTTGAGGCACATTTTCTTTATTGTAAATGCATATAAAACCATGCTGTTATGCCATACAACATATCCTTAAATAGATTTATGAAACAATACATTCATTGGTTTCAAAACAAAATTGTATAGAATTTATGGAATAAATCCACTTCCTCAGGAGCTGTCAGTCTACTTAATGTATCTAAAAATCTGATCTGAAAAAAATATATACATATACATATATTACAATCATGAAGTATCAATATGACCTGAAGACCCAGCCACCCATTTCATGCCATAGTAGGGGAGAGGGAGAATTTTATTTTTTTTAATATGTATTTACAATAAAGGAAATATATTTAATGAAAAATAGCTGTGCCTCAAAAATCCCATCCTTTACACTGTAACATAGAATTATCCAATATATAGGGGTGTGGCACTAGTACAGTATAATATAAATCGTTCAAGATATTGGCCCGACTTGATCGGCTAAGGCTAAGCCTTTCTTATACAAGCTTTACTAAAGTCAAAAATGTACAGTGTATGTCATCCACAGAACATTTTCATAACAGAGATTCCAATGCACACTCTTACATGCATCATGAAGTCCTTGGCTCATAGCACATGTGCATCTAAATATTCCTTTCCTCTAAAGCATAGTCCACGTTTGGGTAATGCTTTAGAGGCAATTAACAGGCGATGAGAAGGCATCGCATCGCCATTTTTTGTCAACAAATGTACCACATTGCAGGTCTTTTGCAGGGCTTGCCCAAATGTGATGCATTTGACAGGTTTGCTGTCTGATGATCGTTACATTTCAGATACATTTTGCATGTAAACAACCCCATCCGCTGTCTATTAGATTCTAAAGCGGTATTGAACCCAAAAGCAAATATTTATTATATTGCAGCTTACCAATTCTTAGATGTGATGGTTGCATTTAGTGTTGAGCGAACACAGACTGTATTATTCGTGTTCGTACCGAATAATTGGATTTTTGTTACCCGAACACGCACCCGAAAACTTTACTGTATGTTCGGGTTTAAAATCCGTGTTCGGTCATTTTACTTCCTGTTTTGTATGTAATGGCGCGCTTTTAATGGCGGCTTTCAACAGCCAATCAACAAGCGTTTAACTGGTGTGCCTTAAGCCATCCCAGCCACGCCTACTAATGTATTAGTAGCTGTGATTGGCCATCTGAAGCATGTGACCATGTCTTTATAAGTTCGAGACCCAGCACGCTGCGTCATTCTGCTGTAGTATTAGGGAGAGAGCACACATCATACGTGCTGGCTGCTGATTAGGGACAGAGAGTGAAAAATTGTATTGTGTCCGAAAAGAATGCAGGGTCAGGTCGGAGTGCAGGCAGGGCGAGTTATTAGGGCATTTTAGGGCGAGGCTGGAGAATAGACAGGGTCAGTGTTCTACATCGATTTTGCTGTGTGGGGGGTTGGTTGTGCAGTGCCAGTGTACGCTCTTATCGAGAATATTAGGGCGAGGCTGGAGAATAGGCAGGGTCAGTGTTCTACATCGATTTTGCTGTGTGGGGGTTGGTGCAGTGAACACAATCGTTTTGCCCTCAGTTAAGCCCGCTGAGGAGGAGGAGGGAGAAAAAAATCTATTTTTATCAGTCAGTTGTGTGCAGCGTTTTTGCTTCAGTGCTGACTGTGATAAGACACTGCTGTGTTCACATGTGCTATTGAGTGATTTTCAATTTTATATACTTTTTTCTATTCCACTATTCAATATACACCCTTTTGGGTTAAAAAAAATTAAATTGTGGCATAGTCTGTACTAATCTATTTAAAAATTACAATACTTAAAGGGGAATTTTCTTTTTTTTCCCCTTCATAGCCTGCAGCAGAGCTGACTGACATAAGACACTGCTGTGTTCACATGTGCTATTGAGTGATTTTCAATTTTATACACTTTTTTCTATTCCACTATTCAATATACACCCTTTTGGGTTAAAAAAAAAATAAATTGTGGCATAGTCTGTACTAATCTATTTAAAAATTACAAACTTAAAGGCGAATTTTCTTTTTTTTCCCCTTCATAGCCTGCAGCAGAGCTGACTGACATAAGACACTGCTGTGTTTACATGTGCTATTGAGTGATTTTCAATTTTATACACTTTTTTCTATTCCACTATTCAATATGCACCCTTTTGGGTTAAAAAAAATTAAATTGTGGCATAGTCTGTACTAACATAAGACACTGCTGTGTTTACATGTGCTATTTTATATCATATTTTCTATTCCGCTATTCAATCTACACCCTTTGGGGTAAAAATAATTAAATTGCGGCATAGTCAGTATCGGTACGTGTGAGATACACCTTTCCAATTTTTGGGGCTCATCTTACACAGCCGAGGATTGCAGGGTGTTTCAGTTTGCCTCCTGCCTGTTCCGAACTCCTCCTACTCCTCATCCTGCCTTTGGGGTACAAAAAATAGTAATCGGGGCCTAGTCTGGGTCTGTACATGTGAGATAGATACACCTTTTGATATCATATTTTCTATTCCGCTATTCAATCTACACCCTTGGGGTAAAAATAATTAAATTGCGGCATAGTCAGTATCGGTACATGTGAGATCCACCTTTCCAATTTTTGGGGCTCATCTTACACTGCCGAGGATTGCAGGGTGTTTCAGTTTGCCTCCTGCCTGTTCCGAACTCCTCTTACTCCTCATCCTGCCTCTGGGGTACAAAAAATAGTAATCGGGGCCAAGTCTGGGTCTGTACGTGTGAGATAGATACACCTTTTGATATCATATTTTCTATTCCGCTATTCAATCTACACCCTTTGGAGTAAAAAGAATTAAATTGCGGCATAGTCAGTATCGGTACGTGTGAGATACACCTTTCCAATTTTTGGGGCTCATCTTACACTGCCGAGGATTGCAGGGTGTTTCAGTTTGCCTCCTGCCTGTTCCGAACTCCTCCTACTCCTAATCCTGCCTTTGGGGTACAAAAAATAGTAATCGGGGCCAAGTCTGGGTCTGTACGTGTGAGATAGATACACCTTTTGATATCATATTTTCTATTCCGCTATTCAATCTACACCCTTGGGGTAAAAAGAATTAAATTGAGGCATAGTCAGTGTCGGTATGTGTGAGATACACCTTTCCAATTTTTGGGTCTCATCTTACACCGCCGAGGATTGCAGGGTGTTTCAGTTTGCCTCCTGCCTGTTCCGAACTCCTCCTACTCCTCATCCTGCCTTTGGGGTACAAAAAATAGTAATCGGGGCCTAGTCTGGGTCTGTACGTGTGAGATAGATACACCTTTTGATATCATATTTTCTATTCCGCTATTCAATCTACACCCTTGGGGTAAAAAGAATTAAATTGCGGCATAGTCTGTATCGGTACGTGTGAGATACACCTTCCAATCCTTTGGGGCGCATCTTCCACCGCCGAGGATTGCAGGGTGCTTCAGTTTGCCTCCTGTTCCGAACTCCTCCTACTCCTCATCCTCATCCTGCCTTTAGGGTACAAAAAATTGTAATCAGGGCCTAGTCTGTGTTTGTACGTGTGAGATACACCGTTTTATAATTTTTTTTCTATTCCGCTATTCAATCTACACCCTTTGGGGTAAAAAGAATTAAATTGCGGCATAGTCTGTATCGGTACGTGTGAGATACACCTTCCAATCTTTTGGGGCGCATCTTCCACCGCCGAGGATTGCAGGGTGCTTCAGTTTGCCTCCTGTTCCGAACTCCTCCTACTCCTCATCCTCATCCTGCCTTTAGAGTACAAAAAATGGTAATCGGGGCCTAGTCAGTGTTTGTACGTGTGAGATACATCGTTTTATAAAAAATTTTCTATTCCGCTATTCAATATACACCCGGTTTGAGTGTAAAAAATTAAATTACGGCATAGTCTGTATCGGTACATGTGAGATACACCTTTTTAAATTTGTTTGGCGCATCTCCTTCCACCGCCGAGGATTGCAGGGCGCTTCAGTTTGCCTCCTGTTCTGAACTCCTCCTACTCCTCTTCCTCATCCTCATCCTGCCTTTAGGGTACAAAAAATTGTAATCGGGGCCTAGTCTGTGTTTGTACGTGTGAGATACACCGTTTTATAAAATTTTTCCTATTCCGCTATTCAATATACACCCTTTTGGAGTGTAAAAAATTAAATTACGGCATAGTCTGTATCGGTACGTGTGAGATACACCTTTTAAATTTGTTTGGCGCATCTCCTTCCACCGCCAAGGATTGCAGGGCGCTTCAATTTGCCTCCTGTTCCTAACTCCTCCTTCTCCGCTTCCTCATCCTCTACCGCCTCCTCATCCGGTCAGCGTAACACCTTCACCACCAACTTCAGCACAGCCAGGGGTAAACGACAGCAGGCAGTTTTAAAACTTGCCTGTTTGGGGGAAAAGCCACACACCGCGCAGGAGTTGTGGAGGAGCATGGAACAGCAGACAGATGAGTGGTTGCTGCCAGCGAGCCTCAAGCCCGGCCTGGTGGTCTGGGCCTAGCCGGTTTGACGCACATCCCTTGCCTGGCGCATGTGCTGAATTTGGTGGTGCAGAGGTTCCTTAAAAATTACCCCGATATGTCAGAGCTGCTGCAGAAAGTGCGGGCCGTCTGTGCGCACTTTCGGCATTCTCACCCTGCTGCTGCTCGCCTGTCAGCGCTGCAGCGTAACTTCGGCCTTCCCGCTCACCGCCTCATATGTGACGTGCCCACAAGGTGGAACTCTTCCTTGCACATGCTGGAAAGACTGTGCGAGCAGCAGTAGGCCATAGTGGAGTTTCAGCTGCAGCACGCACGCGTGAGTCGCTCTGCGGAACAGCACCACTTCACCACCAATAACTGGGCCTCCATGCGAGACCTGTGTGCCTTGTTGCACTGTTTTGAGTACTCCACCAACATGGCCAGTGCCGATGACGCCATTGTCAGCTTAACTATCCCACTTCTATGCCTCCTTCAAAAAACGATTCGGGCGATGATGGAAGAGGATGTGGCACAGGATGAGGATGAGGAGGAGGATGAAGAGGTAACATTTCCAAGGCTTTCAGGGCAGTCATTCACAAGTGGCTCAGAGGGTGGGTTCCTGCACCCACAAACGCCAGGGACACAATTGTCCAGCAGGGGCACAGTTCTGGAGGATGAGGAGGATGAGGAGGAGGAGATGTAGGAGGAGATGGAACCATGTTCATAGCAGGGTGGCACCCAGGCCAGCTCATGGCCATCACTGGTGCGTGGCTGGGGGGATACAGAGGACACAGACGATACACCTCCCACAGAGGACAGCCTTTCGTTGCCTCTGGGCGGCCTGGCACACATGAGCGATTACATGCTGCAGTGTCTCCACAACGAATGCCAAGTTGCCCACATTCTAACTTGTGCTGATTATTGCTGGATCCCCGTTACAAGGACAACGTACCGTCCTTAATTCACTCACTGGAGCGTGATCACAAGATGTACGAGTACAAGCGCACGCTGGTAGACGCAATGCTGCTGGCATTCCCACCTGACAGCGGGGCCACAGTGGAAGCACAAGGCCAAGGCGGAGGAGGAGGAAGAGGTCGCCAACACAACCAGGGCACCGCCAGCACCTCAGAAGGCAGGGTTAGCATGGCCGAAATGTGGAAAAGCTTTGTCAGCACGCCACAACAAACAGCAGCACCAGCAGCTCATATGGCACGTCTTAGCAGGAGGCAGCATTTCACCAACATGGTGGAGCAGTATGTGTGCACACGCCTACATGTAGTGAATGACGGGTCTGCCCCCTTCAACTTCTGGGTCTCCAAATTGGGCACATGGCCTGAGCTTGCCCTTTACGCCTTGGAGGTGCTGGCGTGCCCTGCAGCCAGTGTATTATCTGAACGGGTATTTAGCATGGCTGGGGGCGTTATCACAGACAAGCGCAGCCGCCTGTCCAGAGACAATGTGGACAAGCTCACGTTCATTAAAACGAACCAGGCATGGATCCCACAGGACTTTTCCGTACCTTGTGCAGAATAGAGATGGATACCGACCTTACCCAGCCATTGTTATACTTTTGATCTTTCTCACTCTTTTGGGGTGTACCCTCATTTAAAATGACTGAAAAAAAGCAGTGTTGGCTACCTCGTCCTCCTCCACCGCCGCTTCCACCTACACCGCCACATCCACCACCACCTCAACCTCCCTCCTACTCCATATGGGCCTCGTCCTTCACAGATGAAGAAAATTGTTTTATTTTTCTGTTTTTTTTGTTGTTTTAAGTTATTTCCCTATCCACATTTGTTAGCAGAGCACTTGCCATGCTCTTAACTATGTTTTGCTGCCATTTGCAGCACTCTAGCCCTTTCCATTGGTGTTTTAGAGCCATTTTAGTGCCTGAAAGTTCGGGTCCCCATTGACTTCAATGGGGTTCGGTGTCCGGGTAAAGTTCGGAAAAAGTCCGGGACACGGACCCGGACTTTTTTTTCAAGTTCGGCCGAACACGCCGGACACGGACATCCAGGTGTCTGCTCAACTCTAGTTGCATTAATTTTCTTTTTTTAGGCTTTCTTTTTTCCATTTTCAAAGTCATTTGAATGGAGACAAACACTCTCCCATACACAAATAGCATAAATGTGCACATTCCCTTCAATGGGTTTGAAGAGCAAAAGTTGGAAAAAGCAACAATATTAGAGTAGGTTCCGTTGATTGTAGATAGACATGTTCATTCGGCGTAGAACGCAGAGGTGTGTCAACACAGACAAGACACAGAGAAAGAGGAAGAGAAAGAAAAAAGGAAAAAAAGAATGAACGAGCAGAGAGGAGGGTGAGAAGAGGAAGGGTGGGTTCTGCGGGGTAAGCGCCCGGGGGTCAGCTAAATGGAAAGGAGTGTCCATGGAATCTGGACGGAGTAATATACGACGTCCAGGGGTCCCATACTTTAAGGGTTTATCGTGTGAATCAGTAACTATAGCGGTCAATTTTTCATTGGTCAAAATGTCATGCATATGGTTTTTGACTGCCTCGAAGCTAAGCAATGGGATCTTCCAAGACCTGACAATAGTCAATTTCGTAGCAGTAAACTACGTTGCTGACCAGACAGTTCAATTATTGGCTTACATAAATTGGCCTCATAGGGGTTTCTCTTCAAATTAATATGGAAAATGTGTGAAGCAGAGCATAGACCCTGATCCATAGTTTGCAAACCTTGGGGCATGTCCACCAAATATGGGCCATAGTCCCCTCCTGGGAGCATCCCCGGAAGCACAGGGGAGAATATGTTGGTATAAACCTGGCCAACCTACCAGGGGTGTTATACCATCTGTAGAACACCTTATAGGCATTTTCCAAGATTAGTACATTACGAGAACACTTTGAAAGAGCAGCTGTCATATGTTTCCAATCTTCCTTATCTACTTCCTCCCCAACTCTGTTTCACACTGCGAATGATAAGTGGAAACCGGAGGTTTGTCACGAGAGATAATAGAGGCATTAAGGAGCAATATGAGTCCCGGCAAGTGAGGTCTCGCCCTACTGAGGCTCTTGAAGGATGTCAACGTGTAGGGCAAAGGTTTGGATTTGATAAGTTGTTGGAGGAAGTGTCAGAGCTGAAGATATCTATAATGTTCACGTAAGGGGATATCATGGAAAGGTCTAAGAACGCCAAAGGGAAGTATTTTAGTAGGGGTGAACAGTGAATGGATATCCACGAAACCTTGGTCCGTCCACCAGGAAAATTGCTGAGGGTTAATATAGCCAGGCTGGAACATGGGGCAAGGGATGAGACGCAGTAGAGGCAGATGGGGGGAGATAAGATTGGCCGAATATTTAACAGAGTCCCACAAACTGAGAGAATGAAGTAAGCACGGTCGTAGATTCGTCGGACGGTGCTTCGGAGGGATCCAAGGTATTGAGGAGAGAGGGATCAGGTGAGTATCTACAAGGTCGATCGTGGCCCATAGTGGCATTTGAAAAGTATCGTGCAGATAAGACAACGGGGCTATAGACGCCGCAGTATAGTAGGCATGCAAGCAGAACAATTTTCTAATATTGTGTGATAGGTCAACCCCCTGTTTGATGTCTCCTCCGTGTCATAATGACTTATGACACAGATCCTACATCATCATTTGACCCACAGTCAAGCAAGATGGCTAATGTTTCAAAAGAAGATGGCGTATTATCTACATGGCCCTTTATGCCTATGCTTCTTCTTTCCAACCACACATTTTTGCATTTGTATATACTGTAAGAGTGAGATGCCTTAGTATTACAAAATTCTCTAGAACACTTTCCATCTCATCTGCCTAAATAACCTAAGTAAACTAATTCAACGTCTCAGGTTAAAAACAGTATTTTATTGCATGTTTTTCCAAATACATGTGAAGCCACCTGGCCCCATCAGGGAACATATAACAATGCATAAATTGGGAGCAGAATCTGTATATTGCCTTGCCTGTATGCACCTTTCTCCTATTACGTTAGTTTTAAATTGATTTGAGCAGCTGCCAATGTAGCTGACATGACCACTGCAAAAAAAAGAAAAAAAATGTTTTAGCTTATTCAAGCCATTTTAAATTATATCTATACCCAATCTGGAGGAAAAGTTTGTTCAAGCACTGTGTATTATAAAAGATTGCAACATTTAAAGTGGCTGTACAGGATCACCTTTCAAAACATCCCATTCAGTTTAAAATAGAAATGAAAGTCAAAATATTTTTGTATAGATATTAAAAAAACATTATAAATACCTTTTTCCCTTTTTTATAGGCGATCACATCCCCTCTGTTCTCAGCTGCATACGAGCTGGGGGGGGGGGGAGAAGCAGCAGCACACTGAGCTTGCCTGTGAAAGGCTGCGCAGCGGGGGCATGTCAGGACAAGTCTGATCATTGGAGGAGAGTACACTCCCAGTGTAACGGAACCGAACACCCCGGTTTGGTATCTCCGTCAAGAAGCTGCTTTCTAAGCTCTGGAACATGAGACCCGTGAATCTGGCTATAGTTACCCCAAGAACTAGACAGTACCAGTTTTGGAGGAAACCAGAATAAGAACTGTTTATTCACACACACAGTCACAAAGAGATATACAATGTGGGACAACCCCCCCCCCCTCTCCCTTAGCAGCCAATCCACATACACATATACATCCCATAATAGGTTGATCTTAAGGCAGACAGAAACAATAGAACAATAGGATACAGGTACTTAACAATAGCAAACCCCACCCCACTTCACTATCTAGCAAGGGTCTATGAGAGACTCCAACAATATTCAAGCAATCTGAAAAGTCAAATTATTTATCTTTATATATTTCTTGAGGGATATTGTTGAGAAATATTATTGTCCCAAGTAAAAGAGGCCCTTCATTCTTTCAACACAAACCACACATATAGAACCCAGGATAACAGGGGTAACACGAAATGTCCAGTGTGGTTTTACAGCGAGTATGATTAGTGCAGACCCGACTGGGGTTCTTGGTCACCCTGTGTCTATTAGGGGCTTACACATAAGAGGGGTCGGGGAAGCTGGACAAGGAGTTTCCCAACCTCTCTAAAGTAATCTGGGTTCCACAAGCCCCCCACCCAAAGTGACTCCTGTCACATCCTGCATAGCTAGAGAACTGACCACCCTGTGCTCTTCTGCTTAGTGTGGTCAGTTTTTAACAGGAAAGCAGAGGGACTAGCAGGAACACCAGGGATTTCACACAAAAGAAGCAATACAAAGAGGACAGTATACTTTCTCATACAAGTACATGATACAGCAGGCACATATCAGGAATATGAAGTGTGGGGATAACAAACGCTTTAAGTCTTTGGCCCATTAGCACCAGATGTAGTGAGATGCAATTTTGAAAAACAAAACCGAAATCAGTGTTAGCTAATGTGCATAGTTTACACCATTGAATTGTAGTGTAGTGCAGTAAAAATAGGGACCAGCATTTTTTTTACAAAGCAAATGCGCATAAACACATGTCAATACCAGATGATGCACATAAATGTGACTCGGAATAAAAAACAAGTTTTTCTCTTTTAATCACCAGCCCTTCCCCATGCCAAAAATGCTTAGAAAAAAAGCACTGCAAAGCATGCAAATGCATCTCAAATGATATCTACCTGTAATTACTTAGTGCACAATTCCTGCTGGTGACAATGGTGGAACATACCTGTACAATGAACCCTGGCCCCGTATAGTCTTCACTTATAGCACATGTGACCGGTTGACAATACAGGACAGCAAATAGGAAGAAGAGATAAAGTATCATCAACCTATAATAGGAAGAACAAGGACATCCATGGCAGTAGCAGGTAATAATAAAAGTTGTAGATTTTAAAGATGAAGTTAACTTTTGAAATTACAGTCAATTAAAATGTTATAGATTATATGAGATTTTAATGCTCGGGTTATTTAAACTTTGAGCTAACTGTATAGGTATTATACATAACCACAAACCTGCCATCTCAAATTGAAGACGAGACCGCTATTTTTACAATCTGTTAGCTCATTAGCATAACAATCACAGTTTGGAAGATGCTGTAATACATACATATTATTATATTATTTCCTTCTCTGTAATTGCATACTGGAAAAAGTACAATGAACAGCTTCAATTATACATCTTTTGCTCTGTGAATAACAAGTGGATTCCGATGTGAAAACACTCAGATTACAGCTTGACGAACATTATTTAGCTGTTTGTTTCAATAACCTCTTCTTCATTTTAAATTAAGCTGCTCAGCAGTGTTCATGTCATCCCTGCTTTCCGCTGTTATGTGGTTAGAATGCACTGCGTGTGTGTTAGAAGCAACATGTTCTGCTCTTTTCAAGGCTTACGCTTGCCATACACCTGTGGGCTGAACGAAAAACAATTTAACAGGTTCCTTCATCCATGCTAAATGGCATGCATGGAAGAATCTCACTTCACCACTGGCTGTCAAAATATTTGCCTGGGTACAGGCACTGTTCAGCCAACAATTTTCCACTCAACTCCTTTGATTTTTTTCAGTCAAAGATGTTGGGCAACAGGATGCTGATGAGGCCACCTACAGAGCAAATTTCTTGCAAGTTCATCAAGAACCAGACAAATTTTAATTTGTGTAAGGCCAGGTTTAGACATCAACTACATAGTAATGCTTGCATGTTGTCTGGTGTTACTGCAGTCACTATACTCCAATTTTTAATATCAGGAGGCTTCATTTACTGCAATGGTGCTTTGGCCAGAGGTGAGGTCTTTTCCCGCTGTGAGGGTATATGGGGGAGTTTTCTCCAGGGCATAGTCTCTTTTTGGTTCTATGGGAAAAGAAGAAAGACCACACATCCTACATTTTCAGTGGAGAGAAGAGTCACCCTTGATGGGACCTGGAAACAGAAAGTGTACAGCTACCAACCATAAGTATGGAAAGTGTTTGATCCAAAGGTATGCACACCAATTTACAGCCTAATCCAGAGTACAGCCTAAATAATTGCCTAAATCTAAGCTACTTCAAGGAGATTGTCATTACCAGCATTGCCTTCAGTACACCACCGTGGCATTGAGTGTCCTGTGTTTACTAATATGACTGACTGAAAAGATGAAGTAAAGAGAATGACTGTGTAGAAGATATTTCAGACGAGAAGTTGTGTTAACATCCCTGTACCAATCTCATGAAATACTTCTTTGTAAACAAGCTCATTTATTCTGCAAAGTCTGGTCTGGTCACTTAATGAAGATAAGCACATGTGTGCCTTCACAGTGTGCTCATACAAGGGGAATCAAGTGTATATGCGTAAGAGTGATAACAAGTTCATGGGTATAGAAGGATGAGCAACTAGTTTGGGACAGGGATGTGGTGCCCTGTGACGAATGGTCCCAGTCGTAAGGATGATTTAGAATTTATTTTTTAAACTGCTGTGGTACAGAGGTTTCCTAGGGACAAGGCCTGGACCATGAAAGAAGCAAGGCCTTGCAAGCAATGCATTCCCTGCCATTCCAATGGGTTGGAGCAAGATATGTATGATGTGCTGGAGAATGGGTATTGCATACTTGCACAGTGTTTTGCACTCTTAACCTCAAAATGACTCTGTATTCTAGTATCGGCACAGGTAGAAACATATCAATGTCCCTGGCTGCAGAAAAGATGCTGCCCTTTGGGTGTGAGGCCTGGTGGGGTGATCTGACAGTTGGCTATATGCAGGTGTTGACTCACACATTTATTATCTTTACTTTACTGGGTAGCTCCCCTTTGCCGCCAGGGCAGTGATGCCAGTTTGGAGGCCCCCTCCTACACCTTGGCCCTTTTCCTTGACAAAGTCCTTTGGTAAGAACTTGGGAGTTCCCATAATACTGAGGACAAGATTTATGAGATTGCACCAGAGAACCACCTCATATTCCCGTGCAGGACAGGAGTACTGTATTATTCCAGGCTTGATTTAACATCCCTTCTGGTAAGAGTCCACTCTCTCCCTTGGGGATTGGTGTCGGCCTTAGCTATCTGGAACTCTTCCCTCCGCTGCATGGTTTTGGAGCAGAGCTATTTTTATATGCCCTTATTAATTCCATCTTCTGGTAAGCAGTAAAGCTGGTGGTGGGACGCTGAACTCTCCTTCACGTGGTCTACACTCTTCAGTTTCATTGTTTCTTCACTGGAAAATTTTGGATAGTGACCTGTATTCACCTGTTCACATCACATCTGGATTGTTTTTGGACATTTATTTGGATGGACACTTTTGTTTGTTACACAAGGGTGTTTTTGACTCAGTTGTATTGATTTGCACTTGTCTCCCTTTTACAGTTTTTATCCTGCAGCACCAGCACCCATAATATTGTCATAGCACCCATTCATGTTTAGACGCATATGATTGGATTTATATTTGGTTAGCGCACCTGATTTTTATTTATTCAAGAACTTGGGAGGACCCTGTACACGCAAGTTAAACTGCAGACAGCAGACACACACAGAGTGGTTGTTCTGTTACACTGGTTGCATTTAAAAGGCATTCATTCTTGTTTTTATATCTTGGAGTTTAGTTTTGGCTGTAGTATTGTCAGCTAAAGTAAAATAGTTCTAAAGTAACTGTATTTGTCTAGGCTTGCATACAGTAAGAGATCGTGGCGGGCACCCAGAGCACGTGCCCCTTATCTCTTGGTGAATGCTCCAGGTCCCGACACTGACCATGACCCATGTACTTCAGGTCTGATAGAGGCTGAATGGGGAGAGCCACATGTAAGAAGGTCTTTGTGGTTGGCTAGTTTTGGGCACCAAAGCAAAAGTCCCTACCCTTGCTCCAGCCCTGCTAGAACACTGCCCCTCTTGCTAAGGCTGAATCATCTGCCATCTTGTGCCCTGCTCCATGCCATAGGCTTCCACGTGACATTCCCAGCCATAGGCCTTTATATTACAAAGAAGGAATGTCTACACAATAAATAGATTCACTATAATTTACTGGTGTTGTTCAGGAAACGGCATTACAGTCACATCACAAGAACATATATTCCGGAGTCACTTGACATACACAGTCAAAAATATATAGTGGGTGGTCTGCAATAGTCACAGGTGAAAGCATGTGTGGCATTTTAGCAGCCATCTCCCTTTAGTCTCTCTTCCTCTCAGGGTCATTAGTCACCTGCTTGCTAGCTACATCTCTCCCGGGAACCCTCCAAGAAAGCAATCCACTTTAGCCCCTATCTCTATAAGGGACAGAATGACTACAGCTGACTCATCCACCTATTTACAGGTCCACTCCACCTGGCCTCCTGCCCTGTTCAGGGCCTAGGTGTGCTGGTTACATCCTCACAGATGTGGGGTGTTTGGCTCCCAAGCCCCAAGACTCTCTGTGTCCCTCCCCACCCAGCTTATATATGGTGCTGACTCATCTGTGGGAGGGCTGTGCCTAAAAGGGGCCTACCACTTAGTGTCACTACCTGCTGTACCAAACACTATTCTTGTACAGAGCCACCTAGTTGCAAAGTGGCTAACTGCACCTGCTTACACACTTTCGTATTGGAAGCAAATCACTGCTCCTGCAATTAACTGGAAGCAGTTTTTGTTGACTTGAAGAATGCTCTGCTTCTGAACAGCTTAGCCTCTTCAAATGTCTACTGTAAAGATTTGTTTTCTGGCTCATGTCCCTGTCATAGAATATGCTTTTCCTGCATTAAATAATAATTAAAGATAATTTTACTAAAATGACAGGAAATTTGCCAGTTGTGAAGTTATGGTCACTGGGTTATGATCACTAGCACCCAAAGTACTCAACAATAGACACAAGGCAATGGCAAGGTGAATACATTTTGGGGAGGAAGAGGGAAATTATAATTAGGGAAATAATTAGTCTAACTCCTGTGCTCTGTGCATTACTTACTCTTGAGCGCTGCGTTCTGTGCATTACTCTTATGCAAGATAAGTTGGGTTTGGTCAAAACTTGATTCAAACAAGTTTAGCAGAACCCTTTGGAAGCTGTCACTAGATCACATCCCTACTGACCTAATCAGCTGTTGCTGGGAAATTCCCCACCCCACAGATTCACATACACAAAGGGGCGGGGATGCTTGTGACATCATTGACTGGTGGCCATATTTGGTAAATAACCCCTGCGCTTTGTGTGTTTTACCATTTTGATTCAGTCACTTTGTGCTTTACCCACTTCTGGACCCTGCATTCATTTGTTTTGGGTATATACTCATTCCCAAGGTGTTCATTGTGTCAGGCTCAAACAAAGTATTTATTTTTTGTTTACATTCCGTGTTCAGAAAAGCAAGGAAGAGTTTATTTTTAAGATTGATTGTGCTGATTTTTATGTGTCTTGCTTGTGGCAAAAAATAATTTAAACATGCTTAACCACTTAAGCCCCGGAAGATTTTACCCCCTTCCTGACCAGGGCCTATTTTGCGATTCGGCACTGCGTTACTTTAACGGACAATTGCGCAGTCGTGCGACGCTGTACCTAAACAAATTTGACGTCCTTTTTTTCCCACAAACAGAGCTTTCTTTTGGTGGTATTTGTTTACCTGTGCGATTTTTTGATCATGCGCTATAAACAAAAAAATCGCCAATTTTGCAAAAATAACAATATTTTCACATTTTTTTATATGAAATTCCCCAAAAAATGTAAAAATCCAAATTTTTTAACATTTTTGGCAATTTGTTTTATGTTGCATATGTTTGATAAAAAAAATCACAAAAAGCATATTTTGATTGGTTTGCACAAAAGTTATTACGTTTACTAACTAAGGGAAAGATTTTTGTCATTTTTGTTGTTTTTTTTTAACGAGTAATGGCGGCGATCTGCGATTTTTTTTTTGCGGGACTGCGACATTGCGGCGGACAGATCAGACCCTTGACTGATATTTTTAACACTTTTGGGGTTACCAGTGACATTACTACAGTAATTAGTGCTATACATATGCACTGTTACTGTAAAAATGACACTGGCAGGGAAGGAGTTAACTTTATTTGAGAAGGAGGGGTTAAGTGTGTCCCTAGGGGCCTGCTTCTAACTGTGATTGGATGTGGCTTGAGGTGTAAGAACAGAGATCAATGGTCCTACATAGCAGAACCATATGATCTCAATTCTTACACAGGGGAGAATGACAGGCGGCTGTGTTTACATTAGCCGCCTGCCTTTCTCCCGCTGTAACGGACAATCGCGAGCGAGTGGGAGCGAGCCTCCGGCGGCGCGCGCTCGCTCCCTAGAGCCTCACAGGCTAGCAACGTAGACCTACGTCACTTTGCCTGTGAGGGGCTGACTGCCGACGTAAATCGTCGTTAGGCAGTCGGCAAGTGGTTAATAGATATTGGGACGGCAGCATATGTGTGCCATGTATACAGTTAATGGGCTAAAGCTTTATTTAACCTTTCCCTTTAAGTCCCTCCCACTACAAGTTGATCACACCCACTAGTCAACATGTAACTGTTGTAGTCAGGGAGCCCCAGGTCTGTCAAAATCATAGCAACGCCCCTGATAATATCAAACATGCAGTATCACATCACTGCTAAGACCCATCTAAAAACTGTGGGAGTCATTTTAATATCGTACGTGGGGCAGTAGATAAGATTTAAATGATGCACATCCTCTTTGATACAAAGCCAGTGTATGAACACTTGTGGGCTTTCCACACATGTTACAATCTGACTGTACAATCTTTGTGCAATAAACTTTAGCTGTATCAAAATCATGTAATATGAGGACCTACCTAAATTATACAGTCAATTCAGGCAGGCCCTTGCAATACATACTGTACTTGATGCATAAACGCACATGTGTGCGGTGAGATTTAGATGCAGTGGTTGCACTGTACGGGTGTTGTCTAGTTGGTGAAACCAGACAACCATAACAACAATATGCATGTACCTGCAGGAATTGGTTTTGAAAAAAAAATAACAAGGTTATCAAAACTTCAAATTGCCTTTTTATTTTATTTTGTACTTCCATTGGAAAACCAGCAACTGTTACTGTAAATATTCTATAGCACCCCCTTTGAAATTTCAGTAAAGAAGATGTAAGCTTATGGAAAGGTTCAGAATAAATAATGAAGGGCAAAGAAGGAGCTTTTTATGTGTTTATATATTATGTTTATTATACTGCACAAACACAGGGCTGTAAATGTGCACATTACAGTTTGTCTTGAGGATGCAGTTGCCCTTTCAACTCAGCCTTGAATTCTGAGCAACTCTCAGTCCATTTCCCTCTCCTCCACTTACTGGATCTGCATTGATTTGCAATAAATAGTGTATGAGCAGCTGGAAGTGGACTGCTTACATAAGCTCCTGCTACAGTTGTTCTTGTGGCACCAAAAGTCAGCAAGTGCTTGATTGATGCCGTCTTTTCTCCGCGCACTAAACTGAATCACAGAACATTCAACCTATCTTTTATAACTTTAATTTCCTATATTGCTGTTGCAGAAATGTTATCGGTAGACATATTGTTTAATATTTACACTGCACTGGTAGCATAAAATTACAGCATAAGATCTGAGCCTTTATAAGAGGTTTTTTATATAATTGCCATCTAATTGAGTTGGAGATAAGCCATGAAATATATGACAGACAGGGCTATTCATTATGGATACCATTTATCATACCATTTACTTGGCACATGCTTGTGACATTTTGTCAATGTAAGGTAAATCTATCTGCTTGTAAAATCTATCTATCTATCTATCTATCTATCTATCTATCTATCTATCTATCTATCTATCTATCTATCTATCTATCTATCTATCTATCTATCTATCTATCTATCTATCTATCTATCTATCTATCTATCTATCTATCTATCTATCTATCTATCTGTCTATCTGTCTATCTGTCTATCTGTCTATCTGTCTGTCTGTCTGTCTGTCTGTCTGTCTGTCTGTCTGTCTGTCTGTCTGTCTGTCTGTCTGTCTGTCTGTCTGTCTGTCTATCTATCTATTGTATCTACTGTATCTATCAATCTAAATATATATATATATTGTGACAGGAAGTCAGGTAAATCTGTGGATGTTGTCACAGACAGGAGATACATGTCTGCTTGGTTTAGACAATTCACCAATTACTATAGGGTGTCGGCTGCAGAGGTAGCCAGCAGGAAGGTGTAGGAAGTTGAAAAACCTTCAGCTATTCAGAATGAGGAAATTAAGGCCTCTATAATTTGTCCAGAGGAAGTCTATTGATTGCTGCCTCCTGATGCTGTGTGAGTAGAGGAGGACAGTCAGATGGGTGCCTCCTGAAGCTGTGTGAGCATAGGAGAGGGATGCCTCCTGAAGCGATGTGCGCTGAGGAGGGTAAAAAGACTGAAGACTACTCAAGGTGAGGTCTTGGATTGTTTTCTATGTGAAGAGAAAAACAAAGGAGTGTTTTCTATGTGAAGAGAAAAGGGACTTTCTCTATGTGAAGAGAAAAACCAATGGATGTTTTCTATGTGAAGAGAAAAACAAAGGAATGTTTTCTATGTGAAGAGAAAAGGGACATTCTCTATGTGAAGAGAAAAACCAATGGATGTTTCTATGTGAAGAGAAACCAATGAACATTTGCTGTGTGAAGAGAAAATAAATGGACTATTGATGGTCTGCTGTAGGATCAGCAAAGTCTGCCCAACAGTAGGTTGGGGACAGACTCCTTAGGTAGGTTCCTGTGTGTGAGAAGGTAGTCGCCCACAGTGGCAAGGGTTTATTTTATTTTATGTTTATTTTGAATTATGCTGTTTTTGATGCTTGCACTTGCGAAAAAGAAAATTGCAAGAATAAAACCTTACACTGTTGTTTGCAACCACTTCTCGGCTATCTCCCTGTGTAACTAACCCCCCCAAGGGGTCATCCACACCCGCCACCGAGCTAATCCCTCACATATGGTGGAGGTATGCATTGGGCAGAAGCAGAGATCCCTGCAAAGAAGTTCATCTGTTCTATGAACTTTTTCTGGTGCATGAGATTGCACAATCTGTGTGTGCAGGAGAGAAGATCCTGAAAGAGAGAAAAACTACTTGTTTTAAAGAGACAGTGGTCTCAAAATTTTTGATGAACTTTGTCTGGTGCATGAGACTGCACAAACTGTGTGTGCAGGAAAGGAGATCCTGCAAGAGAGAGAAAAACTACTAGCTTTAAAGAGACAGTGGTCTCAAAATTTTTGCTGGACTGTGAAAAATTTATTGTGGAGTTATTTAAGATGGGGCGGTCAAAACGCCCGAAAGATGCAAAGATAGCTGAAATGAGAGACCGAATTCTATGGATGGAGGGGATGTTACTGCCTGAACGAGCCCCATCCATGCCTGAACAGAGTCTGCTAAAGAGAAAGGTTGTTGTCCCTAGCAACACTGGGGCAAATGCGGATTTTCAGCGGAGCTTTGCAGCTCAACAAAAGGCTCACCAAGAGGACATGGCAGGCTGGAAACAGAGACGCCAGCAGCAAATGGAGGCCATCGGTTTGGAGGAAACCGAGTATGTGTGCAGGGCTGAGTTGGATGCCTTGCAACGGAAAATGGAAGAAAAGGAACAAGCCCTGGAGTTGCTTAGGATGGAGTATAGAAACTTGCAGGCTCAGGTGTTACAGTGGGAAGAATCCACTGCTCTTCTTTTTTCCAAGTTACAAAAATGTAGAGAGACTATAATGGAGAAAGATACCATCCTCATGGAAAAGGAAATTGAAGTTTCGACTTTGCAGAAGCAAAGTGTGGGTGATATGTTGGAGTTGCGTAATCAGCTGGCAAAAAGTCTTCAGTCTTTGGAAGCTACAAAAATAGACCTGCAGGATGTGCAGGAACAGAATGTCTCTCTGAAAACGACATTGTCTCTCAGCTACAAGGAGAAAAATGAGAGAGAGGCTAAATTACTGAGTACTGTGTATGAGCTCACCACTTTGAGCAATGTGGTAGATGAATTACGTACAGACTGTGAAAGTTGGAAAGAGGAAGCCTAACGTGTCCAGCAGCAGCTAAAGGAGAAAGAAGCCTGTGTGGCAGAATTGCATTCTCATTCCCAGAAACTAGCCAATGAGGTGAAGGCTCTTATGCAGGGAAAAGGAGATTCTGAACACAAGAGGGATAAAGTAGAGGCACAGCTTCTGGAATTGCAAGTCAAAGTATCAGAAGGTGACCGATTGTGTGCTAAGCTGTCAGAGAAGGCAAACCGACTGCAGGTTGAGTTGGACAATGTCACAAATCAGCTGTCTCAAGCAGACAGCAAATCTAGAGAAATTGCCAAAGATTTCTCTATCTTGGAATCGCAGCTGCAAGACACTCAGGAACTCTTACAGGAAGAGAGATGTCAAAGGCTGATTTTTAGCACAAAGCTCAAACAAATGGAAGATGAGAAAAATGGCTTCCTGGAACAATTAAAAGAGGAGGAAGCAAAGAAAAACCTATCAGAGCAAGTCGCAACACTGCAAGCTCAGATAGCGGATATGAAAAAACGCATGGAAGAAAGTGTTGGTTCATTAGAGAATGTTGAAGATGTGAAAAAGAAGTTTGATCAGATGCTTGGTGAGGAGAAGATGTAAGATTCTGGTACCTTCGGTACCCTTCCAGCCCATTTCTTCCGCATATAGCTACCTGTCCCTTTAAATCTCGTGACGTCATCACTAGGCGCCGCTCTGAGCGGCTATTTCAATCGCCGGCTTTCACTCACAAGGTGTTCGTGCAAACCGCTTGTTATACAGCCTTGTCTGAAGCTGCCGAAGCCTCCAGCTATTTCCCCAGTATCTGGATAGACCGGAGTCTCGCTACTTGATCCTGTATCTCGCTACTGATCCTGTATCTCGCTACCTGATCCTTATCTCACTACCGGACCCCTCATCTCTCTAAACCAACTAGTGATAAGTACCCCACAGGGGATTCCTTCCTATCAACTTACACTATCTACTCTTGCATACTAAAGACTGTTGCTATCTATGCACTACTATTTCTATCATCTGCACTGTTACATAGATTGCTAGCTCTTGAGTCTACTACCATCTATATCCTTGCACTGAGTTAGCAATTCCTGTACACTTCATCTGCTGTCCCCTACCACCTGTTAATTGTACATGATTGCTAACCTATCTGCATACTATCTATCACCATCTGCTAACACTCCTGAACATTACTATTGAGTGCCTATCATTGCTATCACTACTCACGCCTGTCCTTTCAGCACATCACCTCTATACTATCGTATACAACCTATCACTCCAGGAACATCTTATCTGAGTTCCTGTATATTTGCATGCTGAGGCAGGCTGGGCCACAATGATGAGTCTGGAGAGTTGGATATGGTGATTCAACACATCTCTACACGACTACTGAGTGGAAATTCTGCAGCTGCAAATCCAGTTCACTAAACAAACGCCGGAGCGTTACAGAAGACTGTGTCTGCAAAATATGCAGAAGAACGTGACTGTACAGAAGCAAAGGCTGAACTAGAATGAGTTAACAAACAGCTGCATACAGAGATGGAAGATTTAGTCAGCTCCAAGGATGATGTTGGGAAAAGCGTTCAGGAGCTAGAAAAGTCTAAGCGAGCCTTAGAACAGCAAGTAGAAGAGATGAAGATTCAGTTGGAAGAACTTGAAGAGGAATTACAGGCAACAGAGGATCTGTCCCAAAGAGGGGATAGAGGGCCTGATGCAGTTTATAAAAGGATCAGTGTTTTGGGGTCTGTCCTGAGTGAGCATCAGAAATTTGATGACATGTTGTTTGAATCATCCCGCGGGATTAAACAGTTCCTTCAAAAACTTCAAGCACTGGAAAATGTATCATTAGAACTTCAGCAAGCAAAGGAGCCGTATAAGAAAAGTGATGATTTCTCAGTTCAAGCTGAAAGTCCAGTGAAGAAGGCAAGTGATATAAAGCTTGGAGAAAAAAGCAAACACCACCTAGTGGAGAAAACTAAGGCGGTTGGTGAAAACACGAAGCAAATGAATAAGTGCCTTTCTGGGAATATTTCCAAAATGGAACTGGTGAAAGACAGGTGGCAGAAGTTTGATCGTGATCTTAAGATACATTCCATGTGGAGTTCAGATAAAGAAAAGGAACTAGGTGACCTTGAGCAGTCAAATAGTTCAGCAGAGATGCAATTCAACCAAAGCAAGGAAATACTAAAGGAGCTACAAGGGAAAAATAGTGCAATAGCAGAAAGTGCATTGAAGAAATCTGTAATAGACTGTGTTGTTGCCTTTGACCCATATGATGGTGGAAGGAAAGTTGATGATGTCTCTGGAAAAAGGAATAGGGGTCACTTTGAAGAAATGTGTGACCGCCTGTTGTCGCAAATGGAAGGCCCTCTGGACAGCATCTTAGAGCAAGCTAAGCTCAAGAAAGTTGAAGACATTAAGACTAGCACAATTGAGTTGCCTATGGATCACGGTCCTCCATGGTGGATAGGACAGACGGTTATGCAGGACAAACTTGAGAAGGAGCGAAATGATGCTAAAAATGCAGTTGAGGAATGTGTATATGAGATGAGGGACAAACTGTGTGACATTTATGAGGAATCTGTCAATGAAGACAGAAACAGTTTCACCCTGAAGCTTGAAGATACAGAGAATTGGCTATATGAAGATGGAGAGGATCAGCCAAAACAAGTGTATATAGACAAGCTAACGGACTTAAAGAAAGAGCCACCCCTACAAGCATTTCAACAAAGGTTAGCAGTTGTTAATGAACCGGGGAGGGAAATAAATTCATATCAGCATGAAAGACAGTGGCTGAATGAAAAAGCAAAGCAGATTGCTCAGAAGGATGTATCTCTGGCAGCTGAAGCAGACAAAGAATCGAAGGGACTGAACATTACTGGGGAAGATACTAAGAGGCTTATCAGTGAGAGTCAAGAGAGGTGCCTGACACATGTGTGCCTGGAAATCTGTGTCCCAACCCTAGGGTTGAAACAAGAGGGGGGGGGGGGTATGTGACAGGAAGTCAGGTAAATCTGTGGATGTTGTCACAGACAGGAGATACATGTCTGCTTGGTTTAGACAATTCACCAATTACTATAGGGTGTCGGCTGCAGAGGTAGCCAGCAAGAAGGTGTAGGAAGTTGAAAAACCTTCAGCTATTCAGAATGAGGAAATTAAGGCCTCTATAATTTGTCCAGAGGAAGTCTATTGATTGCTGCCTCCTGATGCTGTGTGAGTAGAGGAGGACAGTCAGATGGGTGCCTCCTGAAGCTGTGTGAGCATAGGAGAGGGATGCCTCCTGAAGCGATGTGCGCTGAGGAGGGTAAAAAGACTGAAGACTACTCAAGGTGAGGTCTTGGATTGTTTTCTATGTGAAGAGAAAAACAAAGGAGTGTTTTCTATGTGAAGAGAAAAGGGACATTCTCTATGTGAAGATAAAAACCAATGGATGTTTTCTATGTGAAGAGAAAAACAAAGGAATGTTTTCTATGTGAAGAGAAAAGGGACATTCTCTATGTGAAGAGAAAAACCAATGGATGTTTCAATGAAACATTCCAATGGATGGATGTTTGGGGACAGACTCCTTAGGTAGGTTCCTGTGTGTGAGAAGGTAGCCGCCCACAGTGGCAAGGGTTTATTTTATTTTATGTTTATTTTGATTTATGCTGTTTTTGATGCTTGCACTTGTGTGAAGAAAATTGCAAGAATAAAACCTTACACTGTTGTTTGCAACCACTTCTCGGCTATCTCCCTGTGTTACTAACCCCCCCAAGGGGTCATCCACACCCGCCACCGAGCTAATCCCTCACAATATATATATATATATACTATCTATCTATCTATCTATCTATCTATCTATCTATCTATCTATCTATCTATCTATCTATCTATCTATCTATCTATCTATCTATCTATCTATCTATCTATATCTATATATATATATATATATATATATATACATAGTATATACTCTATCTACTGTATCTACCTATCTACCTACCTACCTACCTATCTAAATATATAGTATATACTCTATGTATCTATCTATCTATCTGTCTATCTATCTATCTATCTATCTATCTATCTATCTATCTATCTATCTATCTATCTTTCTATCTTCTGAATTGCACCATCAAATACTACAAAATTCCACACTGTGCAAACTTTGCGCAACTGTCTGTGTATAAGTTGATGCAAACCGCAAATTAATGATACTGTTAAAGTTGCTACTGCTATATTGTAAACAATTATTTTTTATTTTTTTTAATAAAAATTTGTTTTTTAACATACCTTTTTTCATACATAAAGTATATGCTTAAAGTGGTCAGTTGTAAAAAAGGATGCATTTTACTAGATAAAAAAGATGACTGCTGCTCAGTGAAAAGTATAGGGACTCACCTAAATAAAATCCTAAAAATACATACCATCACTAATGCATAATAATATAATAATAATAATAATAGCAATATTAATAATAATAATAATAACAACAACAACAATAATAACAGTAATAATATTGATTTCTTAACAAATGAGCACAATGCCTTCACAGTCTTGTATTCTTCCAGCCATGACTGCCTTTGCAGTATGTTTTTTTTTTCTTGAGCTTAACAAAATGATTATTGCTCTGTCAAAATGATATGACTCAATTAAATAAAATGCTAAAAATACCACACTATCATACAAAATAACAATAATAATTATTATTATTATGATTTCTTTACAAATGAGCACAGCACTTTTCACAGTGTTGTATTCTTCCAGCAATAACTGCCTTTGCAGCTTGACGTATTTGTTTGCATAAGATCTCAGAGCTACAGTACGAAGGGAATGAACCTCACCTCTGAAAGATTTATGCCCTTTTCTGACCAGGCCATTTGTTTTTTTTTTCCCTTTTTTTGTTACTCTTTTATTTCTGTCACTTTTTTTTTTAAATAGCTTTTTTTTTTTCTCTATCTTTCTTTCCTTCCTTCAGACTACTAATTAAGGGGGGTGGTTAATTGGTCACAGGTGCTTCAAGTGCTATTTAAATTTCTGCTGGACTAATTTGAGCTTGCTCATCCTTTAGCTTGTCACCTTTTTGCTTGCTGGTACTCTGAACAAGTGGAACTTGACTAAGTAGTGAGTTAAAAACCAGAGATGAAAACAGGAGATTTGAACAGGAGTCTTCAGACCTGTAAGTAACATCTGGAAATTTTCAGTTAGTTTTATTATTGTTGTAACTGGGAAAATGTGTGCTAGCAAGATTGAAGGTTTTGTGCAGTGCACAGTGTGCCGCATGTATACAATAACGGAGCAACCGCTCCAGGATGGATACAGCTGCGACAGAGGTGACCAGGTTGTCCTTCTGGAAACTCACATTAGAGATCTGGAGGAGCAAATTGCAATGCTGGGCAGAACTGACAACCTTGAAGGGGGTCCTCTGCTAACTGAGCAGGTGGCTAGAGGGGTAAATGGGGAGTATGGAGGGGTAAGTCAGGTTTATCAGGTAGGAAGATGGGTTAATACAGTCAGAGGAAGTGGTAGGGGCTCACAGAAAAGGAAGCCCAGACCTGGGTTTGAGCACCTTAACAGATTTGCTATGTTGAGTGAAGATGTGGGGGTGGCAAACTCAGAGGTGGAAGCCCTAGATGTCACTGCTATCCCTAACAGCCGGGAGAGCAGTCTGTCTAGTAGAGGTGGTGAGAGGACTGTAGGTAGACCTAGACAGTTGGGGGTAATTGGGGATTCTATAATCAGAAGAAACTGATAGAATAATTTGTTGCCAGGATCGCCTCAACCAAATGGTTTGCTGTCTCCCTGATGCCAGGGTTCGGCATGTGGTGGACCGGGTTGATAAATTACTGGGAGGGGCTGGGCATGACCCAGCTGTCTTGGTCCACATCGGAACCAATGACAGAATAGATGGAAGGTGAAGGCTCCTTAAGAACCTGCAAGTTGAAGGGAAGTACCTCCAAGGTGATATTCTATGAAATATTGCCTGTGCCATGCGCAACACAGGAAAGGCAGGGGGAGATTAGAGAGCTGAATGCATGGCTAAAGACCTGGTGTAAGGAGGAGGGATTTTGGTTTTTAATGCACTGGGCTCACTTTTCATTGAGGTGCAACCTATATGCTAAAGATGGTTTACACCTAAATGGAAGGGAGTCTGTTGTGCTGGGGAGAGGTTTATGGGAAGGCTGAAGGAGTTTTTAAACTAGGATTGAGGGGGGAGGGTGAATTAGATTATAATGGGGCAGACAGGTCAGACAGGGGTCAGCCCCTATTGGTGGGTGGAATGGGGAAAGATGGGGGGAGAGTTATGGCAGAGGATAAGAAGGTTCCCATGTTACAAACAACCATTGGAAATGGTACTATTTGTACCAAAATTAAAAACATGCAAAATAAGTGTGCAAAATGGGACAATGATTTAAAGTGTTTGTTCACCAATACTAGAAGTCTGCCAAGCAAAATAGGTGAGTTGGAAGCTCTGGTGCACGAGGAGAACTATGACTTAATTGGTATTGCTGAATCTTGGCTTCATTCTTCACATGACTGGGCTGTTAATATTCCTGGCTATGCTCTCTTTCAGAAAGACAGGGTAAAACGGAGGGGTGGTGGTGTTTGTCTCTATGTGAGAAGTGATCTCAAAGTGAGTGTTAAAGATGACCTAGTTGATGGAGAGTGTGCTGAATCTGAAGCAGTATGGGTTGAAATGTACATGGGTGTGCGTAAAACAAAGATTATCATTGGAGTTTGTTATAGACCTCCCAGTATAATTGAGGATTGAGGAGTTGGAGACTCAGCTCCTGGGACAGATAGAAAGGGCTGCAAGGGCAGGAACAGTGGTAATAATGAGGGAATCTAACTACCCAGACATTGACTGGAGTAATGGCACTGCTGGAACAGTTAAAGGGCACAAATTTATAAACCTATTACAAGACAATTTTATGGTGCAGTTTATTGAGACCCCCCACTAGAAATGATGCTCTATTGGACCTGGTAATCTCAAACCATGCAGAGCTCATTAAAAATGTTCATATAAAAGAACATCTGGGTAGCAGTGACCATAACATGATTTAATTTAATGTTAGCTGTAAGAAAAAAATGCATACAGGAAATACAAAAACACTTAACTTTAAGAGAGCAAATTTTCCAAGGATGAGGGCTGCTCTCCAGGATTTAGACTGGGAGGGAATATTGGCATCGATGAGCACAGAACAGAAATGGGAATTTTTCAAAAAGACTTTATGCAAACTCACTGCAAAGTATTTTCCCATTGGTAATACGTTTAAAAGATAAAAAGAAAGGAGCTTTTAAAAAATATAAAAATTAGGGAACACTATCATTGTTTAATTGTTAAAAAGAATATAACAGAATATGTAAGAAGGAAATCAGGAACGCAAAAATTCAAAATGAACGACAGATTGCAAAAGATAGTAGGACAAACCCCCAAAAATTCTTCAAATATATTAACAGTAAAAAGGTTAGGTCTGAGCATGTACAGTAAACCCTTTGCAAAGAGAAGGCCCATTTATTAAATACTTTCTTCAGCTCTGTATATACAAAGGAGCATGGGGGAGCTCATGACCATAATGAGGACTTTATTGACACAGCCCCAAATGATCCGCAATGGCTCAAAAGTGATATGGTCCAGAAATAATACACCACTATACACCACTATACACAAGTTCAGATGTTTTGCCTGCCTCAAAAGAACCCCAAAAAATGCCAAAAAAAACGCTAGCGTCAAAAAAAAAATGCCCAGGTGTGTTTTTGCTGGCATTTTTTGGGGGTTTTTGGAGGCAGGCAAAACATCAGAACTTGTGCACAGTACCACTATACACAAGTTCAGATGTTTTTCCTGACTGCAAAGAACCCAAAAAATGCCCTCTATTAAACCGGCAAGGTGTTACAGCAGCGAAGCCATACTCCTGTGCTGAAAGTTTTCTAATACAAACGATCTTTTTTTTTCTGGTTCTGGACATGCTACAGAGCTGAAACTTCACATGTACACCTTTTAGACTCTTTTTTTTTAATTATTCAATAATTGGCTTTTTTATCAAAAATGACAATTTTTAAGAACTTTTTTTGTGTGATTTTGTGTCTGGGGGGTCTAAAAGGTGTACCTGTGAAGTTTCAGCTCTGTAGCATGTCCAGAACCAGAAAAAAAAGATCATATAGGTGTAAAAGGAGGGTCTCACATCCCTGTTCTACCGAAAAATTATCTTTTTTTTTTTCATGGTTCTGGACATGCTACAGAGCTGAAACTTCACATGTACACTTTTTAGACCCCCCAGATACAAAATCAAAAAATCTCTCTTTTTTTTTTTTTTTCAATAATTGGCTTTTTTTATCAAAAATGACAATTTTTAAGAACTTTTTTTTGTGTGATTAATAGTTAATGGGGCATGACCCAGAACCCCAGGCACTTTTTAGGGGCATTTATTGGGTTTTAGGGCTTAAAAATTGTGTTTTTGATTACCGAAGTTCGAGTCCCATTGATTTCAATGGGGTTCTGAAATCCGAACCGAACTTTTGGGAAATTCGGGTGTTCTGGTCGAACCGAACTTTTCAAAAGTTCGATCATCCCTAGTAAAGACAGGTGTCCCGATACTTTTGGTAGTATTGCAGCTTACAAATCTTAACCAAACCGGAAGAAAGGGCAAAGAAGACATCTTTGGAGAGCAGCATTGCCAATCTGGGTTTAGAATACGCTAGATACACTAGCAGAATTAGATGGACTTGACTAACTGTATTTATTTTATATTTTTCTTTTTGGATAAATGTTTTACATAACTGAATAAAAGCTGACCATTGTAAATATCCTGTCAGTGTTAAATGGTTTATCTCAGCCCTTTGTTGGACTGCTTGGTCTGTTAAAAGAAGTTGAAAAATATCTGACTTACTGGCTGGATGAAAATAAAGAACAAAAAGAAAACTAATGCAGCCGCCACATCTAAGGATTGGTAAGCTACATAAGAATACATTTTTGTTTTTGGGTTTAATACTGCTATAACCTATAACAAGGTAATGCAATGCAAACCCCATTTTCCAAATTAGTACTGTGTTCATCTAGCCCACATACTGTATTAGGAATAAAATTGATTGTGTGAGCAAAAAAACAAACAAACAAAAAAAAAAACACAAAACATTCAGTACATCTCTGGAAGATAGGAACATTTTCCTTTTGGTAAAAAACAAAATACTTTAGATACGAAATATAACATGATTTAAAAATTCTGCAAACACGGAAGAAAAAACTTAATTTTTCAGAAATCAAGTGTCCTACCAACTGCCTTTTCTGGCGAAATACACCCGTCCTTGGTTTTCTTAAGCAGTTTAGTCAAATCCTGCTGAACTACTATTGAAGCTGTTTCTCACTACAGTAACAAAGTAAAAGAAAAAAAAAACAAATACTGGGACATAAATACAGAGGGGAAAGGTGGTTTGTGCGGTAAATTTGAGTCATGCGTAATGCAAGTCATGTACAATTTCTTTCTTTTTTTTTATATATTTTTATTAAGTTTCAGATTAGAATTTCACAAGAAAAAATAAAAGAACAAGGAATTTAGCAATCTCCATATGCACTGTAAGAAAAAGTATATACAGTATAGGCTTACAAAATAATATTTAACCCACAATGAACAGATCATCTTTGTATTCATAGGACGCTTTCTATCATCAAACTTATCAATTCACATAGATGTCTGAAACCTATATGTATCAGCTATAGTGGAAGAGTAGATAAATCACTAACTACTAGCATAGTTTTTGGATCATAAAGAATTATCCTTTATGCAGATTCAACATAAACAGAAAATAGGAAAATAAAGGAATAAGAAAAAATACAAATAAAAGAATAACGTTAGCTATATCAGTAGTACAGAGTAGTTGTAATTCTTAAGGCCCGTACACACGAGTGGAAATTCGGCAGTGGTATAAAATAATACTAAATTATTAACCACTTTTAACCATCCCTATTTTGCCATTCGGCACTGCGTGATTTTAATGGACAATTGCGCGGTTGTGCGACGCTGTATCCAAACAAAATTGATGTCTTTTTTTTTCCACAAATAGAGATTTCTTTTGGTGGTACTTGATCACCTGTGGGATTTTTAATTTTTGCGCTATAAACAAAAAAACAATATTTTTCACATTCTTTTATATAAAATTCTCAAAAAAAAAAATGTAAAATTCAAAATGTTTTAACATTTTAGGCCAATTTGTTTTCTGCTACATATTTTATATCAGTGTATATTGATTTGTTTGCGCAAAAGTAATTGCATCTACAAACTAGGGGAAAGATTTATTCTTTTTACTAGTAATGGCGGCGATCAGCAATTTTTAGCGGGACTGCGACATTGCGGCAGACAGATCGGACCCCTAACTGACATTTTTAACCCTTTTGGGGGTACCAGTGACATTACTACAGTAACCAGTGCTAAAAATATGCACTGTTACTGTAAAAATGACACTGGCAGGGAAGGGGTTAACAGTATGAGTGATCAAGAGGTTAAATGTGTCCATATTGGCATGATTCTAACTGTGGGGGGGGGGGGGGGTGGCTTGTGAAGTTATCACAGAGACATGCGATCCTATATAGCAGTATCACATAGCCTCTGTGATCACTTCAGGGAGAATGACAGATGGCTGTGTTTACATTAACCGTTTATCCTTCTCTGTCAGCGGGGGGGGGGGGGGGGAGATCGTGAATGGCCGGTGGCCATCGGAGCCGCCGGTCACGCGTACTGGCTCCCCGTCTAAAGGCCGGTGGCGGCGTGCGCTCGCCCGCTAGAGTCTCCTGATCGAGCGACGCAGTATAACGTTGGTTTGCCCAGGAGCGGCTGCCTGCCGCAGTAAATCTGTGGTGGGCTGTCGTCAAGTGGTTAAGCAAATCAATGCCCTTAAGAGCTCCACCTCTCTTGTACATACAGAGCCAAATATTCTTCATGTTTTATTTTTGAATGAAATGTATTTTTTTCCTATAAATATGTTGTCACTTTAACAACATTTAGCTGGCATTGCTCTGCAAATATGCTGAGGCTTAACGCAATTCACTGCATTACCATTTAACATCACATAATTTAAACCACATTCTGTTAGGAAAAATGTTTACATTATGTACTACATAAATTAAAGTATTTTGTAATGTTGTATATATTTTATCTTGAACATAATTATGTTTATCAGTAAAAGTAAAAAGGTAGATAGATGAATATGTACCTAAAGTGGTTGTAAAGGCAGAAGGTTTTTTTTTTATCTTAGTGCATTCTATGTGCAGCAGCCCCCTCAGCCCCCCTAATACTTATCTGAGCCCCATCTCAATCCAGGGATGTGCCTCGGCCATCCAGGACTCGCCCTTCTGATTGGCTGAGACACAGAAGCAGGCTCCTGCTGCTGTCAAACTCATTTAGCCAATCAGGAGAGAGAGGGGGCGGGGCTGAACCATGGCTCTGTGTCTGAATGGATACACAGAGCTAGGGCTCAGCTCAGGGGCCCCCCATAGCAAACTGCTTGCTTTGAGGGCACTTAACAGGAGGGAGGGGCCAAGAGAGCCGAAGAGGGACCCGAGAAGGAGGATCTGTGTGCCCTGTCCAAAACCACTGCACAGAGCGGGTAAGTATAAAATGTTTGTTATTTTTATAGAAAAAAAAAAACACTTTACAATTACTTGAACCTTTTCCTGAACAGCCGTTGTAGTTTTACTGCAGCAGGTCGGCTCAGTCCAGCAAAACTATGTACCTGTATATCACTTCACGGAACCGCTAGCGGGGGCACGCGGGCGCTGCCGGAGGCACGCGCGTGCACCTATTACCCACAGGGGAAGCCGATCAGCGTGTCTGGCGGCCGCAATTGCTACCAGGCACCCGCAATTGCTCCCTGTGGAGACAGAATGTCAGTCTGCCATTGTAAACACGACAGACCGACAGACGACAGACCGCTGTTCTGTCAGTAATGAACACAGGGATCCTGTGTTCCTCTTATTTAGGAGCACAAGTCTCTATGTTCACCCAGCAACCCCATCCCCCCCACAGTTAGAAAGCACTCCCTAGGAACACATTTAACCCTTTGATCGCCCCTGGTGTTAACCCCTTCCCTGCCAGTGTCATTAGTACAGTAACAGTGCATATTTTTTAGCACTGATTACTGTAGTAATGTCCCTGGTCCCCCCCAAAAGTGTCAAAAATGTCAGTTAGATGTCCGTTCTGTCCGCCGCAATGTCGCAGTCCCGCTAAAAATCGCTGATCACTGGTAAAAAAAAATAAAGAAAAATTTCATACATCTTTCCCCTAGTTTGTAGATGCGATTACTTTTGCGTAAACAATTCATTATACACTTATTGGGATTTTTTTTACTAAAAATATGTAGCAGAATGCATATTAGTCTAAAATGATATAAAAAAAAAATATTTTTAAATTTGTTATTAGCAATGTTTTATTGCAGAAAGTAAAAAATATTGTTTGTTTTTCAGAATTGTCGCTCTTTTTTGTTTATAGCGTAAGAAATTTAAAAAAATCGCAGAGGTGATCAAATAGCACCAACAAAAAAAAAGCTGTATTTATGGGGAAAAAAAGGATGTCAATTTTATTTGGGTACATCGTCGCAAAACCGCGCAATTGTCAGTTAAAATAACAGCGCCGTATCGCAAAAAATGGCCTGGTCATGAAGGGGGTAAATCCTTCTGGTTCAGAAGTGGTTAAGCTACTATGCTCTGCAATTTATAATAATAGTAATTATAATAATAATAATAATAATAATATATAACATATGTTATGTAATAACATATGTGAAGAACATATGTAAGGAATAAAACATTTTAAATTAAATTTCTATTAGTAGGCAGCTCAGAGTGCATTCATCTTTATATATATATATATATATATATATATATATATATATATATATATATATATATATATATATATATATATAGTATACATGGGCAAGTGGTTAGCACTTTAGCACTTTCGTCTAGCAGGACTTCAAAACTTCAGGTTCAAATCCCATCCACGACACTACTTGTACAGTGTTTGAATGTTCTCACTGTGTCTGTGTGGGTTTACTCTGAGTTCTCCGGTTTCCTCCCAAAACTGCAAAGACATGCTGGTAGGTTAATTGGCTTCTGTCTAAATTGGCCCTAGTATATGTATGAATGTAAGTTAGGGACCTTAGATTGTAAGCCCCTTGAGGGCAGGGACTGATGTAAATGTACAATCTATAAATGTAAAAGCACTTTAAAATTGACAGCACTATATAAGTAACTCTAATAAACAAAAAAACAGATATGTAGCAGCACCCTCCTAACTAGGTTGCTATAGTTGAGGCAAATTTCGTTTTGGTTCCTCTGTAGCAGAGGATCAGTGCTGATTGCTTTTGGCTGTTTTGGGTTCTGCTGATCCTTCCCCCTGCATTCCATTGAGCTTTGGAATATAGTGGGTGCGAGAGGCAGACCCTCACCTGTATATTCATGCAGTCTCAGCCAACCCCTGGCAGGGATGATGGCCAGCAGTTGGCTGAGTTGTGTATAAATAGGCAGAGACCTAGAAGAGCAGGGTTGGCTCCTGGGGGAGAAGTCCCAGCCTGGAGGCTGCGGCCCTCTGGGCTGCTAGCGACAGAACAGATTCCTCTTTTTGGGGTGCCAGGTCCAGCTGGAGCTCAGGGACCCCTGTCCAGAGCCCCCTGAAGCAGAGCAGGACATTTTGCAGGGGATTCAAGCCAGAGGCATCCAGTACCGAGGCTGGTTGGTACTGCAAGAAGCATTATAGTACCCAGAGCATAGTAAGTACTAGCCTTAAGGATCCTAGATGGTGTCCTTACCACCTTTGGGAGAGCTCACTACAATTCTGACTGGTTATAGCTCCAAGAGTTCCCCTGTGTTGTAGTTCTCCAATTCTGAATTCAAGAGGTTGGTTGCACCCTGAACAGACAAAACAGTGGCAGATGTCCTCCTTTGCGTTTCAGCAAGTTTTGGAGTATCCCAAGGCTCACTCTACCCAAGTTAAACCAGCAAATAAACTTCAAAATTATATGCAAGGCCTGTTTCCTGACTTGAATGACTGTGAATTACTATGTGCCTGGCTGCCATGTGCCTTTTAGGGAATGGAACCTGGGCTATTACAGCCAGTCTGCCCTGGGATCTATGTTATATATATTCAAGACATTGTACTACATGGCATTTCTTTGTTTTAATAAATACATTTTATTTGCTATCACCTTTATTTTTTAACCTCTTGCCAACCAGCCGCTGCACTTTTACTGCGGCAGGTCGGCTCTATTACGCGAAATGACGTACCTGTACGTTGTTTCGTGTAATGGCCAGTGGGGGCGCACTGATTGGCCACAGGGGGAGCCAATCGGCGAGTCTGCCGGCCACATGTGATTGCTCCCCATAGAGACAGAACAGCGGTCTGCCTATGTAAACAAGGCAGACCACCGTTCTGTCACAGATGAACACAGGGATCATGTGTTGCTGCTATTTGGGAACACAGATCACTATGTTTATCTAGTGAGTCCATCCCCCACACAGTTAGACAGCACCCCCTAGGGCAGTGATGGCGAATCTTGGCACCCCAGATGTTTTGTAACTACATTTTCCATGAAGCTCATGCACTCTGCAGTGTAGTATAGCTTTATGGGAAATGTAGTTCCCATACATCTGAGGTGCCAAGGTTTGCCATCACTGCGCTAGGGACACACTTAACCCTTTGATCACCCCTTCCCTGCCAGTGTCATTAGTACAGTAACAGTGCATATTTTTGCACGTATCACTGTAGTAATGTCACTGGTCCTCTAAAAAGTGTCAAAAGTGTCAGTTAGGTGTCCGATCTGTCCGCCGCAATTTCGCAGTCCCGCTAAAAATCACAGATCGACACTAGAGGTGTACCGAACTGTTCGCCGGCGGACAGTTCCCGGCGAACTTAGCATGTTCGCGTTCGCCGCTGCGGGCGAACATATGCGATGTTCGGTCCGCCCCCCATAATACATCATTGAGGCAAACTTTGACCCTGAACTTTACAGTCAGCAGGCACATTTCCAGCCAATCAGCATACCTCCCTCCCACACCCTCCCACCTCCTATAAATAAGCAAGGGCAGCATCCATCTTAGATCATTCTGAAGCAGTGTGTGTAGTGAGAGCAGGGAGAGCTGCTGCTGCTGCTGCTGTTAAGCTAGGGACAGTTAGTCAGTGTTCCTGGTCTTGCAGTGTTCTTGGTCCACTACTGCTGTAAGGACAGCACCCCAAAAAGCCATTCTAAGGGCTGGTATTTGTGTAATTTATATATATATATATATATATATATATATATATATATATATATAAAATATATATATATATATATATCTAGCGTCCCCAAAAGCCCTTTTAAGGGCTGGTAATTGAGTTTTTTCTTCTTATATATATATATATATATATATATATATATATATATATATATATATATCTATCTAGTGTCCCCAAAAGCCCTTTTAAGGGCTGGTAATTGAGGATTTTTTTTTTATTTATGTATATACATATATATATATATATATATCTATTGTACACTGCAGTTGCCTGCCCGCTGTGTGTGAGAGGCCACAGACCTACCACAGACTGTACTGTGTGCACACCACACTCATTTCGGGTGGCACAGGCACAGTACCTTGCATTTTAAAAAATATTTTTTTTTTCCTCTGTCATAATTGCAGTGAGTGCTGTGTCAGGTCCACAGAGTGCACTGTACCCACTGCAGTGCACTGCCCACCACTGATATATATACGGTGGCACAGCATCTTGTTGCAAATTGAAAAAAAAAAATATTTTTTATTATTGCAGTTGCCTGGGCTGCCAGTGACTGTCAGGTCCACAGAGTGTACTGTGCCCACTGCAGTGCCACTGTGTGCCCACCCACCACTGATATATAAGGTGGCACAGCAGCTTGCAAAGTAAAAAAATATATATATATTTTTTAATTGCAGTTGCCTGGGTGCCAGTGACTGCTGTCTGGTCCACAGAGAGTGTACTGTGCCACTGCCCACCCACCACTGATATATAAGGTGGCACAGCAGCTTGCAAAGTAAAAAAAAATATATATATATTTTTTAATTGCAGTTGCCTGGGTGCCAGTGACTGCTGTCAGGTCCACAGAGAGTGTACTGTGCCACTGCCCACCCACCACTGATATATAAGGTGGCACAGCAGCTTGCAAAGTAAAAAAAAATATATATATTTTTTAATTGCAGTTGCCTGGGTGCCAGTGACTGCTGTCAGGTCCACAGAGAGTGTACTGTGCCACTGCCCACCCACCACTGATATATAAGGTGGCACAGCAGCTTGCAAAGTAAAAAAATATATATATATTTTTTAATTGCAGTTGCCTGGGTGCCAGTGACTGCTGTCAGGTCCACAGAGAGTGTACTGTGCCACTGCCCACCCACCACTGATATATAAGGTGGCACAGCAGCTTGCAAAGTAAAAAAAAATATATATATTTTTTAATTGCAGTTGCCTGGGTGCCAGTGACTGCTGTCAGGTCCACAGAGAGTGTACTGTGCCACTGCCCACCCACCACTGATATATAAGGTGGCACAGCAGCTTGCAAAGTAAAAAAATATATATATATTTTTTAATTGCAGTTGCCTGGGTGCCAGTGACTGCTGTCAGGTCCACAGAGAGTGTACTGTGCCACTGCCCACCCACCACTGATATATAAGGTGGCACATCAGCTTGCAAAGTAAAAAAATATATATTTTGTTTATAAATGCAGTTGCCTGGGTGCCAGTGACTGCTGTCAGGTCCACAGAGAGTGTACTGTGCCACTGCCCACCCACCACTGATATATAAGGTGGCACAGCAGCTTGCAAGGTAAAAAAATATATATATATATTTTTTTTATAATTGCAGTTGCCTGGGTGCCAGTGACTGTCAGGTCCACAGAGTGTACTGTACCCACTGCCCAACACTCCTATAGGGTGGCACAGCACCTTGCACTCATAGTACAACACATTAAAAAAAAAAAAAATGACAGGCAGAGGCAGGCCACCCTGCAAGGGCCGTCGTGGTCGTGGTGCTGTGATTTCCTTAGGCCCTAGAATAATGCCCAGTGTTCAGAGGCCACCACAGACCCTGAACTCAAAAAATTCTGAGGACATAGTTGACTGGCTTACACAGGACACCCAATCGTCTACAGCTTCCGCTCGGAACCTTAATGCACCATCCTCCTCCAGCTCAGCTTCGGGCACCTCTCAATTTACCACTCGCCAGCCCGCCGGCACCACCACCAACACTAGCACCACAGCCGCTTCACTTGATCCGTCAGAGGAGTTATTTTCACATCAGTTGGAAGAAATAAGTGATGCGCAACTATTAGTGCCAGAGGATGTAGATAAATGTAGATAACGGGGATATGTCTCAGTCAGGCAGCATTATACACATGGACGTACATTGTGATGATGATGATGATGTTGTACCTGCTGCTGCTGCCTTTGCTGAGTTGTCACCTGGGTGCCTGCTCGAAGAGCAGAAGAAGAGGGGGAAAGTTCAGATGGGGAGACAGAGAGGAGGAGGAGACGAGTTGGAAGCAGGGGGAGGAGGTCATCGCAGGGAGCTAGTGGGGCAGTCAGACAGCATGTAGATTCGGCACCCGGGGTCAGCCTGACAGCACGCCAATCAACGCAAGCTGTTGCCACCACCAGAATGCCGTCCTTGCAAAGCTCAGCAGTGTGGCATTTTTTTTGTGTGTCTGCCTCTGATATCAGCGATGCCATTTGTAACCTGTGCCAAAAGAAACTGAGTCGTGGGAAGTCCAACACCCACCTAGGTACAACTGCTTTGCGAAGGCACATGATCTCACATCACAAACGCCTATGGGATCAACACATGAGTAAAAGCAGCACACAAACTGAAAGCCACCATCCTCCTCCTGGTCCAGCATCTTCAGCCACGTCAACCACTGCTGTCCTCCATGCCCCCTATCAACAACCCGCCCCTCCGCCTCTCACCTTCAGCAGTTCCTGCTCACCTGCCCACAGTCAGGTGTCTGTCAAGGAAATATTTGAGCGTAAGAAGCCAATCTCACAGAGTCACCCCCTTGCCCGGCGTCTGACAGCTGGCTTGTCGGAACTCTTAGCCCACCAGCTTTTACCATACAAGCTGGTGGAGTCTGAGGCCTTCAAAAAATTTGTCACTATTGGGACACCGCAGTGGAAGGTACCCGGCCGAAATTATTTTTCACAAAAGGCAATCCCCAACCTGTACTCTATTGTGGAAAAGGAAATCATGTCACGTCTGGCACACAGTGTTGGGGCAAGGGTCCATCTGACCACTGATAGCTGGTCTGCAAAGCACGGTCAGGGCAGGTATATAACTTACACTGCGCATTGGGTAAACCTGCTGGCAGCTGCCAAGCATGGAATGCGTGGCTCTGCTGCAGAGGAGTTGGTGACACTGCCACGACTTGCAGGCAGGCCTGCTGCCACCTCCTCTACTCCTCCTACTCCATCCTCTTTGCTAACCTCCTCGGCTGAGTCCTCTTCTGCTGTTGCGTCTTGCTCCACACCAACTGCACCCCCCCATCTCCCCAGAGGCTATTCCACATGCTGGATACGACAGTGTCACGCTGTCTTGGTGTTGACTTGCCTGAAAGCAGAGAGTCACACCGGACCAGCACTACTGTCCGCCCTGAACGCACAGATGGATCAGTGGCTGACCCCGCACCAACTGGAGATCGGCAAAGTGGTGTGTGACAACGGCAGCAATTTGTTGGCGGCATTGAATTTGGGCAAGTTGACACATGTGCCGTGCATGGCACATGTATTGAATCTGATTGTGCAATGCTTTGTGCAGAAGTACCCAGGCTTACAGGACGTCCTCAAGCAGGCCAGGAAGGTGTGTGGCCATTTCAAGCGTTCCTACACGGCCATGGCGCACTTTGCAGATATTCAGCGGCGAAACAACATGCCAGTGAGGCGCTTGATTTGCGACAGCCCGACACGTTGGAATTCAACACTGCTAATGTTCGACCGCCTGCTCCAACAAGAAAAAGCGGTCAACGAGTATTTGTATGACCGGGGTGCTAGGACAGCCTCTGCGGAGCTGGGTATTTTTTTGCCACGTTACTGGACGCTCATGCGCAATGCCTGTAGGCTCATGCGTCCTTTTGAGGAGGTGACAAACCTAGTGAGTCGCACCAAAGGCACCATCAGCGACATCATCCCATATGTTTTTTTCCTGGAGCGTGCCCTGCGAAGAGTGCTGGATCAGGCCGTAGATGAGCGTGAAGAGGAAGAGGAAGAGTTGTGGTCACCATCACCACCACCAGAAACAGCCTTACCATCGCTTGCTGGACCTGCGGCAACACTGGAAGAGGAGTGTGAGGAAGAGGAGTCAGAGGAGGAATGTGGCTTTGAGGAGGAGGAACACCAACCACAGCAGGCATCCCAGGGTGCTCATTGTCACCTATCTGGTACCCGTGGTGTTGTACGTGGCTGGGGGAAAGAACACACCTTCAATGACATCAGTGAGGACGAGGAATTGGACATGAGTAGCTCGGCATCCAACCTTGTGCAAATGGGGTCTTTCATGCTGTCATGCCTGTTGAGGGACCCTCGTATAAAAAGGCTGAAGGAGAACGTGTACTGGGTGGCCACGCTACTAGACCCCCGGTATAAGCAGAAAGTCTCTGATATGTTACCCAATTACCGGCAGTCGCAAAGGATGCAGCAGCTACAAAATAAATTGAAAAGTATGCTTTACACAGCATATAAGGGTGATGTCACAGCACAACGGGAATCCAACAGGGGAAGAGGTGAAAGTAATCCTCCTCCTACCACCACAACCACGCCGGCAAGGACAGGACGCTTTACAGACGTCTTGTTGATGGAGGACATGCGGAGCTTTTTTAGTCCTACGCATCGCCACAGCCCTTCGGGGTCCACCCTCAGAGAACGACTCGACCGACAGGTAGCAGACTACCTTGCCTTAACTGCAGATATCGACACTCTGAGGAGCGATGAACCCCTTGACTACTGGGTGTGCAGGCTTGACCTGTGGCCTGAGCTATCCCAATTTGCCATTGAACTTCTGGCCTGCCCCGCTTCAAGTGTGCTGTCAGAAAGGACCTTCAGCGCAGCAGGAGGTATTGTCACTGAGAAGAGAAGTCGCCTAGGTCAAAAAAGTCTTGATTACCTCACGTTTATTAAGATGAATGAGGCATGCATCCCGAAGGGACTGACAGTGGGGGATGCATTTGACTAAAAAAGGCCTGGTGATGACTGAGATGCCTTGGGCTAAAAATGGTCCACACGCTGCTGTATTTAATCATTCTCTGCATGCCGGATGACTTACGTGACGTCTCCGCCACCAACTACGGTTCAAGCCGCAATGTTTTAGTGCACTTTCTGCCTTGAAAACCTCAATTTTTCAGGCCGCTGCTACAGCAGCGGCTGCAACAATACCTACTTTTTCATGCATGTGTACATGCCTAATTTTTCTGGCCTCTGGTGCTACACTGTGGCTGCAAAAAAACAAAAAACAAAAAAAAAGGCACATACATGTGTCAATTCCCCTTCGTGATTGTTACCTTGTCGTGGTGAAGGGGCTTGCGTATCACAATGAAGCGATCACCTCTAGGAGTGTGTTGGCACACCCCAGATGATAAGGTCGTTGCTTCATTGTGAACAGACCAAAAGCGATCCGCAGGATAATTTTTCATTAAAAAAAAATACATTTTCTTTCATTCTTTCTGCGGAGCTGGGTATTTTTTGGCCACGTTACTGAATGCTCATGAACAATGGCTGTAGGCTCATGCCATGCGTTCTTTTGTGGAGGTGACAACCCTGGTGGTCAGTCGAACCCAAGGCAACATCATCGACCTCATCCCATATGCGTTTTTTCTGGAGCGTGCCCTGGATCAGGCTGTAGATGAGCATGAAGAGGAAGAGTTGTGGTCCCCATCACCACCAGAAGCAGCCTTGTCGTTGTCAATTGCTGGACCTGTGGCAACGCAGAGAGAGGAGTCTGAAGAAGAGAAGTCAGAGGAGGAAGGTGGCTTTGAGGAGGTGGAATACCAGCCACAACAGGCGTCCCAGGGGGCTTGTTGTCACCTTTCGGGGACCCTTGGTGTTGTACGTGGCTGGGTGGAGGAAGAGACCTTCAATGATGTCAGTGAGGACAAGGAACGGGACATGGCTAGCTTGGTATCCAACCTTGTGCAAATGGGGAGTTTGCGGTTGTGCAAATGGACTGACTGACTGTTAAACGGGGAGTTTGGTCTGTCAGAGTTTGGTCTGTCACTGTGAAGCGGGCGTAACCCTTACACTACTTGACCGATAAAACATCATACCTGATTGTATTCACACACTGGATGTTTTAAAGCACGTTATTCCAAACAATTTAGGAATGTTAGGTGATTTATGCCCTTTATGGATCAAAACCCGACTCTGCGTCAACTACGTAATTTTCCATGGGAGTTTTGCCATGGATCCCCCTCCGGCATGCCACAGTCCAGGTGTTAGTCCCCTTGAAACAACTTTTCCATCACTATTGTGGCCAGAAAGAGTCCCTGTGTGTTTTAAAATTCGCCTGCCTATTGAACTCTATGGCGGTTCGCCCGGTTCGCCGGTTCGCGAACATTTGCCGATGTTCGCGTTCGCCGTTCGCGAACGGCGAATTTTAGGTTCGCGACATCACTAATCGCCACCATAACTAGTAAAAAAAATTTACACTTGTAGACACTCTAACTTTTGCGCAAACCAATCAATATACACTTATTGCGATTTTTGTTCACCATAAATATGTGGCAGAAAACAAATTGGCCTAAAATGATGAAAAAAGTTAAATTTTTAATGTTTTTTTTTATTGGCTGTGTTTTATAGCAGAAAGTAAAAAATATAGGTTTTTTTTTTTTCAGAATTGTCACTATTTTTTGTTTATTGCACAAAAAATTAAAACCGCAGAGATGATCAAATAACACGAAAAGAAAGCTCTATTTGTGGGGAAAAAAAGGACATCAATTTTATTTGGGTACAGCGTTGTATGACAGGTAAAGTAATGCAGTGCCATAGCGTACAAAAATGGCCTGGTCATTAACCACTTTACCACCGGAGGATTTTGCTGTCTTACGTCCAGGCCACTTTTTGCGATTCGGCACGACTGTGCGACTTTAACTGACAATTGCGCGGTCGTGCGACGCCGTACCCAAATAAAATTGATGTCCTTTTTTTCCCACAAATAGAGCTTTCTTTTGGTGATATTTGATCACCTGTGCGATTTTTACTTTTTGCGCTATAAACAAAAAAGAGCATACATTTTGAAAAAATAACAATATTTTTCAAATTTTTTTATATGAAATTCCCCCCCAAAAAAATGTAAAAATCATTTTTTTTTTAAATTTTTGGCAAATTTGTTTTCTGCAACCTATGTTTGGTAAAAAAAAATCGCAATAAGCGTATTTTGATTGGTTTGCGCAAAAGTTATTGCGTTTATTAACTAAGGTAAAGATTTATGTCATTTTTGGTGTTTTTTTTTTTTTAACGAGTAATGACGGCGATCTGCGACAGATCAGACCCTTGACTGACATTTTTTACACTTTTGGGGGTACCAGTGACATTACTACAGTAATCAGTGCTATAAATATGCACTGTTACTGTAAAAATGACACTGGCAGGGAAGGGGTTAATTTTTATTGGTGATCAAGGGGTTAATGTATGCTTGGTGCTTACTGACGTGTGTGGGGGGAGGGGACTATGTGACACAAGGACAGATTGAGGCTTCAGCTATGCTGAACCCTGCAATTTGACCCTGCCTGTCACTTAGGAGGATCTCCACACTCGATTCCCCGACGATCGGGGAAGAGCAGCGGCGATCGCGGCCGCTCCTCCCCTGGCCCGACTCCCGCTGTGACTGAATACAGCGGGAGCGAGCCTCCAGCGGCGCGCGCGCGCCGCCGAGAGAGGGAAATGCCTGGTAACGTAGTACTACGTCGCCAGACGTTATCGAGCCACTTTGCCGCAGTACAGCTCTAGTGAGCAGTGCGGAAGTGGTTAAGGGGGTAAAACCTTCTGGTCCTTAAGGGGTTAATCTGTTTTTACATTGTTTTCATTTTATTTTTCTGCTCATTCTGTTTTCATAGTTTTCTCTCTCTCTTTAGTAAATGAATGTACACTTTGTGTTGTCCATTTCTTGCCAGTGCTGGACAGTTGTTCACTCCCCTTCTAACCTCTGATTCTTTTCACAGTAAGATGCCTTGTTTCTTAACGGGTTGGATTGGTGTATAATGTACATTACAAACTACGGGTAAATACCGCGCTAATGTCTTACATAAGCAGGCAGCACAACACCGAACTAGTATTATTATCATCATTGTTTATATAGTACATTACACTGCAGAGTCAGACTACTGCTGTAGATCTTCCCAGCAGAAAGATGATTCTGTTCCCCTTTCTCCAGCAGCCCTTGATAAGACTGATTGCCAGGCAGAAAGGAAAAAACAAGAATATCACAAGAGAAAAATTGCTCTGCTGAACCTATGACTTGATTTATTTTTTCAATCTATTAACACAATTTTTCACAGACGCGTAATTCAATTAGATAGGTTTTTGAGATTGCACCATGGAAAGAAATAAGCAGAAACCACTATGTCAAATGGTAAATGTGCAACCTAAACTGTTTACTTTTTTGAAAAAGAAGAAATAGCAATTTTAAAGAGACAAAACATGTTAAGGCACTGTTTGTCATGGATCCCACATCCATTAAGTAATCATGCAATTGAAACATTGAGTTTGATATGCTCAAGACAAATAGGCTGGTCACTTTGCAGGATAGAGAATGTCGCCTTAGCTAAGTGGATGTGGTGGATATTCACAGGGCCGTCTTTAGCACAGGGCAAAAGGGGCAGCTGACCCGGGCCTAGCCATTGTTGTGGGGCCCAAAGCAGCTGCCCCTTGAGCCTGCACTGCCCCACAAATAGATAATAAGTGCATTTGGCAGGGCCCAAGAAAATATTTGCCCAGGGTCCAATCAATACTAAAGACGGCTCTGGATATTCAGGTTGCATTGATCAAAGGACTGGATGATGGGAATCTGCAGAGCTTCACCTCATACACTAAAGGAAAATGTACTTGCAAATTGAAAGTTCTCTTTCAAAGTGAACAGCCAATTTGCCTTCCACCCCACTGTGTTTAGAAACAGTCGTTGGACAACTGCAGGCATCAGCAGACTGTGGGAAGTCTTTGTACTTCAATTTGAAGAAAAAAAATCAATGGAAGGTGCCAACATTGTGGATTCTAAACTTTTTTTCATAACAACAAATGTGCATTTGATCCAAGCTTCTGGGCTGCTCAAATTTAAATGTCTGTGCAGAAATAGCTATTAAAGTGCCATATATGTGAGTACAAATATCTGTGCAAAAAAGCAATGACGTAGATATTATCTACATAAATGATTGCAGCAATTCCTTAAAATCAAGCAATAAATGAATCAGTGCTACTATGATATTAAATAAAACCATGGCATCCCAAGTGATACATATGAAATAAATAAATAAATAAATAAAGCTCATATCAAATAAATAAATAGACAGTTCTGTTTGCTGGTTGCAACGTTGATTGCAGTGCTCATGATCAATTAAATGCAATCATGATCACACTGTGCTCCCCTCTTGTTTCCCCACTCACCAGACAGAAAGGGGAATTTAGCATAGATTAATGCAGCCTGAGAATCCTATGGTAATAATCCGATCCTGCTGTGGAGCTGAAGAGCTTGACAAGGTGTGTCTCCCAGTGATTCAGTATATGCAATTAAGAAGAGATCTTCATAGTGTAAAGTCACTTTTATTTATCATGAGTAAAATCAATTCACTTATAATAAAACTCAGAAAGTTGCAAGGTAACTGTGTGCTGAACGCCGCCACGGCGTGCGTTCCAAACACCCAGAAATGACGTCAGACGCTGAATTCCCGATTTACGCGTTTCACCCCTCCCACTGGGCGTCTTCTGAAGCTCATAATTGCATATAATGAATCCTTGGGAGACACACCTTGTCAAGCTCTACAGCTAAACAGCAGGATCGGATTATTGAGCAGCAGCTCACACACTATATTGAGATTTTGCACTAATATTTATCACTCTACTTAGCATACCATTTATTTAGCAGCGCTGACAGACACTCTATTTATTCTGAAAGGGACCAGAACCCACTTTCAGCAGCAGCTATAATACATACCAAGAAAATTTATCAGCTCAAAGCAGCGCTGGTACTCACAATATACAACAGTATTTTCTTGTTGTAGCTCTAAAGAAGTTTGCAGTACATCTTAAGCTTTAAACAGTAAGGTCTTGTTTACATTTTTGGTGCATTTAACCACTTACCCACCGCCCCATGCAGATCTACGTGATTATGTGCACGCGGTCTCGGGGGCTTGCACGCGCCACCGGAGCCCCGCTTCGCTGTGATTAGACACAGCGGGAGACAGACCGCGGGAAGAGCAGGCTCGATCGCTGCCGGTCTCCCGCGATCTTCAGGGGAAACTGACAGGAGAGCCGCCTGCTTATGTAAACAGAGCAGGTGGCTCTCCTGGTAGACAGGCAAAGTGAGATTGTGTGTGCTGAAATACTGATCTCGCTGTGCCTTTCACAGACCTCTCCCCCCCCCCTTCTCACAGTTAGCAAGCACATTTAGGTTTACATTTAACCCCTTGATTGCCTCAGTATTAACCCCTTCCCTGCCAGTGTCATTTATACAGTAACAGTGCATATTATTTAGCACTGATTACTGTATTACTGTATTACTGTATCACTGGTCCTCAAAAAGTGTCAAAAATGTCAGTTAGGGGTCCGATTTGTCCACCGCAATATCGCAGTTCCGCTAAAAATCGATGATCGCCGCCATTACTACTAGAAACAAAACAAAAATAAAATAAAAAGTCCAAAAAAAAAGATCCCATAGTTTGTAAATGCTATAACTTTTGCGCAAACCAATTAAAATACGCTTTTTGGGATTTTTTTTTTACCAAAAATATGTAGCAGAATACAAATTGGCCTAAACTTATAAAAAAAATTTGATTTTTAACTTTTTTGGGGGGAATATTATATAGCAGACAGTAATGTGTTTTTTTCAAAATTGTCGCTCTTTTATTGTTTATAGTGCAAAATCTAACAAATGCAGAGGTGATCAAATACCACCAAAAGAAAGCTCTATTTGTGGGAAAAAAGGATATCAATTGTATTTGGGTACAGCTATGTGAGTGGGAGTGTCCGCGCTATGGAGAAATGAATAGAACGGCTGCTGCCTACCTCAAAAATAAAGACTGTGAGGTCTCAACATATTTGGGTACAGCGTCACATGACCACACAATTGTTAGTTAAAGTAATGGAGTGAAGAAATTGCAAAAAATGGCCTGGTCATTAAGGGGGTAAAACCTTCTGGAGCTGAAGTGGTTAAAAGCACACAAAACTGTGTACAAACAGCATGAAGAAAGCGGTGCTTCTGTAGTTAATGGCAATGTTCCCAAATGGGTTTTATCCAGTTTAAGTATCATTGACTACATCAGAAAACAACTCTTTGTGCATTTTCTGTGCAATTTCAAATGTATTTTAGCTGCTCTTAAAATGAGCTATTGTTAACCACTTCCCGCCCGCCCTATAACAGAATGACGGCGGGAATGTGGTTGTGTTATCCTGACCGGACGTCATATGACGGCGGCAGGATAACACAGCTCTGGGCGCCCCCCGGGGGCGCGCAGAGCGGCGATCGGTGATGCGAGGTGTCAGTCTGACACCCTGCATCTCCGATCTCGGTAAAGAGACTACTGACGTAGCTCTTTACCATGTGATCAGCCGTGTCCAATCATCGGCTTTCCTTAGTTCGTGCCTGACAGGCACGAGTAAAGGAGCGCCTATCGGCGGCTCCCCTGAACAGGGGGGGGTCGGCACTGGTAATCAGATCATTGATTACCAGTGCAGACCCTCGGGGGGGATGCCACTAGATCCACCAGGGATGCCCACTATGACCCCAGGGATGCCCACCATGACCCCAGGGATGCCCACTATGGCCACCAGGGATGGCAATCACGGCTCAGGGAGCCCCCCATTGCCCTCCCCATCAGTGCTGTCCACTAGTGTCCTCCCTATCAGTGCTGCCCACAAGTGCCCATCATTGCCATCCTTTAGTGTCGCCCACCAGTGCCCATTATTGCCCACCAGTGCCGCCTATCAGTGCCCATTAGTGCCCATCAGTGCCGCCCGTCAGTGCCGATCAGTGCCGCTCCATCAGTGCCCATCAGTGCCCACCAGTGCCGCCTATCAGTGCCCATTAGTGCCCATCAGTGCCACCTATCAGTGCCCATCAGTGCCACCTATTCGTGTCCATCAATGCTGACTATCAGTGCCCAGCAGTGCCGCCTATCAGTGCCCACCAATGCTGCATATCTGTGCTACCTATCATTGCACATATCAGTGCCACATATCAGTGCCTATCAGTGCCGCCTATCGTGCCACCCCATCAGTGCCACCCCATCAGTGCCACCCCATCAGTGCCTCCTCATCAGTGCCTGTCAGTGCAGTCTCATCAGTGCAGGAAAAACGTATTTATTTTTTCAAAATTGTATAACATAAACAAAAAAACTTTTTTTTTTTTTTCAAACTTTTTGGTCTTTTTTTATTTGTTTAGCAAAAAGGAAAAAACCCACAGGTGATCAAATACCACCAAAAGAAAGCTCTATTTGTGGGGGGAAAATGACATAAATTTGGTGTAGGTACAGTGTTGCATGACCGCGCAAGTGTCATTCAAAATGCAACAGCGCTAAAAGGGGAAAATTGGCCTGGGCAGGAAGGGAGGGAAGTGCCCTGTATTAAAGTGGTTAACAAGCCCCAAAATAGTTTAAAAAATATATAATTTTCTCTTTTAACATTCATATAGCCATTAGACTCTTTATGCCAGATTTGAAATACTGGTAGCATTAGAGTAAAATCATTTGTACTGTATGGTTACTCCACCAAGCCAACTGTTGGCTGAGCTATCTGTGGACTGGAGTATACATAAAGCTGTACCCTATGCTCAGATAGATATGCATGCCTTTCTTTTTTGTGTGATAGTAAAACAATGTGTGGGTGCTCTGAGCTTTTCTGAAATGTTAGTCAAACACATATTGATTTATTTATTTATTTTTAACCCCTTAACTCCAGCGGTATGCATATATGCGGCCTCTCAATGGGTGGGTCTTAATGCCGAGCTGCCGCATATATGTGTACCAGAATGTACAAGTCCCCTGCTATATGCAGGGACCCCCATGAGATAGGCCAAAGGGCTTGTGTCTCTCCCCCTTCTCTCCCTCTTATTTTGCAGGTTGCCATTGGTTTTGGCGGTGGTTTTCACCCCCTAGCAACCGCAGCTGTTTGGCTAGTTTTATAAAAGTGGGATCTCTCTGGCAGGCTCTTTGGACTGGATCGGACCATGCCCCCCCCCCCTTCTGTTAAAATGTATCTTATGTCACTGTATTTTTTAGTGGGGGTTAGCCATCCAGTGTAGTCTGGATGGACAGGGTTATTGATTTACTGTACTTGGTCATTTGAAGGCAATGAGAATTTATGTATTTGACGTTTAATAGTGTTACTCTGATATGTTTAACTGGGTTACCCTATAATAAACACATTGGCTTTTTATGACCATTTCATTAAAGTGGTGTCTGTCTCCTTTTTTTTATGGTACTATTATTACTCCTTTGTACTATCCCATGTAAACAGAGCCCTGCATGCTACTGGCACAGTTACCAGCGGCTAATGGAAAGTTGTGATCTGGAGCTTTCCAATCATGCCTCAGCCAATCACAGCAGTCACATGATCAGAAACACCTCCCCGCTAGGGTTGAGCGGACACCTAGATGTCCGTGTTCGACGGGTTCGGCCGAACTTTAAAAAAAAGTCCGGGTCCGTGTCCCAGGCTTTTACCGAACTTTTCCCGGACACCGAACCCCATTGAAGTCAATGGGGACCCGAACTTTAAGGCACTAAAATGGCTCTAAAACACCAATGGAAAGGGCTAGAGTGCTGCAAATGGCAGCAAAACGTAGTTAAGAGCATGGCAAGTGCTCTGCAAACAAATGTGGATAGGGAAATAACTTAAAACAACAAAAAAAAACAGAAAAATAAAACAATGTTCTTCATCTCTGAAGGACGAGGCCCATAAGGAGTAGGAGGGAGGTTGAGGTGGTGGTGGATGTGGCGGTGTCATAGGCGTGCGCACAGGGTGTGCCTGGTGTACCTGGGCACACCCTAATCACCTAGGGCACATAGCATTATCGCTCTGTTTGCCAGTGAGGAGATGGGAAAGATCTCCCTCGCACCTGCTCTGCTCTATTTCTCTTTGCCAGCAGGGAGAGTAATGTACATGTAGGCAAACACATGCATGTGTATTTCAACTTTGGGGTGCACACCCTAATGCAATAGGCTGCGCACACCTATGGGCGGTGTAGGTGGAAGCGGCGGTGGAGGAGGACCAGGGCCGGATTAAGAGCATCATGGTCTTGGTGCTGAGGATTTTGAAGGGCCTTAAGGGCCGTGCCTTGGCATGCACCCAGAGGAGGAAGGGTGCGGCCATGCATGCCTAATTCAACATGGGATGCTGTCTCTGAAGCCCATAAACACATCCATGCATCGGCAACTGTCCCTCCTTGTCCGGCCTTCGCGCTGTGTGGGGAGGTTCTGAGGGTGCTGCCTGGGGAAGCGAGCATAGAAGCCAGACTTCTGTGTTTACAAGTGACAGAAGAGCGGTCACAGTGAATATGGCCAACCCGGGGCCTATATAAAAGGTAGGGGCCTGCATGGAGCTGCAGCTCCAATAGCCCCTACGTTAATCTGGCCCTGAGGAGGAGGACGAGGTAGCCAACACTGCTTCTTTTCACAAATTTTAAATGAGGGTACACCCCAAAAGAGTGAGAAAGAGCAAAAATGGAACAATGGCTGGGTAAGGTCGGTATCCATTGCTATTCTGCACAAGGTACGGAAAAGTCCCATGGGATCCATGCCTGGTTCATTTTAATGAACGTGAGCTTGTCCACATTGTCTCTGGACAGGCGGCTGCGCTTGTCTGTTATAACACCCCCAGCCGTGCTAAATACCCGTTCAGATAATACACTGGCTGCAGGGCACGCCAGCACCTCCAAGGCGTAAAGGGCAAGCTCAGGCCATGTGCCCAATTTGGAGACCCAGAAGTTGAAGGGGGCAGACCCGTCATTCACTACATGTAGGTGTGTGCACACATACTGCTCCACCATGTTGGTAAAATGCTGCCTCCTGCTAAGATGTTCCATCTGAGCTGCTGGTGCTGCTGTTTGTTGTGGCGTGCTGACAAAGCTTTTCCACATTTCGGCCATGCTAACCCTGCCTTCTGAGGTGCTGGCGGTGCCCTGGTTGAGTTGGCGACCTCCTCCTCCTCTGCCTTGTGCTTCCACTGTGGCCCCGCTGTCAGATGGGAATGCCAGCAGCATCGCGTCTACCAGCGTGCGCTTGTACTCGCGCATCTTGCGATCGCGCTCCAGTGAGTGAATTAAGGACGGTACGTTGTCCTTGTAACGGGGATCCAGCAGCGTGGCCACCCAGTAATCAGCACAAGTTAGAATGTGGGCAACTCGGCGGTCGTTGTGGAGACACTGCAGCATGTAATCGCTCATGTGTGCCAGGCTGCCCAGAGGCGACGAAAGGCTGTCCTCTGTGGGAGGTGTATCGTCCGTGTCCTCTGTATCCCCCCAGCCACGCACCAGTGATGGCCATGAGCTGGCCTGGGTGCCACCCTGCTGTGAACATGGTTCCATCTCCTCCTCCAGCTCCTCCTCCTCCTCATCCTCCTCATCCTCCAGAACTGTGCCCCTGCTGGACAATTGTGTCCCTGGCGTTTGTGTGTGCAGGAACCCACCCTCGGAGCCCCTTGCGAATGACTGCCCTGAAAGCCTTTGAAATGTTACCTCTTCATCCTCCTCCTCCTCCTCCTCATCCTGTGCCACATCCTCTTCCATCATCGCCCGAATTGTTTTTTCAAGGAGGCATAGAAGTGGGATAGTTAAGCTGAGAACGGCGTCATTGCCACTGGCCATGTTGGTGGAGTACTCAAAACAGCGCAACAAGGCACACAGGTCTCGCATGGAGGCCCAGTTATTGGTGGTGAAGTGGTGCTGTTCCGCAGAGCGACTCACGCGTGCGTGCTGCAGCTGAAACTCCACTATGGCCTGCTGCTGCTCGCACAGTCTTTCCAGCATGTGCAAGGTGGAATTCCACCTTGTGGGCACGTCACATATGAGGCGGTGAGCGGGAAGGCCAAAGTTACGCTGCAGCGCTGCCAGGCGAGCAGCAGCAGGGTGAGAACGCCGAAAGTGCGCACAAACGGCCCGCACTTTCTGCAGCAGCTCTGACATATCGGGGTAGTTTTTAAGGAACCTCTGCACCACCAAATTCAGCACATGCGCCAGGCAAGGGATGTGCGTCAAACCGGCTAGGCCCAGAGCTGCTATGAGATTTCTCCCGTTATCGCACACCACCAGGCCGGGCTTGAGGCTCGCTGGCAGCAACCACTCATTTGTTTGCTGTTCCATGCTCCTCCACAACTCCTGCGCGGTGTGTGGTTTGTCCCCCAAACAGGCAAGTTGTAAAACTGCCTGCTGTCGTTTACCCCTGGCCGTGCTGAAGTTGGTGGTGAAGGTGTTACGCTGTCCGGATGAGGAGGCGGTAGAGGATGAGGAAGCAGAGTAGGAGGAGTTAGGAACAGGAGGCAAACTGAAGCGCCCTGCAATCCTCGGTGGTGGAAGGACATGCGCCAAATTGCTATCCGCCTCAGGCCCATCCGCCACTGCATTTACCCAGTGTGCCGTTAGGGAGATATAACGCCCCTGACCGTGCTTACTGGTCCACGTATCGGTAGTTAGGTGGACCTTGGCACAGATGGCGTTGCGCAGTGCACAACTGATTTTTTCCCCCACTTGGTTGTGTAGGGAAGGGATGGCTTGCCTGGAAAAGTAGTGGCGGCTGGGCACGACGTATTGTGGGACAGCCACTGACATAAGGTTTTTAAAACTGTGACACTCTCAAGTGTTTGGGAGATGGAAATCTGAACGCTTCCACGGGACATTGTGGAGATGGTTGTTGGTGACCCAGGTGGTGGTGTTGCTGACAGATCGTCTGTTTGCGGGGTGGCAGGTGCCGGTATCACTACAGATGTGGCTGGAGCGGCCGAGACTGCAGCAGAAGAGGAAGCAGGATGAGCCAGAGACGTTTCTTGGTTTTGAAGGTGTGTACTCCACTGCAGCTCGTGCTTTGCACTTAGATGCCTGATCATGCAGGTTGTGCTCAGGTTGAGAAGGTTTATGCCTCGCTTCAAGCTCTGATTGCACAGGGTGCAAACCACTCGTGTCCTGTCATCAGCACATTTTCTAAAGAACTTCCACGCTAGAGAACTCCTTTGAGCTGACTTTGGTGCGCTCGTTCCCTTGCTGCGTTGGGCAGTAGCGGGCGTAGTGTCTAGGGCACGGCCGCTCCGCTTCTGCACCCTGCTCCCTCTTCTGCTGTGCTGGTGGCTCTGTGCGACCACCGCCTCTTCCTCCAAACTACTCAGGTCACCTGCATGACGTTCATTCCATGTGGGGTCGAGGACCTCATCGTCCTCCACATCATCTTCCACCCAGTCTTCACCCCTGCCCTCCTTGTCGGTCTCCACAATGCTGAACGCCGCAGCAGTTGGCACCTGCGTTTCGTCATCATCGGAGACGTGCTGCGATGATCCTTGCATGTACTCATCTTGAGAAATAAGTGGTTGGGCATCGCTGCACTCAATCTCTTCCACTTCTGGGGCAGGGCTAGGTGGATGGCCCTGGGAAACCCTGCTGACAGAGTCATCAAAAAGAAGAAGAGACTGCTGTATGGCTTGGGGCTCAGACTGCTTGCCTGATTTGCAAGGGGGTGAGGTGAAAGACGGTTGGACATCGGCTGCAGGTGCCAACTGTGACCTTTCTGCAGTAGACTGGGTGGGAGACAATGTGAAGGAACTGGAGGCACTGTCAGCAGCAAACCAATCTACTATCGCCTCCACTTGTTCTGGCCTCATCACTTCTAGGGGCGTATAATGCCCTACCAAATACTGATGCAGGTTCTGTCGCCTACTCACACTTGAGGAAGGTGTTTCACTTGTGCGTGTAGCTGGCACAGATCGACCACGTCCTCTCCTTGCAACAGGAGCTCTAGCAGCAGCACCACCACGACCCAGGCCACGGCCCCTATTTGACGCTCTCCTCATATTTCTGAAATTTAAGATCTTGCCCTAGAAAGGTCTTTATTGAATAGCGGAACAAAAGAACAACAGTATCGCACGGGTGTATCTCACAGTCAAATATGCAAACTATGCCGCAATTTAATGTTTTTTACACCAAAAGGGTGTGTATTGAATAGCGGAATAGGATAAAAAACTGTGTATCTCACACGTACAAACACAGACTAGGCCCGATTAAATTTTTTCCTACCCTAAAGGGAGGATGAGGAAGAGGAGTATGGAACAGGCAGCACCCTCAAATCTTCAGAAGTATGAGATGAACCCCAAAAACTTGGAAAGGTGGATCTCACACGTACCAACACAGACTATTCCGCAATTGAATTGAGCCCCAAAGGTTTTTATTGAATAGCGGAATAGGAAATATGATCAAAAAAAAGTGTATGTTTTTCACACGTACAGAAGCACACTAGGCCCCAATTACTATTGTTTGTACACCTAAAAGGATGGATGAGGAGGAGGAGGAGGAGGAGTATAGAACAGGCAGCACCCTCAAAGCTTCAGAAGTATGAGATGAACCCCAAAAACTTGGAAAGGTGGATCTCACACGTACAGACACAGACTATTCCGCAATTTAATTGAGCCCCAAAGGTTTTTATTGAATAGCGGAATAGGAAATATGATCCAAAAAAAGTGTATGTTTTTCACACGTACAGAAGCACACTAGGCCCCAATTACTATTGTTTGTACACCTAAAAGGATGGATGAGGAAGAGGAGGAGGAGGAGTATAGAACAGGCAGCACCCTCAAAGCTTCAGAAGTATGAGATGAACCCCAAAAACTTGGAAAGGTGGATCTCACACGTACCGACACAGACTATTCCGCAATTTAATTGAGCCCCAAAGGTTTTTATTGAATAGCGGAATAGGAAATATGATCAAAAAAAAGTGTATGTTTTTCACACGTACAGAAGCACACTAGGCCCCAATTACTATTGTTTGTACACCTAAAAGGATGGATGAGGAGGAGGAGGAGGAGGAGGAGTATAGAACAGGCAGCACCCTCAAAGCTTCAGAAGTATGAGATGAACCCCAAAAACTTGGAAAGGTGGATCTCACACGTACCGACACAGACTATTCCGCAATTTAATTGAGCCCCAAAGGTTTTTATTGAATAGCGGAATAGGAAATATGATCAAAAAAAAGTGTATGTTTTTCACACGTACAGAAGCACACTAGGCCCCAATTACTATTGTTTGTACACCTAAAAGGATGGATGAGGAGGAGGAGGAGGAGGAGGAGTATAGAACAGGCAGCACCCTCAAAGCTTCAGAAGTATGAGATGAACCCCAAAAACTTGGAAAGGTGGATCTCACACGTACCGACACAGACTATTCCGCAATTTAATTGAGCCCCAAAGGTTTTTATTGAATAGCGGAATAGGAAATATGATAAAAAAAAAGTGTATGTTTTTCACACGTACAGAAGCACACTAGGCCCCAATTACTATTGTTTGTACACCTAAAAGGATGGATGAGGAGGAGGAGGAGGAGGAGTATAGAACAGGCAGCACCCTCAAAGCTTCAGAAGTATGAGATGAACCCCAAAAACTTGGAAAGGTGGATCTCACACGTACCGACACAGACTATTCCGCAATTTAATTGAGCCCCAAAGGTTTTTATTGAATAGCGGAATAGGAAATATGATCAAAAAAAGTGTATGTTTTTCACACGTACAGAAGCACACTAGGCCCCAATTACTATTGTTTGTACACCTAAAAGGATGGAGGAGGAGGAGGAGGAGGAGTATAGAACAGGCAGCACCATCAAAGCTTCAGAAGTATGAGATGAACCCCAAAAACTTGGAAAGGTGGATCTCACACGTACCGACACAGACTATTCCGCAATTTAATTGAGCCCCAAAGGTTTTTATTGAATAGCGGAATAGGAAATATGATCAAAAAAAAGTGTATGTTTTTCACACGTACAGAAGCACACTAGGCCCCAATTACTATTGTTTGTACACCTAAAAGGATGGATGAGGAGGAGGAGGAGGAGGAGGAGTATAGAACAGGCAGCACCCTCAAAGCTTCAGAAGTATGAGATGAACCCCAAAAACTTGGAAAGGTGGATCTCACACGTACCGACACAGACTATTCCGCAATTTAATTGAGCCCCAAAGGTTTTTATTGAATAGCGGAATAGGAAATATGATCAAAAAAAAGTGTATGTTTTTCACACGTACAGAAGCACACTAGGCCCCAATTACTATTGTTTGTACACCTAAAAGGATGGATGAGGAGGAGGAGGAGTATAGAACAGGCAGCACCCTCAAAGCTTCAGAAGTATGAGATGAACCCCAAAAACTTGGAAAGGTGGATCTCACACGTACAGACACAGACTATTCCGCAATTTAATTGAGCCCCAAAGGTTTTTATTGAATAGCGGAATAGGAAATATGATAAAAAAAAAGTGTATGTTTTTCACACGTACAGAAGCACACTAGGCCCCAATTACTATTGTTTGTACACCTAAAAGGATGGATGAGGAGGAGGAGGAGGAGTATAGAACAGGCAGCACCCTCAAAGCTTCAGAAGTATGAGATTGTGTTCACTGTACCCCACAAAGATTGTGTTCACTGTACCCCACAAAGATTGTGTTCACTGTACCCCACAAAGGTTTTATTCACTGCACCCCACAAAGATTGTGTTCACTGCACTCCAAAAGGATTGTCTTCACTGCACCCCACAAAGATTGTGTTCACTGTACCCCACAAAGGTTTTGTTCACTGTACCCCACAAAGATTGTGTTCACTGTACCCCACAAAGGTTTTGTTCACTGCACCCCACAAAGATTGTGTTCACTGTACCCCCCAAAGATTTTGTTCACTGCACCCCACAAGGATTGTCTTCACTGCACCCCACAAGGATTGTCTTCACTGCACCCCACAAAGATTGTGTTCACTGTACCCCACAAAGATTTTGTTCACTGCACTCCAAAAGGATTGTCTTCACTGCACCCCACAAAGATTGTGTTCACTGTACCCCACAAAGATTTTGTTCACTGCACTCCAAAAGGATTGTCTTCACTGCACCCCACAAAGATTGTGTTCACTGTACCCCACAAAGGTTTTGTTCACTGCACCCCACAAAGATTGTGTTCACTGTACCCCACAAAGGTTTTGTTCACTGCACCCCACAAAAATTGTGTTCACTGTACCCCCCAAAGATTTTGTTCACTGCACCCCACAAGGATTGTCTTCACTGCACCCCACAAGGATTGTCTTCACTGCACCTCACAAAGATTGTGTTCACTGTACCCCACAAAGGTTTTGTTCACTGCACCCCACAAAGATTGTGTTCAGTGTACCCCACAAAGGTTTTGTTCACTGCACCCCACAAAGATTGTGTTCACTGTACCCCCCAAAGATTTTGTTCACTGCACCCCACAAGGATTGTCTTCACTGCACCCCACAAGGATTGTCTTCACTGCACCCCACAAAGATTGTGTTCACTGTACCCCACAAAGATTTTGTTCACTGCACTCCAAAAGGATTGTCTTCACTGCACCCCACAAAGATTGTGTTCACTGTACCCCACAAAGGTTTTGTTCACTGCACCCCACAAAGATTGTGTTCACTGTACCCCACAAAGGTTTTGTTCACTGCACCCCACAAAAATTGTGTTCACTGTACCCCCCAAAGATTTTGTTCACTGCACCCCACAAGGATTGTCTTCACTGCACCCCACAAGGATTGTCTTCACTGCACCTCACAAAGATTGTGTTCACTGCACCCCACAAAGGTTGTGTTCACTGCACCCCACAAAGGTTTTGTTCACTGCACCCCACAAAGATTGTGTTCACTGCACCCCACAAAGATTGTGTTCACTGTACCCCACAAAGGTTTTGTTCACTGCACCCCACAAAGATTGTGTTCACTGTACCCCACAAAGATTGTGTTCACTGTACCCCACAAAGGTTTTGTTCACTGCACCCCACAAAGATTGTGTTCACTGTACCCCACAAAGATTGTGTTCACTGTACCCCACAAAGGTTTTGTTCACTGCACCCCACAAAGATTGTGTTCACTGTACCCCACAAAGGTTGTGTTCACTGCACCCCACAAAGGTTTTGTTCACTGTACCCCACAAAGGTTTTGTTCACTGCACCCACAAAGATTGTGTTCACTGTACCCCCCAAAGATTTTGTTCACTGCACCCCACAAGGATTGTCTTCACTGCACCCCACAAGGATTGTCTTCACTGCACCCCACAAGGATTGTCTTCACTGCACCCCACAAAGATTGTGTTCACTGTACCCCACAAAGATTTTGTTCACTGCACTCCAAAAGGATTGTCTTCACTGCACCCCACAAAGATTGTGTTCACTGTACCCCACAAAGGTTTTGTTCACTGCACCCCACAAAGATTGTGTTCACTGTACCCCACAAAGGTTTTGTTCACTGCACCCCACAAAAATTGTGTTCACTGTACCCCCCAAAGATTTTGTTCACTGCACCCCACAAGGATTGTCTTCACTGCACCCCACAAGGATTGTCTTCACTGCACCTCACAAAGATTGTGTTCACTGCACCCCACAAAGGTTGTGTTCACTGCACCCCACAAAGGTTTTGTTCACTGCACCCCACAAAGATTGTGTTCACTGCACCCCACAAAGATTGTGTTCACTGTACCCCCACAAAGGTTTTGTTCACTGCACCCCACAAAGATTGTGTTCACTGTACCCCACAAAGATTGTGTTCACTGTACCCCACAAAGGTTTTGTTCACTGCACCCCACAAAGATTGTGTTCACTGTACCCCACAAAGATTGTGTTCACTGTACCCCACAAAGGTTTTGTTCACTGCACCCCACAAAGATTGTGTTCACTGTACCCCACAAAGGTTGTGTTCACTGCACCCCACAAAGGTTTTGTTCACTGTACCCCACAAAGGTTTTGTTCACTGCACCCACAAAGATTGTGTTCACTGTACCCCCCAAAGATTTTGTTCACTGCACCCCACAAGGATTGTCTTCACTGCACCCCACAAGGATTGTCTTCACTGCACCCCACAAAGATTGTGTTCACTGTACCCCACAAAGATTTTGTTCACTGCACCCCACAAAGATTGTGTTCACTGTACCCCACAAAGATTTTGTTCACTGCACTCCAAAAGGATTGTCTTCACTGCACCCCACAAAGATTGTCTTCACTGTACCCCATAAAGGTTTTGTTCACTGCACCCCACAAAGATTGTGTTCACTGTACCCCACAAAGGTTTTGTTCACTGCACCCCACAAAGATTGTGTTCACTGTACCCCACAAAGATTGTGTTCACTGTACCCCACAAAGGTTTTGTTCACTGCACCCCACAAGGATTGTCTTCACTGCACCCCACAAGGATTGTCTTCACTGCACCCCACAAAGATTGTGTTCACTGTACCCCACAAAGATTTTGTTCACTGCACCCCACAAAGATTGTGTTCACTGTACCCCACAAAGATTTTGTTCACTGCACTCCAAAAGGATTGTCTTCACTGCACCCCACAAAGATTGTGTTCACTGTACCCCACAAAGGTTTTGTTCACTGCACCCCACAAAGATTGTGTTCACTGTACCCCACAAAGGTTTTGTTCACTGCACCCCACAAAGATTGTGTTCACTGTACCCCACAAAGGTTTTGTTCACTGCACCCCACAAAGATTGTGTTCACTGTACCCCACAAAGGTTGTGTTCACTGCACCCCACAAAGGTTTTGTTCACTGCACCCCACAAAGATTGTGTTCACTGCACCCCACAAAGATTGTGTTCACTGTACCCCACAAAGGTTTTGTTCACTGCACCCCACAAAGATTGTGTTCACTGTACCCCACAAAGATTGTGTTCACTGCACTCCAAAAGGATTGTCTTCACTGCACCCCACAAAGATTGTGTTCACTGTACCCCACAAAGGTTTTGTTCACTGCACCCCACAAAGATTGTGTTCACTGTACCCCACAAAGGTTTTGTTCACTGCACCCCACAAAGATTGTGTTCACTGTACCCCCCAAAGACTTTGTTCACTGCACCCCACAAGGATTGTCTTCACTGCACCCCACAAGGATTGTCTTCACTGCACCCCACAAAGATTGTGTTCACTGCACCCCACAAAGGTTTTGTTCACTGCACCCCACAAAGATTGTGTTCACTGTACCCCCCCCAAAGATTTTGTTCACTGCACCCCACAAGGATTGTCTTCTCTGCACCCCACAAAGATTGTGTTCACTGTACCCCCCAAAGATTTTGTTCACTGCACCCCACAAGGATTGTCTTCACTGCACCCCACAAGGATTGTCTTCACTGCACCCCACAAAGATTGTGTTCACTGTACCCCCACAAAGGTTTTGTTCACTGCACCCCACAAAGATTTTGTTCACTGCACTCCAAAAGGATTGTGTTCACTGCACCCCAAAAAGATTGTGTTCACTGCAGCCCACACACAGAAAAATGGATGTGGATCACTGACACCTGCCTATCTCCTATCCCACACCACACAGCAATATCGATTGTAGTTTGTAGAACACAGTTTCCCTAAAATTCAGCAGACTCTGTCCCTAACAGGATTGAGAAGAGATCGTAGATCAGGAGAACTAAGTGCAGACCCCACCCCACACAGCAATATCGATTGTAGTTTGTAGAACACTCTGACCCTAAAATTCAGCAGCAGCCTCTCCCTAACAGAATTGAGAAGAGATCGTAGATCAGGATTGAGTGCAGACCCCACCCCCCACACAGCAATATCGATTGTAGTTTGCAGAAGACACTGACCCTATAATTCAGCAGACTCTATCCCTAAAATGCCTACAACTCGCCCTGCCTAAACACTCCGACCTGTCCCTCAATTCTATCTGGACACAAATGGTTTTTTCCTGCCTATCTTTCCCTAATCAGCAGCCAGCACGTTGATGTGTGCTCTGTCCCTGATCTAAGCAGCATAATGACGCCGCTGCGGCTGCCTCGAACTTATAAAGACTTGGTCACATGCTTCAGACGGCCAATCACAGCTACTGAGACATTTGCAGGCATGGCTGGGATGGCTAAAGCCCCATACACACGTACCGATCGTCGGCCGACGGAACGTCCTACAAATGTTCGCGGCTGGTGTGTTTGTTGTTTGTCTGTTGAAAAGTGCTCCAAACTTGCCCAGGACATTTGTCTTCCGACAGAAAATGACGTCACTACGTTCCACGCACGTTCGCCGCTACAAAAGAGGAAGTGAGTGTTTGGCCGTGACCCTTCTGGGCATCTCGCGCTGATTTCGGTAGCATTTGTTTGGTTGACGACATTTCGCTATTTTCCGAGACATCGTTCGAGAATTTATTATGGCGACCGTGAATTCATCCGTTGCTGTCGTTAGTGTTGGAGTTTTGGCTCTGAGACGACGTACGAGCAATAGGAAGAAGAAGCGGACCTCCTGGACGAAAAATTGGTTGCTTAACCGTGATCAATTTTCTCATATGTCCTTGCTGAGGGAGCTCCAGGAAAATAATCCTGATGACTTCAGGAATTATTTGAGGATGACGGATCCCATCTTTTACCGTCTTCTTGCCCTGGTGTCCCCCTATATTCTGAAGCAGGATACTTGTATGCGGCTTGCAATTACTCCTGAGCAAAGGTTAATTGCGACGTTGAGGTATCTTGCAACAGGGAGAAGCCTGCAGGATCTGAAGTTCACCACAGGCATCTCCCCCCAAGCACTTGGAGTCATCATCCCTGAGACCTGCTCTGCCATCATCAAGGTCTTGCAGAAGGACTATATCAAGGTATGTTTGATTTTTTACATTACATTACATGTATTACTAGTTTCACCCGAATTATGATGTTTTTGGATGTACAGCAATTGACACAGGCCATTATTTGTAAACTACCCTCTGTCCGCATGCACATAGTAGTAAAGATGTAGATTATCTTTAACCATTTGTAAAATTACCCACTAACCACCCCACCATTCTCTCCTATGTGTCCCTAAACGCATTGCCTGTTAACAGTATATTGAATTTGGGTCATTTTATTGCTTTCCCTCAAACAATTATTCCTTGGCCAATGTTTTAGTACCTAGTTAATGATTTATCTAAAATACATCAGTCCATCCATTCCCACCTATGATTCTGTATGTTTATGTAATGATGTTAAAACCTTCACTGACCACAAGCCCTAATTGATGTATAAATGCCCAGTTTTACTTACCCATCCCCCACCCACATGCTAAATCTCAAAGTCAGCATATACCAAAGCTCAAGTTCAGAGGTCTTCAAACTATGGCCCACCAGTTGTTCACGAACTTCAATTTCCATCATGCCTAGTCATGTCTGTGAATGTCAGAGAATTACAAGGCCTCATGGGATGTGTAGTTCTGCAACAGCTGGAGGGCCGTAGTTTGTAAATCTCAGCTCTAGCTGGTGAGTATAATGGGCCATACACACTAGAAGATTGTCAGAACAATTTATCCTTCCGATTTACCAAAACCAAATAATATGAGGTCCAACAAACACTTTCAAATCCTATGCAATCTGGTAGGCCCTTGCACTACATAGAAAAGTTAAATCTGCACGAAAAAGTCTTCAGAGAATCTTCTAGTGTGTATGGCCCTTTACAATATAAGAACAATAGGAGGTTGAAAAGAAATGTATGTAGATGTTACATCCCCATATCCAAACCTTTGCCTTCCTGTTGTATATTTTTTTAGCAAGTTGCATAAGCATTTAACAGACAACTGTGTGTGTAATTAATAATGTGATGTGCTCAAGCACTAATTTTATTTTTTTTATTTTTTTTTATTTTTTCCCCACAGTTTCCTTCAAACGCAGAGCAATGGCTGGAGATTTCTGATCAATTTCTGGAGAAGTGGAATTTTCCCAATTGTGGGGGTGCTATTGATGGGAAGCACGTCCGCATTGTCCCCCCTCCGAATTCCGGCACATTTTATTATAATTATAAAGGTTTTTTTAGTATAGTCATGCTAGCCATAGTTAATGCAAACTATGAGTTTATTTTTTTGGATATTGGCAAAAATGGCCGCAATTCGGATGGGGGAGTTATTGATCAGACGGAGTTCGCTCGTCGTCTAAAGAACGGCACTCTGAACCTGCCATCCAGGGAGCAAACTGTTGAGGGTATGAGCTTTGTGTTTATCGCAGATGAGGCTTTTGCGCTTGGGGAGCATCTCATGAAGCCCTACCCTCAGAGGAACCTCACCCCAGACCAAAGGATTTACAACTACCGGTTGTCCAGAGCTCGCAGAGTTGTGGAGAATGCCTTCGGGATAATGGCCAACCGGTTCCGGATATTCCTGACGTCCATAAACCTGGCACTGTACAAAGTGGATAATGTGGTCTTGTGTTGCTGCATTTTGCACAACTTCCTACGCAGGAATGCACAAAATTATGTATTGCAGCAACTGGATACTGACCCTGCTATGCCAGGTACAAGTGGAGAGGCCCAACCTTCTAACCAAGTGGAGTCCATGACGTCAATGGAAGTTGGACGGTCAGCATTGGCATCACACAGGGCCCGTCAGATCCGCCAGGAATATCTGGACTATTTCGTGGGGAGAGGAGCTGTGTCCTGGCAGCAATCACTGTCACACACCCATTAATCTTGTTAAAGATTGGACACACAAGATAAATGTCAGAGATATATTATTTTTCAACACATTAAACAAAAATTGCAATGATTCTGTATTGTGGATTATAATCATTTGGGCACATATGCCAAACACAATTATTTGGGTTAATCATGTGTTATATATGTGTGACTTTGGAAGGGTTAATACATTCATCAGTGTGTTTCTTGACTGTAGTCTCTCACCAGCTGATCCAAAGTGATGATGGCCATGTGTTATTTTTTAGCCAGTGGTGTAAATACAAGGGCCTTCTGCACCCCACAAAATGTACACAAACCCTGTCACATTGAGAACTAGGTCACACCCAAGGTTCATCTAATGTCACCTTACATTGGTGTTCATTGTCCAGAAGTTGCCCATACTATATATTTCATATAATACATTAGGGTATTAACAAAGTACCTACACCTGTTATGTTGTGTTCATTTATGACATCCTTCTCACTGCCCACCAATGTTAGGATATGTCAGTGTTATGTGAAACTTGATCATTGTTCATCTCAAAGTGTTATATATATAGGTAATGGAAAGTGAACTAGAGCAACGAACAAGCAATACACTATAGATTACACTGATCTCCCTACACTGATTGCTACTGGCAATATCAATGCCATATTGAATCCTAGGACTGCTAGTAACATATTGTGTCAGTTTTTGGTACCTCAGGCCAATGAAAAGTGGGACTTTTAAGGCAGGTATGAAAATACGATAAAGTTCAAGCAAAATCGCTAATAATAATAAAATAATATTTAATCCTTAAAATCATAAGTACAGTGAAGTACAGTAGCGTGAAAGAGGGTTATAGACCCTTGTGAAAGTGTGTAATAGTTGGAGGATAGTGACACGTGGTAAATGGTGACTTTTTAGGGGTGTATCTCTGTCATTCCCTGCTGGTAAGCTTGGGTTGCTTTGATCAGAGATGTCTCCTATATCCTACGCGTTTCGGCCCTTTTTAGAGGGGGCCTTTTTCAAGGTTGCTAGTCACCATTTCTGTTGATAAAATACAGATACGGTGTTCAATATTTATAAATAGTTACCACTTTTATATATATAAGTTGTGGTCAGTTTTCAAAAATAGTACATACATATTATTTTCTTTAAATCCTTGTATGTTGAGGTAACTCCCTCTTTTGCACAACGGGAGCCTGTGCGGTTTCCTGAAAAATATGTATGGAGTTTGAATGCCGGGTTTTTGGTTGGTTGTTAAATTATGTAAGTGTGCTTATATTAGAACTTACATATATGTTGCCCAGTTTCACTTAATGGCTAATTTGGTTCCGGTATATAAATAAAACCGGTCCTTTTCAAGGAGGTCCTTGTGCCTATAAATAGTGTAATGTGAAACAGGTATAAGTTGTTTAAAAACATTTAAATGAGTTGGGTACCATGTGTAAAAGAGTGTTGGCTATATTACCTTAGTTCTTTTGTTATGGCTGCGGTGGAGTCTTTAAAGGTTGTCTCCAGCCGATCGCACTTTAAAAGAGGAAAATCTCCTTCATTAATGTGCTATCTTTCCAGTGTTTTAAGGCAGATGTGTCTGAGGTTTAAAACTTACGTTTTGCAGGTACGCCGCTCTGGTCCTCTCTCATCCCCATGTAGTTGGAGAGTGAGAGAAGTATTGGTTCCCCGGCCTTTTTATCAGACTCGCGCATGCGCCGTGGGCGCTGCGCGTCTGAAGCCTGATCGCACACAGCTGGTGTGTGTCTCTGGTGCGCCTGCGTCAATAGCAGAGTGCGCTTCCAGTTTCCACCACTGTTGCTCACTGGCGCGGCCGCCGACACGGAGAGGGCACAGATATCAGACTTTTCAAGTCTGAGTGGCCGATGTTCGTGGCTGTTTAGCTGTGCCTGCAAAGTGCCCCTAGGAGGAAAAAGGAGGGGGGATCCTCCTAGGGGCTTACCGTGCCGGGTGTGCTAAAGTTTGGGAGAGTTCTCAAGCAAGGATTTGTACATAACATGAATTCATAATAATCAGAAGAACATAAACACAGAAACATTTGTGTAATTTAATTCTTAATAGCAGTATAGTATGTCGTCAGGTTAAAGGGGAAGGAGGGGGATTCGGTTATATCCATATTGGAAAGGAGTGAAGGCTGTCTGTCTAGACGGTTTTTTCGTAGGCTTCAAGGTAAGAAGATTCTGGGAGGCAGATGATTTCTCCTAGAAATCATTTTTTATGTATTGTGCAGTCATTGTGTCAGGGTTTTAAGGAGATCAAGTTCGTTTTAGTCTCCATGTGATGTTCTTTTTGGAAAAAGAGGATTAAACAAGTTTTTTTGTGAATGGATTTCATTCTGAAAGGTTGTAAAGTGGAGAGTGGTTATGGGCTTCGGGTGTATCCGTCATAACTTCCTTGTTTTCTATCCTCTCTTGGTAAAATTGGGTAAAAATTCTTGAACAAGTGTTTTGGTGAATGGACTTTCCGAAAATTATTTTGTTATACTAGGACTGCTAGTAACTTGAGTGTTGAGTCACACTTATGCGATGCGGGAAGTCTGCGACTTTGCAGCCTTCCAGCATTGCATAAGGGTGACCCGCCACTTACTTTTTCCACAGGATTGTATTCCACAAGTGTTAAGCACTGTGCGATCCAATCCAGATACATCAGAAATAAAGGGTCATGTGCGACTTGTATGCGTGTTCAGTGCGAATGTAGCCATACAAAGTGTATGTCTCAATTCACACTGCACATCTGATGGCATGTAATATCGTAGCGCACTGCTCCTTTATTACATGCGATCAGATGTTCATGCGAAAATCAGCTATACAGTTTGTATGGCTCAATTCGCACTGCACTCGCACAAAAGTCGCACATGATGCATTTATTCAGCCGCATCAGGATAGGATCGCACAATCGTTCAAACTTGTGTGATCCGATCCTGTGTGAAATGTCAGATCGCACTGTGATATGCGTTAAAACTGGGGGTATCTTTAACATTTCATTGACACCTCCAGCAACTCGCATATGGCAGTGACCAAAATGCTTTCATTAACATGTAAATATGGGAATAGGACAGCCATCATACATTTAGTGCTTCTTTACACAGCTTTAGACCTCGACCCCCCAACGAAAGTCTAATAAAGAATTGAACACACATTGTTGAATGTAAAAACGTTTTAGTATCAAACATTCACAGGGTTAGGGTTAGGGTTAGGGTTAGGGTTAGGGTTAGGGTGTTGTAAAGTGCTTTTCCCAAACTTGGGTACACTCTTTAACATCTGAGTGTAATTAAAATGCCCTAAAACATTATAAAAAATTTGTAACATCAGGAACATCCCAATACAAACATTAAAAACCTAGTAAAATTGTGGCTTAAAATTTGCCAATCATGTCCACAAAATTGCGCATTTTGATTTGTAATGCCGTTGCAGTCTCCTTTATTTGTTCCAGGTCTGCGCAGCATTGGAGAGCCTCACGGGTCAATTTGGCTAATGTGCAACTATGTAAAACATGGTCTGTAAAAATTAAAAAAAAATGAGTCAATGTGAATCACCTACATGAGGTCATAATAATAGAGAAACATTTGGTGTCCAGGTAATCTTAAATTCCTCTCGAGTTAATACCTACCCTGTTCTTATGCTCTTTTGCCCTAGGCTCTTCTTCTTCCTCCTGTCCTCCTCCGATGCTGTTGCTGATGATTCTGCCGGTCTCCTGAGCTTACTATATATTCATTAGGGGTGTGAACGCATGATGACGTCATTGTGAGGGCATGGTTGTAATGTATATATATTAAGATGCAGAGACCAGAGACGGGCAGAATGCACGGCAACAGCATTGGAGGAGGACAGGAGGAAGAAGAAGAGCCTAGGGCAAAAGAGCAGACAACATAAGAGCAGAAGATTGGACAGCAGAAGAGTGGAGAGGAGAAGATCCAAAGAGCAGAGTGGAGAAGACCGGATGAAGATATTTAAGAACATTTCATAAACGTCTCCTGTCGTTATTCACATACACTTCCATTTATGTGGTTAATGTGTAGGGGTACTATGTACCCCATACCCATTCACATAGTGATTGGGGTCTGGGATCTGGGGGCCACCCTTTGTTAAAGGTTGCTTCCAAAGTCCTAGGAACCCCCTGGCCGCATGACCCCCCAAAACCACCAGACAGGGTTGTGGGGATGAGGCTCTTGTCCTCCTCTACATGGGAGTAAGGTGCTTTTGGGTGTGCGGTGCAGAGGCCCCCTGGTCCAAAGCAACAAAACCCCCCCATGTTGAGGGCATGTGTCCTGCTGTGGTCCAGGGGGTGTTTGGTCCGCTTGCTCGTTCTCTTTCCTGGCCTGACAAGCTGCATGCTTGTATAAGGGTCTGGTAGGGGTTTTGGGGGTAACCCACGCTGTCTTTTTGTTGTGGGCATACCCTCAAACTCAATACCACACACAAAAGGCCTGGTTGTGAACTTGGGGGGACACCCACGGTGGGTTGTTCAATTTTTGGGTGTAGTTCCCCCTCAAAAATCTTCACAACGCAAGTGGCCCCGCAAGTCAGAGCATCCTGATCCGACTTACGGTGCGACTTCCATTCAAATAAAGAGGCTCCCATAGGGAACTAGTGTTGTAAATTGGAGGCTAAAAATAACACTGATAAAAATCATTCTGAAAAAACCTACGTGGGCACACAATTGGCTCTTGGACACTTGGTCCTGGTTCCTCCACAGTTTCGGAACTGGCTTCCATGCTGCTTGGCAAGTTGCCAGGAGATCGGGCTTCTGACCTGGCTGGGGATGCCACATCCTGGCATGATGCAACATCTGCAATGTAAATTTGTAAGGGAATACAAGAATATAAGGTTAAACAATCATTGCAAATACACATATTTCTATGATACCACTACACAAAAATCTGTGACTACCAACCTTCTTGTTGCTCTGGTGTCTCATCACTTGTTGGCTCCACCAGGATTATTTCCGGAATAATGTCTTCATCTACATAATACAAAACATTGGCCATATCATAAAAGTCACAAGAGGTACATTTGTTAGGACATGGTGCCCTGCTTGATAGCTCTTTTAGTAACAAATATGAAGACATGTACATGGTTATCTACGAAAAATATGGTACATTAATGTTTGACAGTGCATAGGAACCAATTACCTTTAGTGGAATCTGTGCCACCTTCTGTGCCCATGTCCTCATCTTGTTCGGCAACTGCCGATGGAGCTGCCAGACCTCTCCTCCTCCTTTCCCATAGTTTGGCACGGAGTTTACGTTTTTCTCCTATTTAAAGGTTTGAATAATAATCTGTGATTAATAGGAATGTTTGCTGAGAAGATTCGTGCAGGAAAGAACGTTCGTTGCAACACAATACATATATTTTTAACTATGGCTTCCTGACTTTTAATGTCATATACTAAAACATCAACAATAGATCGATCAAATCACGACATGACAACTAAAATGAGTAATCTAACTTTTTACATAGACATTATAATCTAGACATGTTAATACAACATACACAAAATTATAAAAAACATATTGCATGATTAAAAAAATAAAGAAAAAATAAAACTTACTTTTTTTCAAAATCCGATGGATTTGGGAAAGCTGATCCTGCTCACGGTGTTTGAGGTCAGACCACCGTTTCCGAATCTGATCTTTCGATCGCTCGACACCGAATTTTTTGACCAAACAGGCCACCACCTTGTCCATGATGCCATCTTTCCTGGCATTGGGCCGATCGTAATTTGCCAACTTTCCATCGTAATCCATTTTTTCTAAAATGGAGACCATCTCCACCATTTCTGGCTTTGACATGGGTGTAGCCCTTGATTTTCGGGTGGCCCAATCACTTCGGTCCCCACTAATTGAGCTCCCAGATTGTTGAGACATGGTTCCTAATTAAACAATGATTATTCCACTGCCTCAGGTGTGAGTGTCGCATGTAGGCCTGATCTTCGGCACGTACACATCCCTGCACAAGCCCGCCACTGGAGGAGGAGTTGACGCCTGCGCTGTATTTAAAGGACGCCAGATCGTTCGGCCGACGATTCGCTAGCGGACATATCGAGAGTTGGAGCACGATCGAGCGGCGAATCACGACTTTTCCCCACAAACAAAGGTACGACTCTTTTAATAGAAAGTGTGTGTTTTGGGCCCTATACAGCTTTTATTAGGAATATCTTTATTATGTGCCAAAATACATGCTATTTTAATATGTTTTGTGTTGTTTTGTGTCTTGCAGGCATATACTGTCCTGCAATATGGTGGACAATTTCACCACCCACAACTTTTTAATAAGTTTTATTGATGAGTTCAGGCAACTGCCCTGTTTGTGGCAAGTCAAGTCCGCAGATTATAAAAATAGAAAACTCAGAAAACAGGCCATGGAACATTTGGTGGCCTTCTACAAGCCCGTCTGTCCTGGGGCAAATTTTGAGTATATCCGCAAAAAAATAAACAGTATTCGCACTGCCTACAGGCGGGAGTTAAAAAAAATAGAAGATTCCACCCAGTCTGGAGCAGGGGCACGGAATGTACATGTACCACGGCTGTGGTACTTTGATAACATGCGGTTCCTGGCAGACACCATGGAATCCAGGCCGTCAATTTCTACACTGCCTTCTACTTCGGCAGAGGGCTCAGTGTCGGTAGATCCAAGCCAGGATGAGGATTTCCTGGAGGAGAGTTTTACTCAGGTATGGCATTTCACAATATATTGTCTGCTAAAATGTAATCATGTAACAAAATTATAAGCTAAACCATAATTGACCCTTTATGTAAACGGGCATAGCAAGGGGTTGGCATGACAGGCAACCGCCAGGGGCGCAGGCCAAGGGGGGTGGGTCACAAAAACATTGGCATTGTTTTATTGTTTATTTTAACAATCCACTCAGCCTGCACACCCCAGAACCCCCAGTTTGCAGGCGGATTCATGCAGGTGTAAAACATTGAGAGCTGCTTCATGCAGGTGTAAAACATTGAGAGCTGCTTCATGCAGGTGTAAAACATTGAGAGCTGCTTCATGCAGGTGTAAAACATTGAGAGCTGCTTCATGCAGGTGTAAAACATTGAGAGCAGCTGAGCCAAAAGACCAGGAGACTGAGACTGCCTCTCACTGCATCCCCAGCACACCTCTGGTCTTACAAACACTGCTGCATCCCCAGCACACCTCTGGTCCTAACAAACACTGCTGTAGCCTCAGCATTCCTCTGGCTCAACCTTTTTTAATACAAAACTAACAGCTCCTGCAAATGATCCATCCATCCTTGCTTCCATGTCTCTGGTCTCTCACTCTGGGTCAGCAAGGCAGGTGGCTTCCTTATTCATGTTTCCCTGCACTGCTTCACCCTCAATGCCCTACATCAAGTCCTCTGCAAGTTCAGGCCCCTCTCTCTCTGCAACCCCCTCCTCTCTCTCTCACACCCCCTCTTTCTCTCCCTCTCTCTAGCTCTCAACCCTCTCTTTCTTTTTCACACCTGAGACAATGATTGCCCACTAGAGAGCTCTACACTGGGCAAACAAGGGGCAAATTAGAAACTTTTAATGCCCTTTAATTTTTTTTTGGGGGGGTGGGTTACAGTTTTACATTGATCTTGGGGGGGGGGGGTTGTTGCCAAATACAGCTCCTCAACAAGGGCACTGGAGACCCTAGATATGCCACTGTATGTAAAGTCTGCTATTTGTTCACAATAATATAACAAACATGCATTTTTATATACACTATAACATTCTAATCAATTGTTCATTTCATCAACAGGGAAGTGTCACTGAGGAGGAGCCAGGTTGCAGCCAGGAGCCTGGGGAGCCTGCGGAGCCTGGGGAGCCTGTGGAACTCTTTCCACCACCACCTCCTCCTGCCAAACGGAGGCAAAAGAGGAAGCACGTGGATGATATCACAGACGAGTTTATCCAGGAGGCCACCATAGCCCTACGTCGGAAACCGGAGGCCAATGAGTCCTTCGGCAACATGACGGCAAAAATTTTAGATAAGGTGGACCTCAGGCAGTGTCAGTATGCCAGAAAAATTATTCTGGATGTGCTGCAAAACGCAGAAAACGGCATACTTACTGAGCACAGCCATGCATGCCAGGAGCACCCGTGCCCTCCACCTCCACCTCCACCTCCACCTCCACAACACCCACCACCTCGCCAAATGCCACATGGCCAGTGGCAATATGGCCAGCATGATCCAAACCTGCCCTCATGGCAACCTGATTTCAGTTACCAGCAACTTTAATTTTTGTAACCCCCTATTATTTATTTTACCCCTGTTTGCCAGTTTCTAGTTTAATTTTGTCCAAATGGACCTTTTTTATGTTTAGTTTATTATACGGAAAGTATTAATGTTTGCTTTGTTTTTTTTTTGCTGAGATCCAAAAAATAAAGAAAATTGAAAATAAAAAATGGCCTATCTGAATTTGTTAACATGTTTAATATTGTGCATAACCTGAAAAATATGTTTTAGACATTAATTCATACAAGAATAAAGGGTCATATCAATAGTTAGATCTTTGGTGTGAAAATACAAAAATAATGGTGAAGAGTTCAAATTATTTAATTATAAAATTTGATAGAACAGATAGAATAGACAAACATTATCTTCATCATAACAGAACACATGCCTTTTTATTAGAAAAGTATGGCATTATGAGCAGCATCTTCCTTCTTCTCACATTTATCAAGATGAGCATGTGCTCCGCATTTCACCTATTTCTTGGACTTCCGCGAGCCGAAAGTTCTTTCTGAATAAAATGTTGAGTTTACTAGAGAAAATTCTTCCGGGAACTCATTTGGTTTGATCATGCGTGTTGGGATTTGTAGCTGTGTGTCGGCAGAATTGTGTACTGACAGGCGAACAATCGTCCGTTCTGGTGTCGGCATACAAATATTTTCATGTTTGCAAGAAAGACTTTTGTCCGCGGATTGTGCGCAGACATCTGTCGGAGGCACCATACTAACACGCGTACAATCGGCAGATCCTTCGTCCACCGACGTTTGTATGCCGACGATCGGTACGTGTGTACGGGCCTTAAAGGCACACCAGTTAAACGATTGTTGATTGGCTGTTGAAAGCCCGCCATGAAAAGAGCGCCAAAGCATGCAAAACCCGGAAATAAAACGACCGAACACGGATTTTTACCCGAATATACAGTAAAGTGTCCGTGTTCGGGTAACAAAAATCCAATTATTCGGTACGAACACGAATAATACAGTCCGTGTTCGCTCAACACTACTCCCCGCCTCTCCACATCAGAAACCTCTGAAAGCAGCGGGAGGCAGCACTGGTATTAAGAGGTTCATCTATCCAAATAAAGAGGGGTACAAAAACGGAAAATGAAAATTCATTTATAAAATTTTAATTTAGATTTATTTGGTTTTGCATGCTCCAAAATAATTAAATAATAATAATAAAAAAAAAAAAACATTTGCTATAGCAAGCTCACTTTACTCAAAGTGAAAATGAGTGAACAATTCCATTTTGTCACCCTAACAAAAAAAAAAAAAAAAATGACTGCAAATACTATGAACAAATTGAAATATTTCTGAACACCTTTAAGTGATAATAAAGTTTTGTTTAAAATAATAAAAAAAATAACAGACATGTTATACTTCCCAGGTTTGATCCTCTTCTTTTTGGGTCTCACGCTGACACTCCTGGGTCCTCCCTCTTGATCAGTGCCCCCAGAGAAAGCCGCTTGTTCTGAGGGCACCACTGCATGCTCGCTCCTGAGCCACTGCTCTATGCATCTATAAGACACATAGAGCCTGCTCTCTCCTCATTGCCTCACTGACTGTGATTACTGTCTTAGCCAATGAGGAGGAAGAATCTCCATACAGCCGAGGCTATCGGGAACATTGCTGGATTGGAGGGGGCTCAGGTAAGGATTGAGGGGGCTGGGAAGAACTGCTGCAAGCAGAAGGCTTTTGACCTTCATGCATAGAATGCGTGAAGATAAAAAACCTTCAACCTTAAGAATCACTTTAGAGAAAACAGGAAGTAAGGAGGCTTACACTGCTGACTCTCATGAATATGCTTGTTTGTTGTTTGTCATATGGATTTTTTGGCATATAAATATAAATTGTATTCAAATATGTAAACGTCATGTGATATTTAATGGTAAAAATACAGAATAGTCCATATTCCCAGCAGTTCCTAAGCCAGATATGCAGCCAACCAATAGCAACGGTGAGAGCTTTTTGCATTCTATATTGTTCTAAGTTTAGACTCAAAAAATAATTTTTGTAACGTCACAATTAAAATTATAACTTTTTTTTGTAATATATTTTGTCTATTGTTTTAACTATTCTTCATTTTTACAAAGACTACCATTTCCTAAGTAGATTTTTAAAGGGTTTAAAAACTCATCTTAAAAGTAACTCAGTGCAATATTTCCCTCATGGGTTACTTTCTCATTAATTACAATATAAATATGAGTATTACTCGGCGTTCAAGTGTACAGTATTTTGAATTTAATGAAGTGTATTCTCAGCAAAAAAGTGAAGCCTGAGTTAATTTGATTGCTAATCCTCTCTCATTAGTATACTTCAAAGAAATTTTTCAGAAAACATTAGGACAAAGCTTTTCTTTCATGTGATCTTTTTGTAGTCTGCTTGGAAAATCACACCACGCATCCGTCTGAAGTAGAGAAGGTGAACATAAAGTGGCTAGCTGAAAAACAGTCAGACTTAAACTGACTTGTCACCTCACGACCTCTCTTATGTTAGCCGCAGGATAGAACCATTACTGTAATGATGTTTCTCATATTCTGTATTGTTTTTGAAAATGTAATATTCAGGGTGGGTTTTTTTTAATACTAAATGTGAAAATATGTCGTTTTGGCCACCTAGAATTTTATTTGTGCATATTGTTATGTCATTGCTGAATTTGGTAAATTCGATACTGTAGTGCCTACATTCGGCATTACATAGACAATCTATAACAAAGAACTAAAGCTTTGCTGTTGACCTGCTACTTTTTAGTTTTACAAACATGCAAGGCTATTCTGTTCCACAGACAGGTGAGGTTGTTGTCTAAATAAAAAATGGCAAACACCCCAATTTATAAGTAGCTTTTATTCCCGGTTCACATTTGTGCAATGCGGAAACGCTGCGAATATGCAGCGTGTTCCCGCATCGCATCCGCACCTCTGGCAGTTCACATTGCCATATGCGATACGCAGGGGGTGTCAATTAAAAGTTAACGACACCCCTAGTTGAGATCGCATATCGCAGTGCAATCTTCAAGTTCGCACAGAATCGGATCACACAAGTGTGAACCACCATGCGATACGATTCTGCTGCGGATTTAAAAAAGGGTCATGTACGTGTTTAGTGCGATTGCGGTGCGGATTCACTTTGTATGGCTGAAATTTGCACCGCACAGAGATCGCATGTAATTTAGGAGCAGTGCGCTCCGAATTACATGCGATCTCTGTGATCGCACAAATGTGAACGGGAACTTAGAGTAAGGTGCACATGGAAGAGCTTTGTACAACACAGACAGAACAAAACAAATGTTTTCCCAGCACACTCACTTACTAACCAGCAACAAAAAAACACAACAATTTGCATTAAAAACAGAGCTTTTAGTTGCATAATTTACATGGTAGTGGTCCTTTTTGAAAATAATAAACATGTCATACTTATCTGCTCTGTGCAATGGTTTTGGGGTCCCCTGCCAACTCCTCTTCTCTGAGTGCCCTCATACAAGTCACTTGCTATAGAGGTTCAATCCTGAGCAGGCCTGTGTGGTCCATAGACACACACAGCATGATTCAGCTCTAACACCCCCCCCTCCCCCCACAAGATTTGACTGACAGCAGCAACCAATGGCTCCCACTGCTGTTGAGTCCTCTGTGAGAAGAGTAAGAGGGGAGAAGAGCTGCTGCAGATGGGCACAGCGCTGAACCGAGATTGGGCTCAGGTAAGGGGGGTCTAAGGGGGGTCTAGGGGGAGTAGCTTCTGAAAGATTTTTAACCTTTAAGCAGTGAATGCATTACGGCAAAAACCTTTTGCCTTCATAACTACTTTAGGAATCTTCATGTTTGATCATTGAATGCCCCCAGCTACCATTGTGTTTTGCTGGGTTATGGGTGTGCCCTTGCACTTTTACAAAAGAATAGGATTCCTCCAGGCATACCTGCCCTTAATTTATCCATTGCTATATATGCTGAGACATGGAGATTCTCAAAGATTAACGTTAGGACCACACTGTACAGAGGGGCTTTGATGAGGCAGTGCAGCTTCCACATATATTTGCAAATGTTGTGAAACTAAAACCTCTTTTAATGAAAACCTTTTTTAATGAAAATTATTAGACAGTGTACCAATACAAGAGCTGAAAGATCCTTCTGAGTAACCATATGATATTTGAAGGCAATTGGCTGTTAGGGAATATTGCACCTGCCAAAAAATAGCACATTCATGTAAGGCACATAGTCATTTTCTTTGCAAACTGAAGATAGCCTATTGATTTTTAAGAAATTCAGCAGTGCAAAATTATCCAAAAAGCAAATCCAAAAGTAAATTAATTGAAATCCCTATTATAGAAACAGACTTATAATTCAAGAAATTTCTACATCCAACTGAAATATAACATGCTGGTTTAAAACTGAATGCTAAAAGCTAAATACAATAATAAATTATATCTATGGGAGCCTGTTGACACACCAAAAGATTTATTTCACAAAAGTTTAATTAACAGCCTCAGCAATATACAGCCTTGACATTACGTATAAACATATACAATGCGCATATGTAAAGTAGATCAATAGAGGATGCAGGCATTTCGAAAAGGTTGACTGGTTAAAACAATACATTGGTGTAACAGATATTTCACTCCAAAAAAGAACACTAACAAAGGAAAATAAATGGGTATATGATACAGAGTAACATATACTCATAATCAGAAATGTTCCATGGTGAATAGGTACCTAAAACGAGAGTAACCCAAAGAGAACAATGTGTAATCATAGATTGTTGATAAAACAGAAGAATAGTATTAAAAGAAAAGGAGAAACAGAAGAATGTTTTGGGAAAGAGACAAGAAAAGAAAAGATGGTTTCTAGAATTTAAGTGGGAAAAGGGGTAAGGAAAGAGTGGGGAGGAGGGGGAGGAGAGGGAGTCCTACAGGGTCATTATAGCTGTTCTAGCAAATGCTAAGTAAAGAATTCTCAAATCTGGGTGGACAGGTATATGATATCCAGGGTTGCCATATATGTAGAAACTTTTCATGGGTATTGGTCAAGACAGTCGCTAGCTTCATATTACCCATAATATCATTTAACCTATTTGATACCGCCTCAAAGGTTAGATTATGGTTCATCCAAGCTTAAGCTTGACTTAGGTCAATAGACCTGGATCCAAAGTTTGCTTACTTTTGTGAACGTCCACTAAATATTGGCCATAAAACCTTAATGAGGACAACCTTGAAAAGAAATAGAAGGAAAATTTGGTATGAAGCGGGTCAGATGACCTGACATGTAGTACCAATGATATAAGATTTTATATGTGTTCTCAAGAATTAGTACATTTTTACTTTCAATAGATTGTTATTGAATAAAAATAAAACATACAATAACCAATGTATAGCAAATGCAATCAGTATGAGGAATATGAGTAACAAGAACAAAATTGGATGGGTCCATACAAAAAAAATTAGAGCATAATACAAAGTTTTCCATCACCAAAAAGAAGGAGAGCATAAAGATAATAATGCTGAGAGATTCTAGATGCAGTTAGTGAGGCCAGAGAGTCAGGGTGTCCTGCCTTTCCAGTGCCCAAATTGGGAACATAACGCACCGTTAGGGGAGGAGACCCATAAAAAATTACCGGAAGAACATAGTAGCTAGATTAACAGCAAGGTAATATAAACAATGACAATAGAAATGTACAGTGCCTTGCAAAAGTATTAGGCCCCCTTGAACTTTGCGACCTTTTGCCAAATTTCAGGCTTCAAACATAAAGATATAAAACTGTACTTTTTTGTGAAGAATCAACAAGTGGGACACAATCATGAAGTGGAACGAAATTTATTTATTCCAATCTGGAATTCCTTCTTTCCTATAAACATCAGATGATTGTGATAGTTGTGCTGCCTGATAGTACCAAGTTAAATTAGGTAGGCCAAATCCTCTCTGTTTACGAGACCTATATAAAATCTTTTTAGAGAAACGGTATCCCCCTTCCTACCCAGACGTATTTATTAAGACGAGCTCAAGATTTCTGGAGGAATTCCCTGGAGATTGGGATAGGGAGCGAGCAAAAGTAGTATAGGATTTTAGGTAGCAGGGTCATTTTTATGGAGTTTATTCTCCCCAACCAAGAAAGAGATAAAGGAGACCATGAATCGATATCAGAGAGAAGGGATTTAACCAGTGGGGGGTAATTATGGCAGAAGAGTGAGTCTATATTAGGCATCAAGTTGATTCCTAAATAAGGAATAGAACTATCAGACCAAAAGAAGGGGAAATGCGACCTAAGATGAGCTACTTCTCCGGGATCCAAGTTGACATTCAAGGCTAGAGATTTATAATAATTGACCGTGAAGCCCGAGGCCCTCTAAAAACTTTGCAAGAGATCACATATAAGCGGAAGAGCGATAAGGGGTATGGAGACAAACATGAGGATGTCATCTGCGAATAGAGCACATTTATGAGAAGAAGGACCACAGGAGACTCCAGAGATATCAGGGTGTTCTCTTATCGCAATAGCAAGAGATTCAATGGCCATAGCGAATATCAGGGGGGAGAGCGGGCAACCTTGCCTCGTTCCACAGGCAATATTGAAGGGGGCAGAGTAGTGGCCCTGTATCCTGATCTGAGCCATGGTGTTAGAGTACAGTGCAGAGATTATATTCTTAAAGGAGGGTCCAAAGCCCCACTGACGTAAGACTTCGAAAATATACAGCCAGGAGACTGAATCAAAAGCTTTTTGAAGGTCTAGGGAAAGAAGGAAGCCCTTTTGAGGTGGGGCACCATCCCAACCCAACTTCAAGAGAGAAATAATCTGTAGGGAAAACACAGGCGCCACTCTAAGTGCAGTATGAGGATTTATTCATATAAAAACCATGTATAAAGGTACTCACAAAGGAAAATACAAATAGGCATGGGAATATCCGTAAGGGTTTATAGGGCTCATCATTCCGGTGAAATGTTCAGGATGGCTCGAGCGGTCACAATCCTCAGGACGTTACTCGATGGTGAACGGCACTTCTTGGTTGTTTGGAACGCACTCAGAGCTCTCCCGCCGTCACTTCCGGGTATGATGTAATGGCGCAGGCGACGCGTTCTTGGAGCATGCGCTCCTTCCTCAGGCCGATGAAAGCACCATTTTGGGTCTGGGATATATATAGGGCAGACGTCCGGGACGACTGGGTCCTACGGAGCACCAAGTCAATCGGACCTATAGCTTAAACATTTAATATAGAAACAGCTGATTGTAAAAATAACTGATTGTAAGAATAAATTAAATAAAGTGGCAATTACACATAACAATTAAAAATCGCTAACTTAATCATCAGATAAGCACATGTGAATTTGATATACCTAAAAACACTAAAACATACTGGAGTGTATAATGCAAATATATATATACCCATATAAGGGAAGGGAGAACTAAACCTTTTTAAGAAACATCATTACTGCATTATAAGCTATACGCACACTGGTAGAAAATAAATGTAGATAAAAGTAGATAAATATACTGAAATAATAATAATAATAATTATTGCAGCGCGTTGAAGAAGTGAGCCAGGAAAGGGGAAAGGGTCGCAGAGAAGGTTTTATAATACTGTATATAGCCGAAAAGCCTTATCGGGGGCCAGGAGCCGAACGAGTCTTGGCCGTTTTGATAACTTAGAGAACTTCCTCTTCCGAAATTGATTGCTCCATAAGGGAGTGGTGTTTAGCAGATAGGGCAGGGAGAGGAATGGAATCAAAAAACTTCCCTAGCTCCTGTGGGAAGGAGGAGGATGAGGGCTGGTATAGTTTAGAGTAAAAATTCTTATTCGTGAAGCGATTTGGATAAGTTTACTCCGTATGGTATCTTTATGTGCTGCCCATAAGGTTTCAGCAGAGACCTCTGTAGTGTCATTATTGGAGAAATACTCCTGCAAGGGTAATTCGAGTTCCCTGATGTGACACGGATTATCCAACACAGTTTCGTTCAACTTCCATCTAAATTCCCCTGTTCTACCACCTAAATTAAGCAATGACAAAAAATAAGTGATCAGACCAGACAGAGTCTCGGATATAGGATTTATGGGCAGCGGGGACATGAGGAGATGAAATAAAAAAGTAATCAATTCTAGAAAAGGATTGATGTGGATTGGAGAAATGAGTATAGTCCCGTAGGGAGGGATTAATCTCTCTCCAGATGTCCACCAAGCCCTGTTGGGACAACATGCGAGCTACCTGGAGACTGTTTGGTGGGTCGAGTCAGTTGCCTGCCTGGTGGGCGTTTTTTGTCTAGGCCCTGATCAAAGGCCACATTTGAGTCGCCTCCAAATATAATGAATCCCTCTAGGATAGGGGTTTAAGGTACGGAACATAGTTTGGAAGAAGGATTTTTGTTTGTGATTAGGGACGTAATACGAGATGAACGAAAACAGGGTCCCATCTATCGTGCCTTTAATCAAGAGATACCTACCCAGAGGGTCCCTATATTTGGAGACAGGTGAAAAATGACATCTACGCTAGAACAGTATGGCTACACCCTTGGTCTTTTTATCGGCGTTAACTAGGTAATAGATAGGAAACTTAGAGTGAAGGAATTTGGGTCTATAAGAGGAGGGGAAATGTGTCTCCTGCAGAAAAATCACATCTGCTCTTTGAGAGTGAAAATAGCTTAGAACTTTCCAACATTTCACCGGGGAGTTGAAACCCTGTATGTTCTGACTTACTAGCCACAGAGGTGGCCAAGGGGATTCAGGAGATGCCAAAAGTAGAGGGAAGGGGGGCAGCCGACCAACTTAAATGCTTACCTGGTAACAGACCAATCCACCCCCAAGGGAGAGCATGGAACAGTGGGCGACCAGCGGAGCAACAAGACGAGCTTCTGTAAAAAATACAAGATGGTACAATGTTAGGAACAAATAAGAAAAGGAGGAGAAAGAAAGGTGAGGGAGAGAGAGAGAGGGAGATGTCTTTTCGCAGACATTAGCCACCCAAAAAACAAAAAACAGCCTTCCCAGCGAGTGAGAAGGTGGGTCCGGTCAGGAGAGAGTGCAACGACATATCTCCAGTCTCCGGTCATTATGGCCCTAAAAAAGATTTTTCCTATATTTAACTTTATGCCAAAGAGGAGATAGAGGGCTTGCAGTGTGAGCACGTTTAGAGGAGGTGGAAGCCGCTTCAGGTGGAGACTGAGGGAGAAAGATCCTGAGAGATAAGATGACGTTTTAGTAAGAGGCGCTCACCCTCCTGGAAGGAGGAAAAGGGGTTTTTGTTGAAATTCAAACTTCAGCCCAAAGGGCAACAGCCACCAATATTTAATAGCTTTGCCTGAGAGAATATTGAGCAATGGTTTGAGAGCTCTGCATTTTTGTATTGTAGCAGGGGAGAGATCAGTGAAGATTTGGATAGGTGTATCCTGAAAGCTGATCTGATTAATGGCTCGGGCCCTTCTCATTATTTCCTCTTTAATGCTGTAATAGTGAGGCTGAACAATGATATCCCTGGGTAGGCCATTCTTCCTGGGGGGTTGCAGAGCATGATCCAGTTCCAGTTTGTGTTGTGGAATGTCAGGGATTAAATCCTTAAGGATTAAATCCTTCAGGTGTTGGACTGTGTCAGGGATATTGGTGACTGATTCTGGATTGCCTCTAATTCTGAAGTTATAGAGTCTGCTGCGATTTTCCAAATCATCAATTTTATGGAGAGCAGCTTCCAATTGGGTGTGAAGTTCCTGAAGCCTGTCAGTGTTCTGATTAGTTCTGGTTATGATCGGGGCCTGGTCCAGCATGAGACCTAGCAGGGATTCTGTAGAAGCCGGGGAGACCGGATTAATAGCCGGGGAGTCCGAGCCAGCTAGGGGTATATGCCCCGCACAGGAATGTTGCCTGCATGGTGCAGTGGCGTGGCCAGGCCTATCTGTCTCCGCCGTGAAGGAGTCCGCAAGATGCAGACAGACCATCCCCGAGGACATGTAAGGCTGCTGTGAGGGTTCTCTCGTTGTTAGGGGCTCTTCCTGGCTCTGATGTTAGCTTGATGTGGGCGATGGGGCCAAATTCTGACCGGAGCGGGACAGAGCTCCTGAGTTAGGCGTCCATCTCAGGGGCTGCCATGCATGCACCTGAATTAGTACATTTTTAGAGCCTTTAACTATGGCTCGAGTTATGATTTTCCAATCTGCTCTATCCACCATCCCACCAAGTTAAGTTTCTCATTGATTTCAATAGGGGAGTGCAGGTCTCCTAAATGAAATATTGGATCAGTATATCAAGATGTGGCCAGTAGCATGTAGATTAGATCTACAGACACTTTGTGTAAATGCCCGAGGAATGAGGGTGGAGACCACCACCAAAATTGTCAAGAGCTTTCACTGACAGGTGGAAATAGAGAACAAGCATTTGTCTATTGAGATTTACAAAGCTCTGCAGGTATTGCCTCTCCTGATGCCTGTGATTGGACAGTGAAAGGAAAAGCAGAAGGCGAGAGGAGCTCATCTTTTTGTCACTTTGCTCTCTTCTCTGTGTCTGTGTATTTTCTTCTCTCTCCCATTATGAGTTTTGCTGTAAATGGGATTGTAAGAGGTGATTACCAAATCAGCGTCAGGTACTTACACTGTATTTTATTGCATTTTAATAAAAATAAATTTAATGATATATTGAGAAAACACAGAGCTGCATTAGTTAGTATATTTTATATCAGCCTGAAGTTTATCTTTAACATGAAATGTTTTAGTCTGCAAATAAAGGGATCACGTTATCCCTGAAAGAGTCAACTTCCCAGCATCTGAAATTAGATCTGCTAAACCTAAAGCATAGTGTGGAAATGTTTGACCAATCAGATTTACTACTATATCTACAATCAGGTTTTGAGATTCTGGCCTATAAATCCACATTTTGAGCTTTAGAAAAAGGGGTTTAGTTGTGCCTCTTAAGCCCTCTTCCCTTTTTTAACAGTATCTGAAATACTGGCATTTTCAAAATAATTGGCAGGCTTTCTTACATTTCCTGCATGATATGCCAGTTTTAGCAGTGGAGATAAAAAGTGTAAATGGATGATACTACAGGTGTCCTCAAAATAGTTCTGATCATATACTGTAAGGATCTTATGTATCAGTGTCTTTTTTATGAACAACTAAATAATTTGATCAACAGACACCAATTAAATTAAAACTTATAGGTCAAGTAATTAAAAATAGCAATGAGCCCTACCTAAAAGATCCCATACAGATAGGAACTCATGTATAAAACAACATGAAGCCTCTAAGAGCACAAAACAACTGCAGAAACGTAGTTTGGTAGATTAATGCAGAACTCCAGGATCTTTTCCAATTTGAACCTTTACCTCCATATCTCCATGCACATATTTGATCCCCTGCAGATTTTGTAAGTTTGCCTACTTACAAAGAAATAAATGGTCTGTAATTTTTATCATAGGTGTATTTTAAATGATAGAGACAGAATATCAACCAAAAATCCAGAAAAAACACATGATACAAATGTTATAAATTGAGTTTTAGTACAGTGATTAAAATAGGTATTTGACCGCCAAGCAAAACATGACTTAGTACTTGGTGGTGAAACCCTTGTTGGCAAGCACAGAGGTAAGACATTTCTTGTAGTTGGTACCCAGGTTTGCACACATCTCAGGAGGGATTTTGGTTTACTCTTCTTTACAGATCTTCTCTAAATCCTTAAGGTTTCTTGCTGTCGCTTGGAAACTCAAAGTTTCAGCTCCGTCAATACATTTTCTATAGGATTAAGGTCTGGAGACTGACTAGGCCACTCCATGACCTTAATGTGCTTCTTTTTGAACCACTCTTTTGTTGCCATGGTGGTATGTTTTGGGTCATTGTCATGCTGGAAGACCCATCCAGGACCCATCTTCAGTGTTCTGGCTGAGGGAAGAAGGTTCTCATCCAAGATTTTACAATACATGGCCCAGTCCATTGGCCCCTCAATGCGGAAAAGTCTGCCTGTACCCTTAGCAGAGAAACAGCCCCAAGGCATCATGTGTAACAATCCTACAGGCTCACCTGAGTCAGAGGACTGCTGGCCGGAGGTAGGAGTGGAGCCCAGTGGCAAAGACCGCAGGCAGTTAGTAGGTGCTGGATACCGGATGGACACTGCGTAATACTCTGAGGACACGGGTTCACCTGAGGTGCGGAAACTAAGTGCTAGCTGGTTTTCACTAGAGCCCCAGATGGTGGGGATAGACTGCGCTGCAAGCTAACACCAGGACGCGGTCCTCAGGATCACCCAGCCAGGCAGAGTGTAGGTTCGGTCCGAAGGCAGAGGAGCAGACAAGGGATAACCAGAGAGAAGTCAGACGAGCCAAAGGTCGGGGCGGGCAGCAGTAAGCGTGGTCAGACAATCCGGATCGGCAACAGAGGTAACAGTTCAGTAGGTAGGGACAAAGCAGAAGAGTAGTCGGTAGTCAATTCCTGGTCAGCGTTGGATCTGTGGTAGTAGATAAGAGCAGCAGGTGAGGAGTAGCTTGATCAAGGCTCAGGAGCTCAATAATCAGCAAACTGGAGTGCAAGGGGCTGGACTTATATAGGGAAGTACCAGGTGTGGGGAATCAAGGGTGATGAGCAAGGCTTGGCAAGACTAAGGTTGAAATAATAGGCTTCAGGGAAGAATGTTCAGGGAGGAATGTTCAGGGAGGAATGTTCAGAGCGGACGGTAGCCTAGTAAGCAGGGCTACCGCCTGGGATGTGGCTGGTCACAGGTTCGAATCCCAACAGTACTCCCCCCTTCCAAGGTGACCTCCGGGCACCGCAGGGGCAGGCTTATCGGGGTGCTGTTGGTGGAACTCTTTTACCAGTCTGGGGGCGTGGACATTTTCTTCTGGTTCCCACGAGTTATCCTCGGGAGGGTAGCCCTCCCACCCAATTAGGTATTGTAGTCTTCCCCGGTGGATCCTGGAGTCGAGGATCTTTGCGACAGCGTATTCTTCTTCACCCTGTACCCTCACGGGTGGTGGAGGGGGCGAGTGGCGGCCTGTGAAGGTGTTCTCCACGTATGGCTTGAGGAGGGAGCAATGGAAAACAGGGTGCACCCTAATGGAGTCCGGAAGATCGAGCCGGAACGTGACCTCGTTAATTTGCGCAGAGATCCGGAATGGACCCATGTATTTTTGGGCCAATTTTTTGGAGGGGACCTTCAATCTGAGGTTCCTGGTGGACAGCCACACCTTGTCTCCCACATGGAAGCCCGGGGTGGGTCTGCGGCGTCTGTCTGCTCCCTGTTTAAAGCGGCTCTGGGCGAGCTGGAGGTTGTTTATAATGTTCTTTTGTGCCTCCTGTAGGGTTGTTAGGCGTTCGGCCACTGCTGGGAGAGTGGAGGCAATGGGTAGGTGGGGAATGAATACCGGGTGCGAGCCTGTGTTAGCAAAGAAGGGGCTGTGCTTGGTTGAGCTGTGCTCCGCATTGTTGTAAGCGAACTCAGCCGTGGAGAGATGGTCAAGCCAGTCATCCTGCAGGTGGGAGCTAAAACAGCGTAGGTACTGTTCTAGGGTCTGATTAGTTCTCTCCGTCTGCCCGTTTGACTGAGGGTGGAAGGCGGAGGACAGGTTCACTTTAACCCCGAGTGCCAGGCAAAAGTTCTTCCAGAACTTAGAGGCAAATTGTACGCCTCGGTCGGAGACCACGTCGTCCGGGATCCCATGCAGCCTGAAGACCTCTCTGAGAATAAGATCGGCCGTCTGTTTGGCGGTGGGTAGGCCTTTGTAGGGGATGAAATGGGCCATCTTGGTGAGGCGGTCGACTACGACCAGGATGGTGTTCATCCCTTTTGAAGGAGGAAGGTCTACCACAAAGTCCATGGAGATCGAGCCCCAGGGGCGGGAGGGAATCGGGAGAGGTTGTAACAAACCCACGGGAGAGGAACGAGGAGTCTTATTGCGGGCACAGACCGTGCACGAGGAGATGTACCTCTTGATGTCCTCCTTGTATGTTGGCCACCAGAAGGAGCGGGAGAGAAGCTCCTGGGTCTTTCTTGTGCCTAGATGGCCGGCCAGCTTGGAGTCATGGTTGAGTCTGAGTACTTCAAGCCGTGCGATTTCTGGTACATATAACTGTAGGTCCTGATGAAACCAATGACCGTTCTTAAACGTAAGGCTGACATTCCTTGTGGGATGGGCAAGGAAGGGGTCATTTTCGTATCCTTCTTTGATTGTGCCCAGGAGTTCTTTAGAGTAGGTGACCCCTACGACCCTTCTCTCGGGTAGGATGTTGTTTTGGCCCTTGTTACTCTGCGAGGGCTCGGAAAACATTCTGGAGAGGGCGTCAGCCTTACCATTCTTTGATCCGGGGCGATAGGTGATGAGAAAGTTAAAGCGGGAAAAGAATAGGCTCCATCTGGCCTGTCTGGCTGAGAGTCTCTTAGCACTGCGGATGAACTCGAGGTTCTTGTGGTCAGTTAGTACGATTATGGGGTTGGTGGCTCCCTCCAGCAGGTGTCTCCACTCAGAGAAGGCATCCTTGATCGCCAGTAGTTCCTTGTTCCCGATGTCATAATTCTTCTCGGAGGGGGACATCTGGCGGGAGAAATATGCGCACGGGTGTAGTAGCATCTTCTCCCCTGTCCGTTGTGACAGAACAGCCCCCACCGCAGAGTCTGATGCATCCACTTCGACTGTAAATGGCAGCTCGGGGTTTGGGTGGATTAGGATTGGAGCAGAAGTGAAGAGGAGTTTCAACTTGGTGAAGGCCTCCTGTGCCTCTGGTGTCCAGGAGAAGGGGACTGATTTCTTGGTGAGTTGGGTAATTGGTGCTATGATCTTGGAGAAGTTCCGGATAAACTTCCGATAGAAGTTGGCGAAGCCAATGAATCTTTGTATCTCCTTCTCGTTTCTCGGAATGGGCCAGTTCATCACGGCTTGGACCTTCCCCGGGTCCATACTTAGGCCCTCTGGGGAGATGATGTATCCGAGGAACTGAGTGGTGGTTCGCTCAAACTCACATTTCTCTAGCTTGATATAGAGAGAGTTCTGTCGGAGTCTCTGCAGTACCCTGCGGACGTGTTCGCGGTGCTGCTCGAGGTCTTCGGAGAAGATCAAGATGTCGTCCAGGTAAACGACTACAAACAGATCGAGCATGTCCCTGAGGACGTCATTAATGAAGTGCTGGAAGGTGGCAGGAGCATTGCAGAGTCCGAAAGGCATGACTAGGTACTCGAAGTGACCATAACGTGTCCGAAAGGCGGTCTTCCATTCATCCCCAGGGCGGATTCGGACGAGGTTGTAGGCCCCTCGAAGGTCAAGTTTGGTGAAAATCTTTGCTGCCCGGAGTCTCTCGAGGAGTTCTGAAATCAGTGGAAGAGGATACCGGTTCTTTACGGTAATGTCGTTAAGCTTCCTGTAGTCAATGCAGGGACGCAGGGAGGAGTCTTTTTTCTCTACAAAGAAAAAGGGGGCTCCCGCAGGGGAGGTAGAGGGCCGGATGAACCCCTTCCTTTGGTCCTCGTCCAGGTACTCTTTCAAGGCCTTGAGTTCAGGCTCCGAGAGGGGGTAGATACTGCCAAAGGGTATTTCAGCCCCGGGCAACAGTTCTATAGGGCAGTCGTAGGGTCTGTGTGGTGGCAGCTTGTCTGCGTTTTTCTTGTCGCAGACATCCTGGAACTCGCGGTATTGAGGGGGTAGCAGATCCTTGACGGAAAGTTCAGAGATGGTGGTGTCTTCGGGTGGAAGGACGGGTTTGTGGGAGCAATTTAGCGAGCAGAACTCGGACGGGAACCGTATGCAGTGGGTTTCCCAGTCCACCGAGGGGTTGTGGGTGGCCAACCATGGGATGCCCAAGATCACCGGGAACTTCGGAGAGGCGATCAGCGAGAAGTGGATCTTCTCGTGGTGATCGGGTTCTATAAGGAGTTGTAGTTCAATGGTCTCGTGAGTCGCCGGCCCCGAGGAGAGTGGGGATCCGTCGACGGTTTCCAGGTCAACAGGGGCTGCCTTGATTGTCAGTGGAATGTTCTTTTCGCGGGCGAAGGTTAGGTCCATAAAGTTGCCTCCCGCCCCGGAGTCTAACATCGCAGAACAGGGGAGTTGTCGCCCCTCGATGTCGATGAGGATGGGGATGATGAAGTGGGATCCATGAGCCGTCGTGTTGTTATTTTCAGGGGCTGCTGGCGGGGTTGGAGTCTGTGATTGCTCCTTTAGCTCCGTGACGGCAATAGTTCTTCGAATCTTATTGGGACATTTGATGGCAAAATGACCCGGCTCTCCACAGTAGAGGCAGAGGTTTTCGGCCAGCCGTCTCTCCTTCTCAGCTGTGGATAGAGACCTCCGTAGTGCGTCGACCTGCATAGGTTCAGGTGCTGACTGTGGGTCGTGCTGGGTGGTAGAGGAGAAGGAGTAAGTGGGTCTGTGGTCCAAGGACCAGAATCTTTCCCTCTTCCTCTCGGAGAGTCTTTGATCTATCCGGATGCATACTTGAATAAAGTCATCCAGATCGTCCGGGGCTTCAACTCTGGCGAGTTCGTCTTTTATTGCTTCGGACAGGCCTCGCCGGAATTGGCTCCTCTGTGCTGCTGGGTTCCAGGTGGTGTCCGTGACCCAACGGCGAAATTCGGCGGTATATTCGGCGACGGAGCGTCTCCCTTGTCGCAGACTATGTAGTCGCGCCTCGGCCGTCGCACAGCGGTTGGGGTCATCGAAGACTAGGCTCATGGCAGTGATGAAGTTGGTTAGGTTGTCCAGGAGCAGATTGCTAGACTCCACGTATGGCGATGCCCATGCTAATGCTTCATCCGTCAAGAGATTGATCATGAATAGCACCTTCTTTTTATCGGTGGTGAACGGGGCCGGGTTCATCTGAAAATAGATGCGGCATTGTTTCAGAAATCCCCGATACTGGCGTCTGTCACCGCCGAATTTTGATGGGAGTGGCATGCGGGTGTCTGCGGCCGCGCCGCGGACGTCTAGGAGTTGCCTCTGTAGTTCAATAATCTCCTTCTGTTGGCTTTTGACTACTTCTTGGAGCTGGGCAAATTTCTCCTGATACGTAGTACCAAATTCTTGAAGTTCAGTGACCTGTCTACACAGAGTGGTCATTGCGGACTCCATAGTTGGGCTGATTATTCTGTAACAATCCTACAGGCTCACCTGAGTCAGAGGACTGCTGGCCGGAGGTAGGAGTGGAGCCCAGTGGCAAAGACCGCAGGCAGTTAGTAGGTGCTGGATACCGGATGGACACTGCGTAATACTCTGAGGACACGGGTTCACCTGAGGTGCGGAAACTAAGTGCTAGCTGGTTTTCACTAGAGCCCCAGATGGTGGGGATAGACTGCGCTGCAAGCTAACACCAGGACGCGGTCCTCAGGATCACCCAGCCAGGCAGAGTGTAGGTTCGGTCCGAAGGCAGAGGAGCAGACAAGGGATAACCAGAGAGAAGTCAGACGAGCCAAAGGTCGGGCGGGCAGCAGTAAGCGTGGTCAGACAATCCGGATCGGCAACAGAGGTAACAGTTCAGTAGGTAGGGACAAAGCAGAAGAGTAGTCGGTAGTCAATTCCTGGTCAGCGTTGGATCTGTGGTAGTAGATAAGAGCAGCAGGTGAGGAGTAGCTTGATCAAGGCTCAGGAGCTCAATAATCAGCAAACTGGAGTGCAAGGGGCTGGACTTATATAGGGAAGTACCAGGTGTGGGGAATCAAGGGTGATGAGCAAGGCTTGGCAAGACTAAGGTTGAAATAATAGGCTTCAGGGAAGAATGTTCAGGGAGGAATGTTCAGAGCGGACGGTAGCCTAGTAAGCAGGGCTACCGCCTGGGATGTGGCTGGTCACAGGTTCGAATCCCAACATCATGTTTCCACCTCCGTGCTTGACTGGTAACAGTCAGCCCTCCTTTTCCTCTCACAACAGCAAGGGAGTAGGAATAAGTCAAATGGACCTGGATTTGGTTTGAGGCAGCTTCAGCGAACATTATGGAAGTTGAGGTGCCAAATCTGAACCTCACTGAAGTCATCAGGGGTTGCATGTTAAAAATCAGTTCTGGCCATTTTTTAAACAAGGACTTGTCAAACAAATGACATAGAGGACTGGACACTGTCCTGGGGAGCATGTACCAAAGCAAAAGGAAAAAAAATTACATTTAATGGGGAGCAGTGATTTTATTAACACTTAAATTGAAACAATAAAAGTGCAAAGTTTATTTAAATAACTTGCCTGGAGGGTGCCCTTAATCTGGTGAATACTTTACTAGATGGGCTGCTCTAACTGAGTTACTTAAAGAACAACTTCATCAAGATTTTCTTTAAACACTTTTTTAACACCGTTCCCCCCTCTACCTCGTGACCCTTAAAAGGTTCTAAATGCCGGAAGGCAGAGGTGGGCATACCAATCATGGGACTGCTGTGATTGGCTGTCACAGTGGTCACATGATCAGAAAGCTCCTAATCGCAAGTAGGAATCGGAGCTTCCTGGGTACCCTCTGACAGCTGTGCTGAGAGCTTGCAGGGATCATGCTCTCAGCACAGAATTGTTTACATATATGCGGTCTCTTGGCTCTAAAGCCCACCCATATATGCCCCATATATGCCCCGTATATGCGTACGGCCAGCGGAAAGAGGTTAAGCTTTGCAGTAGCAGGGACATAATTGTGCTATTTTTCATCAACTAAGTACTGTGTATAGAAATGCTTTCTTTCATCTTGAATGGCTTCAAGTATTAAATTGTATGAAAATTGTAGTATCAACAGTATACCTTACCTAAAAGGTGCTTATACTTTCCATGGTTGCTACTGTGAAGTTTCTAGAAGTCAGTGATCCATCTTTGTTTAAACTATACTGTATATTTAAGAGATTACCAGAAATCCCTCTCAGAGCTGATAATGAGAAATCCCATTAAAATGGTTCCTAATTCTGGCAAATAATAGTCAATCTCTCTAATGTTATTTGTCTCCCCCTTTTCTTCAACTAGCTAGACAACCTCTAATCTTCCTTCACAAATGCATTTGATGCTTTCAACCAGAATATTTACACTCCACACATATGTTATACTATATTTTATTGTTTGGACAAGCCTTTTGGAATATTCTGTAATGCCCAGTCTATTTCATGCCTCCAGTTAGAAGATCTCAATTATCATGTGGGCTCTGTTTCACCAACACTCCACCCTTCTGCTTTTCCTAAAGTAGATGTAAAGCCTATAATTTGTTTATTTATTCACTTGTTTATTGCAATTACTTATATAGTGCCATCAATTATTGACGCAGCGCTTTACACACACGCACACACACACACACACATATATATATATATATATATATATATATATATATATATATATATATACAGTATATATATATATATATATATATATACAGTATCTCAAAAAAGTGAGTACATCCCTCACATTTTTTGTAAATATTTTATTATATCTTCTTATGGACAACACTGAAGAAATTACACCTTGCTAAAATGTAAAGTAGTGATTGTACAGCTTGTATAACAGTGTAAATTTGCTGTCCCCTCAAAATGACTCAACACAGCCAGTAATGTCTAACTGCAGGCAACAAAAGTTAGTACACCTTAACCACTTCTGGACCGGAAGGATTTGCCCCCTTAATGACCAGGCCCTATTTTGCGATTCTGCACTGTGTTACTTTAACGGACAATTGCGCAGTCGTTCGACGCTGTACCCAAATTAAATTTACATCCTTTTTTTCCACAAATAGAGCTTTCTTTTGGTGGTATTTGATCAACTGTGAAATTTTTTTTTTTTTTTTTTTGTGTTATAAACAAAAAAAGGCGACAATTTTGAAAAAAAAACAAACAATATTTTTCACTTTGTACAATATAACATCCCCCCCCCCCCAAAAAAAAATTTAAAAATCCAAATTTTTTAACATTTTTTTTGTTTTCTGCTACATATTTTTGCTAAAAAAATTCGCAATAAGCTTATTTTGATTGGTTTGCGGAAAAGTTATTGAGTCTATTAACTACAGGAAAGATTTATGTCATTTTTTATTGTTTTTTTTTTTACTAGTAATGGCCCCGATATGCGAATTTTTGCAGGACAGATCGGACCCCTGACTGACATTTTTGACACTTTTGAGGGTTCCAGTGACATTACTACAGTATTCAGTGCTAAAAATATGGACTGTTACTGTACTAATGACACTGGCAGGGAGGGGGTTAACAGTATAGGTGATCAAGGGGATAAATGTGACCCTGGGGGAGTGATTCTAACTGTGGGGGGCGTGGCTTCTGAGATGACCACAGAGACATGTGATCCTATATAGCAGGATCACATGAGCTCACATGCGATCATCCCAGGGTGAAGGACGGTCGGTTGTGTTTACAACAACCGACCATCCTTCTCTCTCAGCGGGGAACGATCGAGAATGTCAGGTAGCAATTGGAGCACACGAACATCGGCTTCCCCGCTGACGATCGGCGGTGGCGCGCGCCCCCCCCCCCCCCCAGTTCCTTTCAGGCGAGCGACGTAGGTTTACGTTATTTTGCCTGTACAAGCCACCCTGCCGCAGTGGATGTTAGAGACCTTACGCTCCTCCAACTTCCATTTGAGGATTACCCACAGATGCTCAATAGGGTTTAGGTCTGGAGACATGCTTGGCCAGTCCATCACCTTTACCCTCAGCTTCTTTAGCAAGGCAGTTGATCGTCTTGGAGGTGTGTTGGGGTCGTTATCATGTTGGAATACTGCTCTGCAGCCAGTCTCTGAAGGATCATGCTCTGCCTTAGTATGTCACAGTACATGTTGACATTCATGGTTCCCTCAATGAACTGTAGCTTCCCAGTGCCGGCAGCACTCATGCAGCCCCAGATTATGACACTCCCATCACCATGCTTGACTGTAGGCAAGTCACACTTGTCTTTGTACTCCTCTCCTAGTTGCCGCCACATATGCTTGACACCATCTGAACCAAATAAGTTTATCTTGGTCTCATCAGACCACAGGACATGATTCCAGTAATCCTTGTCCTTAGTCTACTTGTCTGCAACAAACTGTTTGCAGGCTTTCTTGTGCATCATCTTTAGAAGAGGCTTCCTTCTGGGACGAAAGCCATGCAGACCAATTTGATGTAGTGTGTGGTGAATGGTCTGAGCACTGACAGGCTGACCCGCCACCCCTTCAACCTTTGCAGCAATTCTGGCAGCACTCATACGTCTATTTCCCGAAGACGACCTCCGGATATGACGCTGAGCACGTGCACTCAATTTCTTTGGTTGACCATGGCGAGTGGGACCTGTCCTGTTAAACCACTGTTTGGTCTTGGCCACTGAGCTGCAGCTCAGTTTCATGGTCTTGGCAATCTTTTTATAGCCTAGGCCATCTTTATGTAGAGCGACAATTCTTTTTTTCAGATCCTCAGAAAGTTTTTTGCCATGAGGTGCCATGTTAAACTTCCAGTGACCAGTATAAGAGAGTGAGAGCCATAACACCAAGTTTAACACACCTTCTCCCCATTCACACTTGAGACCTTGTAGCACTAACGAGTCAAGTGACACCAGGGAAGGTAAAATGGCTAATTGGGCCCAATTTGGACATTGTCACTTAGGGGTTGTGACGAGAGTCACTTTGGGCATGGGGGTTGTGGACCCCAAATTCCTTTAGAGAGGTTGGGGGGCACCATGCCCAGTCTTATGGGGCTCTCTTATGTTTAAATCACCCTGCATCTGTTATGGATGCAGGGTGACCAGGAGGGTGGCGAACACTGAAAATATGGTTTGGACTACTACAAATAGGTTGAATTGCTTCATATTTGTCAGCAAGGTCAATTGTTCCCTTGGCCATGAGGTTTCTGAGCAGGAAGTGCATTCCTATTATGGTCATCCCAGGAAGTTCTGAAGAGACGGTCGGTCAGAAAAGGACTTCCGTCTAACTTTTAACCCCTGGAGGGATTTCTATGATTTTTGGTTATGTTTGCAATTGAAGTATGGTGATTCTGAAAATGTAAGTTTTATTTGAATGTGATTCATATTTTAGAAGTTATGAAAATGTTGCTTACTGTCTGAGGTGGCTATTGTCAGGTGTGCTAATGACCACACCTGTTGTCTGCTAAGGGGGGTATTGACACAGAGTAATGTGTATTGAGGGCTCGTTAGGGAACCATTGTTCTGTGTCTGACTATTATGTACATTGACTGCCCCCTGGGGCTTCTGTCTCCTTGCATTGGTCAAAGTTATCTGACCAATCACTACTGACTCATTTTCAAGCCCTCATTTGCATTGGTCAAAGCTATCTGACCAATCCCTGTTGACTCATTTCAAGCCCTCATTTGCATGGATATTACACTTTCTGTATAAAGTGTGCTGTGTTCTTCCAATAAATGGTCTTCCTGTTTGAACGTACATACAGCTTGCCTGGTGTTTTGTTCTAATGGATTCCGGACGGCACATAGCTGTAGTTCGGATCCCGGATCCTTGGTTGACCGAACCATCAGACGATGCGATCTGCAAGCTGACTGACTAGAAACAGAGGAGTGTCGGGAGAGCGGACAGGGCGAGCAAGGGTCTCGTCACATTGGTTGGCAGCGGTGGGATTTGCTCTCCAGTTACCGGGACACTCCAAACCACCACAGTCAATGACCAGCTATGCAGCATGCAGGATAGCCACGCTGAGAGACTTACTTGATAGCTGCAGAGGGACCAGTGGGACAAAGAACAAGGCCACCCTGATCAGTGAGCTAGCCGAGATGGATCAGAGGGGTGGTGATGCAGGACCCTGGTCAGTTGAAGACTTGTTTCAGCAACGAGTTCGAGAGCGGTTGGCATTATATGGTGCTAACCCGTCAGAGACCGCCATACAGAATGCCATTAGAGACATCCAGCTGCAGGATGAGCGACAAGAGAAAGAACGAGAACGACAAGAGAAAGAACGAGAACGACAAGAGAGGGAACGAGAGCGGCAGCATGAGCAGAGAATGGCAGAAATACAGCAATTGGAGAAAACGCCTAAAGATGCAGCGTCCCCATATGAGGAGGAGTTTCTCTGGAGGTTGCAGCAACACTTGGTCCAACAGGATGAGCCTGGATCAGAGGAAGCCATACTGGACTGGAGAGATTTCACTCGAAAGGAAATGTGGTATGACGCTTTAGAGGATGTGCAGTGGAGGCGGAGAGAGAACCTTCCCAGCGAAGAACAGCGGTTCCAGGTATACGTTGCCCTGCGGTTACCTTTCCTAGGAGAACAACCCCGGGATGAGTGGGTGACGGAGCTAAGGAACCTGATTTGGAAGGAGATGTGGCTGGATGAAGCTTACCGGGCACTAAAGTGGTATGCCACCAGCTACAACCACTGGATGGCTGATGACAATATGCCGGAAGGTGAGGACTATAGTGGCCCGGGCTTGCTGTGGAAGGCCTTTGAGGAGAGGGACTTTGGATGTCCAGCAGAGTTCCGGCGCTGGGAAATCCAGGACACCAGGGAAGCCCTACTGGGTTTCCCCAAAGCGAATGACCTGGGGTCAGACCTGATTAATCTGGTCAGAATGGAGTGGGAACTGGAGCAGGACTACCAACGCCTGCTCTGCTCCATTCCACCCCAATCTACCCTGCAAGCAGAGCCGGAGTCCTGGGTGGCAGAGCCAGACCCACAACCCTTCAGTTGGAGAGACAGTACAGACTGGGGGTACTGTGAAGACCCACCGATGGCAGGTGGAGATGGGACCGAGGTCTCTCTACCGGCCTTACAGGGAGGCTGGGCAGCCGGCCCAGGTCCCCAGCTACAGCAGGAGTTACCGGGAGCCGAAGGTGTCATCTTTCCTTCAGAGCAGCAGTGTACCTTCCAGGGAGAGGAGACAACTAATCCTTCTCTCCAACCACAGGGAGATAACAGCCCTGATCCCAATGGTGCAGATGGGACCGCAGTCTCTGCACCAGACCTACAGGGATGCTGGATGGCCGGTCCAGATCCCCAACCTGCCCCACAGGAATACCAGGAGGAGGAGGTAGGCGATCCCTCCTCTCTACAGCAGACCCCCAACCAGGTCCTGGGGGTAGTATTCGCCAACCCCAACCCAGCGGAAGGGCTGGCAACAAAGCAGAGCGCTGCTGGCCTCTACCCTCAACTTACAAAGGATGGATTTCCTGAGAAGGTGGATGATACTACAATCTCCACTTGTTTACCCCAGGGATGCTGGGCAGTCGGCCCAGATCCCCAACAGCATGAGGAAGTGAGCCCAGCCACCCTGTCCTCCCTCCAGCAGCTGAAAGGAATCCTGGGAGAAGGGCCAGTTCATGCTTTTCCCCCACAGAGGAGATGTTCTACAAGAGAGGCAGAGGTTGGCTGGGTGAGTGACGTTCTGTCCCGGACAATTTGTTTGGGGTACTTTGTGGGTGCAGACATTGGAGGACTTGAACTATGGACTAACTTCGAAGTAAACCCGGTTAGGGTCTCCTTCTGTGTTAGTCTCCTGCCGAAGGGGGAGAAATGTGACGAGAGTCACTTTGGGCATGGGGGTTGTGGACCCCAAATTCCTTTAGAGAGGTTGGGGGGCACCATGCCCAGTCTTATGGGGCTCTCTTATGTTTAAATCACCCTGCATCTGTTATGGATGCAGGGTGACCAGGAGGGTGGCGAACACTGAAAATATGGTTTGGACTACTACAAATAGGTTGAATTGCTTCATATTTGTCAGCAAGGTCAATTGTTCCCTTGGCCATGAGGTTTCTGAGCAGGAAGTGCATTCCTATTATGGTCATCCCAGGAAGTTCTGAAGAGACGGTCGGTCAGAAAAGGACTTCCGTCTAACTTTTAACCCCTGGAGGGATTTCTATGATTTTTGGTTATGTTTGCAATTGAAGTATGGTGATTCTGAAAATGTAAGTTTTATTTGAATGTGATTCATATTTTAGAAGTTATGAAAATGTTGCTTACTGTCTGAGGTGGCTATTGTCAGGTGTGCTAATGACCACACCTGTTGTCTGCTAAGGGGGGTATTGACACAGAGTAATGTGTATTGAGGGCTCGTTAGGGAACCATTGTTCTGTGTCTGACTATTATGTACATTGACTGCCCCCTGGGGCTTCTGTCTCCTTGCATTGGTCAAAGTTATCTGACCAATCACTACTGACTCATTTTCAAGCCCTCATTTGCATTGGTCAAAGCTATCTGACCAATCCCTGTTGACTCATTTCAAGCCCTCATTTGCATGGATATTACACTTTCTGTATAAAGTGTGCTGTGTTCTTCCAATAAATGGTCTTCCTGTTTGAACGTACATACAGCTTGCCTGGTGTTTTGTTCTAATGGATTCCGGACGGCACATAGCTGTAGTTCGGATCCCGGATCCTTGGTTGACCGAACCATCAGACGATGCGATCTGCAAGCTGACTGACTAGAAACAGAGGAGTGTCGGGAGAGCGGACAGGGCGAGCAAGGGTCTCGTCACATTGGTTGGCAGCGGTGGGATTTGCTCTCCAGTTACCGGGACACTCCAAACCACCACAGTCAATGACCAGCTATGCAGCATGCAGGATAGCCACGCTGAGAGACTTACTTGATAGCTGCAGAGGGACCAGTGGGACAAAGAACAAGGCCACCCTGATCAGTGAGCTAGCCGAGATGGATCAGAGGGGTGGTGATGCAGGACCCTGGTCAGTTGAAGACTTGTTTCAGCAACGAGTTCGAGAGCGGTTGGCATTATATGGTGCTAACCCGTCAGAGACCGCCATACAGAATGCCATTAGAGACATCCAGCTGCAGGATGAGCGACAAGAGAAAGAACGAGAACGACAAGAGAAAGAACGAGAACGACAAGAGAGGGAACGAGAGCGGCAGCATGAGCAGAGAATGGCAGAAATACAGCAATTGGAGAAAACGCCTAAAGATGCAGCGTCCCCATATGAGGAGGAGTTTCTCTGGAGGTTGCAGCAACACTTGGTCCAACAGGATGAGCCTGGATCAGAGGAAGCCATACTGGACTGGAGAGATTTCACTCGAAAGGAAATGTGGTATGACGCTTTAGAGGATGTGCAGTGGAGGCGGAGAGAGAACCTTCCCAGCGAAGAACAGCGGTTCCAGGTAACGGCAAATATACACTGTTATACAAGCTGTACGCAGTGCCGAATCGCAAAATAGGACCTGGTCATTAAGTGGGCACATCCTTCCGGTCCAGAAGTGGTTAAGGTGTACTAACTTTTGTTATCTGCAGTTTAGACAATAATGGCTGTGTGTTGAGTCATTTTGAGGGGACAGCAAATTTACACTGTTGTACAAGCTGTACAATCACTACTTTATATTGTAGCAAAGTGTCATTTCTTCACTGCTGTCACATGAAAAAATATAATAAAATATTTACAAAAATGTGAGGAGTGTACTCACTTTTGTGAGATACTGTGTATATATATATATATACACACATTATATTGTATATTCTCATCCGTCTCTGTCCTCAAGGAGCCTACAATCTAAGGTCCCTACCTCACATTTATACATACACATACTAGGGCCAATTTAGACAGGAGCCAATTAACCTATCCGCAGGTCCTTGGAGTGTTGGAGGAAACCAGAGTACCCAGAGGAAACCCACGAAGACACAGAGAGAACATGAAAACCCCATGCAGGTAGTGCAGTGGTGAAGACTCAAACTAGCAACCCTAGTGTTTGCTAAAGCACTGTATATCATAAATAGCTGTCATTTTTTTTCCTATAAAATACAATTTTTACCTTTATTGACCTTTCATTTTGGTTGCATCTCCAAGAGCCTGTTCAACTTTTTCCTGTCCACACGCATTCACTACAGGGTTGGCTGAACATCATTACTCTGAACTGGCTTCCCATGGGTGCCAATGGTGGATCATGCCTGCACAATAAGTGTTGGTAATGAGCAATGTGTGTGCAAGAAATAAAAAAGCAGTCTAGATAAAGTTTTTTTCAGACTCTTGTATCATGCGATAAAATTGGATAGATACTAAGAGGTACTGTACTGTATTTCTGATGACCATCATAGCGTTTTTGCTGAAAATAAAAGCAATTTTCCCCTGGTAAATTACATGAGATGCCACTTGTGTAGGAACTCACAAATATATCCCTCTAACTTCTTTTAGCCACTTCCTGTACATTAATGTGATATTAAAGGCAGATATTTTTATTTTTTAAAAAAATAGTCATGTCATACTTACCTGCTCTGGGCAATAGTTTTGCACAGGGCAGCTAATAACCTTTTCTTCTCAGGTCCCCCACTGGCGTTCCTTACTCTTTCCCCCTGCCGAGTGCCCCCTTAGCAAGCAGTTTGCTATGGGGGCACCTGATCAGGCTCACTTCCGAGCCCCTGCTTTGTGTGTCCATTCAGACACAAAGTGTGGCTCATCCCCCGCTCTTTCCTCATTGGCTGTCTCAGCCAATGAGGAGAAAGAGACCCAGGAGATTATTTGCTCTCATATACATCACTGGATCGAGATGAGGCTTGGGTAGGTATTAGAGGGGCTGGGGGTGGTGCCGCACACAGAAGGATTTTTACCTTCATGCAGAAATTAACCCAAAAAAATAAATTGCTGACAGGTAAGAATTTTACAGCAGAAGAGACACTAGTGGTTGACTTTGTAAGTGTGTATGTTACCTACTATATGCTGTTCACTCTTCTACATTGTTTAATGTTCTTAAAAATACATTAAAAAAAAAATAATAATGTACACAAAATTATATGGCAGAATGAATTACTTTTACCTAAAATAGGTGTAATTGTGGTAGTTATGTTGAACTGCAAGTTCCATTGACCAGTGACTGTTGTAAAGCAGTGCAAATTGGCGAGCTTTATATATTTTATTTAACCACTTGCCGACCGCCGCACGACTATTTACGTCGGCGGTCAGCCCCTCACAGGCAGAGCGATGCAGTACTATGTCGCTAGCCTGTGAGGGTCTAGGGAGCGAGCACGCGCCCCCGGAGGCGCGTTCCCGCGCGGTCACGGACCCCCCCTGCGTGTGTGACCAGCGGACCCGATGTCCGCCGGTCACTAGGCGATCGTCGGTGCAGAGGGAGAAAGGCAGGCGGCTGATGTAAACAAGCCGCCTGTCATTCTCCCCTGTGCAGGAATAGTGATCATACGGTTCTACTATGTAGGACCGTTGATCACTGTTCCTACACCTCAAGCCACAGCCAATCACAGTTAGAATCACGCCCCTAGGGACACACACCACCCCTACCTCTTAAAAAAAAGTTAACCCCTTCACTGCCAGTGTAATTTTACAGTAACAGTGCATATGTATAGCACTGATTACTGTAGAAATGTCACTGGTAACCCCAAAAGTGTCAAAAATGTCAGTCAAGGGTCCGATCTGTCCGCCGCAAGGTCGCAGTACTGCAAAGAAAATCGCAGATCGCCGCCATTACGCGTTAAAAAAAAAACAACAAAAATCTTTCCCTTTGTTAGTAAACGCGATAAATTTTGCGCAAACCATTTAAAATACGCTTTTTGCGATTTTTTTTAACCAAACATATGTAGCATAAAACAAATTGGCCGAAAATGTTAAAAAATGTTGATTTTTACATTTTTTTGGGGGGGGGAATTTCATATAAAAAAATTTGAAATATATTGTTATTTTTGCAAAATTGACGCTCTTTTTTTGTTAATAGCGCATGATCAAAAAATCGCACAGGTGATCAAATACCACCAAAAGAAAGCTCTGTTTGTGGGAAAAAAAGTACAGCATCGCATGACCGCGCAATTGTCCGTTAAAGTCACGCAGTGCCGAATCGCAAAATAGGCCCTGGTCAGGAAGGGGGTAAAATCTTCCGGGGCTTAAGTGGTTAAAATATTGTTAATATAAGTATAAATATTAATTTCTGCAATTAAAGTATTTACATAACAGCAACAGCTGTTAAAACTATGCATCATGAGCTGTGATCATCAATCAATTCGTAAGAAATGGTAACTTTATTTTTACTGTAAAATGTATTTTGTACAGTATATAAGGAAAGTACTCAGTAGGCTACAAATGCCTGCTGAAAGTCTTTGTCAACCCAATCACTGAAATCTCATTTACACTTTATCATATTAAAGTTGTCATTTTTAATATTGTTAAATCTGCAACTTTTATTAGGATTATACCTGGTGATCCTTTCATAAAGGTCATTATTCAAGCACTTCCTGTTATAGAGTGATAATGCATGGTTCCTGTCTCCTATGTGTGCTCCTGTATTGTCATATGGAATAAAGGATACAGAGAAAATAGAATTTAGTGGCACAACATAACCTCACAAAAGGCTACTTTTGACTAAAAAATATATTTTTTTACAATCACAAACAATTTTCCATTTAAAACATTACTGTATATGACTCTAGGTTAGACTTATATCAAAGTCCCAACATCAGTATGGACCATCAACCCCAATTGTTGTATTTTAGCACCCATATACTACAGTAAGAGTAAGACCTATGCATACAAAATCCTACTATAGAATATCCGTGGGGTGTTGTATCCAGTTGTTGGGGCTCAGCTTGACATGTTTTGCTCAAACCACGCTTCTTCAGGAGCCTATTTCAATAAAAGGCAATATTTCTAAGTAAACCTAAAATATGCAATCAATAATCATATGTGGATCCATTAGTTACAACTATTGCAGTCTATGCCATGAATCATGGCTATACGTACTAAAATACTGCTCCTGTATTATACCCCTGTCCCATAGGCCTCTGACGAAGACTACAGGGGGCTGTTTTAACACATATTATACAGGCATAGTGCACTGTTGTTGTCACTGTTAGGAAACCTTCCCTGAGAAATGTCATTCAGCTATTGCTGGAGTACATGCACTTTGACAGGAAGTGGCTAAAAAGGGACTTCAAGAGTTTAGCAGCACTTAGATGAATCAATAGATGAATCAAAAGGTGGAAACAGTATTTTGGGAAGAAACATTTGGCAGTTTTTTTTATGATACATAGTGTAAATGTCATTCATTTAGGGTTTACAGATACTTTGATGTGGATCCTCAGTATTTTTTTTTATTTCTAGGTTCCCCCTCTCCTGTATTACCAAGGTCTTCTTGCTCTGGCCCACTCCAGTGCTTTCCTTACATCTTCTCCTCTGCCCACTACCCTCTGTGAACCACGTCTGTCAGTGACACACTCCCTGGTGGTATTCCATCAAGTAGCCAGGGCTTACAGTACTCCTGGACTGAACAGTGCTCACGTGTCATTGCATGAGTGCCGCTCAGTCCAGCAAGAAGGACTGCCCCCCACTGCTGCTCAGACAGAATCATAAGTACCTGAGATGTCATCAAACAGGCTAGAAGACTGCAAGGAAAAAGTAAGTATATGGAGGTTCATTTACAAAAAGGCTGTTAACTTTGTAAAGGGAATTTTTACATTGCTAGAACATTTTTCCCTCATCTTAGTAAATGAAGCGCTGCTGACTTCCATTATCCAATCATGTGCAAGCACAGCTACATTTTCATTATATTCTCTTTGCACATGATTGGGTATTCTTTGCTAAATTAATTTTCACTACACTCACTAATGAAAGGGAAAATGATCTTACAAAGTGAACATTCACTTGCAAAGTGGACAATTTATTTGCCTTTAGAAAACCAATCCCATAGTGTTTATTTAAAATAATAGGAAATCATCTGGAGGGGGTGCTTCAGGGGTAGGGGTGGTTTTGCAGACATTATTATTTCAGGTTCTTATATAGCGCTGTCAATTTACGCAGCGCTTTACATATACATTGCACATTCACATCAATCCCTGCCCTCAAGGAGCTTACAATCTAAGGTCCCTAACTCACATTCATACATACATAGTAGGGCCAATTTTATACAGGATCTAATTAACCTACCAGCATGTCTTTGGAGTGTGGGAGGAAACTGGAGTACCCGGAGGAAACTCATGCAGGCACAGGGAGAACATGCAAACTCCAGGCAGGTAGTGTCGTGGTTGGGATTTGAACCAGCGACCCTGTTGCTGCTAGGTGAAAGTGTTAACCACTACACCACTGTGCCGCCCATACGTGGAGTTTCATTTTAAGAAGTTTGTGCAAAGAAAAACATCAAATTGTGATATTTGTACAGGACAATAAAACATGAATATGCTATATAACATTGAACTAAATGTTACTTCTACAGTGGGGATCGAAAGTTTGGGCACCCCAGGTAAAAATTTGTATTAATGTGCATAAAGAAGCCAAGGAAAGATGGAAAAATCTCTAAAAGGCATCAAATTACAGATTAGACATTCTTATAATATGTCAACACAAGTTAGATTTTATTTCCATCATTTACACTTTCAAAATAACAGAAAACAAAAAAATGGTGTCTGCAAAAGTTTGGGCACCCAGCAGAGTTAATATCTTGTACTGCCCCCTTTGGCAAGTATCACAGCTTGTAAACGCTTTTTGTAGCCAGCCAAGAGTCTTTCAATTCTTGTTTGAGGTATCTTTGCCCATTCTTCCTTACAAAAGTCTTGCAGTTCTTTGAGATTTCTGGGCTGTCTGTCACGCACTGCTCTTTTAAGGTCTATCCATAGATTTTCAATTATGTTGAGGTCAGGAGATTGTGAAGGCTTTGGCAAAACCTTCAGTTTATGCCTCTTGATGTAATCCCCCCATGGATTTCGAGGTGTGTTTAGGATCATTATCCATTTGTAGAAGCCATCCTCTCTTTAACTTCAGCTTTTTCACAGATGGCATCAAGTTACCATCCGAAATTTGCTGAAATTTTATTGAATCCATTTTTCCTTCTACTCGTGAGATGTTCCATGTGCCACTGGCTGCAATACAACCCCAAAGCATGATTGATCCACCCCCATGCTTAACAGTTAGACAGAGGTTTTTTTCATTAAATTCTGTGCCCCTACTTCTCCAAACATACCTTTGCTCATTCTGGCCAAAAAGTTAAATTTTAACCTCATCGGTCCACAGAACTTGTTTCCAAAATGCATCAGGCTTGTCTATATGTTCATTTGCAAAGTTCAAACGCTGATTTTTGTGGTGAAGAGGTTTTCTTCTGATGACTCTTCCATGAAGACCATATTTGTACAAGTATCTCTTTATAGTGAAATAGTGTACCACAACTCCAGTGTCTGCCAGATATTTCTGGAGGGATCCTGCAGTCAAACGTGGGTTTTGAATTGTTTTTCTCACAATCCTGCGAGCTGTTCTGTCTGATATTTTTCTTGGTCTTCCAGATCTTGCTTTAACTTCCACTGTTCCTGATGACTACCATTTCTTAAATACATTCCAAACAGAGGATATTGACATCTGAAAACACTTTGCTATCTTCCTATAGCCTTCCCCAGCTTTGTGAGCGTCAACTATTTTCAGTTTCAGTTTTCTAGACAACTGCTTAGAGCAACTGCTCAGCATGGTGCTGAGTGTTGGGGCAAGGTCAGATGAGTCTGGGCATTTAAAACCTTTGAGATTGACATCACCTGGTCTTCCCAGATGATGATTGATAACAATCCATGACACTGGCAGGTCTCAGCCTTGCAAAGGGGGCAGTGCATGCTATAAATTCTGCAGGGTGCCCAAACTTTTGCAGATGCCATTTTTTTGTTTTCTGTTATTTTTAAAGTGTAAATGATGGAAATAAAATCTAACTTTTTTTGACATATTATAAGAATGTCTAATCTGTAATCTGATGCCTTTTGGAGATTTTTCCATCTTTCCTTGGCTTCTTTATGCACATTAATACAATTTTTTACCTGGGGTGCCCAAACTTTCGATCCCCACTGTAACACAGATAATTATGTAACACCTAAACAGGGGCTACTAGAAAATGTAGCTGCACTAGGTGGTAACTAACCTGGCTGTTCTATAGTATTTGTGATCATTTGGGTTTTCCCCTAAACCTGGTTTAGCTGTGGTTCCTCCCTTTTGTCAATAGGTGACAATGTTGTCTTTGGCATTAGTATGATGAGCTACAGTGGGACTGAGTTATGAATATGTATATCTCTTTCAGCGAATCAGTAAGAGTTTTAGGCCACTGAGCATGCTGAAAGAGAGTATATATTTGGAGGAAATCATGTGATTGAGGTCCTCCCACCCAAACAGCTGCGTTAGGTGAGACCTGGAATCTAAGGCCTGGACATGTGCTCGGGGCTCTGCTGGAGAGAGCCTGTTTGCTGCCCGGGGGCAAGGGAGAGCCAGAGAGCAAGAGCTTTTTGTTGCCTGGAGGCATAAAGATAAGGATGGAGTTCTGAGAGGAAGTACAACAGGTTACCCTTGATGGACTGTGAAGAGGCTGGGAAAGCATCAGCAGGAGCTCAATCAAGGAAACCCTGCACCGTGCTGTGAATTTTTGGTTCCTAAAGGGGACAGCTGTTGTTACGTAGGTATAGTACATTGGGTGCTGACCTAAGACCCTTGTTCTGTATTGCTGTCTACCTGTCTGTTTTGTTTTTGGAGTCTGCTGATCTGTCTGCGTACTGTCCTAGGGTGTCCTGTGCCCTAACCCTCTCCCTTACTTTTCTGTTATGAGCAATAAGCTTACCTTTGTTCATCCTAAAAGTGACTTGTGCAAATCTTTTCTTCAACCATCCACATCCACCATGCCTAAGAACCAGTACCATGAGCTGAAATATCATTCCTCCCTGATACCGTGGGTCAGGGGTGCACTACGTTTATAACTAAAAGCTGGATCTCTGCTCTTTATATATCATGAGTTAGTAGATGTGTCACTGACTGAATTTATTGTTCCTAAGACTTCTCCTCCTTTCACCCAATTAATATACTTCGCTTCTTGGCCAGCATATAACACATATATTGATTAAGTTGAGATAGCATCCTTCAGCATGAGTTCCACCAAACTGAAAGTGTATGACATACAGTGCATGCCCACAATTGCAGCTTTATGCTCAGAGATATGTAATGCACTGCCTACTTTCGACTACCCTACTCCCAATCCACCTGTCACAAAAAAATGGCCAGTGAAACCTTCTGGGAATATTATACAATTTGTTAGTACAATATTGAAGAGGTATTAACTGAATTATGCTTGGTAATTGTCTAATTCCTTTGTGATCCATTTAATTCCAATATGCATTACATTGATACGTTTACTATTTCATATGCCTCTCGTGCCATTTTAATTAAAAATAATAATGATTCGGAAGGCAAACATGATCGCCACAGGAAAGTAAAATATATTAAATTCAAGCAGGCGAAACTGCTTTCACGAAGAACACAAAAAAGTACTGATTGATATTTGTATCTACTAAGACATTCAGAAAAAGGCATTATATTCAATGTATATTTATTGTGTTCTTCAATGAATATTTAATATTGCTTTCAGAAAATAAGCTCATGAATTATTTCACAGCTGACTTGTGGAATTCATCTAAAGCTAAGAGAAATAAATGTACTTCAAATAGCCTTGTTAAGCTTACCATAGACCTTAGAGGGCAGTTGGACATCTAAATATGATCTGAATGGCAAATTTTTTTATTTTAGACTGTGATATAAACAGATCATCCAAGCACATGATTATGCTCATGGAAAAAGGAGGGATGCATGGCTTAATGGCATCATATTCTCTCAAGGGAAAACAATTGCGATTGCAGGGTTATGGTTGAGCCTCTCTCCCCTAAAAACTGTCAGCTGGAGGTGTCTGATTCTGTCTGATGATGTTCATAGAAACGGTAATTATGAACTAATTCAGTGAGAGATCTCCTATCTGGCTGGGGCAATGATCAGTTTTGCATACTTGATGATACGTTTGCAGATTGCATACTGCGTGGATATCACATTCAAATCTTTATAATGCAAGAGCCCAAAGGTGTCATTTACTTGTAGGCAATTCAAGGGACAGCTGCAATATCGCTTGATTTTTACCCATATTATGTTCAATCTAAACTTCAGGCAGATAAAAGAAACGCACACCCACAAGTGATTGCAACTATATAATTGTGAATAAATCATTAAAGCGGGGATAAAATAGATTTTGGGCCATCCGCTTGCTGAGTGTCACCTGAAAAAGAAATAGATGCTCCGATTATTTTTTTTGTTCACTTACCTTGTTATAGAAGAAAATATACTCACCTTCCTTCCACTTCCTCCCTCTGTGGCCTTGGCCCGCGCCGTCACTTCCGGCTTGTGATGACTCCTGGGAGCTGAACGTCATCGCTCCCAGGAGTCAATGCTCCTGCACCGGCCCCGCTCGTCACTTCCGGTGCAGGCACGGCATTCCCTGCTAAACAGCTTCTGGGCATGCCCAGAAGCTGTGCAGGGATGCCGCGCCTGCACCGGAAGTGACGAGCAGGGCATTCTGGGACTCCGACGTCAACGAAGAGGACACCGAAGAGGACGCGCTGGCTTCAGCTGCCCACACCTGAGATGGCAGCGCTGGAGAAGACATTTTCAAGGTAAGTATTTATTCTAATAGGTAAGTGCAACCCGGGACAGTTCAGAGGCTATCCATTGTGGAATGTATTAGCCCTGACTGTCCCGGGGGTATTTTTATCTAAATTTCACCCCCGAGGCCGGAACTCCGCTTTAAATGTATTTTTTAAATGTAACTAGTATAAGTATCTTAATTTTGACTCAATATCAGCCTCATACAATCTCCTATATAGCAGCACTCAGAATAAAAATATAACTATTTTGGATAGAGTAAGTGAGGGTTATAACTTATTATTTTTGCCATCTTTGTCCCATTGGGGAGAGTTCCCTTCACTTCCTAGACAAACAGGAAGTGAGAGGAAATCCCCAAAAATTAAAGTGCTACTAAACCCACAACAGCAAAATCAGTCTGTATATGCAGTAAAGCATGCTTGTTATACTCACTGTTGAACCTAGGGGGTTAATCCTTGTGTAAAAAGACTATTTGATCCTGTATGCACAGATCCTCCTCTTCTTGCATTGTCCCAATAACAGGTCCAGGTAAGACAATTACTGGGGTCAGGCAGCACATGCTCAATTTGGTGTGCATTGCTAGAGAGGGTTTTATTTTATTTTTTGGGAGAGTGCATGTGATCAGCACAGGGCCAATCAGCACTGTCCAGACAGAGGGTCGGGGGTCCTGCAGCCTGATAGGACAGCCAGTGCAGTATGAAAACTCCTTCTACAAACTTTAATTAGGCACTGATAGAAGTCACAAGACTGCTATATACTGTTGATGAGAAAAGTTATTTAACAGTTTATATTCAGTGTTAATTTCGTTGACTAAAACATTTTCATCGACTAAATTTTTACTATTTTAGTCTTCTAAAATACAAATAAAACTGAAAGAATTGAGATGACTTAAATACGACTAAAACTAAAATAACATTTTAGTCAAAAGACTAAAATACGACTAAAACTAAAATGGCATTTTAGTCAAAAGACTATGACTAAAACTAAATTGAAATTTGATGTCAAAATTAACACTGTACTACCACATAAGAATATGTAGGGGGCATCTACTAAGCTGCTAAAAGAAAAGAAAATTAAGAAAAAGGATTTTCTTATTGTTTTTGTTATTATTTAATGTTGGTAATATATTCAGGTAATATGTGCAATGGCATTATAGTCAACAGAGTTTACAGTTTTTTTGGGTTTTTTATATTTTTAAGTTATACTCTGCTTGTCAAAAAGCAATATATTTGTTTATGAAACTTGGTTTTATTTATAAAGACGTTATATATATATATATATATATATATATATATATATATATATATCACAATGTCTAAATCTGTGTCTGTAGTGCATGTTTCAGAAATAATACCATTTAATAATACCAATACTTCATACCAGAAATAATAACATGTTATTAGATTTTTACTCCAGGACTATATAATGAGTTTGGCAATTCTAAAAAAAAATGCTTAAATAGTGCATTCAAGTTTAACTAATCCAAATAAATTATAGATGACTAAAATGTACTGGAGATTTTAGTCGACTAAAATGTACTGGAAATTTTAGTCAACTTACTGTAAATACAACTAAAACTAAAACAATTCAGACTACTAAAATTTGACTAAAACTAAAATGGTCTTTTAGTCAAAAGACTAAAATATGACTAAAACTAAAATGGCATCTTAGTCAAAAGACTTTAACTAAAACTAAATCAAAATTTTATGTCAAAATTAATCACTGTTTATATTTACTAAAATGATTGCATTTCCATGTTCTGTGTACTGTGGGAGACCAGATACAGCAAAACCTTGGATTGAGAGTAATTTGGTTTGAGAGCATTTTTCAAGATAAGAAGAAATTTTAACTAAATGTTATCTTGATAAACAAGCGATGTCTGGATATACAAGTAGCATCATGTTACAACTGAGTATAACAGAAAAGAGAGATGCCTCTAAGTGTAGCAATATGGTTATATTTAATTAAGGTACAAAATGTAGCAACTTAGATGGTTAATAATTAAAACAGGCACATCTAAGTATGCAGTCATCCGGAGTAAAGATGTCCACATGCACTGCCCTCCGCACCGCCCTCAACTTCATTCCTTCCACACTGCGCTCAAGATCGCTCTACTGCAGGGTAGTCTTCCCGGTCACGATTGCAGACTGACAGCGGTAAGAGCCAGCGGTGAGGAGGACAAATAGAGAGGGTGAATTTCCCTAACAGGACCATAGACAGCAATAAAAACTGACGTGTTCTAATTCATCTCCCCTCGATCCAAAAAAAAAAGTTTTGCCTTTAGTTATACTTTAAGCTGGCCATACACTTCGTTTTTTTTTTTTTTTTTTCAGATTCCGACCTCCACACAAACAAGGTGGATGGAGGAATCCTCCCAGTTGGAATATTGGAATATTGAATTCTGACAGCAGCACTGGCTGCTGTCAGAATACACTGAATAGCGGCTGCAGCTAATTGGCTGCAGCTGCTGACTGAATAAAGTTTTACAGCATGTCCCTTTGACAGAAGTCAAACAAATGATCAACATTTGTCCGATCCCAGGGGAAATCAGGTGAATTTTAAACAGTGTATGGTCAGCTTAGGATAAGGGGGGGCAGGACTGGTGTGCTGCATACAAAGAACATGCTGAAAAGGAGAGAGCAGAATCAACAGAGGGATGAGCCGCATAGTGTGTTGCTATTCTTTTAAAGTCCAAGCAGCAGGTATGGGGTGGAGAGAGGAAATCACTGCATTTCTCAAATGTAAATGGTGCCACCTATCTGGCTGTGTTCTGCTGTGTGGAAAAGAAGTACATATCTTTTTATTCATTTGAATCGCTTTGCAGAGATCTGTTTTCACATTAATATGAAAGAGAATATTTCTGTCAGTCAATTGTAAAAAGCTATATTAAATCCATTGTATTTCAATATTCTGTGACATTAAAAAATGAAAATTTTCCAGTTGAGTGAATACATTTATCTATATATTTAGCTGTTTGCTTGGATATAAACGTGACAGATCAGAAGAAGCCTAATGTAAACAGACAGTGGAATTCATTTACATCTGGCTGTTCAAAGAGCTATTACAGGTCTGCCCGTTTCCACTGGGCACAAACTGAATGGGTACAGACAGGGGCGGACTGACAACTCATGGGCCCCTGGGCAATAGGAGATCATGAGGCCCCCCTGTGTCCACACTCAAGCCACACCCACACAAAGACCCACCTACATATTCCAGCTCAGCAGCATATAGGGGACATTTTAAAATCTACTGCAGCATAGCCTGCATGGAAGTTCCCAGCTTTCTTCCATAGAAGCTGCTGGGCATTTTCAGGTTTAAAGGTGGCTGTCATGCGACAGCCATATTTATGATGCAACCAGGGGTGTTTTATGAAAGCAGTAGGCCTGTGTGCGAGAAGAGAAAGAGGTGGTGTATGGGGGGGGGGGTGAGACAAAGAGGGGGGGTATGAGAGACAGAGGGGAGGATGAGAGAGATAGAGGGGGTGAGAGGGAGAGGTTTGAAGAGAGAGGGAGAGGTGAGAGAGAGGGAGAGGTGAGAGAGAGGGGGATGCAGAGGAGTTGTAAGAGAGGGGGGTGAGAGACAAAGGGGGTGAGAGAGCCGATGTGGGAGAGACAGAGGGGGGGTGAGATGGGGGGGTGAGATGGGGGGGTGAGAGAGGGACAGGGGAGTGAGAGAGAGAGAGAGAGAGAGGAGGGTGGGATGTAAGAGAGGGAGGGGGGACTCCCCTATCCCCCCCATACAACACCAGAAGACTCCCTCCTTCCCTCAAAATTATACAACTTTCAGAGGCCTATAATGTACCCATCAGCAGGGTTCTCTGATCAGTATATCAGCTGGATGAAAGAGTCAGTGTCTAGTCATGTCACACAGTCAGGGACTCCTCTCACCTTCCTGCCAACTCCATCACCAGCTGCATGTATCGAGGAAAGATCATAGCCCGGGAACCCCAACCCGCTTCACTGCTACTGCACAGGTGAGCTACTTCAGATCGAGTGCCGCCAGGGCCATTGTTAAAAATCATGGAGCCCTGTGCAACCTACCTGATGGGCCCTTCCCTGACCCCACTCCTGGCCTGCCCCTGATCCCACCCCTGGTCCCACCCCTGATCCTGCCTCAAAACAAAATGCAGCTTTGTCTTTAAGTGCATGAAGTAGACGGGGAAGCAGTTACAAATACATCTGTAAATGGAGCCTACGCTACAAGGCTTTTTTACTCAGAAAAAAGGTGCAGAAACTCTATCACGCCCCTATTTCACCACTCGCCATCAACACCATCAACACCCCCCCCCCCCCCCAGTGTGTTACATACAGAATACAGAGGTCAGTAGTGTTGTACATACAAAGTACAGGGTTCAGCAGTTTATTATGCACAAAGTGAAGAGTTAAGGGGGGCGCTATGTACAGAGTGCAGAGTTGAGGAATGCATTATACATGAAGTGCGGGATTTGAGGAGTGCAATGTGAACAGAGTGCAGAGTTGAAGAGTGTGCTACATGCAAAGTGCAAAATTCACCATTGTGCTATGTACAGATTCCAGGGTTGCGGAGTGCACTACCTACAGAGTGCAGAGTTGATGAGTGCACTAAGCACAGAGTGCAGAGTTCAGGAGTGCACTTTGTACAGAGTGTGCAGTGTACTCAGGAGTGAACTGCATATGCAGTACAGGGTTCAGAATTGTGCTACGTACAGAGTGCAAGGTTAAGGGGTACTACGTGCAGAGCCCAGAAGTACATTACATACAAATTGCAGGGTTCAGGATTGTGCTACGCACAGAGTGCAGGGTTCAGGATTGTGCTACGCACAGAGTGCAGGGTTCAGGATTGTGCTATGTACAGAGTGGAAGGTTGAGGATTGTGTTACGTACAGAGTGCAGGGTTCAGTACAGAGTGCAAGGTTCAGTTTCCGGTGGAGACTTTCCTAGATAGTCCTTAGCATCATGTGCCAAAACCTTAAGCTGAACTGTGAGTAGTACTTGTGATGGGCACTGTTTTTATATATTGGTGCCCCTAATGTACTAACAAACTTTTGTTACTTACCCAATTCTACTGCTGTTTATATGCTTTTCGTAGATACACCGACTGCACCCACCCCTGAGGAAGTGGTAATTTATTCCACGAAACGCGTTGAGCATAATAGTATGCATTATTTCTGCTGTAACTATGTATTTCAAATGTTTGCTTTAATATTTGTTCTATACCATACTTATTATCCAATGAGACCCTTCTCGCAATCAGTTTTATACCCATTATTCCCGAGAGTGGAGTACGATTATGTACAATGTGTATATGTTTTTTCACATGTACTGCTGTAATCATGATGTACAATCTGTTTTTACAATCTGATATTGATGTCATCTACTAAAACATTAGTTTTTTAATATGATATTCTGCTTTTGGTAGACACATATGCATCAGGCTCAGGATATTAATTATTATTGTTTGTGATACACCTCATTCAAAGTCCCAAAGCTCCTCCTCTTTTCATATAAATAGGGATTGAGGCACATGTTTTCATGTGCCTCATCTAAAGTCCCAAACTCTTAAGACTCTTTTTGCAGTAATGGATTTTCTTTCCTTGCAAAAAAGGGAATATAATCTCTTACTTCCCTTAGTAAAAGCACCACACAGTACGCCAAAACACTGGATAAGCACATTTAAACCTTTGACCACCCTAGATGTTTAACCATTTCCCAGCCAGTGTCATTAGTACAGTGATAGTGCATATTTTTAACCCTGATCACTGTATTAGTGTCAATGGTTCCCAAAAAGTGTCAAATCAATATACGCTTATTGTAATTTTTTACTTTTTTACCAAAAACATGTAGCAGAATACATATAGACATAAATTTATGAAAAAAATTGATTTTTTAAGGTTTTTTTTTGGATATGTTTTATAGCAGAAAGTAAAAAAAAAAAAATATATATATATATATATATATATATATTTTTTTTTTTTCAAAAAAGTCATTCTTTTTTTGTTTATACCACAAAAAATTAAAAATAAAATGGTGATTAAATACCACCAAAAGAAAGTTCAATTTGTGGGAAAAAAAGAACATACATTTTATTTGTGTACAGCGTTGCATCACTACGTAGTTGTCAGTTAGTAACTAAGTGCTGTATCGCAAAAAATGGCCTGGTCAATAAAAGGGGGGGGGGGGATCTTCCGGAGGTAAAGTGGTTAATTAAAATGTATAAGGATTGCAATGTGCACTTAAAAACCATTCCACTTGCATTGTTTGTAATAGAACAGCTGACCTCATCAGATATCAGCTGCCTACAATGACATTCCTTCTTGACAGGGGACAGGCAGATGCACAGCTTTGACCAATTGCACATATTCCCTAGCTTTACTACAGGAGCATGAAGGATTTAGCTGAGCCCCCTCGACATTCACCAGTCCTAAGCTCCTGCCTAGGTTGCCTTGTGGATGATCCATCTTTGCTGCATAATGAAAACTCACTTTTTTTATGGAAAAAATCTGCTAGCTATGACATATTAAAGGATAGGCTCACCTTTAGAAACATGTTACACCCGGTTTTATTGTGTAGCATATGCCATTTTACTAACCCATTAGCCCTGCAGCCCTCTGATCCACCACTTTGACATCAGGCAGGGGATGTCACAATTTAAAAACAGCATTACTGTGCAGGGCTCTGTCCACAAAGCCCAGTCATTCATTCACATTCTGTGAATGAATGAACTACAAGTCCTGCCTGCCATTGCGGCAGACTGCATGTAGTTCTCAATGAACTGCTAGTGTGCTGGTAAGCACTCTCATAGATCATTGATTATTCCTCTTCTTCAATATTTTCTGCCCATACAGAAGGTATGGACAGACAGTGTACTGAGTATCTGCTTTACAGGCTCCATATTAAAAAAATAATAAATTTACATTTTTTACCTCGCAAAATCATGTGCATTTATCTTTTTTTTTTTTTTTCGAAAAGGTGAACATGGCCCTAAAGCAGAATTCCACTCACTTTTGTGTTTAAAGAGGTCAGCAGCTACAAAAAGTGTAGCTGCTGACTTTTAATAAACAGACACTCGCCTGCCCCATGATCCAGCGATGCGGCCGCCTTAAGCCTCGGTTCTTTTCCACGCCTCTCAGTGGCGCCGGTATTGCAAGTGCGGGCACCCAACTGTGAAAGCTTGTGGAGGGAGTAGGTACCTTTCAAAACTAGGTACCTGTCATCGTCCCCCCCAAAAAAAATGACATGCCAAATGTGGCACATTTGGGAGAGAAGAGTGCTTGAAGCAGAACTTCCACTTTTAGGTGGCGATCCACATTAAATAAACAGGCGTGGCTAAACACAATCATATTTCGATTTGTAACTGGAAGTTACTATTTAAATGTACATAAACAACGTTAAACAAAAAAAAAATGCATTGTGCAATTTCTAATTTTTCTAAGAGTATATTAAATTTATGTTGCATGGCAAATTACGATAGGCTGCAGTGATGGGGAACCTTGGCACCCCCGATGTTTTGGAACTAAATTTCCCATCATGCTCAACTTGATGCTCAACATGAGCATAATGGGAAATGTAGTTCCAAAACATCTGGGATGCCAAGGTTTGCCATCACTGCGATAGGGTGTCACATTTAAATAAAGTAGTAGTAAACATCACTCAGTGACTTGTACTTAAAGGTAAGCTTATAAAAATTAGGTACAAGCAATATCTCCTAAAAGTGCACTGTTTAGGAGATAGTCACTATTTCTGCAGCCAGTGACATCACCGATGCATGCACACTGTGCTCTGAAGGGACGGCATACTAAGTAACATAAAATGCCTTCTGTGTGTAGCAGTCCCCCTCAGCCCCCTAATGCTTACATGAGCCCCCTCTTTATCCAGCAATGTCCACGAGTACCTCAGCCTTCCGGGACTCTCTCTCCTGATTGGCTGACACACAGCAGTGGTGCCATTTGCTCCCGCTGCTGTCAATCAAACTTAGTTAACCAATCAGGAGAGAGAGGGAAAGGGACCGAATGGCAGCTTTGTGTCTGAAAGGATACACGGAGCTGCAGCTTGACTCGGGTGCCAGGAGGAAGAGGCCAGGAGCTCCAGCCAGGGCCCCCAGAAGAGGAGGATCTTGACTGCCCTGCGCAAAACCAACTGCACAGAGCAGGTAAGTATAACATGTTTGTTATTTTAATAGAAAAAAAAAAGAGACTTTACAATCACTTTAAACACTGTGCAACTTGAGCTATCTCATATAATACCTAAGGAGAATGAAAGTCATTATATCTTTTTGGTATCACTGTATCTGTATAAATTCAGGCCAAAATGTACCGCGTGACCTAATAAAACACATTTTACATTCAAAACCTGGCATTTTAAGATAATGAAAAAACTAAGCAACAATACAGAGGCAATATTGCATGTGTTGGGGACAACTGTGTACATAAGTAATGGACTTTTAGGGATTTACAAAATCCCCAATGTGCATAGGTAAATAATATGTCGTTGTGTATGCAGGAAAGAGGAAAAATCAATGGCACCACATCTCTGTATTGGATTACCAATAATATATTGAATATTGGAACTTTTAACATGCTAAAAAATGTACATCTACAAAATAATATATAAATCACAATTTTATTCTCATATGAAAAAGGTTTAAAAAGAATTCAAATCCTATCTAAAAGCCCAATCATTTGCTATGTAAGCATACAATAGAAAAAAGGTGATATATATGCCCAAAGATGATAACTTGATGTAATTATCTCAGCATGTTTTGCCTTTAGGCTGGCATCATCAGGACATTTCACACTGCAACATGTAAGCTGTATCAAAATATAGAAAAAAAATATTAATCAAAGGAGACGTAGGGCCACATCTTTTTTTGGCCTTACTTCTATGGATTATAGGAGTGCAGTTAGTTTTTACTCCTGTACCCATTTTCAGCCAACAGCAGGTTAAATCCAGCTGTCAACTGACATCACTCAGCCAGTCCAGCCTCTGGAAAGACCCCAACTTTAGAGTCAGGATCCACCCAGATGCCTGGACTGGCAGCTGGCTCAGCAATCTGCTGGGAGACTGAGCACCTCCTCCACTGCCCTTCACTTCAGTGAGCGCTGGAGGGGCAGAGTAGTGACCTAGTGACTGACAATCACTGCTCTCTGCTCCCTGAAAACAGAGAACTGAGCGATCAGCAATCTTTGCTCAGTTCTCTGTCTTGAAAGCAGCAGGGGACAGATGCAGCATCGGACACCTGTTCCATCCACCCAGGCGAGTATAATTTTTTAGGAATCCTTCTCTTTTAACATGTACAAATGAACACAATGATACCACAAAATTCAATGAAAGGCATCTCACCACTGAAAAAAAATATATATTGAGAATTAAAGATGTTTAAAAATTGCTGAGGCTGGATCCTATAAACATACACCACATGTGAGCCCAGGGCAGTAATTGTTAAGGCACAAGAGGAGTATAAGAATCATTTTTGCAATATAATTCTAAGAAGAAATAATAAAATAGGGGATCCTGTGAGCAACTATGCCTAAAAGACTGCAGCTTGCACTAATCACTCCCTAATCACCGAGTGTGAAAAACGAAATATAATCTAAAAAGTGCTGCTCAGTGTGCAAAAAGGTGTACATGATATTGTGAACTAAGTGAGATATATAAATATTATATAAATAAATAAAATAATTAACAAATCATAGATGGGACAAAAATAGATGGGACAATGCAAATTTGTGCGATAAGTGCTTAATCGCTAAAGCATATATGAAAACATTTGTAAAGGGTTCCTCCCAAAAATTGTGAACTAAGACCCCGTTCACACTGGGGCGAGCCGACTTTGCCGGGCGACCTGTGAAGTTGCGGCGCGCAGCTCGCACTGCGACCTCGGAGCGGCCGGCACGGACTTCATATAATTGAAGTCAATGCAGGTCGCTCCGGGTCGCCCCAAAGAAGCTCCGGACCCTTTTTCTAAGTCGGAGCGACTTGTGTCGCTCCTATTAGAACGGGTCCACAGCTTCTCTATGGCGAGCGACCTACGGCGACCTGTCAGCCGACCAGGTCGCCTGACAGGTCGCCCCAGTGTGAACCGGCTCTTAGTGAAATGTATAAATAAATAAATGAATAAATAAATAAATAAACTTAATTAATAAAACATAGATGGGACAATAATAAATCAGACAATGCAAATTCATGCGATTAGGTGCTAAATCACTGAAGTATATATGGAATCAAATGTGAAGAGTCCCTTCCAAAAATGAATAAACAGACAGTATCAATCACCAGTGATGGATTGTGATACAAAAATATAATAGGTGTACATGATATTGGGAACTAAGTGAGCTATATAAATATTATATAAATAAATAAAATAATAAACAAATCATAGGTGGAACAAAAATATATCAAACAATGCAAATTCGTGCGATAAGTGCTTAATAGCTAAAGCATATATGAAAACATTTGTGAAGGCTTCCTCCCAAAAATTGTGTGAACTAAGTGAAATATATAAATAAATAAATGAATATAAAAAACTTAATTAATAAAACATAGATGAGACAATAATAAATCAAACAATACAAATTCATGTGATTAGGTGCTAAATAACTGAAGCATATATAGAATCAAATGTGAAGAGTCCCTTCCAAAAATGAATAATCAGACAGTCCCAATCAACAGTGATGGATTTTGATACAGAAATATAATTGCGGCTTGTCGGGTGTGTCACCTCCACTCCCATGACCCCCAAAGAGTGGGTGCTCACCTCACTGACACTCGCCTGACACCTCCCCATCGGCGATCGGAGGCTTACCACAGCGGCTCAAATGCTGTATCGGATCGTACAGAAACAGGTGCATGCTCGGCCATCCATCATCCCATGCCATTTGAACATACTCTGCATGAATAGAGTGGTGCACTCTGGCACCCATAGCATGTGAGTGGAATTCATTATTTTAATAAAGTCGTTTTCATCAGATGTTATTTGCACTAAGGATGTTTGTTTTTTTTTAACAGCTGATGTTATACACCTAATATTGGGAGTCTGGATCGAACAAGGAATAAAGGAGATTATACATCACAGCCCTGTGAGGGTATATCTGCGTATTTGGACCAAGCTTAATTGCAAAGTCACATTCAGGGAGGTGAGCACCCATCCTTTGGGGGTCACAAGAGTGGAGGTGATGCACCTGACAAGCCGCTATTATATTTCTGTATCACAATCCATCACTGGTGATTGGGACTGTCTGATTATTCATTTTTGGAAGGGACTCTTCAGATTTGATTCTATATATGCTTCAGTGATTTAGCACCTAATCGGATGAACTTGCATTGTTTGATTTATTATTGTCCCATCTATGTTTTATTAATTACGTTTATTTATTAATTAATTTATTTATATATTTCCTTAAGTGCCGGTTCACACTGTTCCGACTTGTCAGGCGACTTGGTCGCCCGACAAGTCGTGCTCCATTCTGTGTAATTGGAACCGTCCTAATAGGAGGGACTCAAGTCGCTCCGACTTAGAAAAAGGTTCCTGCACTACTTTTGGGCGAAGTCGGAGCGACTTGCATTGACTTCCATTATGTGAAGTCGGTGCAAGCTGCGCCGAAGTCGCGGTGCACGGCGACTTCATTAAGTCGGCCCGAAGTCGTGTCGCTATAGTGTGAACGGACACTTAGTTCACAATTTTTGGGAGGAACCCTTTGCAAATGTTTTCATATAAGCTTTAGCGATTAAGCACTTATTGCACAAATTTGCATTGTTACATAGTTACATAGTTAGTGAGGTTGAAAAAAGACACAAGTCCATCCAGTTCAACCCATGATGCGTGTGTGTTTGCTTTTAACCGTACATTGTGTACCCCTGTATGTTGTGGTCTTTAAGGTGTACATCTAATAGTTTTTTGAAACTATCTATGCTCCCCGCTGATACGACTGCTTGTGGAAGAGAATTCCACATCCTTACCGCTCTTACAGTGAAGAACCCCTTACGCACTTTAAGGTTAAACCGCCTTTCCTCAAGTTTTAGTGAGTGGCCACGTGTCTTATTGTATTCCCTTTCTCTGAATAGTTTGTTCCTTATGCTAGGGTCGCCAGTACAGTATTTGTACATTGATATCATATCCCCCCTCAATCGTCTCTTCTCCAGAGAGAATAGGTTCAGTGCTTGTAGTCTTTCCTCATAGCCGATGTCCTCCATTCCCCTAATTATTTTTGTTGCCCTCCTCTGGACTTTCTCCAGTTCCAGCACATCCTTCCTGCGGACCGGTGCCCAGAACTGGACAGCATACTCCAGATGTGGCCGGACCAGAGTCTTGTAGAGCGGGAGAATAATCTCTTTATTTCTGGAGTGAATCCCCCTTTTTATACATCCCAGTATTCTGTTGGCTTTGCTTGCGGCGGCTTGGCATTGCATGCCACTGCCAAGCCTGTTGTCTACCAGTACCCCCAAGTCCTTTTCCATCCTAGACTCACCCAGAGGTTCACCCCCTAGTGAATAGCTTGCTTTCTGGTTTCTGGCACCCAAGTGCATTACTTTACATTTTTCTACATTAAACCTCATCTGCCATGTGGTTGCCCACCCCGTTATTTTGTTCAGGTCTGCTTGCAAGATTTCCACATCCTGCATAGAAGATATTGGCATGCCTAATTTAGTATCATCTGCAAATACTGAGATTGTACTAGATATCCCCTCCTCTAGATCATTTATGAATAAATTAAACAGGATTGGTCCCAGGACAGAACCCTGGGGGACCCCACTTTCCACACCCGCCCAATCCGAGTACTCCCCATTAATCACCACCCTCTGGACTCTCCCCTGGAGCCAGGTCTCTATCCAGGTACTCACCTTATGATCCATACCTACCTTCCTTAGTTTGTACAGTAAGCGTTTGTGAGGAACGGTGTCAAAGGCCTTTGCGAAGTCCAGATACACCACATCCACAGGCTTACCTTTATCTAGGTGGCAGCTCACTTCATCGTAGAAGGTTAACAGATTGGTTTGGCACGAACGATTTTTCATGAATCCATGCTGATTTCTACTTATAATACCATTTTCATTACTAAAGTCTTGTATGTGGTCCCTTATCATCCCCTCCAAAATTTTGCAGACTACTGATGTTAGGCTGACCGGCCTATAGTTACCCGGGATATATCTCGGCCCCTTTTTAAATATTGGTACCACGTTGGCTTTTTTCCAATCAGCTGGCACCATACCCGTCTGTAAACTATCCTTAAAGATCAAGAATAATGGTCTGGCAATCACCTGGCTGAGCTCATTAAGAACCCTCGGGTGCAAGCCATCCGGTCCCGGGGATTTATTTATGTTAAGTTTCTCTAGTTTAGCTCTAAGTCTATCCTCTGTTAGCCATGGCGGCACTTCCTGAGGTGTATTATTTAGTTCGGCCTTACAAGCGGGTTTCGTGTAGCCCCCCGATTCCTTTGTGAAGACTGAAGAAAAGAAATTATTTAACACTTCCGCCTTTTCTCTGTCCTCAGTGGCCATTTTTCCTTTATCATCTTTTATGGGGCCAATGTGCTCTGGCCTGGCTTTCTTACTGTTTATATACTTAAAGAACTTCTTGGGGTTCTTTTTGCTCTCCTCCGCTATTTGTCTCTCGTGTTCTATTTTAGCCGCCCTGATTTCATCTTTACATTTCTTATTACACTCTTTGTAGTGCTTAAATGCTGCCAATGACCCCTCAGTCTTGTATTTTTTTGAAGGCCTTTTCTTTAGCTCTAATATACATTTTAATGTTGGAGTTTAGCCACCCAGGGTTTAGTTTTGCTCTTTTAAATTTATTTCCCTGTGGAATGCACTGGCCCACTCCCTTGTTAAGTATGCTCTTGAAGCACTCCCATTTTTCCTCCGTGTTCTTTGTTCCCAGGGTTCTATCCCATTTGATATTTTCTAGCAGCGAGCGCAGTTTAGGGAAATTGGCTCTTGTGAAATTCAGTGTCCTTATATTACCCTTGTGTTTCCTATTACTGTAATTAATACTGAAACCAATTGACCTATGGTCACTGTTCCCTAAGTTGTCCCGTATTTCTATATCCGTGATCAGGTCTGTATTGTTGGTAATCAGTAGGTCAAGTACCGCATTGCTTCTTGTCGGTGCATTCACCATCTGACCCATGAAATTGTCCTGCAAAACATTTAGGAACTGCCGAGCCTTGGCTGAGTGTGCGGTTCCTTCTGCCCAGTCTATATCTGGATAATTAAAGTCCCCCATTATAATGACATTTCCCATCCTTGCTGCCAATCCTATCTGTAACATGAGGTCCGCCTCACCCTCCTCCCTCTGGTTGGGGGGCCTATAGCATACGCCCAATATTACCTTCCCCGCCGTGCCTTCCCTTTGAAGCTCTACCCATAGGGATTCTGCCTCGTCCATAGCTCCATTATTAATATCATCCCTCATATTTACCTGTATACTGTTCTTAATATACAAACATACCCCTCCCCCTTTTTTACTTTCTCTATCTCTGCGATAAAGGGAATACCCCTGAATGGACGCCATCCAGTCATGAGAGCTGTCAAACCAAGTCTCAGTTATCCCCACAAAATCTAAGTCCTCCTCAAATATCAGCAGCTCCAGCTCTCCCATCTTGTTGGCCAGGCTTCTGGCATTGGTATACAAACCTCGTAATTTTGATCGGTTATATTTATCCTCTTTTGATGTTTTTAGGCTGCTCTCTTGATTTTTCCCCGTACCCACCCTGGGTATAGGAGCTCCGCACACCCTATCGCTAATGCCCCCATTTCTGCCCTCTGAAACTTGCTTTCCACTGGGTAATTCTACATCTGTACCCTCCCCCCCATTCCCTAGTTTAAAAGCCCCTCTAACTTTTCGGCCATCCTCGCACCCAGTACGGCTGCACCCACCCCATTTAGGTGCAATCCGTCCCTACCAAAGAGCCGGTGACCGACTGAGAAGTCGGCCCAGTTCTCCAGGAACCCGAAACCCTCCTTACTACACCAGCTCCTCAGCCACTCGTTAACTTCCCTAATCTCCCGCTGCCTCTCTGGTGTGGCTCGAGGTAAAGGTAGTATTTCGGAAAATATTACCTTGGAGGTCCTAGTCCTCAACTTAGCGCCTAAGTCCCTGAAATCGTTTAGGACTCTCCGTCTTCCTCTGCCTATGTCATTGGTACCCACGTGTACCATGACAGCTGGGTCTTCCCCAGCCCCACCCAATAATCTGTTCACCCGATCCGCTATGTGCCGAACCCGAGCGCCCGGCAAACAACAGACTGTTCGGCACACACGGTCTTTGTCACAGATTACACTGTCTGCCCTTCTAATAATTGAGTCCCCTACCACCAGCACCTGTCTTTCCTTTCCCTTTCTCCCAGCCTCACTGGAGGAGTTCTTCCCCTGGCAGCTAGGGGCGTCGCTCTGCTCCAGCAATGCTGGTCCCTGACTGGTTTCCCCAACATCACACAACGGGGCGTATCTATTGGGGTGCTCCAGCCCAGGATCAGCCTCCTTGCCTTGTTCCCTTCTACCCCTCCTAACTGTCACCCCTCTACTCTGCTCTGATGCCTGCACCTCCGATACTCCGCCCACCTCTGTGCAGACCCCTGCCTGCACCTGATTGGTACAATCCTGGCTCTCCTCCGGCATGGACATTCGTCTCAGTGTTGCCAGCTGCTTCCCTAGATTCAGGACCTGAGCTTCCAGGGAAGCAACGTGCTCACATTTTGCACATTTGTATTCGCCTTCGATCACATGACCGAGGAACGCATACATATCACAAGATGTACACCGAGTCGCATCTCCACATCCGCCGGGCATTGTACCTACTATCTAATCTAATGGGGATTCAGTAATTTAAGCCTATCCTATGTGGCTATTTCCTGGCTTCCTAACGCTACCTTCTCACCCTCTGGTATTCCGCTCCACTCACTTGACACTCAGTTGCACAACACTCACAATCTCACAGCCAGGTCAGACGCACAACACTGAGTCGCACCGCCCGGTCAGACGCACAACCCTCAGTCGCACAGCCCGGTCAGACGCACAACACTAAGTCGCACAGCCCGGTCAGACGCACAACACTAAGTCGCACAGCCCGGTCAGACGCACAACACTAAGTCGCACAGCCCGGTCAGACGCACAACACTAAGTCGCACAGCCCGGTCAGACGCACAACACTAAGTCGCACAGCCCAGTCAGACGCACAACACTAAGTCGCACAGCCCAGTCAGACGCACAACACTAAGTCGCACAGCCCGGTCAGACGCACAACACTAAGTCGCACAGCCCGGTCAGACGCACAACACCGAGTCGCACAGCCCGGTCAGATGCACAACACCGAGTCGCACAGCCCAGTCAGATGCACAACGCTGAGTCGCACAGCCCGGTCAGACGCACAACGCTGAGTCGCACAGCCTGGTCAGACGCACAACACCAAGTCGCACAGCCCGGTCAGACGCACAACGCTGAGTCGCACAGCCCGGTCAGACGCACCACGCTGAGTCGCACAGCCCGGTCAGACGCACAATGCTGAGTCGCACAGCCCGGTCAGACGCACAACACTAAGTCGCACAGCCCGGTCAGACGCACAACACCGAGTCGCACAGCCCGGTCAGACGCACAACACTGAGTCTCACAGCCCGGTCAGACGCACAACACTGAGTCGCACAGCCCGGTCAGACGCACAACCCCGATCGCACAGCCCGGTCAGACGCACAACCCCGAGTCGCACAGCCCGGTCAGACGCACAACCCCGAGTCGCACAGCCCGGTCAGACGCACAACGCTCAGGTAGTAACAGGTACTCCCAGATACTCAGGTACTCACAGATACTCAGGTACTCACAGGTACTCACAGATACTCAGGTACTCACAGATACTCAGGTACTCACAGATACTCCCAGATACTCAGGTACTCACAGGTACTCCCAGATACTCAGGTACTCACAGGTACTCCCAGATACTCAGGTACTCACAGGTACTCAGGTACTCACAGATACTCAGGTACTCACAGATACTCACAGATACTCAGGTACTCACAGGTACTCAGGTACTCACAGATACTCCCAGATACTCAGGTACTCACAGATACTCCCAGATACTCAGGTACTCACAGGTACTCACAGATTCTCAGGTACTCACAGGTACTCACAGATACTCACAGATACTCAGGTACTCACAGATACTCACAGATACTCAGGTACTCACAGATACTCAGGTACTCACAGGTACTCAGGTACTCACAGATACTCCCAGATACTCAGGTACTCACAGATACTCCCAGATACTCAGGTACTCACAGATACTCCCAGATACTCAGGTACTCACAGGTACTCAGGTACTCACAGATACTCACAGGTACTCACAGATTCTCAGGTACTCACAGGTACTCGCAGATACTCAGGTAGTAACAGGTACTCACAGGTACTCAGGTACTACACTACACCCTCAGTCAGTGTACAATCTCAGTCACCAGTCTTACTTACCTAGTGTATGTCCCTTTAAGTCTGACTCTAGCAGTTCCTGGCTTTTTTTTTTTTTTTTTTTCCCTCAGACGGTCAGTCTCCGCTCTGCACCCGCCTCCCTCTGTCACTTCCCGGTCAGCCTTTGCTCCGCTAGTCTCCTCTGCTCCCTCTCTGTCGGGGGGGGGGGGGGTCCGCACCACTCGCCGCCCGCCGCAAAAAAAAAAAAAAAAAAAAAAAAAAAGCCAGGAACTGCTAGAGTCAGACTTAAAGGGACATACACTAGGTAAGTAAGACTGGTGACTGAGATTGTACACTGACTGAGGGTGTAGTGTAGTACCTGAGTACCTGTGAGTACCTGTTACTACCTGAGTATCTGCGAGTTGTATATATTGTTAGATATATTTTTGTCCCATCTATGATTTATGAATTATTTTATTTATGTATATAATATTTATATATCTTACTTAGTTCACAATCTCATGTACACCTTTTTGCACACAACGCAGCACTTTTTAGAGTATATCCAAGAAGAAATAATCAATTATAATTCAACGTTATAATTTTAGGCCAAAGAAATTTGTCAAAGGTCTCTAAAAGTACCGAAAATACAAAGGAAATACCTAAAAAAACCTCCTTAAGGTGTGGGACTTAAAATGATACCAAAGTGGAATACTGTCACAGGATTCAGAACAGAAATTCTTGGTATCTAAAAGGCGAATAAATAAAATGTGCTAAATAGCTTCCTTTACTGCAAGCCACAAGGATGCCTAAGACAGAAAACAATGTCTTTAAAACAAGAACAAAACTAATTTGGTACAAATTGGATTCATTTCACAGGGTCACCATGTGCTTCGGCAAATTGGCTGCAGAACACACATCCTTATATACCGTCACAGAGGGGCACGGACTTAAAAAGCCCCACTGCGCATGCCCAGTCCCGCCCCTATGTCACGCACATGTGCATCGGATTGCTGCCATAATGCCCTGAACAGATCCAGCACTTGAAAAGCTTGCCGGACCGAGGGGGAAAAAAAACGTCAGAATAGCAGAAAACAGACAATGCACTACCTACTGTAAGAAAGTAATGACAAAGAGTCAGCTTGACAGAGACCTTGGGAGAGACTAAAAAAACATCTCTCTCCCCATATCAGAATCACTGATACCCATGGGGGTATTAGGCTGGTTGGGCCCAGAAGGGAATATCCAGATAAAACACTTAAAGAAGCACATTTAGTATGAAATGCGTTCTCTCTCTCTCTCTCTCCCTTTCTCCCGTGTATACTTTTGTACAAATTGGTGCTTTTATGGCCTGTGTATGATTCATTCGGGAAATACCTGCAGATTAAGGGAGTTCAGCCTTCCAGATTCTGCTCTTGCATAAAGGTGAAACATGTTGAGTTGACCACATTGAGTTATTACTGGAGGTATACAGTACATCACTTTCATGTCTATGTACGCTTACATTGCAACTGATTGGTCGTTTAGATACATTTTATATTTATTTTTATTCCTTTTTCAGATGAGCGTAAAATTGTGATTTTTTTATATTATTTTGTATAGGCACATGTTTCTGGCACCTTTAAAGTCCCAATATTTGATATATTTTTGGTGTGATAGGTAAGTAATACTGTAGTTATTGCAGGGATACCAATCGAGGTGCTTAGTCAGTGTTCTAACCTGAAGTCATGGGCACTAATCACACCTAGAGTAACAGGAGCCCCACTAAAATACAGGCAACCATACTAAAAGTCTACGCTGGTTGAATACATGTGAGGGATCAGCCCCATTAATGCAGAACACACAGAAATTGACAGAAATTCAGAGCCCTCTTAACCTGTCTGATTTGTGTCAGTCTGACTTTGGAAAAAGGTTCTTGCAATACTTCGATCTGATTTCAGCCCATTGAATATCATTAAATTCGTATCCAAGTCGGATCAGCATCTTAACTGATCCAACTTGTGACATGCGACTTTGTGCTCTGAGGCAATGTTAGCACTGTAAAATGTATTGAATAAAAAAATAAAAAAATCCATACCAGACCCAAGTTTCACTCTCAAGTCGGATTCTGTTCATTAAAGTCTGACCGATGTCTGACCGCTGTTGCAGAGCAAAGTCGGATCAGAAGTCGTGGGACTTTTATGTTGGAACAGTGTAAACCTGGCCAAAGTCAGATGGGCCAGAATGGCTTTACATTTTCTCCCTGCTAGTTTACGTGAAACATTTTGTGACCATGTTTGTAAATCACAAAATGTTGAGTGCAGTGCTGTTAAAGTGACATTAAGCTCTGGTTAACAAAAAAAATAAAAAATCTATTCAAGTATGTATACCCTATTATAAAGTAAGTACTTTCTGTTACTCTCAGTCTCCCCCAAATATCCAAATTTCTTCTTTGTTTGTTGCTTGTCTTCTAGTGGGACTAGAGACTATGAATTATGAGATTTGTAGTGTGCATAGAGAAGTACACATGACCCCAAGTAACGTGTCCTTCTTGTTCCAAACAATCGGAAGTGAGCTGGAAAAGGAGATATTCAGGAGCCAATGTAGGATGTTACAAGGAGGCAGAAAATACAGTTAGAAGCTATTTCATGAAAACTAGATTAAAGGGCAATTAAATAATGGATGTGTATACATTGTTTTTAGAGAATAAGGACATCACTTTAGGAGTTGCTATTGCCAAATGAGTGTACAATATATGGCCACAGTTTGGTGAACATCTGACCATCACGCCAATATGAGCCTGTGGGCATCCCCTTACGTAACTATGGCAATAATATGGAGTTGGGAGGGAATAACAGACTCCATTGTTTTGGGAAGCATCCCGAGATGTTGCCACATGCCTGTGGAAATATGTGCCAATTCAACCAAAATAGTTTCTGGATATTATTGTTGGACAAGAAAACTTGGCTCACAGTTGGTGTTCCAATTCATTCTAAAAGGAGTTCTATGGGGTGAAGGTCAGGGCTCTGTGCAGGCTGCTCAGGTTTCTCCAAATCTGACCTGTCAAACATGGTCTTTATGGATCTGACTTTGATCCCAGAGGCAAAGCCCTGATGGAACAAAAAGAGCATACCCCAAATGGTTGCCGATAATTTAGAAGTGCACATTTGTCTAAAATGCCTCTATGATAATCTGTATGTCTGTTTGCTTTAACCTTGATAGCACACTTCACTGGAATTTACATACTTTTGCTACAGAGGTGGGTTTGATGGTCAGATGTCCAAAAACTTTTAGTCATATAGTGTGTGTTCCAACATTTAAAGAGGTAGTATACCCTTCTTACAACTCTTTCTCATTTTTTTTTTCCCCTTCAATAATTTTATTATTTTTTATTATATTATATATCTATAATGAATGAATATATATTGACTCGAAGGTTGCTCCTCATATACATTATCATTGGATGTACATATGCATTTTAGACATGCACAGTTCCAGAGTTCAAGGCTCAAATCAAATACTTAATAATGTTTTTGCTTACGGCAAACCCTTCATTAAGTCATATTAGTATACAGTGGGCATTTTTTTTTTTTTTTTACTTTACTGACCTTTTAGTTTCCAACTAAGCATATTAGAGATTTAGGAGTGGAAGATTCATGCATTATTCAAATGTCAGAACTAACTCTTGCGAATATATATGCAGATCTTTATACACCACAATTACACGAATAACTAAATTTGTGAACATTTTCAGAGTGAAACCATACATAAACTGTACAGTGAAACACGGGCAGTATTATTATTATGATTTTGCCATGGTAAATGTAAAATGTTTAATTAAAGTCCAACTCTGGAAAACTTAACAATGATCCCTTGTAGTGTGCACACACTGCAAGGAGTCATTGTTGTTTAGTCTAGAGTAGAGTCAAGCAGTTTTGCTGCATGAGATTCTTTTTAAGTTTCCTGAGGTTTGGCTTTAGGACATTATCAGACCATGTTTTCGCTTCACTATAGTTATTTATTGAGGCAGTTGTACACAATACATACTACATTGGATTGAAAGTAAATTTTATCTTGTTTTCAATATATTGTATTACTTTGGTTTATTTGTGTAAGTAACCATTAATCTGGGTTTGGCATCCCAAGTGAGCACAGCATTAGCCTTACCCACATCTTATACTCTAGGAACAATGACATAAATAGATTTTCCCCTGCTTCTGGCAACTGAAAAGGAAAATGATCTTTACGCAGAGTTAGCTTTATTCTATCAAGTAAAAATCTTTACCATAGCTTTAATAATGCCTGAAACCTTTCTGTCTTTGATGAATCAAATGATCACACAAATGATAATATGACTTGATGGGCCATTTTTTAATATGCATTGGGTAATATCATACATTGATGAGCTGAGCCTCAGGAGTTTTAGTGTACTGCCAGAACTGAATAGGACATACAAAACATTCTTAACAGAAGTAGAAACTTTTTTGATATAGTGGAAACATTAAAAATAGGTAATAGGGATAGCTATGCTTCATATACATTGACTCATATAACTGTCACTTATTTGTCTACAATATCTTTCAACTCTCTGCTCTGTCAACTGCTGCATCCTGTGTGCCAGAGTAACTGCCATTTATTGAACTAATAGAAAATGAGCACATTGAGTGATAGCACAGGCTAAAGGGAAGCAATATAAAAGAAGATTGAAGACACATTACTAGGAACTACACATTTGTTTAAATACTATTAAAGGAAAAGAAGGCCCAAAGCCCTATTATAATTTAAAAGAATATATTATCTCTGATTATAAAATTAACATTCACATATACATAGGATGACAGACATTGGCAGATGGAAACTTTAGGAAATATTGTAAGACCGCAGAGTATTTAAAGCTGATGGGCGCATACTGCTAGACACATTAACAGTAAATGACTGACAGATATATTAGGGCAAACTGCTTGATAAAAATGATTCCATCTGTGGAGCCAGGAAAAAGACCCACGCTAAAATGGCAGTTGTTGGAACTGCATGGTGTTTGCATTGTTTTATTGAGCCTTAACCACTTTAGGACCCCGCGCGGTAATACTACTGCGGCAGTGCGGCACGATACCGCTCAGCCACGTAGTATTAACGTCATGCACGATCGCGGCTCCAGAGCGCGCTCCCGCGCGCCGCGGGTCCCGATACCGATGGCATTCGGTAGGGAACCGATCAATCACCAGATACTGACCAATGATTTTTGGTCAGTGTCTGTAGATCGGCCCCCACCAATGGCAATCTGTCCCCTGTCTGTGTAATGTAAACACAGACAGGGGAAGTGATGTCACTGTCCCTCCTGAAGTCCTTTCGGTTCCAGGAGAGAGACAGAGACACACCAAAAACGTGAGTTTCCACCAACACTACACTGACACACCTCACATAGGCACATTTAACCCCTTCATCACCTCTGATCACCCCCTGATCACCCCCAAACCCCTCACAGTGAACACTATATACAGTGGTATACAGATATTTTACTGATCACTGTAAAAGTGTCACTTGTGAGCGTAGTTTGCGCCTGCGTTAGGCCCAAATAGGGTTAGGGTACCCACCACCTATCCCCTAATAAAGTTTTTACCCCTTGATCAGCCCCAGTTAACCCCTTCACTACCTATTACTCTGTGCACTAAATACAGTATATAGGTAAATACTGATCACTGTATTTAGTGTCACTAGTGACCCTAATTTGCGCTTGCGCTAAGCCCATATAGGGTTAGGGCACCCGCCACCTATTCCCTAATAAACTTTTAACCGCTTGATCTTCCCCAGTTAACCCCTTCACTCCATATAAAACAGTGCACTAATATATACAGTATATCAGATAACTACTGATCACTGTATTTAGTGTCACTGGTGACCCTAATTTGCGCTTGCGCTAGGCCCGAATAGGTTTAGGCCACCCGCCATCTATCCTCTATAAAGGTTTAACCCCTTGATCTCCCCCAGTTTAACCCCTTCACTTCCCTGTCACAGTGTTGGGTAGTGAGGAGTAAAATCAAAAATTTACGCCATTAGAAAACCTAAAGATGGAGATTGATTTTCGGGGTCCCGTACACAGCTAGGCTCCCAAAAAGTCTCACATATGTGGTATCCCTGTACTCAGGAGAAGCAGCAGAATATATTTTGGGGTGTAATTACACATATACCCATGGCATGTGTGAGAAATTTATCTTTTAGTGACAACTTTGTGTTAAAAAAAAAAAATTATTTTTTTTATTCATTTTTCAAACACCTGTGACAAAAAAATTTAATATTCAATGAGCTCAACATGCCTCTCAGAACATTCCTTAGGATGTCTACTTTCCAAAAAGTGGTAATTTGGGGGGGTCTTGCACTGCCCTGCCATTTTAGCACTTCATGAATTGAGATAGGCAGTCAGAAATTAAAGCTGCGTAAAATTTCAGTATTTACACCATAGTTTGTAGACGCTATAACTTTTGCGCAAACCAATAAAAATACGCTCATTGAATTTTTTTTTGTCAAAGACATGTAGCTAAATATATTTTGGCCAAAAAAAATGACATAAATTGAGTATATTGGATATTTTTTAAAAGACAAAGTTGAAAATGTCATTTTTTTGCTAAATTTTCGCTCTTTTTTTATTAATATCGCAAAAAATAAAAAGCGCAGAGGTGATCAAATACCACCAAAAGAAAGCTCTGTTTGTGGGAAAAAAAGGACGTAAATTTCGTTTGGGTACCACATTGCATGACCGCACAATTGTCAGTTAAAGTTGCACAGTGCCGAAGCACAAAAAGTGGTCTGGACGGAAGACAGCAAAATCCTCCGGTGGTAAAGTGGTTAAAGTGATCGTTGCTCAATGGGCACATGTAGACAACTTTAGATCTTTTACTTTTCAAAATATTAATGATGTCTGTTTATGGTATTTATCAGTACTGAGGCTTCAAATGCAACATTTTCTAAAAAAAAAAGAGCATCTCTAGTGCACATACAGATACTGATTCAGCTGTAGCGTGTCTTATACCCGAACTGCTGTTTTTTCCCATTAAAATAAATCCAGGGTATACTTTGTCTTTTGCACTTTTTTGAGACATCATCCTGATAAAAATAAAGGGTCAGATAAAGGGATTGTAACGTCTGTTTTTCTTTCAATAACTGCTCTGTGCAGTTGGTTTTGCACAGAGCAGCCTGGATCCTCCTCTTCTCCGGTCCCTCTTTGACTCTCCTGGCCCCTACCTTCCTTTGAGTGCCCCTACAGCAAGCAACTTGCTTTGGGGCCACCCGAGCCAAGCCATAGCTCAGTGTATCTATTCAGACACGGAGCTCTGGTTTGGCCCTGCCCCCTCTCTCCTCATTTGCTAACTGACTTTGATTGACAGCAGCGGTAGCCAATGGTACCGCTGCTGTATCTTAGCCAATGAAGAGGGGAGTCCTGAATGGCTGAGACAGTAATGGACACCGCTAGATCAAGAGGGGGCTCAGGTAAGCAATGGGGGGGCGGGGGGGGGCTGCTGCACACAGAAGTTTTTTTTAATCTTAATGCATAGAATGCATTAAGAAAAAAAAACTTCTGACTTTTCAACCCCTTTAAGCAAAGCATAGGGTGAATGGGAAGTTACATAGTTAGTCAAGTTGAAATAAGACACAAGTCCATCTGGCTCAACCAATAAACAAAAAAAACAGTAAAGAAAACCCAACCATATAATCTCATGTACACAATCCTATACCCATAGTTGATCCAGAGGAAGGCGGAAAAAAACCCCAGCAAAGCATGATTCAATTTGATACAGCAGGGGGAAAAAAATCCTTCCTAATCCCCCGAGAGGCAATTGGATATTCCCTGGATCAACTGTACCTATAAATATTAGTACCCACTTATATTATGTACACCTAGGAAAGAATCCAGGCCTTTTTTAAAGCAATCTAGTGAGCTAGCCAGAACCACCTCTGAAGAGAGTCTATTCCACATTTTCACAGCTCTTACAGTGAAGAAACCTTTCCGTATTTGGAGACAAAATCTGTTTTCTTCTAGACGTAAAGAGTGCCCCCTTGTCATCTGTGTTGACCTTAAAGTGAATAACTCAACAACAAGTTCACTATATGGACCCCTTATGTATTTATACATGTTGATCATATCCCCCCTTAATCTCCTCTTCTCAAAAAAAAGAATAAATTCATTTCCTCTAATCTTTCCTCATAGCTGAGCTCCTCCATGCCTCTTACCAGTGTGGTTGCCCTTCACTGCACTTTTTCCAGTTCCCCGCTATCCTTTTTAAGAACTGGTGCCCAAAACTGAACTGTATATCCCAGATGAGGTCTTACTAATGATTTGTACAGGGGCAAAAGTATATCTCTCTCTCCAGAGTCCATGCCTCTGTTAATACAAGAAATGACTTTGCTTGCTTTGGAAATCGCAGCTTGGCATTGCATGCATGGGAAGTGAAACTTGCATGGGAAGTGAAACTTAATATAATATATCCAAGAAGGATAAAAAAAAAAAATCATTTATGATACATAGAGGCTCATTTATAAAGCAACAGTGCGGCCTTACTACAGCCATACTGCTGTTTGGAATTTAAAAGAAAATACATGATTATAAAGCAAAGTGCTGTGCTTTATAAATGCAAGTTTCATTTTGCTTGCTTTGTGGCTCCAAAGTAAGTCCCATTCAAATTAATGAATTGGAAAAGAAAAACTTTGGAGAACTCATGAGATTTGCCTTTTCCCCAATCACCGAGTGTTCTCAACAGTGTTATGCATAGATTACTCCATTGGACACCACGCTTTGCATTTTACAAATGAGACATAGAATGCAAAGAAGAGTGTGGCATAAACACTGTGGTATAGACAGTGATATCAGCTCTCCTTTAAAAATCTTCCCCTTAGAGATTTAGGCTCTACACACACTGGGCATAATAAAACTCCAGTTTCCTCATTTAGAACATTTCTGAACATATGTTTTGGCGCGTTTAGCAGTGTTTAGTGTTTTTTTTTCTGCTAGAAAGCTCCAATCAAAAACACAAACCAAAAAGGTTTTTTTTTTCTTGCCTCTAAACACTGAACTTAAAATATAAAAATAAAAACTTAAAATATGCCTCTAATTGTCCTAATGTGCATGGACACATAGGATTACATTGAGCTGCTTCTACAGGCAAGACACAAAGCTCTTGTAGAAGCAGAATTTTTTAAGCCAGTGTGCATGGACCCTTAGACTAGCCATACACGGTTTGACCCAGCTGAGATTTGAACAATTTATGGGCAGGCTAAATGTACCAAGTTGATCGATCAATCAACTTGGGTACAACCAGCCTGCTGGATTTGCTTGTGATTATGGCAAGTGGCTGCTATATCCGCTAGCATAGCAATAATCACTTTCTTCTCCCCCGCCAGGAGAAGACAAGTGCTCGACAGGAGGGGAATTGAGCAAATTTCTTTGCTGCAGCCTGTAATTACCCGCAATTTCCCCATACATGGATAAAGCATTCACTCAGAGACAATCAGTCAAATTTAATGCATACTAGAAAATGTTTGCAGTGTTAAAAAAAGCTATTTTTTCAATGACAGTGGACATGCTCTCTTCAATTAAAGATAAATTATGATGGTTTTTGGTCAATTGTATATCTTTCCTACAGGATACACTGACAATATTGATATCGCTGATCATTATGGGTTTCTATCAGCTTCCATCTATTTACCCTTGGACTCCCTCTTTTTATTGAAATAACAAGATTTGCTGTCCAAGCAGGAATTTGTCATTTTTATTTACCTAATCAAATCTCAATAAATTTGAGTTTGTGCTACTGAGTTCTGTAAACAGCCTTTTTTTTTTTTAACAGAGCAGATATAAATAGACAAACATGTGAAAAGCAGCCTGGAGATGCATCTTTTCAGTAGAAATAATAATATGAAATATTCATGTGTACTATTTCATATTTTCTTGACAAAAAAAATATAAATATTTATTTATTTATAATTAGAAAGGTATAATCAGAACAGTCCATTAAGTTATAACACATAGTCAGTGTAACACTGTTAAAAATGACAGTTAGATGCTACTTTTGATACGCTGCTTTAAAGTTTTGATAGGTTGACTTTAAGATAAACTTATTTTAATCATTACTGAATATTATGCTGCTAAGAATTTGTAACTATAACCTGATTTATGGGCAATATTTATTTTACTTTCTGGCCTTACTCCTTGCCCAAGGACAAAAAGCTTTAGCAAGCAAAACAGATAAAATATATCCCTGGGTAAATGGACATTTAGAAACATAAAAATATGACTTCCAAACTTGGTCGTTTATCAACTCTTCCAGCTGCGAAACTGGGGCAAACTGCATTAAATCTATCTTGTAAAAGCATCCCAATTGAAATCAATGAGATGTTATATAAAGTGCAGTATTTTTACCTCGGTGTGTTGTAGGGAAGACATTGATAAATGACAGCACTATGCAGTTTCACTGCCTTCTTCAGCAGACTGTGAAACTGCATTCCTGTTTCTGCTCATATCTTATAAAATGAGTCTTCTTTAGCAATGAACTAGTGTATTTTCCTGTATATGGTAGGATTCAATATTAATTATATTTGCATTTATCTTAAAATCACATGTGTTTTAAAATTCTAATGCATTATTTTTTATTTGTATATTAAGCTAATTCCTCTACAATTAAAACAGTCCAATGCCGAAGAGGATTTTTGTCTGCCTGCAACTACAGTCCCATTGCAAATACTCCCCCCGTCCATAAGCTAAATTGAGGTCTATATATTTGCTTTGACAGACAAACAATCCAGTCAGCTTCCAGTATACAAAACTTTTTGGTGACTTAATTTTTCCATTTATTACTTTAAATTAGACCTCTGGAAAATTGTGACACATATCTCATGAAGAATTACACTAGGGAGATGGAAAGGAGTTGATTAAATATTTAAGTTATTGTTATTTTTTATTGCTTTTGAACAGCTTCCTCTAGCAGCTATCCACTGACCAAAAGATTTAGAGCACCATTTGTTCTTACTGCAATTATTATTACAGGAAAGTTTCTGCCTATATGCTCAAAAAAAGGGGGTCTTATGAGGTAAAATTAGTGAATATTAAAGACTATGTAGTGGCAAAACTATTTTTTTTTTTTTTTGGATAGAATGGCGAAGGTTAGAACCCCTATCAGATTTTTTTTTCTTCCCTGCTGCAGAGATCTACCTTCTCTCTTGGTCCTGATGACTATTGTTTACAGGAAGTGATTGGAAATCCAACATTTTATTAAAAAGGAGGTAAGGGTACATCCTTCAATGGGGACACCTGCCTAAAAGCCAATCACCCTTTACTTACTTTGAAGATGTTTCCAACCACTACTGTTATATGTCCAGGACAAGAAGTGAAGGGAAATATCCCCAACAAGACAAAAACAAAAATAGGACAGCAGTGTTAGCCACTTCAATGCTGGGCACTTTCACCTCCTTCCTGCCCAGGCCAATTTTTTTTTTTTTTTAGCTTTCAGCGCTGTCACACTTTGAATGACAATGCTGTACCCAAACAAAATTTAGATCATGTTTTTGAGACAGATAGAGCTTTCATTTGGAAGTATTTAATCACCACTGAGTTTTTTATTTCTTGGTAAACAAATAAAAAAATTCTGAAAATCTTTCTGTTACAAATGTAAATAAGTAATTTTTCTCCTTCACTGATGTGCGCTGATGAGGCTGCACTGACGGGCACTTATAGGCTGCACTGATGGGCACTGATGAGGCAGCACTGATGGGCACTGATGAGGAAGCACTAATATGCAGCACTGATGGGCACTGATCTGCAGCACTGATAGATAGCACTGATAGGCGGCACTGATAGGGGCCTTTATGGGCACCGATAGGCGGCAATGATGGGCACTGATGGGCGGCACTGATGGGCACTGACAGGCAGCACTCATGAGGAGGCACTGACAGGCATCACTAATGAGCACTGAAAGACAGCACTGATGAGCACCGATTGCCATCACTGGTGGACTGATTGGCATCATTGGCAGGCACGGGTGGGTATTACTGGTAGGCACTGGCAGGCATCACTGATAAGACTGCACTGATAACAATGCATTGATCACTTTGCGTGAGTAGAGGAAAGCTGTTAACCGACACCTCCTATTTAAATTGTGATCAGCTGTGATTGGACACAGCTGATCAAATGGTAAAGAGCCTACGTCATAGGTTTTTTACTGTAGTCAGAGATGTGGTGTTTCCATGCGACAGCCCCCCCCCCCAGGGTTGTCCATGAATGGCTTGTTCTGAAGGATGTCATATGACATCTAGACAGAACAATGAAACCCCCATCTGGCCATCATTTTGCTATAGGCCGAGCGAAGGTGTTCGAGCTGAAGTTTAACCTGCTTTTTCTATCCCTGGTTCCTTCCCCACCCTCTCACCCACATGTTAACAAAAACTTTGAATAAAACCTGTTTTTATTACATACATTATTTTAGACCCAGTGATGTCATCAATGAGCCTAAGTACTTCCCGGTACAATTCCGGCAGATCATGGCTGGTGGGAGGGGCCAGCAAGGTACTGTATAAAGCTTTCTGAAAACATCACGGGACCTTGTTTTAGTACTCCTATCAAGAGCCCTCAGCCCTGATGCAAACAGTGGTTCTTGGAAGCATTTATGCAAATATCAATATCACCTAATGGGTGGATGTCAGTCTGAAGTAGTGGGAGTCCCTGGGCAGACTACATTTGCATGCACACCATCCTAGGTAATGCCTACATGTGGTTCTGAACCTCCACACTTGATAGAACTGAAAACCAATATTGTAAACAGGAGAGACAGAGACAGTAAGGCTGGAAATGAAAGAACTAGATAGTTCTTAATGTCCTCCACCCAGGAAAAGTGTCAGGCTCTTTCTGTGAGAAGCTCAGAGAAATTTCAGAATAGGAAAAGAGCCAGTACAAGTGTGTAACACTGAAGGTAAGGCTAGGACTCAGCTTTTCTGTTCCCTTATCTGAAACTAAAAATAGCTTTGGATACAATTTATATCATCAATTTCCTTAGGCAGGCATTTGCCTTGTGTTTTGCCATCAGCTCATTGCATGGTGTTTTGCATCATATGAAGATTTATTCAATACTTTCAATTGGTCAAAAATACAATTTTGATTTAGGGTTCAGAGGGTGTTTTAAAGCATGTTGTGATTTCGTTAATATAGGCCTATGCATCAATGGGTTATTTATGTGCTGTTAATAGAGTGCTGAGGAGTCTCTTGTTCATGCTCGAAACGAAAAGGACACTATATATAATAGCAGCAATTTTAATCATTACCCCATTTAAAATTGGCTAAAGAATTGTCTATGTGTTAATGGTTTGGCCACTAGCAGATATATTGCATGCAAGGTTAACATTTTAAGATTTCTTGTGTCAGTGTTCCATCCTTCCTGGTCTTGGTTTTTGATTTTTCCCTTTTAACAAATGAGTTTTAATGATAAAGTAAAATCCCTCATGTGAGCTCTCCTTATTGTCCACACTTTATAAACTGAAAGTACACACATACGTACATTATATGGAATGGAATGATTCCACCAAAAAAACAAAAAAGGACTTGATTTTTATAGTGTTTTGTGCTGCTATTCCAGATTAGAATAAAGTTGTTAATTTAAACATCAGTGCAAATCTGGTACAAATATACTAAAAAACTGCAATCTGCTTGCAATTTTACATTGTGTTCAGCAAAGCTGAAGTAGATCCTTCATTTTACAGGGAAATATTTCCTCTTGTGCAATTTGAGAAAATGCATAGTAATCTAGCCCCTGCATATTCCACAACACTTTACCGAGTGATAGAGCCATGGGACTGCAAGCAGCTCATTTCCAGACAGCTAAATTAAATAAAAACACTCCACAATAAACTTGGAATAATAATTTGGCTGCGGCCTTTATTTATTGGTTTAAACACATTAATATCAAATATCATTAAACAACACCATAATAAATTTCCAACAGAATACATCAATAACTTTTTCTCCAAGCCTGAAATAAAAATATTGAAATAAACAACTTTATTATTAGGGGATGTATGGTGGGTACCCTAAACCTATCTGAGACTGAATCTAACTACCACTAACTGTCTCTCACACTAACTGAAGTCACAAGTGACACTAATACAGTGATTAGTATATTTCCTGTATACTGTATATAGTGTATACTGTGACAGGGAGTGAATCTTTAACTGGGGGGTGATCAGTGGGTTGAATGTGTGCCTGTGTACTAGTGTCAGTGTAGTGCTTGTGTACTCACAGTTGATGGTCTCTTCTCTCACCCTGGAACCGAAAAGGGCTCCAGGAGAGAAGATTGCACCATTTCCTGTGCCTGTGTTTACATTACACAGGCACAGGACATTCTGCAATTGGCCAGAACCGATCACCAGGTCCAGGCTAAAAATCATTTGCCTGGAACTGATGACTGATCGGTTCTGAACCGAATCATAATATCGTGGGGCTAGGAGGCTCTCCCCAAACCCCAAACCCCTCTCCCCAAACCATTCCTCAACTACCAAACCAATACATTTTAAGATTTCTGGGATCCTAATCCATATTTTCTCTGTAAACTCTTTCCATTGCTCTCTTATGAGCCCAGAACAGAAAGGAGTTTCTCTGTCGCTCATTGACAGACGCAGTCCTCTTGATTAATATCAGTAGGGTTATACTGCCCCCTACAGGAGTAGGACACTAGGCAGGAAAAAACGTTCTGGCCACACCTTAGGGGCAGTCCCAGGGGGTATATCCTCTCTCTCCCTGCTACAGGATGTCAGTTTTTTTCTGCCTAGTCAGGAGTAAGGACCTAAGTTCCTTGCTGGGATCTCTGGTCCTGGCAAGCTTTTTTAGATAAATATTTTTTAGTTAGCTTTTTCTCTCCAGTTTTTGTTCCTGTGAGATCGGCCTACAAGTGCGTGCAGGCCCTAGCTCCGCGCTGGGTCGGCCGCGACATAGTCCCATTGGACGGGGACTGGCCCTGCGAGTTAAACGGCTTGCCAGGTCGCCCACGACCAGTCTGAATCGGAGTCGCGGCGTCTGTGTTGGCCGACAGCCCCCCCACCTCGGTGGAGAGGGGTTCTGTCAGGAGTTGGTGCCCGCCTGTTCCGGTACGGTGAGTAGAATGTCCCCCTCTCCCTCTGTCGGGTGGACGCGGGCCCGTGGGATGGTCGGACCCTCATGATCCGGGTTCCCCTCTATCCTGTAACATACTCCTCCTATCTCCCCCACGCTAATATGGGGCGGCCGCAATCCAATCCATCCCGCCGGCAGGCCGAGCCGAGTACCGCTCGGGCCCAGGCCGCCCCTTCCGGGATACCACTCCAGCAGGCTTGGTTTGGGAGCTGACAAACCTGTAAGTCTATCGCTGCAAGGGGCCTGCATTATAAAAAGGATTGAGTAATCCATGACTAAAGGTCTGTCAAGGATGGAGTAGGGCACCGCAAGCGTTACCATTAAAACAATCATGCATGATATTATCAAGCACCTACAGATCGATCGGTCGGCTGCAGCCGCACGGAGCGCCATCCTTTTGCGGGCCACGCGAGGCCGCCATTTTGGCGTAGCCTAGATGTCCCCTGTATGGCAGCGGCCATCTTTGATACACCCAGCCTCGCCTTGAGGAGCAGCAGTGGGAGTGCCGGAAGACATGTAAAGGGGCGGAGCCTCTTCCTTTACCCGGGTAAATCGATCCATAAGACTTCCTGTTCTGTAAAGACAGCGCTGAGAGCAGTCCGGTAGTAGCTTCTGTGCATCAGGTGGTGAGCCTTTGGGGTGTCTTTCTCTCTCTCTCTCTGTGGGGGTTCCAAAGCACGTGGTCACTGAGGGGAGCTGTTGCGCTGGGGGATTACTTAAAAAAAAAAAAAAATTTTTCTCTTTTCAATTTTATCAGTTGTTTGCTGACAGGTGTTCCTGGCTTTTGCCATCAGATACGGATTCTGAGCCTGTCGCTGCGGGTGCAGGTCCCTCTTCTGGGGCTGGTGTCTCGTGTCCCGTCTCCTCGGATAGCGAGGAGGACGTTTCTGCCTCCGCCATAGCGCAAGACGAAGCGCTGGTGGATGCACTGATTGTGTCTCTCCGGGAAACCTTAAGACTTGAAGTTACACCGGCGGAGGCAGTTGATACTGATACTGAAATTGCTTTTGGTACCCGCAAGCCTACCAAGATGGCGAAGGTGTTTCCTTTGCCCAAATGTTTTGATGATATAATTAAGGAGGAATGGGTCCATCCAAAACGAACCCCTGGTATTTCCAAACGGATTGCTAGGCGCTATCCGTTTGAAGAATCCCTCCTTAACAAATGGACGGTACCACCGTTGGTGGATTCACCGATTTCCAGACTAAATAAAGCTACTGTTATCCCGTTGGAGGACGCTCCGTCCTTTCGGGATCCGGTGGACCGTAAGGCGGAATCTATATCTCGCTCTATATTCTCCCTGGTAGGGTCAGCCTTTAGGCCAGTGTTTACCATTGCTTTGGTTTCACAAACATTGACAGAATGGACCAAGTTGTTACGCCGTGATCTGGAGGGGAGAAGTCTCCCCCCGGCAGTAGTGGACTTGCTGGAGCAGATGGTACAAGGGCTACAGTTTGTCTGTGACGCCGCCCTGGACGCCGCTCCATTGTTGAGGCGTGTATCGATCTCGGCGGTGGTCCTCCGGCGTATGTTGTGGTTAAAAATGCTGGTTGGCGGATCAAGCTTCCAAAAAAGCCTTGGCTAATCTCCCCTTTCAAGGAGATCGCCTGTTTGGTGCCACCTTGGATGAGATTATCAAGGGTCTCACTGGTGGCAAGAGCACCTTTCTACCACAGGCTACTAAGGGTAAAGGACCTCGTCGCAGACGGGGACCTTCCTTTTCTGCTCATAAAAAGTTTTTTCGCTCCTCTGGGGCGGGCGATAAGGCGAAGTCCTCCAAAGCCCCCCAGGGGGTTTCAAAGGGCGCTGGTTGGGTAAACAAAGGTCCGGCTCTTCCAGACCTGAAAATAAGACCACTAAAGCCTGAAGGTGCGCCCCCACCCATATCTGGGGTGGGGGAACGTCTTCACCGGTTTCCGGACCCGTGGCTTTCCAGAATTCCAGACAAGTGGGTTCGCGAGGTCATACGGTCGGGATACAAGATCGAGTTTCGATCACTTCCACCAGTGCGGTTCTTCCCTTCCAATATTCGACTATCCCTGGATCGCTTAGAAGCTTTGCGGGGGGAAGTGACGGATTTGATGCAACAAGGAGTGGTGGTCCCCGTTTATTGGACAGAACGTTTTTAGGGGTTCTATTCGAACCTATTTACAATACCCAGGAAAGAGGGCAAGGTGCGGCCAATTCTGGACTTGAGATCGCTCAATTATTTTGTCCGGGTGCAAAAATTCAAGATGGAGTCCATTCGCACAGTGGTGGCCTCCCTGCATCAGGGGGATTTTCTGGCGTCCATAGACATCAAGGATGCCTATCTTCACATTCCCATTTACGCAGGACATCAGCGTTTCCTTCGCTTTGCCGTGGGAGAGAACCATTATCAGTTTGCGGCATTACCCTTTGGTCTCGCCTCTGCTCCCCGGGTCTTCACAAAGGTTTTGGCCCCAGTTTTGGCGCTGTTGCGACAGCGGGGCATATTGATTCTAGGCTACCCAGACGACCTTCTTCTCCGTGCGGAATCTCCGCAGGCTCTATTGCTAAACTTGGAGATCACTATGATCTCTTTGGAAGAGTTTGGGTGGCTGGTGAACCTGCAGAAGTCATCCCTGGTTCCCACCAGGAGACTGGACTATCTGGGTCTAACTTTAGACACGTCCTTGGCAAAAGTGTTTCTCCCGGCGGAGAAACTCCAGAAGATTCAGTCGACGACTCAGTTGTTATTGTCTGTCAACTGGCCTTCCCTTCGGACTTGCATGAGGGTTCTGGGACTGATGGTGGCCTCCTTCGATGCAGGACCGTTTGCCCAGTCCCATACCCGAATTCTTCAAAAGGAGATTCTTCTCAAATGGAACCGGAATCCCGATTCCCTGGACAATCGGATCCGGCTGAGCGAGCGGACCAGGGAATCTCTGGTTTGGTGGCTTCGGTCGCCGATGCTCAGTCAGGGGAAGTCATTTCTTCCAATCTACTGGACGATTGTCACCACGGATGCCAGTCTATCCGGGTGGGGTTCTCGGCAGACGATCTGCTCAGGGGCTCTGGTCCCTGGAAGAATCCAGGTTACCGATAAATGTATTGGAACTGAGAGCGATCAGACTTTGTCTGATTCACTGGACCGAGCAGCTCCGGGGCGGCCCGGTTCGGATCCAGTCGGACAATGCCACGGCCGTGGCTTACGTCAATCACCAAGGGGGCACCAGGAGTGTTCTGGCGGCCGTAGAAGTGGCCGGCATCCTTCGTTGGGCGGAACGATTTGTTCCAGCTCTCTCCGCGGTTTTCATTCCGGGGGTGGAAAATTGGCAGGCAGATTTTCTCAGCCGTCAGATTCTGGATCAGGGGGAATGGTCCCTTCATCCAGAAGTATTTCACCAATTGTGCCTTTGTTGGGGCACCCCGGATGTGGATCTGTTGGCATCTCGGCTCAACAGAAAGGTGCGGAGGTTTGTAGCCCGCTCCCGCGATCCTCTGGCAGATGCCGCAGACGCACTGGTCGCTCCGTGGGGGCAGTACCAGTTACTGTATGCCTTCCCTCCTCTGAAATTGCTGCCGAAACTTCTTCACAGGATAGAGGTGGAGGGAATTCCAGTCATCCTTGTGGCTCCGGACTGGCCTCGTCGGGCCTGGTACGCCGACTTAGTCAGGATGGTCGCAGACGCTCCTTGGCAACTTCCCCTCAGGGAGGACCTGCTGTCGCAAGGGCCGATCTTCCATCCTGCTTTACGATTGCTGGCTTTAACGGCCTGGCTGTTGAGACCCAGGTGCTAAAGGACAGGGGGTTGTCGGCTTCAGTTATTCCTACTCTAATTAGAGCGAGGAAAGCGACTTCCAGAAAGGTCTATCATCGCACATGGAAGTCTTACATTGCGTGGTGTGAATCCCTTGGGTTTCCTCCACGTTCTTACTCGGTGGCCCGGATATTGGCTTTTCTGCAACAGGGGGTTGAGCAGAAACTGGCCTTGAGCACTATCAAGGGTCAGGTTTCAGCGTTAGCAATCTTCTTTCAGAAGCCTCTGGCTACTCAGTCCTTGGTGCGGAATTTCATCCAGGGGGTGCGGCACCTGGCTCCGCCGGTGCGCGCGCCCTTGCCGCCCTGGGATCTTAATTTGGTGTTGTCGGTTCTTCAGAAACCTCCCTTTGAAAATATTAGGGAGATTCCCTTGCTTACCTTATCCCAGAAGGTGGCCTTTTTGGTGGCTATCACTTCTGCACGCAGGGTGTCAGAACTGGCCGCATTGTCCTGTCGTTCCCCATATCTGGTGGTTCATAGGGATAAGGTGGTTCTTCGTCCGAATCCATCCTTCCTTCCTAAGGTGGTTTCAGAGTTTCATTTGAATGAAGATATTGTATTGCCTTCCCTGTGTCCTAAGCCCAGTCATCCTCGGGAGTTTGCGTTACACTCCTTGGATGTGGTTCGGGCGATCAGGGTGTATTTGGCTACTACTGACCCTTTTCGTAAGGCCGATTCACTTTTTGTGATCACGGATGGCCCTAGAAAGGGGTTGCCTGCGTCTGCCGCGACTATCTCCAGATGGATCAGACAGACGGTGGTACAGGCTTATTCTATTAAGGGTCGGGTTCCTCCGTTCCCTGTTAAGGCGCACTCCACTCGGTCCCTTAGTGCTTCCTGGGCCTTCCGCCATCAGGCGTCGGTGCTTCAGGTTTGCAAGGCGGCTACCTGGTCGTCGGTTCATACCTTTACAAAGTTTTATAAAGTTGATGTGCTGGCATCGGCGGATGCCTCTTTTGGCCGCAAGGTTCTGCAGGCCGCTGTTTGAGGAGACCGTTGGTCTACCTCAAGGGTTTTTTGTTGGATTTTCAGTTGAGTCTCATCTTTTTGTTCGATGAGCCTTTGATGCTTCTGGTTGGCTCCGGTTGGGCCTTCTGGATTGGATTTTGATTTCTGTTATCCCACCCCTCATTTGTGGCACTGCTTTGGGACGTCCCTACTGATATTAATCAAGAGGACTGCGTCTGTCAATGAGCGACAGAGAAAATTGGATTTTTGACTTACCGTAAAAAATCCTTTTCTCTTAAGCTCATTGACAGACGCAGTACCCGCCCCTCTATTTTTGAGTTGGGTTGGGTTGAATTCTCTGACACTGCTTTGTTACATAACTGACATCCTGTAGCAGGGAAAGAGAGGATATACCCCCTGGGACTGCCCCTAAGGTGTGGCCAGAATGTTTTTTCCTGCCTAGTGTCCTACTCCTGTAGGGGGCAGTATAACCCTACTGATATTAATCAAGAGGACTGCGTCTGTCAATGAGCTTAAGAGAAAAGGATTTTACGGTAAGTCAAAAATCAAATTTTTCCGAAGATCCAAATAATTCTCTTTTTTTCGGAAATTCAAAAAGACAAGTTAGGTCTGATATATGAAGCATAGGCATTTGATTTCCATCTACCTATCTTCTTAATCTTATCCTTATCCTTCAGTCGCTGCTCCATTTCTGAATGAATGACATGAAATTGGAATTTCTTCTAACTGCAAAACTTTTTAAACATTTGTTAAGCACTCTAATGAACTGAAATCTCGTCAGCGGTAAACTATTTTGCTGTATAAATAATTACTCCTCTAATACTGAGGTACTGATTTAAAAGCCTTACCGGACAAATTACTGGATTACTACATGTATATAAATTAATCCCGGAGCCTTTACCCATTTGGTCAGTTTTAGAACGATGTAAGAAAATCTTAACAGAATGAGGATTAGATACCACTGCTTTGAAAAGAAGGCAACTATTACACTTTTTATTACATGGTACTAGTTCAGAAATAGGAAGGGCCGCAAAAAACATATGAAAAAGACTACTTTGAACAAACAAGCCTCAAAAGAAGAAACACATATACCCTTAGTTCCTATGCAAAGCTTTTCCAGTATATGAGGAGTAATAGGATGTCTATTATCTACTGAAAATTTAGCTTTTTATAACCTTTCATGGTCTGTTGCACTGAAAAGAAACTAATAAAAAAAAGTGAAGCCAGGTAAATATAGGAAAAAGGAAACTTCACATACTATTTTGTTGATATGTGATGAATACTTTCTTTCTAATGAATTGAGAAATGAAAGCACTGCAATCTCATCAAAAGATGACCAAGGAATATGGTTTCCGTTAAGAAAAGCTATCCATGAAAACCAGGCCAATGAATAACTTAGCCACATTGCAGGCGCCAAGGATTTCTTTATATTTTCATATATTAAATTATTTCCCAAAAATGCTGTGGGGATACTGTACCAACTTTGTCTGTTTCTAGTAGAAGTTTGAAAAAAATGGGTCATCTGCAACTGAGAGAGAGCGTCTGCTACTATACAGTATTAACTTTTCCTGGGATGTATTTTGCCTTCAACCAAATATTTAAAGTTAGACATTTAGATACCACATAATGTAACAATGTTGTAACTGGAGGAGATTTGGATGATAAACAATTAATTGAATACATAACTCCTTTATTATCCGTATTAATAAGAAGGCGGTGGTAACTGGAATACACATTTCTGGAATACACATTTCTAGCGCTACTACAATTGGAAATAGCTCTAATAAAACACTATTTTTTAACCAACCTTGATTTTCCCACCTTAAACTACCATTTTTGAGCACACCAGTGATTTCTTCATATCTCAGCAAAACCAACAGAACCTGATGAATCAGTGAATAAGCTAAATTCTTTACCTGAAATAAATTCATGCTGCAATAAGGTTCTGCCATTGAAGTGTGCTAAAAATTGAATCCATGCTAATATGTCTTCCTGCGTATAGCGAGACATGCAGACATATGAAAAAAAGGTTCTTTAAATCAGCTATTGAAGAATAGAGTCTTCTTGAAAAAATTCTACCCACAGGGAGAACCTTGGTTGCAAAGGCTAATGAACCTAATAACTTTTGCATTTCTTTAAATAATACTTTCTTTTTACGAATAAACCTATTAATAAACCTGAGATGCATCTATTGTGATTCCTAAAAATTCGAAACAAGTGGCCAGTAAAACTGTTCTTTCTTTTGCAAGCAGAATCCCAAATTTTTCACAAGTATCATAAAACAACTGCAACAAATTTAGGCAATCCACTGAACCAGGAGGGCCGCGAAATAAAAAATAGTCGAAATAATGTAATACTTACGGGAATCCTGAAATATCTTTAACTACCCATTCAACAAAAATGTAAAAAGTAGTGACAAGAAAGGGAACACGCCATTGGTAAACATTTGTCTAAGTAGTATCTTCCTTCAAAATAGAAACCTAACAAATTGAAACTATTTAGATGAATAGGCAATATTCTAAATGCCAATTTCACATCTGCTTTCGATAATGAAGAATTTGGACCAAGCGTTTTAAGTAATATAAAAGTATCCTCAAATGATGCATATTCAACCGAACATGTCTCTTCTGGAATTTGATCCTTAACCACTTTACCACCAGAGGATTTTCCTGCTTTACGTCAAGGCCACTTTTTGCAACTTGGCACTGCGCGACTTTAACTGAAAATTGCGCGGTCATGCAACCCTGTACCCAAACTAAATGTACGTCCTTTTTTCCCACAAACAGAGCTTCCTTTTGGTGGTGTTTAATCACATCTGCGCTTTTCATTTTTTGCGATATTAATAAAAAAATAGCGAAAATTTTGTAAAAAAATTGACATTTTCTTCTTTGGCAGTTAAAAAATATCCAATATATTAATTTTTTGTCATATATTTAGGCCAAAATGTATTTAGCTACATGTCTTTGACAATAAAATCCTCAATGAGCGTATTTTTAACCGATTTAAGACCGGAAGATTTTACCCCATTCCTGACCAGGCTATATTTTGCGATTTGGCACTGCGTTACTTTAACGGACAATTGCGCGGTCATGCAACGCTGTACCCAAATTAAATTTATATCCTTTTTTTCCCCACAAATAGAGCTTTATTTCGGTGGAATTTGATCACCTGTGCGATTTTTAATTTTTGACAAAAAGAGCGACAATTTTGAAAAAACAAAAACAATATTTTTTACATTCTGATATATATAACATTCCCAAAAAAAAAATTTAAAAATCAAAATGTTTTAACATTTTAGGCCAATTTGTTTTCTGCTACATATTTTTGGTAAAAAAAAATCATATTAAGCGTATTTTGATTGGTTTGCGCAAAAGTTATCGTGTTTACTAACTACGGGAAAGATTTGTAATTTTTATTGTTTATTTATTTTTTACTAGTAATGGCGGCAATCTGCAATTTTTTTTGCGGGACTGCGACATTGCGGCGGACAGATCGGACCCCTAACTGACATTTTTGACACTTTTGGGGGTACCAGTGACATTACTACAGTAATCAGTGCTATAAATATGCACTGTTACTATAATAATGACACTGGCAGGGAAGGGGTTAACTTTATTGGTGATCAAGGGGTTAAATGTATGCCTCATGCTTACTGACGTGTGTGGGAGGAGGGGATTGTGTGACACAGACACAGATCGCAGGTTCAGCTATGCTGAATCCTGTAATCTGTGACTGTCACAGAGGAGATCCCCCGCTTTGTTTACACAAGTGGGCGGATTTCCTCACTGGATCCCCGACGATCGGGAAGAGCGGCGGTGATCACCACCCCTCCTCCCCTGGCCCGACTCCTGCTGTGTCTGAATACAGTGGGAGTGAGAGAGGGCGTTTTCCAGTGACGTAGGTCTACGTCGCTGGACAATAACGAGCCACTTTGCCACAGTACCAGCTCAGTGAGCGGTCGACAAGTGGTTAAGTGACTTTCCCATTGGATAGGATTAATGATGAATCACTCGAAATTTATTTGGTTCTTTTTTGGGTAAAATGCCTAAAGGTGATATCCGAAAATGTGAAAAAGGTGGGTTTTTGAAAGGACCTGCTATTCTTTGCTCAATTAATTCTTTATATATTTTTTTCCCTCACTATATCTGCTAGTACAGTGGTCCTCAACCCTGGCCTACAGGGCCCACTAACAGGCCAGATTTTAAGTATTACCTTGGGGAGATTAGAGTACTGCAATCACTGAGCAGCAAATGATATCACCTGGCATGTATTTCAGTTATCTTGCAAATCTGGCCTGTTAGTGGGCCCTGTAGGCCAGGGTTGAGGACCACTGTGCTAGTACATCAACAGATTTTAATTTTTTTACCATTTAACAACCTGTTTCTTTAAACAAAGGTAACTCAAAACCTTAATTAAAAACATTATAAAGCATGACTGCTGTCTGCTGATCTGGATAGCTGCTCAGCCATGGCAGGATGTTTGACAGGATCACCGGTGATGAAGCTTTTAAGAAAGGATTCTTTATTCTGAGATTGCATAGAAAAAGACACTTTCTTAAAGCACTTCATGACTGGAACAGTCGGACAGAACGCACACTCATGTCTATAACAGCAATTTAAAGCCCATTTACATTGGACATTATTTAAAAAAAAAAAAGATGCCTTTTTATATGATGCAGGGTTACTATTGACTTTCAAATTCCGTTGACATACCATAGGAGGTTTTTGGGGCAGTAAAAGACTTAAGCATAATCTAATATCTTTGCTTCCCCAAATCAGGTTTTTGTGCACAGACAAATTTTGTCTAAAAGACTCGCCATAAATAAACCAACCTAAACCTCCAAACTTTTTTTATGCCTCCAGAATAATAACAATGTGATGAAATAAACCAGTGCTGCGCTCTGGAAATTTTTCACCAATGATACTTGAATAAATACATAAAGCCTGAAGCCAGTTATTAAATAATCTGGCCACAGGCCTTCTTCTATCATCCTCATTTTTGTCTTTGTCCTGTCTGAGAAATTTCTTGCTCGATGGAAGTAATAATAATCAATGATTCTTCATTCCATACCTTTTCTTTAACTATAGCTGGTTATTGAAAACCTATTGGCGATGGAGTGCAAGGCATGCTTTCTTTCATACAAATTAGTGGCACACCATACATATTAGCATCACTTTTATCTAACTGAGAAGGATCTGAAACTGTAATAGTTAAAGCTCTAGGAACAGCATTGGTTTGCTGCTCTGGCACTACCCATACACTAGAAACATCCTGTATGTTATTGTTAACAGCATTAACTGACAAACCCTGAATGGTTGATACATTATCTCACAAAAGTGAGTGCACCCCTCACATTTTTGTAAATACCTGTATTTTATTATACCTCTTCATGAACAACACTGAAGAAATTACATTTTGCTACAATGTAAAGAAGTGAGTGTACAGCTTGTATAACAGTGTAAATTTGCTGTCCCCTCAATGTCCAAATGTCCAATGTCCAAATTGGGCCCAAAGTGTCAATGTTTTGAGTGGCCACCATTATTTTCCAGCACTGCCTTAACCCTCTTGGGCATGAAGTTCACCAGAGCTTAACAGGTTGCCACTGAAGTCCTCTTCCACTCCTCCTCGACAACATCACAGAGCTGGTGGATGTTAGAGAACTTGTACCTCTCCACCTTCCGTTTGAGGATGCCCCACAGATGCTCAATAGGGCTTAGGTCTGGAGACATGCCTGGCCAGTCCATTACCTTTACCCTCAGCTTCTTTGGCAAGGCAGTGGTTGTCTTGGAGGTGTGGTTGGGGGTCGTTAGCATGTTGGAATACTGCCCTGGGGCCCAGTCTCCTAATGGAGGGGATCATGCTCTGCTTCAGGATGTCACAGTACATGTTGGCATTCATGGTTCCCTCAAAGAACTGTAGCTCCCCAGTGCCGGCAACACTCTTGCAACCCCAGACCATGACACTCCAACCACCATGCTTAACTGTAGGCAAGACACACTTGTCTTTGTACTCCTAAGCTGGTTGCCACCACAGATGATTGACACTATCTAAACAAAATAAGTTTATCTCAGTCTCGTCAGACCACAGGACATAGTTCCAGTAATCCATGTCCTTAGTCTGCTTGTCTTCAGCAAACTGTTTGCAGGCTTTCTTGTGCATCATCTTTAGAAGAGGCTTCCTTCTGAGATGAAAGCCATGCAGACCAATTTGATGCAGTGTGCGGAGTATGGTCTGAGCACTGACAGGCTGCCCCCCATACCTTCAACCTCTGCAGCAATGCTGGCAGCACTCATATGTCTTTTTCCCAAAGGCAACCTCTGGATATGACGCTGAGCACGTGCACTTAACTTCTTAGGTCGACCATGGCGAGGCCTATTTTTAAGTTGAACCTATGCTGTTAAATCACTGTATGGTCTTGGCCACAGTGCTGAAGCTCAGTTTCAGGGTCTTGGCAATCTTCATGTAGAGCAACAATTCTTTTTTCGGTTCATCAGAGAGTTCTTTGTCATGAGGTGCCATGTTGAACTTCCAGTGACCAGTATGAGAAAATGAGAGCAATAACACCAAATTTAATACACCTGATCCCCATTCACACTTGAGACCTTGTAATACTAACGAGTTACAGGACACTGGGGAGGGAATTTGGGTAATTGGGCCCAATTTGGACACTGTTACTTAGGGGTGTACTCACTTTTGTTGCCAGCGGTTTAGACATTAATGGCTGTGTGTTGAGTTATTTCGAGGGGACAGCAAATTTACACTGTTGGACAAGCTGTACACTCACTAATTTACATTGTAGTAAAGTGTAATTTCTTCATTGTCGTCACATGAAAAGGTATAATAAAATATTTACAAAAATGTGAGGGGTGTACTCACTTTTGTGAGATACTGTATAGAAGACACTAGTTGAGATATAGACATGGACAGATTATTCAGAACTTCAGCATTAATTAACTCACCAGATACTGCTGAAGCAGCCAATGGCATCTCTCTGCAGCTCAAAAATTCTGTACCCTTCTCTGCTGTTATTTGATTTGACCTTGCTGAACTCTCCTGTCTGCCTGTAAAAGCACCCTGCCTCTTTTGGGCCATGCCTTTGGCGAGGTCACTCTCTGTCTGCTGTGCCTCCAGCAAGGCCGGCCTCCCAGATGCTGTGGTGAGACATTTGGACTGTGTGGAAGACTTCATGGGCTGGTAAGTATCTGATGTCTCTGTTTCTTAAATGTCGATGGCTATAGTCTTTGTAAGTGCCAACTTATTTTTTCACACGCCTGGATGAAGTTCCTATTTAATGTCTCTGTATATATATACATATATATATATATATATATATATATATATATGTATATACAAAGTATATATATAGGGGCAAGGCTGCTCTTTTGGGCATGATCATGTACCTGTACGTTATCCTGCACTACCGGGTCTGGGGGCGCACACGCCCACTGCTGGCGACCTGCTCCCGCTGTTATTGGACACAGCCGGTGCCAATCAGTGAGTCCGCATGATGTCCACCGAGACCCACTGATCATTCAGGACACAGGCAGAACGGGGGTCTGCCTATGTAAACAAGGTCCACTTTTGCAAATCAACCAATATATGCTTATTGGGATTTTTTTTTACCAAAAATTTGTAGAATACATATTGGCCCAAATTAATGAAGAGATTACATTTCTTTCCCATTTTTATTAGGTATGTTTTATAGCAGAAAGTAAGAAATATATATATATATATTTTTTTTTCAAAATTGCCGGGCTTTTCTTGTTTATAGCCAAAAAATAAAAACCACAGGGGTGATCAAATACCCCCAAATAAAGCTCTATTTGTTGGAATAAAAGGACATATATTTTATTTGGGTACAGCATCGCACGACAACGCAATTGTCAGATAAATTAAGGGAGTGCCATATCGCATGAATGGGGGCAAATTTCCAGAGCTGAAGTGGTTAAGTAGTTTATTGCATTAATTGTACTGACAGGTGCACTTGCTGGGCACGGTGTATTAACTGTATGTAGCCTCAGACAGCAATTTGTCCTTGGTTTTTGGATGATACAAGCATACTCTATAATATATGCATGTGCACTATATTACCAAAAGTATTGGGATGCGTTACTTTGTTCACTGGTCCAAATCATTTCGTGGAGGGGGATTATGGTATGGGGTTGTTTTTCCAGGGTTTGGGCTTGGCCCCTTAGTTCCAGTGAAGGGAACTCTTAAGGCTACATCATACCAAGACATTTTGGACAATTTCATGCTTTCAACTTTGTGGGAACAGTTGCGCCCCTTCCTGTTTCAACATGACTGCTCACCAGTGCACAAAGCAAGCTCCATAAAGACATAGATGAGTGAGTTTGGGGTGGAGAAACTTGACTGGCCTGCACAGAGTCCTGACCTTAATAGGACAGAACACCTTTAGGATAAATTAGAATGGAGGCTGCAAGCCAGGCCTGCTCGTCCAACATCAGTGCCTGACCTCACAAATGCGCTTCTGGAAGAATGGTCAAATATTCCCATAGACACACCCCTAAACCTTGTGGACAGCCTTCCCAGAAGAGTTGAAGCTGTTATAGCTGTAAAAGGTGGGCCATCTCAATATTGAACCCTACGGACTAAGACTGGGATGCCATTAAAGTTCATGTGCATGTAAAGGCAGGCCTCACAATACTTTTGGTAATATAGAGTGTGCTTTACTCATACATACATATTATATTTGAGGTATGTATTGATGTTTTAAAGTGATGGAAAAGCCACACTATAACTATTTTTTAAAATGATCCCTCCCCCTTCGCCCTACCTATCCTGTCTGACCTGTAAAAAAAAGATCTGTGTACTTACCTAATTTTAATCGGCTTTGGTCCAGTCAAATGATCCTGCAGCTCTGTGTAAGGGAGTGCTTAACAACAACTGTGAATTTCGGGATTCATGATGTCACCCTTAGATTCCCATGACACAGCCATTGTTGGTGCTTCCTCCCTTCCCTGCAGCAGCCTCTCACTGACACAGGGGAGCCGGAGCTGTCTTTGTCAGTTATAAATGATTTGTCTCAACTCTGTAACTGCAACATCTGCAGAACAGACTGATTGGCCAGATCTATAGATAAAAATATAAGAAGGAAAGACTACCAAAGAAAACAAATGTAGCCCTACCATCTAAGAATTAGTAAGCTTTAAGGATAGTTAGGCTTTTTTTCACCTTTAACACCTAAGTTGGGTACATGCATATTGAAGTTTAGCTGGTTCAGCAAAAGGTAGATAAATAATGATCTGTGTGTAGCCCTGTCTATTCAACAGAAGCCGATCGTTACAGTGGCTTCTGTTGAATGGTCCTGCTGAAAAGTCAGTATTCGATCAGCCACTGCAGCCAATGGCTGCTGCACTGATCAGTGTATTCTGAACTGGGGAGTGGAGTCCCAACTGTCAGAATACAGTAGCACAGCAGCTGGGATTCCTGCATTTACATCACTTGTGTTGATGCAGGGATCCGTAAGTTTTCCTGGTTTATTTCTGGCCTGCTGGTTAATTGAAGAAAAACCTAACAGTGTGTACCCAGCTTTACTTTGCATTTATTTTGATTCACAGACACAATCTTGACTATGCTTATGCTCTCCTGATGAAGCAGATTAAGGGGTTGGTTTACTAAAACTGAAGGGTGCAAAATCTGGTGCATCTCTGCATGGAGAACAATCAGCTTCCAGGTTTTTTTTGCCAAAACTTAAAGCCCAACTGCATTCGAGCTGTGCTTGTGTGGTCTAGATGTTTTGTGAAGTGGACTGTTCCTGATGCCATCGTGCCCATAGACCTGCTCTGGACATGAGGACATTAGGAACAGTCCACTGCTGAATCATGGGGGAGAAAACATATTTTTTGCCCAGAATTGGGCTTTAACTACTTTAAGACCAGAAAGATTTGCCCCCTTAATGACCAGGCCCTATTTTGCGATTCGACACTGCGTTACCTTAACGGACAAATGCGCGGTCGTACGACGCTGTACCTAAATAAAACTAGTGTCCTTTTTTCCCCACAAATAGAGCTTTCTTTTGGTGGTATTTGATCACCTCTGCAAATTTTATTTTTTGCACTATAAATAAAAAAAGAGCGACAATTCTGAAAAAAAAAAAAAAAAAAAAACAATATTTTTCACATTCTGCTATATAACACTCCCCCCAAAAAAATAAAAAAATCTAAATTTTTTAACATTTTAGGGCAATTTGTTTTCTGCTACATATTTTTGGTAAATAAAAATAAGCGTATTTTGATTGGTTTGTGCAAAAGATATCGCATCTACTAACTACGGGAAAGATTTATGTCATTTTTATTGTTTTTTTTTACTAGTAATGGCGGCGATCTGCGATTTTTAGCGGGACTGTAACATTGCGGCGGACAGATCGGACCCCTAACTGACATTTTTTACACTTTTGGGGGGTACCAGTGATATTACTACAGTAATCAGTGCTAAAAATATGCACTGTTACTGTAATAATGACACTGGCAGGGAAGGGGTTAACAGTATAGGTGAGCAAGGGGTTAAATGTGAGCCTAGGGGAGTGATTCTAACTGTGGGGGGCGTGACTTCTGAGATGACCATAGAGACATGTGATTCTATATACAGTGGCGTAGCGTGGGGGGTGCTGCCGGTGCGGGCCGCCCCGGGCGCAATATTCAGAGGGGCGCAGTTTTGTATCTGCAGACTGTCACCTTCATGTGTGTTACTAATGCAGTGCTGTGTGTACTGACAGGTACCGCGGCACTCCGCTGTCCACTCACTCCCTCGCTCCCCGTTCACTTCCTCGGCAGCACAGTGTGTCTGTGGGGTATTGAACAGCTACCGGCCGGCCCGAGCAATGACAGGCTCAGTTAAATCCTACCTCCGCTCCGGTGTACTGTACACCGGTCCCAGACTTCAGGGGCCGTTTCTATGGTGAGCGTTCCCCGCCCCATCTGTCCAGCCACTTTTGCAATTGGAGCTAGCAATGGGAGGGGGTGCCATGTATCTGCTGGAAGGGGTGGGCGGAGTGGAGGAGTATTGCACGGGCTGTGCATTTCCTCAGCTAAAAACCAGGCCTCCTGCACGCCGTTTTCAAATCAGTCCTCTGCTGGCTGCTGCAAATCAGTGCCAGTGTGTGATGATGTATCCTAGCAGCTTTTTGAGTTCCCTCCTGAACAACACTGCCAGGCACAGGTAGGGAGACTCTCCACTGCGTGCTGTGTAAATGGCTGGTGTGTACCTTCAGCTGTGACTTACGTTGTCCTCCTGTACTATCTGGAGAAGGACCAGTCCAGGGGGGGGGGGGGTGCAGTGACAGTGTGGTGAGTCTGTGGGGTGCGGTGTGTCTGTGGTGTGCAGTGATGCTGTGGGGGTGCAGTGACTGTGCGGTGTGTCTGTGGGGGTGCAGTGACTGTGCGGTGTGTCTGTGGGGGTGCAGTGATTGTGTGGTGTGTCTGTGGGGGTGCAGTGATTGTGCGGTGTGTCTGTGGGGTGCAGTTTGTCTGTGGGGGTGCAGTGACTGTGTGGTGTGTCTGTGGGGGTGCAGTGATTGTGCGGTGTGTCTGTGGGGGTGCAGTGACTGTGCGGTGTGTCTGTGGGGGTGCAGTGATTGTGCGGTGTGTCTGTGGGGGTGCAGTGACTGTGCGGTGTGTCTGTGGGGGTGCAGTGACTGTGCGGTGTGTCTGTGGGGGTGCAGTGATTGTGCGGTGTGTCTGTGGGGGTGCAGTGACTTTGCGGTGTGTCTGTGGGGGTGCAGTGATTGTGCAGTGTGTCTGTGGGGGTGCAGTGACTGTGCGGTGTGTCTGTGGGGGTGCAGTGACTGTGCGGTGTGTCTGTGGGGGTGCAGTGACTGTGCGGTGTGTCTGTGGGGGTGCAGTGATTGTGTGGTGTGTCTGTGGGGGTGCAGTGATTGTGCGGTGTGTCTGTGGGGTGCAGTTTGTCTGTGGGGGTGCAGTGACTGTGTGGTGTGTCTGTGGGGGTGCAGTGATTGTGCGGTGTGTCTGTGGGGGTGCAGTGACGGTGCGGTGTGTCTGTGGGGTGCAGTGATTGTGCAATGTGTCTGTGGGGAGTGATAAGTTTGTGTGGGCTGCAGTGATTGTGCTGTGTGTCTGTGGGGTGCAGTGACTGTGCGATGTCTCTATGTGAGTGGTGAGTTTGTGTGGGGTGCAGTGACGGAGCGCTGTGTCTATGGGTTACAGTGTTTCTGTGGGGTGCAGTGACTGCAAGGTGTCCGTGGGGTGTGGTCTTTTTCTGTGGGGACAGTCTCTCTGTGGGAATGGTTACTCTGTTCTGGGCAGCCCTAAGTTTCAACAAGCATTGCGCTTTGAAGAGTGATCTACATTCAGATTGCTCTTCAGAGAGCATTTTACAGGTGGTGAGGAAGAGCTGTATTACCTCCTCACTGCCTGCCTAACCCCTTGATTGTGGCTGTGCAGCGCTTGCAGAGTGACCCCTTTCCCTGCACAGGGGGGTATAACTCCTGCTGCAAAGTGCTGCAGTGTATATACACCTCCAATGGCGGCCTCTAGCTAAAGAGAGTAGTGGTTGGGTTTAGTAAAGGTGCGGATCCCACTGCAGGGTCTCACTATCCCCCAACCGCTTGTGTGAATGTGTCCTTACCGTAAACTTCACGTAGTGCAGATTAGACCTATGTACTAAAATCAGACACCCCATAATCCCAGGTATAGAGCAAGTACAGACCTCTGCAGTACCTAAAAGAACACAACCTCCTCCATTCATCTCCCCCCCCCCCCCCCTCTGTCACTCTGTCACTGATGTAAGGAGGGTGGGGGATACTGATATTATTTACAGTCTTAATTTTGGATTGGCTGCCCGCAGCCTTTTATTATTGGTTGAATCTGAGAACATATCTTTTGACTAATATAATCAAAGAGATATCTCAGAGTCATCCAATAATAATAGCCAATCAAAGGCTCAGGCTGTGAGTAGAGGAACCCTTTTTGTTTCCACAGCTACAGTTTATTACTGTACTAGTGGAAGAGACTCGGGGAGTGCAAAAAGTCCACGGGTGGGGGGGGCGCAAACTACTTGCCTTGCCCTGGGCGCTGACAACCCACGCTACGCCACTGCCTATATAGAAGGATCACATGAGCTCTGTGATTTACAACAGCCGACCGTCCTCTCTCTGCGGGGAGCAATCGCGGGAGTCAGGTAGCAATCGGATCCACCGGACACACGCATCGGTTTGCCCGCTGATGATCAGGTCAAAAATGTCAGTTAGTGGTCCGATCTGTCCGCCGCAATGTCGCAGTCCCGCTAAAAATAGCAGATCGCTGCCATTACTAGTAAAAAAAAAAAACAATAAAATTGACATAAATCTTTCCCGTAGTTAATAGACACGAAAACTTTTGCTCAAACCAATCACAATACGCTTATTGCAATTTTTTTTTTTACAAAAATATGTAGCAGAAAACAAATTGGCCTAAAATGTTAAAAAATTTGGATTTTTTACATTTTTTCTGGGAATGTTATATAGCAGAATGTGAAAAAAAAAAAAAAAATATATATATATATATATATATATATATATATATATATATATTTTTCAGAATTGTCGCTCTTTTTTTATCTATAGCACAAAAAATTAAAATCGCAGAGGTGATCAAATACCACCAAAAGAAAGCTCTATTTGTGGGAAAAAAGGAGATCAATTTTATTTAGGTACAGCATTGCACGACCGTGCAGTTGTCCGTTAAAGTAACGCAGTGCCGAATCACAAAAAATGGCCTGGTCATTAAGTGGGCAAATCCTTCCGGTCCAGAAGTGGTTCACAATGGTCCAACTCTTCTTTGTGTAAAAGGACAAAATTATTATGTCCAGCCTTTCAGATGTAAAAAATATGGATTAAAGCGGAGTTCCAGTCTATTTTGCAACTTTAGTGATTCCTGAAGTGCTCGCTATGCTGATCAACAATTGGGCATTTTCAATTTTTTTCAGGGGTCCCTTACCTTATTTTCATGGCATTTTTTATCATTCTTCCTCCCTCTCCCCCCTCTGTGGCCGTGGCCACCGACATCACTTCCACCTTTGCATTGCATCCTGAGAGCTGTTTGTCATCACTCCCAGGAGGCTGGAATCAGGAAGAACTGCCAGAACACTCCCTGGAATCAGGAAGAAGGACACAGCAGATTACACTGCGGCTTCAGATGCCCACATTCAAGATGGCCGCACCCAGACAGTGTTTTTAAACGCTTGCCAACCGCCGCACGACTATTTACTGCGGCGGTCAGCCCCTCACAGGCAAAGCGACCTAGTACTACGTCGCTAGCCTGTGAGGGTCTCAGGAGCAAGCACGCGCTGCCGGAGGCGCGGTCACGGACCCCCACACGTGTGTGTCCGCCGGTCACTCGCGATCGTCGGTGGAGAGGGAGAAAGGCAGGCGGCTAATGTAAACAAGCCGCCTGTCATTCTTCCCTGTGTAGAAATAGTGATCATACGGTTCTACTATGTAGGACCGTTGATCACTGTTCCTACACCTCAAGCCACAGCTAATCACAGTTAGAATCACGCCCCTAGGGACACACATAGCCCCTCCCGCTCAAAAACAGTTAACCCCTTCACTGCCAGTGTAATTTTACAGTAACAGTGCATATTTATAGCACTGATTACTGTAGTAATGTCACTTGTAACCCCAAAAGTGTCAAAAATGTCAGTCAAGGGTCCAATCTGTCCGCCGCAATGTCGCAGTCCCGCAAAAAAAATCTCAGATCGCTGCCATTACGCGTTAAAAAAAAAAAAAACAACAAAAATGACAAAAATCTTTCCCTTTGTTAGTAAATGCGATAACTTTTGTGCAAACCAATCAAAATACGCTTTTTGCAATTTTTTTTAACAAACATATGTAGCATAAAACGAATTGGCCAAAAATGTTAAAAAATTTAGATTTTTACATTTTTTTGGGGGGAATTTCATATAAAAAATTTGAAAAATATTGTTATTTTTGCAAAATTTACGCTCTTTTTTTGTTTATAGCACATGATCAAAGAAATCGCACAGGTGATCAAATACCACCAAAAGAAAGCTCTGTTTGTGGGAAAAAAGGACGTCAAATTGTTTTAGGTACAGCGTCGCACGACTGCGCAATTGTCCGTTAAAGTCACGCAGTGCCGAATCGCAAAATACCCCCTAGTCAGGAAGGGGGTAAAACCTTCCGGGCTTAAGTGGTTAAAAGTAAGATTTTGACTAAAATCAAATACCATACACTTTGTAAGTATGAGAATAGCGGTTCTGTAAAGGGCGATGGATTAGTATTATAGGGGTATTTTTAGTTAAAAAAGGAATTTGAGGCCGTAACTCCGCTTTAAAGCGGTACTAAACGCAAAAACAAACATTTTATTATATTTCTACTTACCTTTTCTTAGATGCAATGGCTTTTTAGGTATTCTTTCTTTTATTTTATCCGGTAAGCTATTGTTTTTCACAGCAAAATCTTTCCAGCAGAACATACCGATTTACATAGATGAGACAAACCACTTAACAATAGCAGGAATGACTGTGATCTGGCTGAAAACACACCTCCTATATTAGTAGACACAACTCTGAAAGAATGAGAATAGGAGGCACAGCAGACAGCAGCATTGTCTGACAATGCTGCTGTCTGCTGTGCCTCCTAATCTCATTCCTCTGGAGTTGTGTCTACTAATATAGGAGGTGAGTTTTCAGCCAGATCCCCAGGTGAAAATAGAGGGGGAAAAGGCTAAAGAAAAGAAAACTAATGCAATCATCACATCTAATGATTGGTAAGCTGCAATATAATATATTTTTGGTTTTAGGTTTGATATCGCTTTAATAAAGGAAAGGAAAAAAGACAGTGTCAAGATAAAAAAAAAAAAAAAAAGGAACAGTGAGGCCGTCATTGTACTTGAGTTCTGATTAACTCAGTTCAGAATCCTGTTGTTATTCTTTTCAATACTCAGTTCAGTATCAATGCACTTCCTCTACCTCCAGCTCTATAGGTTACACAGATTGCACTTGGTAAATGCACTGACTAATCCATTATTCATACAGGATCTGGAAATTGGACCGTGCATTTGCATTTCCAATCTGAGCAGAATTAGGCTTTACGTGATATGAGAAAAAATAAATAATGTAGTATTCAAAGATATTTTCCCATGCAAAATGAATGTTAAATGCTCTGACTTGTAGCTCATTAGATATTTGTTGCATTAATATGACATCAGCATTCTCTATGTCAGGGAGCTACAGCAACCTTCATTTCAGAAAAGCGCTATGAATAAAAGAAGGAAAAAAATCTTGTGTGGTAAGGCTGTGGGTCATATATCAATGTGACAGGCTGAAACAATGCTTTATATACACCATCCTACTTAGAACCCAACTGACATTCGCACCTATGGGGGTACAAGCGTCCCTGTAGATAAATTATACAAAAGGAACGTGACATAAAGACAAAAGGACTTACTTAAAGAGGAACTTTAGAAAATGAAGCCATGCTAGATCACTTCAGGCTGGCTCCTTTTACAGGTATAGCTCTTTAAAACATAAAAATTAAGTGCCCTATACTGTTTAACCACTTCTGGACTGGAAGGATTTACCCCCCCTTAAGGACCAGGCCATTTTTTGAGATACTAAACTGCGTTATTTTAACTGAGAATTGCGTGTCGTGTGACGCTGTACCCAAAAAAATTGATGTCCTTTTTTTCCCACAAATAGGGTTTTCTTTTGGAGGTATTTAATCACCTGTGCAATTTTTATTTTTTATGCTATAAACAAAAATAGAACGACAATTCTGAAAAATAAAATATATATATATTTTTTACTGTCTGCTATATAACATTCCCAATCAAAAATTTTAGGCCAATTTGTATTCTGCTACATATTTTTGGTAAAAAAAAAATCCCAATAAGTGTATACGGATTGGTTTGCGCAAAAGTTATCGCGTCTACAAACTAGGGGAAAGATTCATGTCATTTTTATTTATTTTATTTATTTTTTTTTACTAGTAATGGCAGCGTTTTTTTAGCGGGACTGCGACATTGTGGCGGACAGATTGGACACCTAACTGACATTTTTGACACTTTTGGGGGGAACCAGTGACATTATTACAGTAATCAGTGCTAAAAATATCCACTGTTACTGTACTAATGACACTGGCAGGGAAGGGATTAACACAAGGGGCGATTAAAGGGTTAAATGTGTCCCTAGGGGGTGCTTTCTAATTGTGGGGGGATGGGTTTTCTGTATGAACACAGAGACCTGTACTCCTAAATAAGAGGAACACAGGATCCCTGTGTTCATAACTGACAGAACAGCAGTCTGCCGTGTTTACAATGGCAGACCACCATTCTGTCTCCACGAGGAGCGATCGCGGGTGCCCGGCGGCAATCGCGGCCACTGGACCCACTGATCGGCTTCCCCTGCGGCGAATGGGCTCGCAACGTACAGTTATGTCATTTCGCGGGACAGAGCTGACCTGCCGGAGTAAAACTGCAGCAGGTGGTTAAGAGGTTAAAATCCAGTAATGCAAGGTCTGCTCTGCACATGCTCGGTTGCTCTTCATTTTTAGGCACTGCTTAATTTGTGGAGACCGATCTGCTGGCAGCCTTAAAGCGGAACTAAAACCCTTCTATTCTTTACAGCCAAGGAAGCTGCATCTGATTGATCTGCAACTGCCATGGTGCTGCACATTTGATCAGTTATGACACCAGCCATTTGTTGGTTCGAGAGTTTGGTTGAGGACACAAGCAAATGTGACAGTTCGCAATCCTGGCATTCCAAGAATGTATTTTGAAACCATTAAATCGATGGGTTTAGTTCCACTTTATGATTTACTGCTGTTCAGGGGTTCTGGGCTTCAGCAAAATGGCAGCTTCCAGCAAAAAGAAACAGGACCAATGCTGGAGGCAATTTACAGCACACACTAATTTTGGTAGATAATTAATAATGTAGAATGTATGTTCCTTGCTAAAGAACATTATTTTTTTTTTATCTAGTTATTATGGGCAAGGTTCTGCTTTTAAGAGGCATTATTATCTAAATGATAAAAATGTAGTGATAAACTATGTAGGCAGTCATTATTGAACTTTCACTACCTGCATGCTTGTTCCTGATCACTAAGATGATCCGTGTGTTCGGACGCAAGCCAAATCCTGAACGTTTGTGGCGTTCAGTGAGAATTGCTTGTATACAGTATAAGCCCACCAGTCGTCACCGTAATGTCTTAAGACCATACAATCCTTGTCAGCAACAGGTTTGGTTGCTCTTTTGCTGCTATTCACCCATATTTTTGTTATTTGGGGTGTTAATTTTCTTTTCTTTAATCAGATGTAGCACCATCCTAGGGAGGTGCTAGAGAGAGAGTATGGTTTTGTATATTTTCTGCTTACTAGAGAGATTGCCAGGGAAATCTATGTTGTTCTCTGCCTACCAGAGAGCAGGATCTGCTAGTGAGGTCTGCTCATGGTGCTCAGGTGCAGCTCAGTTTGTCTGAAGTATTTCACACTGGTCCAATAGGTAGGCATATTGGACAGTGGGAAGAAACCTAACAAATGAGTGCACAGGCATTTAGTACAGCCCTGATGATTGGCAGAGGAAAGTGTCTCAGTGCATGCTGGGATACTGTAGATTTATAGGGCACATGTGCTCGGGGTCTTTCAGCTGGGGAGCGGGGTCCCGGACAGAGGAGGCGTTTTCCCCTCCTCTGTAGAAGTTGCCATGCGGCCTCAGGTAGTCAACCTGGGAGTCAGAGAGGAGCTGAACCTGGAGGTCCTGCAGAGCTGACTGGAAGGGAGACACTGGAAAGGATCTGATTCTGCATATAGTGAGTACAAATCTGTGTCATGGGGCCTGTTCTGTGAGGGGCAACCCTTTCAAGTGGAAGAGTCAATGGATGGCTGTCAGTCAAGGGGATGCTAGAGAGTGTCCTGAAGATAATGTAGTTGCATCAAGTCTGCTGCTAGAGAGATCAAGAAGACTTAATTCCTCCATACAAGTGGCAGCATGGTTAAAGCAGTGTGTCTGCTTCCACAAATAACCTGGTGAGGCCAAGTAATAGTTGTCCTTATTAACTGTAAATAGTTCCAGTTGGAGTATCCCACTAATCTCTTATCCCATCCAAGTTCCCCAATAAATATAAAACCAAAACTTCAAGGATGATCTAAATTAAACCAATAAAATGATCAAAACCAATATATTGTACATCAAACTTGAACGGTAGTTAATAAAGTCTCTTCAGTCTTAACATATGTGCAGTGCAAAGTCCACCAATAGTGCTGTCCTCCTTAATGTATATTATTTTGAAGACACACCAAACCTCCAACACGCCACCGTGAGTCCCCTAGGTAATGGACACGTACCCTTAGGAAACAGGTCTGGCACTTTTGAAAAATCACTAAGCTTTTCACCTCAAACGGGTAGCACACACCCCCGGTCCTGGAACAGGCTGTGAGTAGGATCACCACTTCTCCAGATAACTCCTCATGTCCAGGGCCACATGAAATTAAAACAGGGGACCCATAGTGTGATATGTAAGACACTGACGTTTATTAAAGACAAAAATATTGCACTCACATTTGAAGGGATAAAATCACAGCATGTAACTGGTTGTACCACCGCATCCCATTGCTCCCAACGCTAAGCCACGCATACGCTGTTTACCGGAGAAATATATACCTCCGCACCGCACTTTCGGGTTCCAGGACGTGATGTCGACGTGACGTGGGACGCTCACCAGATTGTCTAGGTAGCCACGTGCTCACGCTCTGACGCGTTTCGTCATCACGGACTTCAACTGAGGGCGCCCTCAATACCACTCAAAGATTGAAAGACCTCAAGTGGTCATTGAAAAGATTACATTCAGAGTCAATAAAACAAACCTTGACTTTACAAAGTAAAGATCATAACATTGATTGGTACTGGCTTCTAGTGGCCTTTAAGTATATTTCCACTAAAGGATTAGGGTAGGGAGAGCTCAAGTGGTCATTGAAGAAATTAAATTTTACTATACTAATTCAGAGTCAATAGAACAAACCCAGACATTACAAAGTAAAACTATTAAAAATCCAAGAAAAAAAATGTTTTAATCTGTATCTATATTCAAACTAGCGGGACTTAACGTATTAAGGTCAAAAATCCATTTAGTTTCGTTCATGGAAACAGCCTGAGTCATATTCATACCTCTCCAATAATTCTCCATTCCATCTGTCCCACAAAATTCTAATAAATTGGGATCTCAGTTATGGTAAAGTCTAAAGTAGTTTGATAAACTATGTTTAAGGTATCCTTTTTTAATATTGTTAACGTATTCATTAATCCTCATTCCCAATTTTCTCTTTGTGCGACCTACATATTGCAGCCCGCATAGAAAGGCTGCGAAATAGGTCACATGAATGGTCTGACAAGTAATACATTTCTTAATTTTAAACTCTCTACCTAAACTGTTTGATTTAAAGGAGTTAAATTTTCTTTTCCTCTTTTTTTATAGTTCTGCACTCCACACATCTCCCACAATAAAAGAAACCAGTCTGATCCAGAAATGTGACCAGTTTCCTGGGTGGATCCAAAACATTAGGGACTACAATATTCTTCAGATTTTTTGCTCTCCAGTAAATACATTTAAGTTTTTTAGGGAGAAACCCATTCAAGGTTGTATCTCTTAATAGTAAAGGCCAGTATTATTTTATGATGTTTTCAATAGATTTGTAATCTCTAGTAAAATTAGTTAGAAAAGTCGTTTCATACCCAATTTTTCTATTTCTTGATTTATCTTCTAATAGTAAATCTCAATTAATTTATTTCACCTGCTTTTGTGTTGATTTTAGTATTTCCCTATTATACCTTTTGTTGATAAACCTTTCGATTAGGACATCTGATTGTTGTAAGTAATCATCTATTCTGTTACAATTGCACCTAATGTGCATTAATTGCCCTTTGGGGACCTACTGGTAGACTTATAATTAGCAGCATAAACTCCATCTTCTCGCAAATCAAAGAATATTTTGACTGTTTTTTACAATCATTGGTTAACCACTAGGCGGCTGCTTACTGAGCTGGTACTGCGGAAAAGTGGCTCGTTATCGTCTTGCGACGTAGACCTATGTCACCAGACTCTCTCCTCTCTCGGCGGGGCGCGCGTGCGCCGCCGGAGGCTAGCTCCCACTGTATTCAGACACAGTGGGAGTCGGGCCAGGGGAGGAGAGGCGGTGATCACCGCCGCTCTTCCCCGATCGTCGGGGATCCAGTGAGGAAATCTGCCCACTTGTGTAAACAAAGCGGGCGGATCTTCTATGTGACAGACAGGGACAGATTACAGGATTCAGCATAGCTGAACCTGCGATCTATGTCAGTGTCACACAACCCCCTCCCCCCACACACGTCAGTAAGCATGAGGCATACATTTAACCCCTTGATCACCAATAAAGTTAACCCCTTCCCTGCCAGTGTCATTGTTACAGTAACAGTGCATATTTATAGCACTGATTACTGTAGTCACTGGTACCCCCAAAAGTGTCAAAAATGTCAGTTAGGGGTCCGATCTGTCTGCCGCAATGTCGCAGTCCCGCAAAAAAAAACGCAGATCGCCGCCATTACTAGTAAAAAAAATAAACAATAAAAATGACAAATCTTTCCAGTAGTTAGTAAACGCAATAACTTTTGCGCAAATGAATCAAAATATGCTTATTGTGATTTATTTTACCAAAAATATGTAGCAGAAAACAAATTGGCCTAAAATGTTAAAAAATTTAGATTTTTAAATTTTTTTGGGGAATGTTATATATCAGAATGTAAAAAATATTGTTTTTTTTTTTTCAAAATTGTCGCTCTTTTTTTCAAAAATTAAAAATCGCACAGGTGATCGAATACCACCAAAAGAAGCTCTATTTGTGGGGAAAAAAAGAACATAAATTTAATTTGGGTACAGCGTTGCACGACCGCGCACTTGTCCGTTAAAGTAACGCAGTGCCGAATCGCAAAATATAGCCTGGTCAGGAATGTGGTAAAATCTTCCGGTCTTAAAGCGGTTAAAAATACGCTCATTGAGAATTTTTTTGTCAAAGACATGTAGCTAAATACATTTTGGCCTAAATATATGACAAAAATTTAATATATTGGATATTTTTTAACTGTCAAAGTGGAAAATGTAAATTTTTTCGCAAAATTTTCGCTTTTTTTTAATAAAATCGCAAAAAATGAAAAGCGCAGAGGTGATCAAATACCACCAAAAGAAAGCTCTGTTTATGGGGAAAAAAGGACGTAAATTTAGTTTGGGTACAGGGTTGCATGACCACACAATTATCCGTTAAAGTCGTGCAATGCCAAGTTGCAAAAAGTGGCCTGGACGTAAAGCAGGAAAATCCTCCGGTGGTAAAGTGGTTAAAGAGAATCCATCATACCTAAGAGATAGCGAACATTTAATGAACCTGCCAAAGGACATTCCAGTTGACAGGGACACCTTGTTGGTTACTATTGATGTAGAGTCACTCTACACAAGCTTAAGGGTCCTTTCACACGGCCGCTCCGTGTGTCTGCAAATCATCCCATCCGTTTGCGGATGATTTGCGGACATAATGTAAGTGAATGGCACTGCGGATGTCAGCAGAATACCATCCGCTGACATCCGATTTTCCTCCTTTCAGTTCTGTTCCGTTTTTTCGAATGGAACAGAACCCTATTTTTTCTTCCGTGTAAAAAACGGAAAGGAAGGAAAATCATATGCCATATACATACATTATGTCCGCATATCATCCGCAAACGGATGGGATGATATGCGGGCACATGGAGCGGATGACACAAATGTCATCCACTCCGTGAAAAAAAAAAGTTCCGCAGAGGAACTTAAGCAGCGGAGCAGTCGTGTGAAAGGACCCTAAGACAACATGATGTATTAAAAACAACCCATAAAGCATTAGTAAATAAATCAGACCTCAGAAAGGAACAGATACATTTTATACTTGATAATTTGGAACTAGCTATGATGAACAACTATTTTTGGCATGGCGGTGATTAATACAATCAGATCTATGGGTGCTAAGTATGCCTCCAGTGCTGCCAACCTCTGGTGAGCCAATAGAAAGACAAAGCAATTTTCGGAAAAAAATTACCAGAGCTGGTTCTTTTCAAGAGGTTCATAGATAACAGAGGAAGTGAGGACACATTGAAAATCTTTTTGGAATACATAAATAACAATGAGTATGGGTTGGTGTTCACTGGTAATTGGGATAAGCTGTCCAATTGGGATAAGCTGACCAATCAGTTTTTTGGATTTGGTCCTTTTCAAACAGGATGGCCATGTATATACCAAAACCTTCTTTAAGGAAACCGATAGAAACAGTTACATCCCAATAGCCAGCTGTCACCACCTAAAAGTGGTTAGGGGGTATCACCAAAGGGCAATTAATGCACATTAGGCGCGATTGTAACAGAATAGATGATTACTTACAACAAGCAGATGCCCTAGTCGAAAGATTTATCAACAAAGTGTATAATAAGGAAACCCTAACATCAACATAAAAGCAGGTTAAAGAAATTAATAGAGATCTACCATTAGAAGATAAATCGAGAAATAGAAAAAATTGGGCATAAAACTACTTTTCTAACTGATTTTTACTAGAGATTAAAAATCTATTGAAAACATCATAAAAAAAAATACTGGCCTATACTATTAAGAGATAAAACCTTGAGTGGTTTTCTCCCTAAAAAACCTAAACATTTTTTACCAGAGAGCAAAAAATCAGAGGAATATTCTAGCCCCCAATGTTCTGGATCCACCCAGGAAACTTGTCACATTTCTGGATCAGACTGGCTTCTTTTATTGTGGGAGATGTGTGGAGTGCAGAACTATAAAAAAGAGGAAACGAAAATTGAACACCTTTAAATCGAACAGTTTAGGTAGAGAGTTCAAAATCAAGAAATGTATTACTTGTCAGACCACCCATGTGACCTATCTCGTAGCCTGAACATGCGGGCTGCTATATGTAGGTCGAATAAAGAGAAAATTGGGAGTAATGATTAATGAACACATGTGACCTATTTCGCAGCCTTTCTATGTGGACTGCAATATGCAGGTCGCACAAAGAGAAAATTGGGAATGAGGATTAATGAATACGTTAACAATATTAAAAAAGGATTCCTTAAACATAGCTTGTCAAACCACTTTAGACTTTACCATAACCGAGATCCCAGTTTATTAGAATTTTGTGGGACAGATAGAATAGAGAATTATTGGAAAGGTATGAGTATGACTTAGGCTATGAACGAAACTAAATGGATATTTGACATTAATATTTTAGGTCCCACTGGTTTAAATATAGATATAGATTTAAATAGTTTTATCTCGGATTTTTAATAGTTTTACTTTGTAAAGTCTAGGTGTGTTCTATTGACTCTGAATTAGTATAGTAGAATGTAATATCTTTAATGACGACTTGAGGTCACCCTTAGCTTAATCTTTTAGTGGTAATATACTAAACGGCCACTAGAGGCCAGTACCAATCAACGTTATAATCTTTACTTTGTAATTTATGGGTTTGTTATATTGACTCTGAATTAGTATAGTAGAATGTAATATCTTCAATGACCACTTGAGGTCTGCCCACACTAATCCTTTAGTTGAAATATACTAAAAGGCTACTGGAGGCCAGTACCAATCAATGTTATGATCTTTACTTTGTAAAGTCAGGGTTTGTTTTTATGACTCTGAATGTAATCTCTTCAATGACCACTTAAGGTCTTTTAATGTTTGAGTGGTAATATATAAAATGGCCACTAGAGGCCAGTATCAATTAAGGTCATGATCAAAGAGTTTTGTTTTTTAAACTAGATGATATATTTTATAAGTGTTAGATGGCAATAAATATATAAATATAAATATTTTATGATAGATGAGTATTTTAGAACTAATATGCATAATTATGGTTGCATAATTATTAAGGATGGCTGAGGATTAAATCAGATTGGCCCAGGCTGGTTATGGTCTATATAAAAGTGGTCAGATGTATACAAACACGTAACCCCTAAGGATGTCAGACATAGACTGACGAAACGGCGTTGGGTGGTGTTTGAGATACGTCATTTCCGGTCAGCTGGAATGCAGGTTGAGCGCAAACTGGTGATTCCTATACAATACAATCTGACCTTCTGTCTTCTTTGATGAAAGTGCAACACAACCTTCTTTTTTAAATAAATAATTTAAAATACTCCACCATCAGAGTGTTTTTTTAATCTCCCTCTCTATATTGCAACACTGGAGCTTTGAATACGCTATTTATATACATAATAAATGGATGACAGCAGCAGTTTGAATTCATTCCTGTGACCCCATGTATGACATCTTGGATTTCCCCATATGCGCAATTTGACTAATAGGGGTCAATTAGGTTTGGTGAGTGTATAGTCTGCCTGCTGGTGAAGAGGAACCTTTCTTACACTCACTGAGGACACTATTCACATGTGGGATTATAATATATACAGTATCTCACAAAAGTGAATACACCCTTTTCATGTGACAACACTGAAGAAATGACACTTTGCTACAATGTAAAGTAGTGAGTGTACAGCTTGTATAACAATGTAAATGTATGGTCCCCTCAAAATAACTCAGCATACAGCCATTATTGTCTAAATTGCTGGCAACAAAAGTGAGTACACCCCTAAGTGAACATGTCCAAATTGGGCCCAATTAGCCATTTTCCCTCCCTGGTGTCATGTAACTCGTTAGTGTTACAAGGTCTCAGGTGTGAATGGGGAGCATGTGTGTTAAATTTGGTGTTATCGCTCTCACTCTCTCATACTGGTCACTGGAAGTTCAACATAGCACCTCATGGCAAAGAGCTCTCTGAGGATCTGAAAAAAATGAATTGTTGCTCTACATAAAGATGGCCTAGGCTATAAGAAGATTGCCAAGACCCTGAAACTGAGCTGCAGCATAGTGGCCATGACCATATAGTGATATAACAGGACAGGTTCCACTCAGAACAGGCCTCGCCATGGTTGACCAAAGAGGTTGAGTGCATATGCTCAGCGTCATATCCAGAGGTTGTCTTTGGGAAATGGATGCATGAGTGCTGCCAGCATTGCTGCAGAGGTTGAAGGGGTGGGGGGGTCAGCCTGTCAGTGCTCAAACCATACGCCGCACACTGCATCAAATTGGTCTGCATGGCTGACATCCCAGAAGGAAGCCTCTTCTAAAGATGATGCACAGTTTGCTGAAGACAAGCAGACTAAGGACATGGATTATTGGAATAATGTCCTGTGGTCTGATGAGACATAGATAAACCTATTTGGTTCGGATGGTGTCAAGCGTGTGTGGCGGCAACCAGGTGAGGAGTACAAAGACAAGTGTGTCTTGCCTACAGTCAAGCATGGTGGTGGAAGTGTCATGGTTTGGGGCTCCATGAGTGCTGCCGACACTACGGAGCTACAGTTTATTGAGGGAACCATGAATGCCAACATGTACTGTGACATACTGAAGCAGAGCATGATCCCCTCCCTTCGGAGACTGGGCCCCAGGGCAGTATTCCAACATGATAACGACCCCAAACACACCTCCAAGATGACCATTGCCTTGCTAAAGAAACTGAAGGTAAAGATGATGGACTGGCCAAGCATGTCTCCAGATCTAAACCCTATTGAGCATCTGTGGGGCATCCTCAAACAGAAGGTGGAAGAGCGCAAGGTCTCTAACATCCACCAGCTCGTCATGTCATCATGGAGGAGTGGAAGAGGACTCCAGTGGCAACCTGTGAAGCTCTGGTGAACTCCATGCCCAAGAGGGTTAAGGCAGTGCTGGAAAATATTGGTGTCCACACAAAATATTGACACTTTGGGCCCAATTTGGACATTTCCACTTAAGGGTGTACTCACTTTTGTTGCCAGTGGTTTAGACATTAATGGCTGTGTTGAGTTATTTTGAAAAGAAAACTAATTTACACTCACTACTTTACATTGTAGCAAATTTTCTTTTCTTCAGTGTTGTCACATGAAAAGATATAATAAAATATTTACAAAAATGTGAGGGGTGTACTCACTTTTGTGAGATACTGAATATGGACTTCACAATTTTTATGTATTTTCTATCATTTAAATTAAGGTGTATATATTTATCTATTCCCTATTGTTTATTCACTATGGTTATATGTATTTTATGATGTAAGAGCACGGTTCCTTTGTTTCTTTCCTACGGGGACAGTGCTACACAAAAAAAAAAAAAAAAGGTTTATTTTAGCTTGAAGCGTTTTAAGGCAGATGTCTGGGTTTCCTTTACTCTCTTTGTGTGTAAGCTTTATTTTATTTGGATTTCACTTTCTTGGGGTCATTTATTTATTTTTTGGAGTGAGCAACAGCAGCTTGAATCTGTTGGAATCACCACAACAGGTGTTTTTTGTTTGCAGCAGAGCAATGCAAATTACCGAGGTGCTGTGTAGTCTACCAAAGCATCAGAGTTTAAAATGCACTCAACCCAGACATTTATTTCAATAGGAAATAAACCCCTTATTATTATCCTCAGGTCTGGCAGGGATAAGCAGATGCTCCCATCCAGATAGGAGGGAGCAAACAGGCTTTGTGTCCACAGGCCAAAGCAGTGGTTGTGGACATGGACAGGGTGCATCATCTGCAGGTAAGGCACTTTCACTACATTTTTGTCATTCAGTAATTTTAAAGTCATCAACCACAAAACAGAAGCCCTCAATATTTCCCTCCCTGCAGAAATGATAACTACTCTCCAATAGAGCTTGAATTTGTGCTGGCAAGCAAAAGTCCTCAAATATTTAAGAATCAGCCTATACCCCAACCTTGGCATATACCTTCGCTATATACTCTTAACTACCTCCCCTTACTGTTCCTGACACAGCAGAAACTTAAATGCTGGTCCCCTCTCCACTATACATGGCTTAGCAGGATGATTTTATTTAAAATGGACAAACCTTGCCCATTGAGATGCCACACACAATCTTTTGCACAATAAGATCCCCTCTCCTCATATACATATGGGCAGGTACTCAGTCCCAAATTCATTACAATGTCCTTAACAGACAGAAATCTAAAGGGAGTCTGGGACTACCCAACCTAATCTTGCATTACAAGGCAGTGGCTGACTATTTTCGACTCAGGGACTACTACCTAACCCTATGAAACAGAGGTTAGGTGCCTAGATCTCTGACTCATTTTTAAAGATATATGCTCCTGGCCCTTCCTGCCTGATCACCAACACTGTACTCTCCGTTGCTAACACATTCCTCTCCTATGTCGGGGAATAGGAGAGGGGGATGGATTGTACTTTTTCAGAGGAAGACATAAGGAAGGCTTTCTTTTTGACACACAAGATGCCTATCGTGAGCCAAATCCAGAAGCGGAATCACAAACTCCTATGTGGATATGTGGTCTAGACACCCTGTGAGATTTCATGCCAGCTTTCCACATGTCCCATACATTTTCTGTAAATGCAGGCATATTGGGGGCATTGCTCCACATATGGTGGGATTGCCCATGTCTAACTACCTTCTGGTAACTACAGTACCTTCTGGTCATATTTATAGCTGGAGTATCCATACCGTATTCATCCCATATCGCCCTCAACCCTGTGGTTGCAGCCAAGACAGGTCTCCTGCAGTTCCACTTTATGGCCACCAGGTCTACTATACTCAAAAACTGGAAATATTATATCACTCCCTCTTTCCTTGAGAATGGGTGGAAGAAATGCAATTCTTGAAGATAATGGACTAACTGAATGCTGCCTTGCATGATAGGTATACTAAATTCTGGGAATCATGGAGTCCTTGGATCCATTTCTACTTGTCACTGAAATTTCAGGAAATACTGTCTAACAAAGATGTTTAACATTTTAAGCTCCAGTGTTTCACCCTGCTACGGGAGAGATAGAATGTCCTCTCTACCTCTCCCCTCTCTTACCTCTTCTCCCTCACCTTTCTCCTTCATCTCCCTCTACTTACTTTCTCTTCCTCCCTTGCTCTATTTTCATTGCTCCTTCAAACTCTGTTCTACTCTCGGTTGATACACTATCTCTGATCAAGTAACATACTGTATGTATTGGTTGTTATCCAATACACCCCTCAAGAGAATTCTTATAACTGTATACTGTGTAATGACTCTTAGCACATTTTGCATTGGCTTTTTTAAAATGACTGCATTCTTAGTGAATGTTGTATCGCTTTATGGATATGATATATTCTTGGTGTACTCCGTATCTCCTATATCATGTTGGGGTAAGATTTAATACGTATGCTCTCTGTGTCAGTACAAAAAGACTTATACTGTGCTGTTCTTTATTGTACTCCAAAAAAACAACTCTCTTAATAAAAATATAATCTTAAAATATCCCACTTCCTCGAGCTCTGTGAAACATTCAATGTGGTCTTAGGAAGTATCCCTTCAATGCAAAAGAAATTATACCATTCTATTAGCCCTTCTCTATTGACCCACAATAGTGCATGATCCTTAGGGAGCACAGAGGCTGTATAGCTGCATATTACAACCTTTCCCCATCCAATAAACGGTCTTGTATTATAAGTGTTTCCCCCGGTAAGGGACAGGAAACTTTCTAAAAAATTATAACTTGTTCAAAAAAGCATTTTAGCTGTGGTGCAAACTCTATCTGTAAGGCCCCTTTCACACGATCAGACTGATCAGGTCCACCTGTTTTGTTTTTCAGGTGGCCCTAATCGGGCCACCGATTGTCCTCTATGGGGAGGCGGATATCAGCGGACATGTGTTATGCCCGCTGACACCTGCCTGGCATCTGATCCGACAAGATCCGCTGAAAACAGACATATGGCTATACGTTCGCCATCCTTTCAGCGGGTCAGATCGGATTGGATCGGATGAAAATGGACAGGCAGTCTGTTTTCATCTGATCTCTCATAGATATGGACAGGTCCGTCTCTGCACAGTGAGTGGAGATAGACCTGCCTGTTATCCGCCTGCTCATTGGGGATCCCTGCTGAGCAAACAGAGCCTGTCAAAACTGATCCGCTCCGTGTGAAAGGGGCCTTATTTCCACAAAAAATAAAGAAAAACATTTTATTTTATTTTCTTGATGCTAAATGCCTGCTCAGTAACTCATAAATTGTAGTCTGTCCATGCAAGATAAAGTGGGGTACACACTATGAGAAAATTGGAGGAAATATTCCATATGAGGAATGATTGCTCGACTTTTGTATAGTGTGTACACAACTACAGAAAAATTGGATATGAAAGACTGCGCATAATCATGAACACGAACTAAAAATAAGTCGAACAAACGAGAATTTTCGTACAATTAGTACCATCCTTGGTTTTCGACTTGCTGTGAATCATTAAGGAAAACTGGACGATCACTCGCCTGATTTTCCTTCCTACCTACCTGTTCACACCCTATGAACCAGAGCAATTTTAACATTTCTGCTATGGATCTGTTTATTGGGCAATAACATTTCCGGTAATAAAGACAACAAGGTAATACATGTATGTTTTTTAGGGACAAACAGGCTTTTTTTTTCATGATATTGTCTTGCAACATGATATTGTCTTGCAACATGATTGTTTTTCGCAATGTTTAGAAAGTGCATTTTATTCCGTAATGTGTCCTGTTTAAAATTACACTAAAATTATGATTCTGGTACAAGGGTGTAAAGTTATTTACAAATAAAATAAAGTGTTAAATTGGAAATGCATTAACATCCCAAAGTGAAGAGCAACAAGATTGTTGATATGTATGAAAATATCTACACATAACATAAAAAAAATGTCATTCTCTAATTTCATATATGTTAAGAGTGAACGAGGACAAAAATTATTATAATAAACTGATGTAATCACAAATTATCGTTAATATGTACCAGTCCTTATCCACTTGACCTTCGGATGATTTACCCCTTCATGACTAGGCCATTTCTTTGCTTTTTGGCACTGCGTTATTTTAACTGACAATTGCGCGTACATGCAACGCTGTACACAAACAAAAGTTATATCATTTTTTTCCCAAAAATAGAGCTTTCTTTTGGTGGCACTTGATCACAACTGGGTTTTTTTTTTTTTTTTTGCGCTCTAAAGGAAAAAAGATCAAACATTTTGAAACAAACTATTTTTTAAATCCTGCTTTAAAACATATCCAATAAATATTCATAAGTTCATGGAATTAGGCCAATATGTATTCTGCTACATGTAAAAAAAATCCCAGTAAGCACGTTACAGTGTCTACAAACTATAGTATATATACTGGAATTTTTATTTATTTATTTATTTATTTATTTATTTTACTAGTAATGGCCGTGATCAGTGACTTATAGCAGGACTGTGATAGTAATGCAGGCAGTCTGACACTTAATGCCTCGTTTCCACTGAGTGGTACGGTACGGTTCGGTACGGTACACTTTTCGTTTCCACTGCCAATAGTACCCTTTTCATGATAGGCATGGTGTAGCTGGTCACAGCAGGAAAGCTGTGATAGACGATTCTCTGTCAACCAATCAAAGTTCTGCAGAGTGTAGCTCCACCCAGTTGGTACGGGTCTAATATGCTTGGTACCCCAACGAAAGGGTACCAAAAAGTGGTACGGTACGGTTCGGAATTAGGGTACCATTCATAATGGAAACGGCATAAATAGCGTACTGTACCGAACCGAACCGAACCGTACCAGAAAGCTCAGTGGAAACGCGCCATAACTGACCATTTATTGGGAACCAGTGACACTAATACAGTGATCAGTGCTAAAAATATGCACTGCCACTGTACTAAGGACACTGCTTGGGAAGGGGTTAAATATCTAGGGCGATCAAAGGGTTAAATGTGTGCCTAACTAGAGTTTTCATGTGTTTACTGTAAGCAACTTTTAGTAAGGGATATAAGGGATTATTCCCTTTGCAGGAAAAAAAAACTGCCATCTCCAAACTGACAGGACAGAACTTTGCATTGTTTACATATACAGAGCTCTGCCCTGTCTTCCTCCTCGAAGATCAACAGGTGCCAGTGGTGACCCATTGGCCGGCACCTGCTTGTGTTGTGTCCAATTGCCCCCTATCCAGAAGTGTCGGATCATGTACTAGGTACGTGATCCGGCACAGGAGAGCCACTTTGCAGCCGTATATAGATATTTGGCAGTCGGCAAGTAGTTGTTTAGATAAAAAGCCCACAATCTTCTTAAAGGCTGTGTGATATCACCATTCAAATAATGCAATTTATGACATGCGTGCTCCCGATAAAACATGCCAAAAGAAAAAAATAGAGTGCTACAGTGCTGTGTCCCAACCTCAAAGGTCAACCCACACAATTGTAAGGTCAACCAAAGCTGCCCCAGATAGCTGATTCAGGTTACTGCAGAAGTCCTTCAAGAGCATATCAAAAAATCTCTTGCCACTCTGCACCTCAGGAACTGTTCCACTCAGCAGGGAAGATAAAACATAAAAGACTCCATAGTGTAGTATGAACCCATTAAAATATTTTATTAACTAGAAGATTAAAAATGTACTCACAAGAAAAGAGCACTAATAAATCCAGTGCACTAGATATGGCTGCCTTTTTAAATTACATATATATTGCCCCCTTAAGCACTAACAGCTAGGAGAGGATATGTAGACGGCCTATCTCCGTCTTCCAGGGGTTATGAAGTCACGTGGCTCTGCTACTAATGCGTTTCGTCATGTGGTACAGTGACTTCCTCATCACAGTTACATCAGGGGGGGGGGGGGTCCCAGAAGCAGGGCAGAGAGACTGGATATGCTACACTTGCCCTGTGAACGATGAGGAAGTTTGTTTTGGGTGTGTGTAGCACGCCTAAATTCTAAAATTAGTTACCTACTGTAAATATCTCAAAAGTCAGAAATATATCACAACATAGAGAGATGAGTAGAGCTGTTACCACCTATATATACAATCACTATAGACATAAAAACCAATCATATATAATCACGCTGGCTGGACGGGGACCAGGTGCCATCTTGCTGATGTCTAATTGGCCATTGTAAGAGTATACTGTGCTAATTACCACATATGCCATGTGGCTTTTTATCTTGTGAGTGTAATTTAAGCTTTATTTTTTAAGTAAACCAAGCAGTTTACACTTTGAAGCCCCCTTTTTTGTGATTTACATGTTCATTACATGCGGAGGACTGAAGAGCTGGAAACTATATCTGCACGCTGACCGGCTGGCTGCACTAAAAAGTGCTTATTGACCCCCTTTTCATTAATGAAGTTTTACAAGGTGTGAAGGTGATGAGTCTTTATTGTGAGCGGTGGTGGTTACTGTTGTCCAGAGTGTTTTGCACACATTTGTTTACACTGAAGAATTGCTGAAGTTCACGGAATATTTGTCAGATCAAGATCTGCTTAAAGATTTACTGTACATTGGACTGTATATGGAACTGTATCTTAGTCACTTTCACGTGTGGGGCATTTGGGACTTTATTCAGGACTTATTTTTATTTGCATTAGTATGTTTTGTTGTCTTGTATCTATTTTCATGCTTGCAGTGTGCAGCGCTTCACTTTTATCTGATTGATTCATTTCATTGATTGGTAATAACTGTGCTGCAAAAGTGTGACATTTTTTCCATATTTTCTTCCAAAGAAGATACAAATGTTAGATTTCAAGGTGCAGTCTGATTGTTCTTTCTTACTCCAAAAAATCATAGACTATATGATAAATGTCCTTAAAAATGGTGTCCCTTGTGTTGATTCCTCTTTTGTTATTAAAAATTCTCCTCTGTCCATGATCCCCCTCCCCCACAACCCAACCCCTGCTGCCGTAATCTTCTGGTGCGGTTAATGTAACTAAGGGGCTGTCACAGGCTCTCATTATGAGGGTCTGACTATGCCCACACTTTCGGCCGAACTGCTCCATTCCAAGAAGCCAAACTACAGCTTCTATGAATGAAGCAAGATCTACTGTATAAATGGAGGAGGGCCAACTATCAATTTCACCCATCACCCAGTCAGAGATCCTGTTTCATTTAGGCTTTAACGGGCAATGAGTTTCTACAATATTTAGGGATGCCATGTTGATAGTGTCATACCCTAATTGTTTTTTCTTGGAAAAAAATGATTCATATCTATATCCTACATGATGCTTTATGATGCTTTGGGTCCTAATCAAACTGCTTGTATGCTCTCCAGCCTCTGTGCAAAATGTTTTACCTCTGTCTCTGAAACATTTTTCTTGCTTGTCATAACAACTGCCTTACCTCTGCAATATGGGGTTGTGGATTGTGGTTGGTACATAATGCAGTATGCTACTGAATAGAAGATCACAGCAAGCTATGCTCTGTGGCTTGTTTTGCTCCTGTTTGGCCATTTATATTCCATTGATAGTTTGAGTTTTTTTGTTTAGAAGTGTATACCCTGCAATAGTTTTTGGCTGCATTGTCTTCTGTTTTCAAGTCTCATTTAATACTTATACTGTACACAAAAAAAAATATTTTTTTGGGCTAAACCTACCTATTACAAACTTATATTGGGGTGCAAATCACTAATATTGGGTTGGTGCTGCTGTATTTAAGCCAAACAATTATGTAAAGTATAGTAAATGAATAGACATGCAATTTTATGATACATGAATATGGTAAACAGGCAATATGATGGGACCAAACCCCCATTTTTATTCATGGACTCTCTTCAGATTTGGTAGTAATTTCTTTTGCATTTGCGCGCTATTCTTTTTTAATATACATGAATATGGTGTCACTGATACTATCCCCAAGAGTCATAACATTCTGTAATTCCACATATAGCTTTGGGACATCCCCATTCAAATTTTTTATGTTGTCCTTCGAGCTCCTACAAAATGTTCTCTCCTAATTGGATGACCTTTTTTTTTTCTTTGGTACATACCCCCCTAGATCAATGCCTGGTCCCATTACCTTTCTTTTTCAACCCCTAACTTTTACAACCATTACTTAAAACTAATGTTCAGCTCCCATTGATTTCAATCGGGTTTGGAACTTTGATAACGCTGACTGAACGTTTGCCAAAACTTGGTAATGTTCGGCTTATCACTACTGGTCACTGATTATGAATGTATTGACGTTAATAACCCAGAAAACCAGTATTTACAGTAGATAATAAATAATAGTGTCCATGTTTGCTCAGTACAGGTTTCTTTTAATTTTTAGATTTCATAAAATCATCTCTATTATCTCTGGTTGTTTATAATATTAAATATCTGTATTTATCAGTAGATTTATCATGTAATTATAAGCACATAAGCATGTGATGGTAATTGGCAAGTACAATGGCTATATGATATATTTTCTTATGTCCTAGCTCAGCCTTTTTCAACCAGGGTACAAACGGACCCTGGGGTGCCTGGAGGTTTCTTCAGGGGTGCCTTGAGGTTTCTTCAGGAGTGCCTTGGCAAAATGCCTAAAAAGTGCCCCAAAGATGTATACCATCCCACGTGTGAATGAAGCCTGCCTTTTAGTTACACAAAGCCACAGGTTTTCATTGTGCACCATTACAACCTTCTCACTGCCAGCATCCTAACGGTCAATGACATAATCAGTTGATAAGGAGGATATCAGTTGCCTGCATATCGTCCTTATTCGACCCTTTCCATCAGCTTTGGGGTCTCATTATCTAGGTGATGCAGAAAAACTGAGAGAGAAGACAAACATTGGAATACTAGTCAGTACCAGTTTGCAAAAGTGTATTTTCTTTGGAAGAAAAAATAACCTCACGTTGGGTGTCCTACTGTACGTGTATTGATGTTGCTGCATTATGTAAAACTATTAGAATAGTTTTTACATTTTACAATGGGGCGCCTCAAGATTGTCCATAATTTTGGAGGGTGCCTCAAGATTGAGAAACACATAGCCACAAGGGGAATGTAATCAAATGGGTGGCGAAATGGTGCAGCCCCACCCCCCAAATGTCATACCAGACCCTAAATATCCCCAACAAAAAAAAAAAAGTGAAAAAATTTGAAAACAAACGAACTGCATGCAGCCCCCCATCACTAGTCAGGGGGCACCAATGCATCAAGCAGATAAACACAACACTGATTTAGAAAGAATCAGTGGGCATGCCATCTCCAGAAAATCAATCACTCATGGGTAAGACAAAAGTCTTGAATCTCTTAAAGATTACTAAAGCTGTAATTATATTGGAAGTAATTTGCATTTGATCAGGCATAGCGTTGTTATGATTTGCAATACTAAAGATGAGATGAAGGTCTTTAAAGTAAAGCTTAACAAAGGATATAGTTATTAATCTGCTGTCAAGGGGGTGCTGTTACTCTGTAAAAGTAATATTATATTATGCATTCTCATAACTGAGTGATTTTCCTGTATACACTGCCAAGACCAGAGCTTGATTATGAAGCTTAGTAAGCTGCTTTAGTCAGTGGTGCCCTTTGTGCTTTCATGACTAATAAGGAATAGATTTTTCTATTTTTTTTTAATGCTTTCCATCCAAAACCCCTTATATTTTATATTTTACCAAAGGTTTTCAATAACAGTAGCCCCACCCCCTACCTTATCATTTAGTGGCATGTCGTATCAAATTATATTGTATCTTGAACCTTTAGTTAAATGTTATTGGTGTCATTTAATGGGCAACCTCTGTAAACATCAGTTGCGCTAATCTGTTGGTATTCTGTCTCTATCATTTAACCACTTGCCAACCGCCTAACGTACTTATACTGCGGCAAGTCGGCTCTCCTGCGCAAAATCACGTACCTGTACGTCATCTCGTGCAGGGGCTTCAGGGAGCACATGCTCACCGCCAAAGGAGAAATCACTCGCTGATTGGCTATAGGGGGAGCCAACCAGCCACCCATGATCATTCCCAAGGGACACAGAACGGTGGTCTATGTAAACAAGGCAGATTGCTGTTCTGACAGGGAGGAAGACAGAGATCCTGTGCTTCTGCTAAACAGGAAAACCAATATCTCTCTTCCCCCAGTCAGAGCAAACCCCCCCCCCCCCCCACCCTTAGCAAGCACTCCCAGGGAACACATTTAGCCCTTTAATTACCCATGATGTTACCTCCTTCCCTGCCTGTGTCATTAGTACAGTAACAGTGCATATTCTTTAGCACTGATCAATGTAATAATATCACTGGTCCCCAAAAAAGTGTCAAAAGTGTCAGTTAGTTGTCTGATTTGTCCGCCGTAATGTTGCAGTCCCACTATAAGTCACTGATCACCGCCATTCCTAGTAAAAAAAAAAGTTTTAAGAAAAATCCATAAAAATATCCCGTTGTTTGTAGATGCTATAACTTTTGCACAAACCAATTAATATACGTTTATTGGAATTTTTTTTTTTTTACCAAAAATATGTAGCAAAATACATATTGGCCTACATTTATGAAAAAAATTAGATTTTTTACATTTTTTTATTGGATTTGTTTTAAAGCAGAAAGTAAAAAATCTTATAGCGCAAAAAATAAAAACCACAGAGGTGATCAATTACCATCAAAAGAAAGCTTTGTTTGTGGGGAAAAAAGGACATCGATTTTATTTGGGCACAGCGTTGCACGACTGCGCAATTGTTAGTTAAAATAATGCTGTGTAGTATTTCAAAAAATGGCCTGGTCATTAAGGGGGTAAAACCTACCGTGGCTGAAATGGTTAAAATACACCTATGATAAACATTATAGACCCTTCTTTTTTTTGTAAGTGGACAAACTTACAAAATCTACAGGGGATCAAATAATTATTTTTCCCCACTGTATCTCAGAATTCTTAAAAAAAAAACATATCAGGCTTCTCTGAGAAGTTACATTACATTTCTTAGCAAATGGACCGGATTTATTAAAAGAAATGAGCAAAAACACGGATAAATGGTTATGGTATATGGTCCCTTAACTTATCTAGCAAATCCTACACATCAAATCTTGCAATCATCATGTTCAAAGCGTGCTGTGCGTGTTAAACATAAATGTTTTTTTTTTAAAAAAAGCTGCTTTCTTGGTTTCTGCTGTGATAAGATGCACTAAGGAATACATGTGTCAACAGGTAGGTTATTTAATGATTTAATGAAAAAAATGTGGCCAGCTTGCTCAGCATTGAAATGACCATGCAAAGCAACATTAACGTTAAAACAAAGCATACGCTGTGATATTATAGCAGAGTTTGGATGTTACTGTCCCTGACACAGAACAAGCATAATGATCAGGAAAGGATACTTGTTTCAGGTCAGTAACTGTGAAAGTATTAAAGCCAATGGATCAAAACTAAAGCCATAGAACTAGTACTTTTAGGAAAGGTCAGCAATTGCAGCTTCCATATCTCCCCAGTACAGGATAGCTTCAATCTTTATGATGTAGGAGTGCTGAATAGTGTTGAGCGAACACGGACTGTATTATTCGTGTTCGTACCGAATAATTGGATTTTTGTTACCCGAACACGGACACGGACACTTTACTGTATGTTCGGGTAAAAAATCCGTGTTCGGTCGTTTTATTTCCGGGTTTTGCATGTTTTGGCGCTCTTTTCATGGCGGGCTTTCAACAGCCAATCAACAATCGTTTAACTGGTGTGCCTTAAGCTATCCCAGCCATGCCTGCAAATGTATGAGTAGCTGTGATTGGCCGTCTGAAGCATGTGACCAAGTCTTTATAAGTTCGAGGCAGCCGCAGCGGCGTCATTCTGCTGCTTAGCTCAGGGACAGAGCACACATACGTGCTGGCTGCTGATTAGGGAAAGACAGGCAGGGAAAACAAATTGGTGTCTGGATAGAATTTAGGGTCAGGTCGGAGTGTTTAGGCAGGGCGAGTTGTAGGCATTTTAGGGATAGAGTCTGCTGTATTATAGGGTCAGTGTGTTCTACAAACTACAATCGATATTGCTGTGTGGGGTGGGGTCTGCACTTAATCCTGATCTACGATCTCTTCTCAATCCTGTTAGGGAGAGGCTGCTGCTGAATTATAGGGTCAGTGTGTTCTACAAACTACAATCGATATTGCTGTGTGGGGTGGGGTCTGCACTTAGTCCTGATCTACGATCTCTTCTCAATCCTGTTAGGGAGAGGCTGCTGCTGAATTTTAGAGAAAGTGTGTTCTACAAACTACAATCGATATTGCTGTGTGGTGTGGGATAGGAGATAGGCAGGTGTCAGTGATCCACATCCATTTTTCTGTGTGTGGGCTGCAGTGAACACAATCTTTTTGGGGTACAGTGAACACAATCCTTTTGGGGTGCAGTGAACAAAATCTTTGTGGGGTACAGTGAACACAATCTTTGTGGGGTGCAGTGAACAAAATCTTTGGGGGGTACAGTGAACACAATCTTTGTGGGGTACAGTGAACACAATCTTTGTGGGGTGCAGTGAAGACAATCCTTTTGGGGTGCAGTGAACACAATCTTTGTGGGGTACAGTGAACAAAATATTTGTGGGGTACAGTGAACACAATCTTTGTGGGGTACAGTGAACACAATCTTTGTGGGGTGCAGTGAACAAAATCTTTGGGGGGTACAGTGAACACAATCTTTGTGGGGTACAGTGAACACAATCATTGTGGGGTGCAGTGAAGACAATCCTTTTGGGGTGCAGTGAACACAATCTTTGTGGGGTGCAGTGAACAAAATCTTTGTGGGGTACAGTGAACACAATCTTTGTGGGGTACAGTGAACACAATCTTTGTGGGTTGCAGTGAACAAAATCTTTGGGGGGTACAGTGAACACAATCTTTGTGGGGTACAGTGAACACAATCTTTGTGGGGTGCAGTGAAGACAATCCTTTTGGGGTGCAGTGAACACAATCTTTGTGGGGTGCAGTGAACAAAATCTTTGTGGGGTACAGTGAACACAATCTTTGTGGGGTGCAGTGAAGACAATCCTTTTGGGGTGCAGTGAACACAATCTTTTTGGGGTACAGTGAACACAATCTTTGTGGGGTGCAGTGAAGACAATCCTTGTGGGGTGCAGTGAAGACAATCCTTGTGGGGTGCAGTGAACAAAATCTTTGGGGGGTACAGTGAACACAATCTTTGTGGGGTACAGTGAACACAATCTTTGTGGGGTGCAGTGAAGACAATCCTTTTGGGGTGCAGTGAACACAATCTTTGTGGGGTACAGTGAACACAATCTTTGTGGGGTGCAGTGAAGACAATCCTTGTGGGGTGCAGTGAAGACAATCCTTGTGGGGTGCAGTGAACAAAATCTTTGGGGGGTACAGTGAACACAATCTTTGTGGGGTACAGTGAACACAATCTTTGTGGGGTGCAGTGAAGACAATCCTTTTGGGGTGCAGTGAACACAATCTTTGTGGGGTACAGTGAACACAATCTTTGTGGGGTGCAGTGAAGACAATCCTTTTGGGGTGCAGTGAACACAATCTTTGTGGGGTACAGTGAACACAATCTCATACTTCTGAAGATTTGAGGGTGCTGCCTGTTTCATCCTCCTCCTCCTCATCCATCCTTTTAGGGGTACAAACAATAGTAATTGGGGCCTAGTGTGCTTCTGTACGTGTGAAAAACATACACTTTTTTTTGATCATATTTCCTATTCCGCTATTCAATAAAAACCTTTGGGGATCAATTAAATTGCGGGATAGTCTGTGTCGGTACGTGTGAGATCCACCTTTCCAAGTTTTTGGGGTTCATCTCATACTTCTGAAGCTTTGAGGGTGCGGCCTGTTCCATACTCCTCCTCCTCCTCATCCATCCTTTTAGGTGTACAAACAATAGTAATTGGGGCCTAGTTTGCTTCTGTACGTGTGAGATACATACACTTTTTTTGATCATATTTCCTATTTCGCTATTCAATAAAAACCTTTGGGGATCAATTAAATTGCGGAATAGTCTGTGTCGGTACGTGTGAGATCCACCTTTCCAAGTTTTTGGGGTTCATCTCATACTTCTGAAGCTTTGAGGGTGCTGCCTGTTCCATACTCCTCCTCCTCCTCATCCATCCTTTTAGGTGTACAAACAATAGTAATTGGGGCCTAGTGTGCTTCTGTACGTGTGAGATACATACACTTTTTTTGATCATATTTCCTATTCCGCTATTTAATAAAAACCTTTGGGGATCAATTAAATTGCGGGATAGTCTGTGTCGGTACGTGTGAGATCCACCTTTCCAAGTTTTTGGGGTTCATCTCATACTTCTGAAGCTTTGAGGGTGCTGCCTGTCCATACTCCTCCTCCTCCTCATCCATCCTTTTAGGTGTACAAACAATAGTAATTGGGGCCTAGTGTGCTTCTGTACGTGTGAGATACATACACTTTTTTTGATCATATTTCCTATTCCGCTATTCAATAAAAACCTTTGGGGATCAATTAAATTGCGGGATAGTCTGTGTCGGTACGTGTGAGATCCACCTTTCCAAGTTTTTGGGGTTCATCTCATACTTCTGAAGCTTTGAGGGTGCGGCCTGTTCCATACTCCTCCTCCTCCTCATCCATCCTTTTAGGTGTACAAACAATAGTAATTGGGGCCTAGTTTGCTTCTGTACGTGTGAGATACATACACTTTTTTTGATCATATTTCCTATTTCGCTATTCAATAAAAACCTTTGGGGATCAATTAAATTGCGGGATAGTCTGTGTCGGTACGTGTGAGATCCACCTTTCCAAGTTTTTGGGGTTCATCTCATACTTCTGAAGCTTTGAGGGTGCTGCCTGTTCCATACTCCTCCTCCTCCTCATCCATCCTTTTAGGTGTACAAACAATAGTAATTGGGGCCTAGTGTGCTTCTGTACGTGTGAGATACTTACACTTTTTTTGATCATATTTCCTATTCCGCTATTCAATAAAAACCTTTGGGGATCAATTAAATTGCGGGATAGTCTGTGTCGGTACGTGTGAGATCCACCTTTCCAAGTTTTTGGGGTTCATCTCATACTTCTGAAGCTTTGAGGGTGCTGCCTGTTCCATACTTCTCCTCCTCCTCATCCATCCTTTTAGGTGTACAAACAATAGTAATTGGGGCCTAGTGTGCTTATGTACGTATGAGATACATACACTTTGTTTGATCATATTTCCTATTCCGCTATTCAATAAAAACCTTTGGGGATCAATTAAATTGCGGGATAGTCTGTGTCGGTACGTGTGAGATCCACCTTTCCAAGTTTTTGGGGTTCATCTCATACTTCTGAAGCTTTGAGGGTGCTGCCTGTTCCATACTCCTCCTCCTCCTCATCCATCCTTTTAGGTGTACAAACAATAGTAATTGGGGCCTAGTGTGCTTCTGTACGTGTGAGATACATACACTTTTTTTGATCATATTTCCTATTCCGCTATTCAATAAAAACCTTTGGGGATCAATTAAATTGCGGGATAGTCTGTGTCGGTACGTGTGAGATCCACCTTTCCAAGTTTTTGGGGTTCAACTCATACTTCTGAAGCTTTGAGGGTGCTGCCTGTTCCATACTCCTCCTCCTCCTCATCCATCCTTTTAGATGTACAAACAATAGTAATTGGGGCCTAGTGTGCTTCTGTACGTGTGAGATACATACACTTTTTTTGATCATATTTCCTATCCCGCTATTCAATAAAAACCTTTGGGGATCAATTAAATTGCGGAATAGTCTGTGTCGGTACGTGTGAGATCCACCTTTCCAAGTTTTTGGGGTTCATCTCATACTTCTGAAGCTTTGAGGGTGCTCCCTGTTCCATACTCCTCCTCCTCCTCATCCATCCTTTTAGGTGTACAAACAATAGTAATTGGGGCCTAGTGTGCTTCTGTACGTGTGAGATACATACACTTTTTTTGATCATATTTCCTATTCCGCTATTCAATAAAAACCTTTGGGGATCAATTAAATTGCGGAATAGTCTGTGTCGGTACGTGTGAGATCCACCTTTCCAAGTTTTTGAGGTTCATCTCATACTTCTGAAGATTTGAGGGTGCTGCCTGTTCCATACTCCTCTTCCTCATCCTCCCTTTAGGGTAGGAAAAAATTTAATTGGGCCTAGTCTGTGTTTGTACGTGTGAGATACACAGTTTTTTATCCTATTCCGCTATTCAATACACACCCTTTTGGTGTAAAAAACATTAAATTGCGGCATAGTTTGCATATTTGACTGTGAGATACACCCGTGTGATACTGTTGTTCTTTTGTTCTGCTATTCAATAAAGACCTTTCTAGGGCAAGATCTTAAATTTCAGAAATATGAGGAGAGCGTCAAATAGGGGCCGTGGCCTGGGTCGTGGTGCTGCTGCTAGAGCTCCTGTTGCAAGGAGAGGACGTGGTCGATCTCTGCCAGCTACACACACAAGTGAAACACCTTCCTCAAGTGTGAGTAGGCGACAGAACCTGCATCAGTATTTGGTAGGGCATCATACGCCTCTAGAAGTGATGAGGCCAGAACACGTAGAGGCGATAGTAGATTGGTTTGCTGCTGACAGTGCCTCCAGTTCCTTCACATTGTCTCCCACCCAGTCTACTGCAGAAAGGTCAGAGTTGGCACGTGCAGCCAATGTCCAACCGTCTTTCACCTCACCCCCTTGCAAATCAGGCAAGCAGTCTGAGCCCCAAGCCATACAGCAGTCTCTTATTCTTTTTGAGGACTCTGTCAGCAGGGTTTCCCAGGGCCATCCACCTAGCCCTGCCCCAGAAGTGGAAGAGATTGAGTGCAGCGATGCCCAACCACTTATTTCTCAAGATGAGTACATGGAAGGACCATCACAGCACGTCTCCGATGATGAGGAAACGCAGGTGCCAACTGCTGCGGCGTTCAGCATTGTGGAGACCGACAGGGAGGGCAGGGGTGAAGACTGGGTGGAAGATGATGTGGAGGACGATGAGGTCCTCGACCCCACATGGAATGAAAGTCATGCAGGTGACCTGAGTAGTTTGGAGGAAGAGGCAGTGGTCGCACAGAGCCACCAGCACAGCAGAAGAGGGAGCAGGGTGCAGAAGCGGAGCGGCCGTGCCCTAGACACTACGCCTGCTACTGCCCAACGCAGCAAGGGAACGAGCGCACCAAAGTCAGCTCAAAAGAGTTCTCTAGCGTGGAAGTTCTTTAGAAAATGTGCTGATGACAGGACACGAGTGGTTTGCACCCTGTGCAATCAGAGCCTGAAGCGAGGCATAAACCTTCTCAACCTGAGCACAACCTGCATGATCAGGCATCTAAGTGCAAAGCACGAGCTGCAGTGGAGTACACACCTTCAAAACCAAGAAACATCTCTGGCTCATCCTGCTTCCTCTTCTGCTGCAGTCTCGGCCGCTCCAGCAACCTCTGTAGTCATACCGGCACCTGCCACCCCGCAAACAGACGATCTGTCAGCAACACCACCACTTGGGTCACCAACAACCATCTCCACAATGTCCCGTGGAAGTGTTCAGCTTTCCATCTCCCAAACACTTGAGAGGAAGAGGAAGTACCCCCCTACCCACCCGCGATCCCTGGCCCTGAATGCCAGCATTTCACAATTATTGGCCTTTGAAATGCTGTCATTCCGTCTGGTGGAGACGCCCAGTTTTAAAAAGCTTATGTCGGTGGCTGTCTCACAGTACGTCGTGCCCAACCGCCACTACTTTTCCAGGCAAGCCATCCCTTCCCTGCACAACCAAGTGGGGGAAAAAATCAGGTGTGCACTGCGCAACGCCATCTGTGCCAAGGTCCACCTAACTACCGATACGTGGACCAGTAAGCACGGTCAGGGGCGTTATATCTCCCTAACGGCACACTGGGTAAATGCAGTGGCGGATGGGCCTGAGGCGGATAGCAATTTGGCGCATGTCCTTCCACCACCGAGGATTGCAGGGTGCTTCAGTTTGCCTCCTGTTCCTAACTCATCCTACTCCGCTACCTCATCCTCTACCGCCTCCTCATCCGGACAGCGTAATACCTTCACCACCAACTTCAGCACGGCCAGGGCTAAACGACAGCAGGCAGTTTTACAACTTGCCTGTTTGGGGGACAAACCACACACCGCGCAGGAGTTGTGGAGGAGCATGGAACAGCAGACAAATGAGTGGTTGCTGCCAGCGAGCCTCAAGCCCGGCCTGGTGGTGTGCGATAACGGGCGAAATCTCATAGCAGCTCTGGGCCTAGCCGGTTTGACGCACATCCCTTGCCTGGCGCATGTGCTGAATTTGGTGGTGCAGAGGTTCCTTAAAAACTACCCCGATATGTCAGAGCTGCTGCAGAAAGTGCGGGCCGTCTGTGCGCACTTTCGGCATTCTCACCCTGCTGCTGCTCGCCTGGCAGCGCTGCAGCGTAACTTCGGCCTTCCCGCTCACCGCCTCATATGTGACGTGCCCACAAGATGGAACTCCACCTTGCACATGCTGCAAAGACTGTGCGAGCAGCAGCAGGCCATAGTGGAGTTTCAGCTGCAGCACGCACACGTGAGTCGCTCTGTGGAACAGCACCACTTCACCACCAATAACTGGGCCTCCATGCGAGACCTGTGTGCCTTGTTGCGCTGTTTTGAGTACTCCACCAACATGGCCAGTGGCAATGACGCCGTTCTCAGCTTAACTATCCCACTTCTATGCCTCCTTGAAAAAACAATTCGGGCGATGATGGAAGATGATGTGGCACAGGATGAGGAGGAGGAGGAGGAGGATGAAGAGGTAACATTTCAAAGGCTTTCAGGGCAGTCATTCGCAAGGGGCTCCGAGGGTGGGTTCCTGCACACACAAATGCCAGGGACACAATTGTCCAGCAGGGGCACAGTTCTGGAGGATGAGGAGGAGGAGGAGCTGGAGGAGGAGCTGGAGGAGGAGATGGAACCATGTTCAAAGCAGGGTGGCACCCAGGCCAGCTCATGGCCATCACTGGTGCATGGCTGGGGGGATACAGAGGACACGGACGATACACCTCCCACAGAGGACAGCCTTTCGTCGCCTCTGGGCAGCCTGGCACACATGAGCGATTACATGCTGCAGTGTCTCCACAACGACCGCCGAGTTGCCCACATTCTAACTTGTGCTGATTACTGGGTGGCCACGCTGCTGGATCCCCATTACAAGGACAACGTACCGTCCTTAATTCACTCACTGGAGCGCGATCGCAAGATGCGCGAGTACAAGCGCACGCTGGTAGATGCGATGCTGCTGGCATTCCCATCTGACAGCGGGGCCACAGTGGAAGCACAAGGCAGAGGAGGAGGAGGAGGAGGAGGAGGTCGCCAACGCAACCAGGGCACCGCCAGCACCTCAGAAGGCAGGGTTAGCATGGCCGAAATGTGGAAAAGCTTTGTCAGCACGCCACAACAAACAGCAGCACCAGCAGCTCAGATGGAACGTCTTAGCAGGAGGCAGCATTTTACCAACATGGTGGAGCAGTATGTGTGCACACGCCTACATGTAGTGAATGAGGGGTCTGCCCCCTTCAACTTCTGGGTCTCCAAATTGGGCACATGGCCTGAGCTTGCCCTTTACGCCTTGGAGGTGCTGGCGTGCCCTGCAGCCAGTGTATTATCTGAACGGGTATTTAGCACGGCTGGGGGCGTTATAACAGACAAGCGCAGCCGCCTGTCCAGAGACAATGTGGACAAGCTCACGTTCATTAAAATGAACCAGGCATGGATCCCACGGGACTTTTCCGTACCTTGTGCAGAATAGCAATGGATACCGACCTTACCCACCCATTGTTCCATTTTTGCTCTTTCTCACTCTTTTGGGGTGTACACTCATTTAAAATTTGTGAAAAGAAGCAGTGTTGGCTACCTCGTCCTCCTCCTCAGGGCCAGATTAACGTAGGGGCTATTGGAGCTGCAGCTCCAGGCCCCTACCTTTTATATAGGCCCCGGGTTGGCCATATTCACTGTGACCGCTCTTCTGTCACTTGTAAACACAGAAGTCTGGCTTCTATGCTCGCTTCCCCAGGCAGCACCCTCAGAACCTCCCCACACAGCGCGAAGGCCTGACAAGGAGGGACAGTTGCCGATGCATGGATGTGTTTATGGGCTTCAGAGACAGCATCCCATGTTGAATTAGGCATGCATGGCTGCACCCTTCCTCCTCTGGGTGCATGCCAAGGCACGGCCCTTAAGGCCCTTCAAAATCCTCAGCACCAAGACCATGATGCTCTTAATCCGGCCCTGGTCCTCCTCCACCGCCGCTTCCACCTACACCGCCCATAGGTGTGCGCAGCTTATTGCATTAGGGTGTGCACCCCAAAGTTGAAATACACATGCATGTGTTTGCCTACATGTACATGGCCCCGATACATTACTCTCCCTGCTGGCAAAGAGAAATAGAGCAGAGCAGGTCCGAGGGAGATCTTTCCCATCTCCTCACTGGCAAACAGAGCGATAATGCTATGTGCCCTAGGTGATTAGGGTGTGCCCAGGTACATCCGGCACACCCTGTGCGCACGCCTATGACACCGCCACATCCACCACCACCTCAACCTCCCTCCTACTCCATATGGGCCTCGTCCTTCAGAGATGAAGAACATTGTTTTATTTTTCTGTTTTTTTTTTGTTGTTTTAAGTTATTTCCCTATCCACATTTGTTTGCAGAGCACTTGCCATGCTCTTAACTACGTTTTGCTGCCATTTGCAGCACTCTAGCCCTTTCCATTGGTGTTTTAGAGCCATTTTAGTGCCTTAAAGTTCGGGTCCCCATTGACTTCAATGGGGTTCGGTGTCCGGGAAAAGTTCGGTAAAAGTCCGGGACACGGACCCGGACTTTTTTTTAAAGTTCGGCCGAACCCATCGAACACGGACATCTAGGTGTCCGCTCAACCCTAGTGCTGAACCCTATGTGGATGTGTTTTAATGCGATGGGTCATTTTTTGGTCCTACAGGCTGCTCACCAGCAACTGTGGGGTCCTTCTGGACCCCCAGAGGAGTTTGTTGATGTTTTGAAAGGATGAGAGCGCCACACTAGCTTATACAGAATTTTTTAAAAGATTTGTATTTTTTAACAGCCAATGCGTTTCGGGGGGGGGGGGCACAGCACCCCCCCCCCTTCATCAGGGCTAAAACTAGACAATAAAGGAAATACAGAGAATCCATAAAATGTGTTAAAAGCTATAAATATACTATAAATATACAAGTACTAGTATATTACTAGTATATAAAAGCTATAAATAGTACAAGTACTTGAATGCATGATCATCAGAGCCAAAAAGGACATACATTACTCAACTAAGAAGTATAAAAAAGGAGAAAGAAAGCATGTTCCTATTAACCGGTTGCCGATCACTTACCGCATATTTACTGCGGCAGTGTGGCTCTCCCAGGCAAACCCGTGTAGGGCTACGTTGGTCGCTTGGAGGCAGCTAGGGGGCGAGCGCGCGCCACCGGCGGCGCCCTCCCACCCCCGCTCGTCAGCGGGGAAGCTGATGCATCGGGCAGATGGCTCCAATTGATGCCTGACACCCGTGATCTTTACCTGCTGGGAGAGAAGAACAGTCATCTGTTGTAAACACAGCTGACCGTTCTTCTCCCTAGAATGATCATAGAGCCCTTGTGATCCCTCTATATAAGAACACAGTTCTCTATGGTCATTTCACAAGCCCTGCCCCCATACAGTTAGAAACACACCCCTAGGTACACATTTAACCCCTTGATTACCCACGCTGTTAACCCTTTCCCTGCCAGTGTCATTATTACAGTAACTGTGCATATTTTAGCACTGATTACTGTAGTAATGTCACTGGCCCCCCCAAAAGTGTCAGAAATATCAGTCAGGGGTTCGATCTGTCCGCCACAATGTCGCAGTCCCGCAAAAATTCGCAGATCGCCGCCATTACTAGTAAAAAAAAAACAGTAAAAATTTTGATTTTTACATTTTTTTGGGGGGGAATGTCATATAGCAGAATGTGAAAAATATAGTTTTTTTTTTTTTCAGAATTGTCGCTCTTTTTTTGAAAAAATAAAAATCGCACAGGTGATCAAATATTACCAAAAGAAAGCTCTATTTGTGGGAAAAAAGGACATGAATTGTATTTGGGTACAGCGTCGCACAACCACGCAATTGTCTGTTAAAGTAACTCAGTGCCAAATCGCAAAATATGGCCTGGTCATTAAGGGGGGAAAACCTTCTGGTCCAGAAGTGGTTAAGGCCACAGGGAAACACAAAAACAAAAGCAAAGAAAAGAAGAGAAACAGAATGTGTTCACATTCGTGTTAAACCAACAGTACAACAAAAATAAATAAAAAAATTATATTACAGTAGTAATAATAATAATAATAATAAAAACACCAATGCACCGCATAATAAGAAACAAACACCAATGCCAGTGCACCAGGTCGCTGTACCTGTATAAGAAGTACAAAAACAAGTTAAAAAAATCCATAAACAATATGATATTCCTGCAAAGTAGGTTCTATTCTTAACTACATGAAACCAATATATGAGTGAGCTGCAGTCTAAATGAAGGAACACTGGAGCAGAAGCAGAAATAGGTGCAGACCAAGTCCATGTGGGGTGATCAATCTTTTGTATATTATGCATTTTTTATGTTTATTGTATTATCAGTACTCTTGTAACTGATGCTTTGTATTGTCAGTAAGTTATTGGCTTTTTTATCTCTGTTATTTAATAAAGTTTAGATTTTTATATAGATATTCTTTGTATCGATATTTGTCACTATACCCTTTTTTGGTATCGCAACATTCCTTTCACCGCCTACACATTATGAATACAAGCTTTGCTCTGATTCACTGAGGTGAATGGATGACATCATGATGTCCACCATGTGGAAAGATTTTAAAGAAACTGGAGACTACATATGAATATGGGGAAATAAAGTGTAAAATTTATAAGAAACACCAGATAGGGGTAAAACTGATAAAATAGGGGTAATTAGGGGGGAGGGGGGGGAATAAGGTTTGGGTTATATAGAAATGTTTTTAAAAAATTGGAATTCTTTTCTTAATTTTATATGGTGTACTTTGTATAACTTGACTAAAATAATAAAAATATAATAAAAAAAAAATTATTTCCACCTTCGCCAATCAGAAGATGCCTTGTATTCATTCATAAAAGTAAAAGACATCCTGTGAATGGCTGGGCAGCACTTAGCCTGGTCCTATTGTGTTTCAGGAATGGTCCCCATAGGCTCTGGAAAAACAGTGCTGTATACTGTACGTAGCTGATGCTACATAGCTTATCCAGTGCTGAAAGCAGGCACAATTCCTGGTAATGTAAATAGTTTGTTTGGGCCAGCCATTGTTCTGTGGGGTAGGAGCTCTGAACTAAAGACCTACATTGCCAAAACCTTCTACTGAAAGCTAATGTATTAACATAAATGGAATGCTGTGACCCAACAAGGGCTGTGTCTCGATATTGGACACTAGGCACAATTTACAAAATTAACAAATCGGGATTTTCAAAAAGTGACCGTTATTTAAGTCCAATCCGTTTTATGTAATAATTACAGGGGTTTGTATATCACTGACAATTTTTACAATGCACTTTAACTATCAGTGCCCTTGAGGCGCTTACAGTCTGAGGTCCCTATCTCACATGCATAGTCTCACATACAGTACTAGGGCCATTAGGCAGGAGCCAATTAACCTACCATAATGCCTTTGCCTGTAGGGGGCTGACTGCCACAGTAAATAATCGTGCGGCGGTCGGCAAGTGGTTAACATAGGACTCCTTATGTGATAGCAGCTTCACAAGTCTTGCATCTATTGAACTTGTGAGTTTTTGGACAGTTTCTGCTTGAATTTGTTTGCAAGATGTCAGAATAGCCTCCCAGAGCTGCTGTTTGGATGTAAATTGCCTCCCACCCTCATAGATCTTTTGCTTGAGGATGCTCCAAAGGTTCTCAATAGGATTGAGGTCAGGGGAGGATGGAGGCCACACCATGACTTTCTCTCCTTTTATCCCCATAGCAGCCATTGATGCAGAGGTATTCTTTGCAGCATGAGATGGTGCATTGTCATGCATGAAGATGATTCTATTACGGAAAGCATAGTTCTTCCTTCTGTACCAGGGAAGAAAGTGGTCAGTCAGAAACTCCACATACTCTGCAGAGGTCATCTTTACACCTTCGGGGACCCTAAAGGGGCCGACCAGCTCTCTTCCTATGGTTTCAGCCCAAAACATGACTCCACCACCACCTTGCTGACGTCGCAGCCTTGTTGGAACAGGGTGGCCGTCCACCAACCATCCACTACTCCATCCATCTGGACCATCCAGGGTTGCACGGCACTATTCAGTGAACAGGACTGTTTGATAATTAGTCTTCATGTATTTTTCTGCCCAATTAAGCCGTTTCTGCTTGTGAGCATTGGTTAGTGGTGGCCGAATAGGTTTATGCACAATTGCAAGACTCTGGAGGACTCTATACCTTGATGTCTATGGGACTCCAAAGGCACCAGCAGCTTCAAATATCTGTTTGCTGCTATGTAATGATATCTTAGCAGCTGCTCTCTTGACCTGATGCATGTATCTGGCAGAAATCTTCCTCAATGTGCTTTTATCTGCACTAACCCGTCTGTGCTCTGAATCAGCCACAAATCTCTTAATAGTGCGATGATCACGCTTAAGTTTTCGTGAAATATCTAATGTTTTCATACCTCGTCCAAGTCATTGAACTATTTCACTCTTTTCGGCAGCAGAGAGATCCTTTTTCTTCCCCATATTGCATGAAAATGGTGCTCTGCTTAATAATGTGGAACACCCTCCTTAAGGCCCCTTTCACACAGGCGGACCGTTCAGATCCGCCTGTCCGTTTTTTTGGTGGATCTGAACGGTCCCCCCATGCATCCCTATGGGGAATTGGATGTCAGCGGAGACATGTCCGCTGACATCTGATTCTATCCGTCAAATCTGGACAGATGGAAACCCTATTTTCCATCCGTCCAGCGGATCGGATGGGATTGGATGAGAACGGACCGACGGTCCGTTCCCATCCGACTTCCCCCATAAAGATGCATGGGGAACTGACAGCTGTGTCTCAGCACACAGCGCGTAGACACAGCTGTCATCCTCCAGCTCAGCGGGGGATTGGCAGATCGATCCCCCGCTGAGAAAAACGGACTCCGTCCGACAGACGGAGTGTGTGAAAGGGGCCCTAGTAGTTTTTCCTTAAATTGGGCTCACCTGGCAATCTAATTATCACAGGTGTCCGAGATTGTTTTCAGTGATCAAAAGAGCCCTGAGACACAATGCCATCCATGAGTAAAAACTGAAAAACAAAACATTTAATCTTTGTGACAGTTAAATAGAATTTGGATAATAATTTGGAACAGGGTGGTAGATATATGTAGCCTGGTACTTAACTGCTAGGAGAGGAGCTGCAGTTTTACTGTCTGCTACTGCCTCTTTGGGTGTGCTCACAAAGGACTTCCACACGGGCACAGTAATAACAAAGACTTACAACTGCTAGAACTGTTACAGCCAATGCTAATTCCACCCTTCATCCACTAATAGTACCCTGAGGAACATGGAATGCAAGGGAGATTTTAACTTCTTCATGCCCGCGCTATAGCCAAAAGACGGCTACAGCGCGGACCTAAATTGCAGAGAGGACGTCCATTTACATCTTCCCGTGCATGACCTGACTGCGTGCTCCCTGTGGCGCACGCGGCTTGCTCTGTGATCAGCGAGTCCATGAGACTCGGCTGATCACAGATCCAAGTAAGGACCAGTCTCGGCCCCTTACCACGTGATCAGCTGTCAGCCAATGACAGCTGATCTCGTGATGTAAACAGCAGCCAGTGATCTGCTTTTTTTTCTCCTTACACTGTCAGCGCAGGGAGAAAAAAAAGCTGATTGCAGGCTGCTGTCAGAGGGACATCAACCCTAAAGAGGAAGAGCAACTGTGCCCAACAGTGCCACCTACCAGGGCCCACCAGTGCCCACCAGCGCCCCCTACCAGTACAGGTCAGTGTCGCCTATCAGTGCCCACCAGTGCCACATATCAGTGCCCACCAGTGCCACCTACCAATGCCCACCAGTGCCACCTATCAGTGCCAATCAGTGCCCCATCATCAGTGCTGCCTATCAGTGTCACCTAACAGTGGCTATCATTGCCCATCAGTGCCACCTATTAGTGCCCATCAGTGTCACATATTGGTGCCCATTAGTGCCTATGAGTGCCACCTATCAATGCCACCTATTAGTGCCATTCAGTGCCACCTACCAGTGCCCTTCAGTGCTGCCCATCAGTGCCACCGACCAGTGCCACCTATCAGTGCCCACCAGTGCTGCCTTACCAGTGCTGCCTTATCAATGCCCATCAGTGCCGCCTTATCAGTGCCCATCAGTGTCGCCTATCAGTGTCCATCAGTGCAGCATATCAGTATCCATCAGTGCCCATCAGTGCAGCCTATCAGTGCCTATGAGGGCACATCAATAAAGGAGAAAAATTACCTGTTTGCAAAATTTTATAACAAACTATACATTTTTTTTTTTTAATTTTTGGTCTTTTTTTGTTTGTTCAGCAAAAAAATAAAAACCCCAGTGGTGAATAAATAGCACCAAAAGAAATCTCTATTTGTTTGAAAAAAAAGATAGAAATTGAATTTCTATACAGTGTACAGTGTTGCGACAGCGCTGAAAGCTGAGAATTGACCTGGGCAGGAAGGGGGTTTAAATGCCCAGTAGGCAAGTGGTTAAGGAAAATAGTGGAGGATTGTGAGGACTGTAGTTTGCTGAGAGACTGAGCTTTCACCTCATGTTGGCTAGCAAACTACAATTCCTAAGACATTGGACACTGACATTTAGGGCTCATACATACTGCAGCTCAAAGAAAAAGCTGTTTTTACAGGCATTTGAGCTTTTTTTTCTCTGCCTTACAGCTTGAAGAAGCTTGTTTTGTTTTTTTTTTGTGCTCTTTTGTATGTTTTTTTTTTTTTAGCTTCTCTGAGTTTGTTGACCCTAAGTGTTTTTTTTCCACAAACCCTCCCCTCAGCTCGATGTATCTCTTTTTTTGGTGCATTTTCAGGCTTTTTTGAGCTTTTTCACACGTATTTTTCGCTTTTTCGCATGTTTTTGGGCGCAAAGGTGTCTTTTCTGCATGAAAGCTCCTCTCAAAAACAAGAGTTTGGTGCATTGTTTTCTGCCTGTAAACTACCTGAAAAAGCCATAGTGTGCTTGGACACATTGGCTAGCATGGAGGAGAGTTTCAAGGCAGAAAAAAATGGGCGTTCAAAAACAGCTCAAAAGACTAAAAAGAGCAGTTTCTTCAAGATGCAGTGTGCACCAGCCCCTAAGGGGAGGTACTGAAGTATTTTCCCTGGCTGAAGGAGGTAGAAGGATCTTTTCTTTGGGGAGACCAGGGCTGAGAGAGACTGTGAGCCACCTGAGTGCAGTGAAGTCAGTGAGCATAAAATCTCTATCTGAGAGTAGGGGAAGCAGAGCGGATGCAGTCCTGGTGCTTTGGATAGCGACCTGGATTGTGGGAGCCAGCTGTGCAGCAAGGAGCCACACGCTGAAGATACTACCAAAGGGAAAGAGGAACACCCTTTAGACTGGCACTTGGACAGAAAGTCTCTGTTTACACAGGATTGGTGAGCATCCACTGGCCAAATGCAGTTACTAGCAGAGGGACAAATTTGCCAGCTAGGAACACTTTACCTTTGAATGAACCAACTTTTAAAGGAGCACTACTCAAAGCACTCCAACACACTGTTTTAGACCCCAGTGAGCTGTCCAGCAGAAAATATAGCACATGTGCACTACTGAATACCGACTGTCGCTGTGGTAACCACCTGTAGGTCTTCCCCTTAGGCTACCCTGTGTAGGTCAGTGACTACAGAGCTGTTCTCAAAGCCTTGGGCACAAGAACAGGGGACTTAACACATCAAGTTGGTCCTTTGGGGGTAAGCACTACATTTACATAATATTGTCCTTTATACTTTATCTGGAAATGTGTTGTTCTGTACCTTGCTTCCACCCAGCAGCCTTTGTGGGAAGCTACCCCTAAGAGATCATGTTACTGCAATAGTTGTATTGCCTGTTGAACTCATCCTATGCTTATTGCACACACTTTTACAATTCCATTGCATTGTCAATTCACCCTGCATTCATCCAGTAAACATTAACTTGCTCTTGACTGTTTGTCTGATCATTTCGCTGAGACCTCTGCATTACACAGTCACATAGCTATAATAATGACACTTTTTTTTTGTGTTAAACTTTGTAAATCAATCCAACTATTTTTTCTCTACTGTTTAAAATGTCAATTTTCTAATGAATTTTGTTGGTGTTTAAAGCAAATACTTAAAGTATTTGTAAACCCAATCACTAAAGTGAGTGTTAACATGTTAATGTAATTTCAAAAGTCGTTTCCAGCATTTTCAGCGTACTCTTGCTGTCCTGTGTACTGGGGCTGAAAATACTCTGCCCCTGTACCTTATTTGCCCCTGCAAGTCATGGATGTGAATGAAGCAATGTATGCTGTGTATATGAATGAGTCAACAATTGGATTTATACAGTATATGACTTCACTTCACCAGTGCCGTCCACTTTGTGCTCCCTATCACCTCATTTGCCTTTGGCCACCCAGGTGAATCCACGGATCTGTGAGCCTTTGGCATTTGATGCAGCTTCCTCAGGGGAGAGCCAATATGATGGTTTTGACTTTGCCTTAGTCCAACCCTTCGTTAAAGAGATCAGACAGTCCCTCCTTTGGAAGGATGCAGCAGAAGAGCCACAAAAGAACCAGAGGAAGTATTTAGCGAACATGAAGAGAGAAGGGGTGAATTGTTCCTTCATGGATGAAATTCATAAAAATAGCATTAGCGATGAATGGAAGCAGGTGGATAAAAGGATTGCTTTCAGAAATCAGTTTGCAATGCTGTATTCCTTTAAGTGTGAGAAGGTTAAGAATTTGGAGGAGCCTCTGGCGGTGGATGTGGCACTCATGCACCTCACTAGGCATGTAACCCTTCCACTAAATTGTGCGGTAACCTTTAGGGACATGCTGGATAGGAGAATGGATGTAGATCCTAAACAGATCTACACACTTACTGGTGGGGCATGTAAGCCATCAATGGCCTTAGTGTCAATTTCTAAGGTCATGAAGGCCTGGATCCAGAAGTTGGAAAGGGTGGTGCAGAATGACCTTGGCAAAGCCGAGGTCATGGTTTGGTTTGCCAATTTGAAGTTAGCAGCATCTTTTTTATGGCTCGAGACATCTATTGATCTGATGAAGATGTTGGCCAGGGTCATACCTAATGCAGTTATAGCCAGTAGAGCCCTGTGGCTGAGGCCCAGGGTGGCAGACATCCAAGCAGGGATGGTGTAAGATACCATTTGAAGGGCAATCCTTGTTTGCAAATAAATTGGATGCAGGTATTGCAAAAGCCACAGGTGGGAAATTGGGGTTCATTCCCCAGGATCAGAGATTGCACCTCAACAGAAACTCGCAAAAGACCAGAGGCAGAGAGGCTAAGTCTTACAGACTGGAAATAGAATTTTGCCGACAGGGGCCAAACTCTGCTACATGCTGCAAGTTGAAAAGACCCACTTCATCTCTGGGACAGGAGTCCTAGAAATCTTTTTTATTATTCAGCAGCTCACACTTGTCATGTAGGAACCAGATTTTTCAAATTCTGGCAGATGTGGGCTCAAGGTATAAAAGATCCTTGGCTAATATCCACCATTCGGTATGGTGATGCCTGGAGTTTACTCAAGCATCTCGCAGAATATTTGTTTTAAAATAAAAATCCTTAGTAGAAAGAAAAAGAGGATGTATTGTGGGAATACACTGAAAATCCCTTTAAACCAGGGGGCTATAAGCGCAGTACCCCAGCAAGAATGTTTTTCTGGGATCTATTTACCTATGTTCTTAGTACAGAGAAAGTCAGTCATCATGGAGGCCAGTGGTAGACAATAGAGGTCTCAACAAGTACATCAAGAAAGATCTATTCATGATGGAATGACTTCAGACAATCTTGAAGGTCATACAGCCGGGGACTGGGTTCTGTCAGTGGATATCACAGATGCATATTTCTAAGTGCCGATGGCCCCAGTCTGTAAGAAATTCTATAGTCTGTAGTTCATGGTGGGGCAGCTCCATTACAAGTTTTTGTGTCTACTCTTTGGGTTAACCACATCGCCAAGAGTGTTCACGAAGATTCTTCTGGCCCTGGTGGCACATCTGAGGCTGCAAGCCATTAAAATTTACCACTAGTTGGACATTTTGCTCCTGAGTCAGGACAGGGACACACTTCTGTTACAATGGAGGATAACAATGTCAACATTGGAGAGCTTTGGATGGTTCATCAATTTAGATAAGTCACCTCGTGCCAACACAGGCCCTGGTGTACCTTGGTGTGAGGATAGACACTGGGGAGGCATCAATGGCATTACCAGAAGACAAGATCACTCTCATTCAGAGCACAAAGTTGGCGGCCTGGGGGAAGTTATGCCTTTCAGTGATAGAGTGCATGCATCTTCTCAGGATTACTCCCCTTTCAGACTAAGCTCCTGGAACAATAGAGATCGGAGAATTTTGGGCAGAGTATCCAGATCACATCCAGGATAAGAGAGAGTCTGAAATGGTGGTCGAAAAAGCGGAATCCTTGACGGTGCCACTCTTTACTCATAACACAGTGGCTGGTAGTCCAGTTGAATGCTAGCAAATTAGGTTGGGGGAGTCCTTTGCAGGGACCACTGGGCTAAGGGCCAATGGCCATTAATGGAAGCCTGGTTCCAAGATGATCTCCAACATACTGGAATTGAGGGCAGCCTTTCAGGCCCTCCTGGCATTTCAGAGTCTCATTCAGTGTGAGGGCATTCTTATGAAACTAAACAATACAACGCTGGGGGTCTACATCCACAAGCAAGGGGGCACCATCAGTGCTTCTCTTTTCAAGGGAGGTTACACGATTATGAAATGGGCTTAATTCAACTTACAACTGCTAACAGCAGTGTATGTTCCCTGCTGCATGAAAATCCAGACAGACTATTTGTCCAGAATGAACCTGGGCAGTGGACAACAACGAGTGGGTACTATTACCACGGGTCTTTTGGGATATAGCAGCCCAAGCCTTTTCGCTGAGATGGACCTGTTTGCCTCCCAGGAAAACACCAAGCTGCCACAGTTTTTCACCAAGACCAGTCACCCACAATCGATGGGGATGGATGCGCTTTCAGCAAGATTTAACTTCAGGATGGCATACGCCTTCCCTATGATTCCGGTTATCCTCAACTTTCTACAAAGAGTACGTTAGGAGAAGGTGACCATTCTGGCAGTAGTAGAGACCCTGGTATCTGCTGCTCCTTTCATTGAGCATCAGGAAACCACGTCCTCTGCAAGTAACACTGGACCTGCTGACACATGGTAACATCCATCATCTGGCTCCAGAGAGGCTCAGGCTGATGGCCTGAGTCTTGAGAGGCAAAGAAGGCAGGATCCACTTGGATCTCTACCTCCGTAAATTTCTGTATTATCCTTCTGATCTCCTCCCAGAATCCTCTTATCTTGGAACATGTCCAAAATATATGTATCATTGTACCCATTTCCTCTTGACAGCGCCAACATCTATCTGATGTGTTAGGATAGATACTTTTCAGTCTCTGAGGGGTATAATACCACCTTGTTAAAATATTATAGTTTGTTTCTTGTATTTTGGTACATATAGAAGACTGAAAAGCTCGATCTATTATTTTTTGTTGCTGTTCCGAGGAAAAGGTACAATTAATTTCTTCTTCCCATTTATTTAGAAAATGTAATTTAACCTGGTCTTTAGGTGTCACTAACAAATTATACATTTTAGATAGCGTGTGGTTTAAGGTTCCTGTTTCTGAGCAATATTTTTCAAAGATTGTTTCTTGTCTTCCGTAGCTCTGAGGATGTGGTAGTGTCTCAAGGTAATGATGTACCTGTAGGGCACTCCAGAACGGAAGTCCAAAGGTATCTTCTTTGTTCATCAATATCTCCAATCTCGGCCACTTATCTCCTTTCAAAAAATGTGAGGCTTGGAAACAACCTTTTTTCCTTAGTTCTCCAAATGGGCCTTTTTCCATTCCCATAGGGAACTTTGGATTTCCCAAAACAGGGAGTAAAGGGGAGTCTGAATTATTTTCCATCCCCTTTATATATACTTGTGAAACTATATTTAATGTGTTACCTATCAGCGGATGCTTTTTCAAAGTTTCCGGTAGATAGTCATAACACCAAGCGGCCCTATTCAGGGGGATTGATGTTTGAGATTGTTCCACATGTATCCACAATTTGGATTCCTGATGTCTGCACCAGTCAACTTGACGACATAGATGGGAAGCTTGATAATATCTGCGTATGTCCGGTATGGACACACCTCCATATTTTTTTGGAAGGGTTAGATATTTGACTGATAATCTTGGTTTCTTTTTTGCCCAGATAAAATTTATAAATACTGATTGGACCTGTTTGAGATATTGAACTGGAATTCTGATAGGTAAAGTTTGAAAAAGATATAAGAATTTTGGAAGAATAGACATTTTTATTAAATTTGATCTACCGAACCAGGAGTGTATTCCTGTGTTCCATTTTTCCAGAAGTGTTTTGGTTCTATTCAAAAGGGGAGTGAAATTATATTCATATACTTTCTTCATGTTAGGGGGAATAAATGTTCCTAAATATTTTATCGCTCTCTCCGTCCATTTAAACCCAAAGTTTTGTTTCAGATTATGAAAATAGGAAGGAGAAGCTCCCACTTCCATGGCTTCTGACTTATCAAGATTAATCTTCATATTAGATAATCTTCCATATATTTCAAACTCTTTTAATAGATTTGGCAATGATATCTCTGGTCTCGTGAGCGAAAACATCAGAACATCTGCATATGCAGTAACTTTAAATTGCTTATCTCCCTGTACTATTCCTGATATATCTGTGTTTTGTCTCACTCGACAAAGAAATGGCTCTAAAGATAAAACAAATAATATAGGGGATAAAGGACAACCTTGTCTTGTCCCATTTTTAATGGGGAAAGATTCTGATAATATCCCATTTACCTTTGCTTGAGCTCATGGTGACGAATAAATAGCTTGAATCCACCGAAGCATAGTTTTGTCTACTCCTATAAAGTTCAATGTAGAAAACATAAATTCCCAATTAATGCGATCGAATGCTTTTTCTGCATCTATTCCTAAAAAAATACAAGGGAGATGAGTATTTTGCGCAATATGTACCAAATTTAATACTTTTATTGTATTATCTTTCGTTTCTCTTTGAGGAATAATGCCTGCTTGATCTAGATGTATCAGAGAGTTTATATGTTGTGTTAGTCTGTTTGCAATAATCTTTGCGAAGACCTTTAGGTCCACATTCAACAGCGATATTGGTCTATAACTCCTACAGAGGGTTAGGTCTTTCCCTTCTTTGGGTATCACTGTCACATGTGCTCCCAAAGAATCTCTACAAAAGTCAGAATTATAACCCATTTCATTATATAATTTTGTCAAATATGGTCCCAAAATCGGGAAAAATACTTTATAGTATTGTATTTTTAGACCGTCTGGGCCTGGAGCTTTCCCTGATTTTGTCCCTTCAATAACTTGCTGGACCTCAAAAAGAGTTATTGGCATATCCAACTCCCTTCTAATCTCCACAGGCAGTGTTGGCATTCCGGAGTCTTTAATATAGGAATCCATGTTTATTTTTTCTTTATGTTTATCTTTTTTCAAATTATATAATGCAGAGTAAAAGTCTCCGAAAGATTTCGCTATTTGTTTAGGTAATGATGCTTTTTTGCCTTTAGGAGAGTTAATATATGGGATAAATCTTTTGGACTCCTGTTCTTTGACTGCTCTAGCTAGCATTCTTCTGCATTTATTCCCAGACTCATATCCTGCTCTTCGGTTTCTCTGGAGGTCTGCCTTGGCTTTATATTGCAATAAATCTGTTATTTGTTTGCGTATTTCATTCCTACTTCTTTCTAATTCTGCAGATACGTTTTGTTTATGAACTATTTCTATTTCATGTAGTTCATTCAACAATGTATCTAGTTGTTTCTTCCGTTCTTTTTTCAATCGAGATCCATGTTTTATCAATACTCCTCTAATCACTGCTTTATGGGCTTCCCATAAAATGCCTATGTCGCATTCAGGCCTGTCATTTATTTGGAAATACCATTGGAGCTCCCTCTGAACATCCTCCTTCACTTCTGGAATCTGGAGCAAACTTTCGTTCAGTCTCCAAAATATATTTGTATATTTCTCTCTTTCTGAAAGTAAGTAGCACATCACTATCGGGGCATGATCCGACCATGTAATGCTACCCACCTCCGTTTTTATCACTGATTGCAGCTGTCTATGGGGAACTAGAAATTGATCTATTCTAGTATATTTTTTGTGTATCATTGAATAATATGTATAATCTTTTTCTCCTTGGTGCTGTACACCATACATCCATAAGTTGATATTTGTGCAGTATCTGGATTACCTTCTTCCTAGTTTTAAGAGGCACCGACGATGATCCGGAGGAGGTATCGATACTTGGATTTAGAGGGATATTTAGGTCTCCTCCTAATAAAATTTGCCCTTCTCCGAAGTCAGACATGACCTTAAGAGTTCTAGAGAGAAAAATATCCTGACCTGTTTTAGGTGTATAAATCGAACCAATAGTGACTTTAGCTCCCTCCAAGAGTCCTTTTACGAAGACGTATCTCCCCTCAGAATCCAAACATGTCTCTTCATGTTCCCATGAGAGTTTATTTGAGATGAGGATAGAAGCCCCCTTAGAATGGCCTGAGTCTTGAGAGGCAAAGGATAACCAATCTGGGATGCTCTTCTAGGGTCATTAATACCCTGATGAGGGCCAGGAATAGTAGCACTAACAGTGATTGTGCCAGAATTTGGAACAAGTTTGCAAAGTTTGAAGACAGACCCGATTTTTCACCAGATTCTCCTAAAGTGTGCCACATGCCGAAGTTTTTTCAAACAGGACTAGATATGGGTCTATGTTGAAGACCCAATGGGCTTTGAACACTCTGGTGGTTCAGTTCTTAAAAGCAGCAATCTGCTTAAAATCTGCTTAACCAGATCTCTGATATTTCCAAAATGTGACTCGCCCCTGGTATTGGACTTACTTTCATCAGACACCTTCAGTCATCCGGTCTCGCTGTGGCATCTCTCTCTTAAGTCAACATTCCTGGTGGCGATAACATTAGCCAGAATGGCACCAGAACTAGTTTAAAGAACCCTTCCTCTCTTTCTTTCCAGATAGGGTGGTGCTTAGACTGATGCTTGGATTCCTACCCAAGATGGCTTCCTGATTCCACATGATGAAAGAGATTACACTACCTATGTTCCTCTCAGAATATTCTCAGGAAGTAAAATATCTGCTTGATGTTGGACATACATTGAAGGCCTATGTGGAGGATACTGCAGAGCCCAGGAAATCAGATTATCTCTTCATCATTCTAAATAGATCATGGAATGCCCTGAGGGCTTCTAGTAGTGTGATCGCCTTGTGGCTGGTGAAAATCATCTCCTTAGCTTACTCCAACCTTATGGGCAGGACGGGTTTCTCCAGGAACAATCTGCAGAGTGGCTACATGGACTTCCATGCGTACCTTCATGACACACTATTGTATAGAGCCTACAGCTACTGTTGATTTTGGCAGGGGAGTATTGGCTTCTGCTGCCAGTCAAAATTAAATTGGTCAAGCATTACCCTTCTGTTTGTGGCTAGGTAATTCCCAGCAGTGCTGACGCGGTGCCATCAGGAAAAATTAAAAATGAAATTAGAGATACTTGCTGTAACTTTCCTTTGCTGACGAGCTCCATTGCAGCACAATTCTCAACCATCTTGGAGGGATGAGTTATGGAATGCCAAGGCTATAGTTGGGCTCAAACATATTAGTTAGGTCCTGATTATGTAGGCGGGGGGCCCACCTTAGCTGTGCTGCCATGAAGCTTGTCAGGAAAGGAAATTTACAGTAAGTATCTGTCATTTAATTTTCCATTTTTATCATGGTTTTACAATTTTTTTAAAGTATTATAATAGTGGGAAAAATTATACTCTCAATTGTTGCCAAATCTCTTTTGATGCATAGTTAGCTATACAAGGTAGGGTATGTTCATCAGATACTGGTGAGCTCAATGTTTTCATTCCCCAGACATATTGTGCATTTTACATTCAATTCAGCATATTAGAAAAATGTGGGTCATAAGTTCACCTGACATTCAGGTTAACATCATATCCTCCTGAGGTAGATAAAAAGTGGACTGGAAATAATTGGGCAATAATAATGTTTAATCTAGTAAATTGCTATGAATAAAACCTCAGCATAAAACAAACATCATTTTTATAGACACTGTAGGCAGAAGGTGCTGGTAATGGCTGCACGCATTTCCTGACAGGAAGGATTTGAATATGTTTCATATCCAAGGCCTGTTCATGAGTTTATTTTCATGATACCTTTGGGGTCATTGCTAACCATTGCACGTAGCCTTAATCAGCCTTATTGATGCTGCAGCCTTTGATTTGTTTCCTTACTGCTGATTTTACTGACCACAGCGTTCAATAAAGCAAATCACTACGGAGAACATTTTACTGCAGACTGAACAAGACCACAAGCAACAATAACTAGAAAGTCTTATGTTTAACCTAAATAGCTACAATTTCTGATGGGGTTAAATAATTTATCAATGTCATACAATTTAAATCAAATCCATCAAATGCAGGCAGGATTAAAAGGTTGTTGAGCAGTCTAGGATCAGAATTCACTTTATGTTTTACATTATTGTGGAGATCAGAGTTCAATTTCACTTTATACACTGTTCAAAAAAATTAAAGGAACACTTTGAAAACACATCAGATCTCAACGGGGAAAAATATAATGCTGGATTATCTATACTGATATGGACTGGGTAATGTGTTAGGAACGAAAGGATGCCACATTGTTTGATGGAAATGAATATGATCAACGTACAGAGGGCTAAATTCAAAGACACCCCGAAAATCAAAGTGAAATAATGATGCAGCAGGCTAGACCATTTTGCTGAAATTTTCTTGCAGCAACTCAAAATGGTGCTCAGTAATTTGTATGGCCCTCATGTTCTTCTATGCATGCCTGACAAGGTCGGGTATGCTTCTAATGAGATGATAGATGGTGTCCTGTGGTATTTCCTCCCAGATCTGGACCAGGGCATCACTGAGCTCTTGAACAGACTGAGATTCAATCTGGCAGCGTCGGATGGATCAAAACAGATTGTCCCAAGGTGTTCTATTGGATTTAGGTCAGGCAAGCATGAGGGCCATTCAATGGTATCAATTTATTGATCCTCCAGGAACTGTGGCTGCATACTCTCACCACATGAGGCCAGGTATTGTCATGCACCAGAAGGAACCAAGAACCCACTGCACCAGCGTAGGGTCTGACAATGGGTCCAAAGATGTCATCCTGATACCTAATGACAGTCAGGGTGCCATTGTCTAGCCTGTAGAGGTCTGTGAGTCCTTCCATAAATATGCCTCCCCAGACTATCACTGACCCACCACCAAACCGGTCATTCTGAATGATACAGGCAGCATAACGTTCTCCAAACCCTTTCACATCTGTCAAAAGTGCTCAGATCGAACCTGCTGTCATCTGTGAAAAGCACAGGGCGCCAGTGGTGGAGCTGCCAATTCTGGTGTTCAATGACAAATGCCAATCGAGCTCCATGGTGCAGGTCAATGAGCACAGGGCCCACTAGAGGATGTTGGGCCCTCAAGCCACCCTCATAAGTCTGTTTCTGATTGTTTGGTCAGAGACATTCACACCAGTGGCCTGATCCTCAAAGGAGCAGATACCAGTCCTGCTGTTGGGATAAGGACCTTCTACAGCCCTGTCCAGCTCCCCTAGAGTAACTGCCTGTCTCCTGGAATCTCCTCCATGCTCTTGAGACTGTGCTGGGAGACACAGCAAACCTTCTGGTAATGGCACGCATTAATGTGCCATTCTGGAGGAGTTGGACTGCCTGTGCAACCTCTATAGGGTCCAAGTATCACCTCATGCTACCATTAGTGACACTGACTCTAGCTAAATGCAAAAACAGTCAGAAAATTTGAGTAGGGAAAAAAAATGTCAGTGACCTCAACCTGCAAAACCATGCCTGTTTTGGAGGTTGTCTCATTGTTGCCAAGCCAGTGCAGCTGTTGTTAATTAACATCAAAGCACCTAAAACTGATTAACAACCCCCTCTGCTACTTAATAGACCAGATCAATATCCCAGGAGTTTAACTGACTTGATGCTATACTCTGAATATGAATGTGCCCCTTTATTTTTTTTGAGCAGTGTACATTCAAGCTGCCATTACCAAAAAATCAGGAGCATACTACCCCTTCCAAGTGAGGTAGAAGTCGTGGTAGAACTTCTTGTAAAGAAGCTGCTCTCTGGGTTTTGCCAATCTGCTCCATTGCTTTGTTGTTATATGTTGTTGCCCCATAAGTGTTTGCTGTGACATTAATGGATATCATCATCAATACAGTAGCATTCGTTTTTCTTTAACCGGTTGCCTACTGGGCACTTTCAACCCCTTCCTGCCTAGGCCAATTTTCATCTTTCAGCACTGTCACACTTTTAATGACAATTTTGTGGTCATGCAAAGCTGTACCCAAAATAAATTTTTATAATTTTTTTCACAAAATAGAGCTTTCTTTTGGTGGTATTTAATCACTGCTGAGTTTTTATTTTATCCAAAAAAAAAGAAAAAGACCGAAAATTTTGAAAAAAAAAAAACATTTTCTTAGTTTCTGTCAGTAATTTTTCTCCTTCACTGATGTGCACTGATGAAGCGGCACTGATGGACACTGATAGGCTGCACTGATGAGGCGGTACTGGTGGGCACTGATAGGTGGCACTGGTCGGTGGGACGGATGGGCAGCACTGACTGGCATCCCTAATGGGCACTGATTGGGGTCACTGATGGGCATTGATTGTTGTCTCTGATGTGCACTGTTCGATGTCACTGATGGGCACTGCTGGGGCTTTACTGTAATCAAGGCACTGATGATCAGTGTCCTAATTACCTGTCCTGGTAGCCCCTTCGAGCAGGAGCCACTGATCGGCTCTCCTCCCCACACACTCTGACAGTGTAAGGTGAGGAGTTGGGATGATCGAACTTTTGAAAAGTTTGGTTCGACCAGAACACCCGAATTTCCCGAAAGTTCGGTTCGGATTCTAGAACCCCATTGAAATCAACAGGACCCAAACTTCTGGAATCAAAAAGCACCATTTTGAAGCCATAAAACCCAATAAATGCCCCTAAAATTGCCTAGGGTTCTGGGTCATGTCCCAGGGACTATGAATCAGGCAAAAAAAAGTTTTAAAAAATTGTCGTTTTTGATAGAGAGCCAATTATTGAAAAAATTATTGGGAAAAAAAAAAGAGATTTCTTTGGATTTAGTGTCTGAGGGGTCTAAAAAGTGTACCTGTGAAGTTTCAGCTCTGTAGCATGTCCAGAACCAGAAAAAAACTGATTATTTTTCTTAGAATTTCAGTAGCGCAGGGATGGTGTTACCCTCCTTTCACACCTGGGCGTTTTTGTTTCAGGCGTTTTTTGGGCATTTTTTTTTAACTTCTGTATAGGGGTATATATATATATATATGTGTGTGTGTGTGTATATATATATATACATATATGTGTGTGTGTATATATACGTATAAATACATATATATACAGTATATGTATATATGTATACCCCTAACCCAGAATATGCATAGTGGGGTCACCCTGACATTGCAGAGTTCAGTCACCCTGACATGGCAGAGTCAGTTCACCCTAAACTACACTACGGTCACCCTGACATGGCAGAGTCAGTTCAGCCTAAACTACACTACGGTCACCCTGACATGGCAGAGTTTGGTCACCCTGACATGGCAGAGTCAGTTCACCCTAAACGACACTACGGTCACCCTGACATGGCAGAGTCAGTTCAGCCTAAACGACACTACGGTCACCCTGACATGGCAGAGTCAGTTCACCCTAAACTACACTATGGTCACCCTGACATGACAGAGTCAGGTCACCCTAAACTACACTAAGGTCACCCTGACATGGCAGAGTCAGGTCACCTAAACTACACTATGGTCTCCCTGACACTTAAAGCTATCCGTTCAAAAACTCGATTTTTGAATCTAACTATAGTGGTATATAGTACCCTAACTACACTGCATATCCCTTTCCTCACACTAAAAGAACAGCTCCATACAGCAGAGAAACACAAATGCTTCCACTCTCTTCCACTGCTCCTGTATTACAGTGCTAGAGGTTTGGCGGGGCTATGTTATATACTGGGGGGCGTATGGGGGGGGGCGTATTCACTCCTGATTGGCCTCTGGACCCCGTAGTCACTCCAATCACATTCCTAGCAGACTCCTGCCCCCTCAATTGGCTTTTACTGATATTTCTGGGCCAATCACAGGCTTTTAAAGCCCAGTTCCTGTCCCATTGCATTTTGGGCGGTTCTGGTGGCCGAATTCCGAACTTTTACCACAAAAAGTTTGGAATTCGGCCGAATTTTGAACACCCAATGTTCGGGTCGAACCGATGGTCGACCCGAACCGTTCGATCATCCCTAGCGAGGAGCACTGATAAACAGCACTTTACATGTAACCGGCTGTGATTGGACACAGCTGATCATATGGGTAAAGAGCCAGGTCTTGGCTCATTACCAAGATTGAGAGTGGCCATTCTGGGGTGCCGTCATATGATGTTGTCCCAGAACGAAGGCCGCACTGCTCCTCCATCATTTGACAGTGGGCGGACTGGAAGTGGTTAAATTTAGGCTTTTTTTCCAGTTATTTTTCAGCTGGTTATCTGGTTAGTAACATATCTCTTGTCCTAAGGTGTCTCCAATCTGGATGGACTAACAATGGAGACGGTCGTTAACAGCAAATTTGTCAGTCTGCGGAGAATTAGTGGTTGGCTAACAGATTTAGATGGACTTGACTAAAGCAGGCCATAGATGTAGTGATGCATGATTTTTCTTTCCTGCAACTACAGTCTAGACATGTGCAATTCGGTTGAGTCTGATAATGGTGGCCGTGCCATCTCCTTTGGCCTCCCACATTATTGTCTCCATCCTGCAAGCGGCCATCCTCCTGGTGGGCTCCAGCCCTACTACACACCACACTGAAGTGTAATTTCCCTGCGGGACACAAACAGCTGGTCCCAGCGAGCCTTCATGTGCTTTCCGGCTGGCATGCGAACCTTGACCCTGTTTACATCACAAGAGCTAAGCCCTCCATAAAGTGTTTGAGGTTGGATGAGACTTGGGCTTTTACTTTTTAAGTTAGACTGTGTCGTTCACACATGATGGTGTTTTATTGAGACTGTGTGCTTTATCTATGTACATAATTACATAATAAATGTTACTTCGTGGTTTATGTGGAAGCAAGTTGTTTTTATTTATTCATCATCTTCTGATGTATCTACTTGTTTCTCACTGAGACCCTGACTTTACCAGTGCACAGCATATAGTCTTTGTGTTGCTGTTTTGGATATCTCTATTCCTCCAATGGACTGCATGCAGTATGGGACTGGGTCAATAGGATGCATGTTACTAACACATATAACTGTTAGCTCTTTGTTTGAACGCCTTGGGTCTGTTTGTTGCATTTTTTTGTACTACCCCATACTTATTCACGTAGTGGGGGTGGGGTCTGCCCCCTTGTAAAGGGGGCTTCCAGATTCCAATAAGTCACCCTCACAACATCAGGCCAGGGTTGTGAGGAATGAGGCCCTTGTCCTTGCCCTAAAGCACCAGCCCATGTTGAGGGCATGTGGTCTAGTATTGTTTGTGGGGGGGGGGGCTTCCCTCCCCCTTTCCTGGCTTGAAGGGCTGCATGCTCAGATAAGGGTCTGGTACTGATTTTGGGGGGACCCCACACCATTTTTTTGTAATTTTGGCATAGGGTTCCCGCTAAAATCTATACCAGCCTCTTTTCCTGGCCTTCTGGGCTGCATGCTCAGATAAGGGTCTGGTATGGATTTTGGGGGGGGGCCTACGCAGTTTTTTTTTTCTGCATTTTCAGCTGACAGCTGATGAGTCATTGGTTGTTAAGGATGCAGTGGCTGGCTTCCCGGCCTGTTCCTTAACCTCCCTGGCAGTATGATTATGTCAGGAATTACATACCAAAAGCGGTACAATTGTTTTCATGGAAATTTGGCGTTATGTATTATAGGCCTACAATTCTTAGTAATTACTGACTTAAACCTGACCAAAACAAGACTCTAGTAGACATCCCAGATGTGATAAATTTGAAACATAAACACGTGAATTATAATCGAATCAATAATAATATTATTTTATTATTTCATATATAATAAAATTATATTAGACGTTTGGGACGACCAGAACCCTTCCTAGAGCTGGCTGTCCGGCCAAACTGAGCTATCGGGGGAGAAGAGCCTTGGTGAGAGAGGTAAAGAAGAACCCAAAGATCACTGTGGCTGAGCTCCAGAGATGCAGTCAGGAGATGGGAGAAAGTTGAAGAAAGTCAACTATCACTGCAGCCCTCCACCAGTCGGGGCTTTATGGCAGAGTGGCCCGACAGAAGCCACTCCTCAGTGTAAGACACATGAAAGCCCGCATGGAGTTTGCTAAAAAACACCTGAAGGACTCCAAGATGGTGAGAAATAAGATTCTCTGGTCTGATGAGACCAAAATAGAACTTTTTGGCCTTAATTCTAAGCGGTATGTGTGGAGAAAACCAGGCACTGCTCATCACCTGTCCAATACAGTCCCAACAGTGAAGCATGGTGGTGGCAGCATCATGCTGTTGGGGTGTTTTTCAGCTGCAGGGACAGGACGACTGGTTGCAATCGAGGGAAAGATGAATGCGGCCAAGTACAGGGATATCCTGGACAAAAACCTTCTCCAGAGTGCTCTGGACCTCAGACTGGGCCGAAGGTTTACCTTCCAACAAGACAATGACCCTAAGCACACAGCTAAAATAACGAAGGAGTGGCTTCACAACAACTCCGTGACTGTTCTTGAATGGCCCAGCCAGAGCCCTGACTTAAACCCAATTGAGCATCTCTGGAGAGACCTAAAAATGGCTGTCCACCAACGTTTACCATCCAACCTGACGGAACTGGAGAGGATCTGCAAGGAGGAATGGCAGAGAATCCCCAAATCCAGGTGTGAAAGACTTGTTGCATCTTTCCCAAAAAGACTCCTGGCTGTATTAGATCAAAAGGGGGCTTCTACTAAATAATGAGCAAAGGGTCTGAACACTTAGGACCATGTGATTTTTCAGTTTTTCTTTTTTAATAAATCTGCAACAATGTCAACAATCCTGTGTTTTTCTGTCAGTATGGGGTGCTATGTGTACATTCATGAGGAAGAAGAATGAACTTAAATGATTTTAGCAAATGGCTGCAATATAACAAAGATTAAAAAATTTAAGGGGGTCTGAATACTTTCCGTACCCACTGTATCTTTATGTTTGAAGCCTGAAATGTGGCAAAAGGTCGCAAAGTTCAAGGGGGCCGAATACTTTCGCAAGGCACTGTATAATGATTGAAGGTTCTATGTAATTTTCTGATCTTAACTTGTAAACAGCAAATGTCAGAAATAGGCCTGGTCCTTAAGTGGTTACGGGGTAACCCAAAAAAATTATGATAATCCATAAATCTTCAGCAACATTTTAACCATAAAGTTACATAACAACCATAACTCATTTTATTTACTAACAGTATACTTAGTCCATCCAGAACTGAACTGGATGACAAACCCCCACTAAAAAATTCCATAACAAAACATTAAAGGAAGGGTGGGTGGGTGGTAGCATTGGCGCTCTATCCCCCTAAACTGCTCTCTTCAGGCAGCTGCAAGAGCGGAAATACCGCAGCTCTTATACCCTCTGTGCGGCATTAGCCCGCCTGATTTAGTCAATGAGGGCGCTGTTTCTGAGCCCTCTAGCACTCTGCTGTTTCCATTGGTAACCTGTAAAAGAAGAGGGGAGGGGAGAGAGAACAGAAGCCCTTTGAACTGTCCCAAGGAGCCCCGCTTGAACGCTAGGGGCTCAGTCATTCTATATAAATATATATATTTTTTATATCTTCCTAAAGTGGAGATTGCTCAACTTGCAGGCAAAGCAGTCATTATTGCTGCATGTGGTGCTGGTGGTAGTGATGATGTTCATAGAAGTAATAGGAAGGGGGAAGTCAGAATGGGAAGAGAAAACTTAGAGCTATAACTTCATCTCACCATGTGCATCAGATTTCTGGTCAGATAATGGTGTTATTGATAAGGATAGCAACATTTTATTGTTATTCTAAAAACATGCTATACATTAAAGGAAAAGGTTTTAAGGTTCCAGTAAACAATAAGAAAAATCAAGACAATACCTCTGTCGATTTCACATTATTATGGAAAAAGCTGTTCCTCATCCTGGTGGTTCTAGCCCTGATGCGTAACCTCCAACCTGAAGGGAAGGGGACAAGCACTCCATAAGCAGGATGGTAAAAATCCCTGATATTATTGAGGACCATTGCTGCCAGTAATCCTCTGTCTATCCACAGCAGAGCAAATACTGTACAAAATGGTAATGTAAGAAGTAAGGATTCTCTACTCCATATCTTTTTAACAAAATGAGGACTGAAGTACCAAGCACACTTTAAGTTCCTCAAAAAGTAAAGTTGTTGACAGACCTTCATCTTTATGCTGGCTGTATTGGTGCTCCTGCCTACCAGCTGCAGCGGATCGGTTCTATTGTTTCTAAGAGTGTTTAGTGCAGCATGCTACATATTATGTGCAATGCCATCATCAGTTGTAACTACCCAATAACACCAGTAAGTGGTATTATTAGGTAGTCAATTTCACAGCATTATGGAAAAAGGGAAAAAGCTGCTCCTCATCCTGGTGGTTCTAGCCCTGATGTGTAACCTCCAACCGGAAGGGAAGGGGACAAACAGTCCATAAGCAGGATGGGAAGAATCCCTCATAATATTGAGGACCATTGCTGCCAGTAATCCTCTGTCTATCCACAGCAGAGCAAATACTGTACAAAATGGTAATGTAAGAAGTAAGGATTCTCCACTCCATATCTTTTTAACAAGATGATGACTGAAGTACCAAGCACACTATAAGCTCCTCAAAAAGTAAAGTTGTTGACATCTTTATCTTTCTTTACCTTCATCTTTATGCTGGGTGTATTGGTGCTCCTGCCTACCAGCTGCAGTGGATCGGTGCTATTGTTTTTAATAGGGTTTAGTGCAGCATGCTACATATTATGTGCAATACCATCATCAGTTGTAACTACTTAATAACACCAGTAAGTGGTATTAGGTAGTTACTGAGTAAAAGGCAAAATTAATGAAGAGATTACATTTTTACAAATTGCTTTATCTACCACAACCACCATATCTCCTGTAACTGATGTGTTTCCTGGTTGTTCCCCCTGTCAGCCCACTTTATCAACTGTGTTTTAAAAGAAAAAAGCAAAAGAGAAAAGAACTTAAACTGTGTACATACCTACATTTCTGTTTACTGTATGTTCAATGCTCATTAGTTTATGCTGTGATTTGCATTCTCTACCATTACCAAAATACCATTCTAAGTTGTATCTAAGTTAATTCCTTCTTCTTTTGGAAAATTAACAAAGTCCCCCCCTTCCCTCCCAACAGCCCCAATCTCTAATAAAAATTATATCTGACCTCAAGAAAAATGAAAGAAAGATGACATTGTTTTCTTTTGCAGTTTAGATCACAGTCGTGACGAGGACACTGCTTTTCTGGCAAGACCCAAAGGTATTCTCTGTACTTGCTGAAAATGTTCTTAGCCTGAAAATTCAACCCTATGCAGCTACCACATCTAAAGACTGGTAAGCTGCATCTGAAAATGTGTTTATTATTTGTTGCTTTTGAGTTTAGTTATCCTTAAATCACCATAACACCTATATTTGCTGGTATGCAGGGAACACTTTTATTGGCAAAGTTTGTTTAGTTTAAATAAACAAAAGGCAAATAAACTTGAGACAGAAAACATTTTAATTGGTTCATTACTCACTTTTATTATTTCCTGAAAGGAGAAATTAAAGGGTAATTTACCCAAAAAGTAGAGGAAAAACAAAAATAGTTGATTCCACTGCAAAGCCAAATTGAAAAAAATGTGGGGTTTATTCCTATACATAATATAGTATAAAGAAGTAATCAATGTTCCCTATTCAGTGTTACTTACCTAATAGGGGATTATGTTCATTGTAGTTATGGCTAAATAAAAGAGAACAAAATGCTGTCTGAGAATAAGTGAGATAAAACACTCATAAATCTAATAAAGTATTGTCTCTGCATAAATGACTTGTAAGGCCCACATCTAGAATATGCAGTCTAATTTTGGAAGCACATTGTCAAAATGGCATAGGAGTTCTTGGTGGGAGATATAAACTAATTATTATGCAACTAATTAAAGTTTGTAAAGAGAAAGATTTGGAAAATTAATTTTTTTGTCTCAAGGACTGTGCAAAGAACAACTCAGAGGTCATCTCTGGAATATATTAGAGAAAGTACAATGTGTCATCCATTTAAAAAGGGGATCTTTACATTGAGAGTGGGTAAAGCTCCATTTTAATTTAAAATACAATTTTAAATCATGGGCCCCACATTGTAAAAAGGATATAGGAGTTTTTGGAGATTGTTAAGTTTAGGATAAATTATGGGTATAGGATAGTGTATACAACGTTTTTTATTTATGTGTGTGAGTTTTTTTTTTTTTTGGTTGAATCTTTAGGCACCTCTGTCTACAATATAAAAATCATGTGTAAAAAATGTGAACCGTATGATATGTGTCCACTACCTGCGCATATGATTGATATGTAAAAGTGAATAACCCACTAGTTGTGAATAAACTAAGTGATGAATACTACAAAAGAAGCTGCTGGTTGTAAGACCTAAAAAGGACTAGATAATGATAAACTATCAGAGAAGCCGGTCAGCTAAACTGAACGGTTAGCCCGCATTCACACTCCACTCATCCCAGCCCACACTCCTCATCCGTTTGGCGTGTTCAGCCTGGTTTGCCTGCTGAGTGTGCCCTCAGCTCCCGTGGGAGACATCTGTGGCCTCCCCTCGTTTCCAGTATCATTTACCATCATATGACAGTGTAAGTTTTGGGTATTTGAGGCTATCGCCTCTCTTCCCTTCCCCAGTCTTCATGCATTACCATTTGCTTTCTCCTGATATACATTTACACATATATATTTTTTAGATCTAACACCAACTCCTGATGAAGTGGCATACTAAGCCCATGGAACGCGTCGAGTCCATGATGTTACAATTACTATGATTATATATATATACTCTACTACTGTGAACAATTTTACTCCTGTAATGTTGCAATATTGTATATTTCCTGGACATTTGTCACTTGGTTGTCATGAATACTGGATTTGTTTTTATATTTTTTGTATGTTATAACCATTTTATGTATGACCCTTCATGCTTGGTATTGTACATATATGTACTTATCAATAAATTTGATATTTATTCCTGCAAGCCGTGTCGTGTCTCTCACTCAAAGTCCCAACCCTCTTTTTATGTACATTCACACTAGAGCGGCACGACTGTGGACTACTTCGGGGGCGACTTGTGAAGTCCCGTGCACCGCGACTTCGGCACGACTTGCATGGACTTCACATAATTGAAGTCAATGCAAGTCGCTCCGAGGTCGCCCCGAAGTAGTACAGGACCCTTTTTCTAAGTCGGAGCGACTTGTGTCGCTCCTATTAGAACGGGTCCTATAGCAGTCAATGGACCGCGAGGGACCTCGACTTGTCAGGCTGACAAGTCGCCTGACAAGTCGCCTTAGTGTGAATGAAATCTTAATCTGAGAAACCACGCTTATTTAGTATTATTATTTATTATTTTTTTATTTATTTTATATTTAAATTTAATTTATATTTAATGAATTATTCAACTATTTATTTATTTATTCATATCTATGTAATTATTTATATCAAGCACGTTTATGAGCGCGGTTTCTCAGATTAACTGTTCAGTTTAACTGACCGGCTTCTCTGATAATTTATCAATATGAAAATCATGCATATTACTTTTCATCAACGGGACACCTGAGCCTGGCATGATGCATACAAATATCGGCATGTGAAAGGCAGTCCAACACTGCTCACATGATCGGTCAGTGGCTGTACCTCCTTACATTGGTGGTCGGTGTCTGTGCCCCCTTAAACTGGTGGTCAGTGTTGTGACCCTTACATTAGCGGCCAGTGTCTGTGCCCAAAATTGTATTTATTTTTTTATTATTTTAAAATTATTTTAATATTATGATTTGTAATATTGTCTTTTAGATTTATGACCTTTTATTTTTAGATTTATATCCTCTGTATTTGTACCTAAAAACAAAAGAGAACCCCCCTAAGGGAACAGGACTTTAAAGAACAAAAGTAACACCACAAATATAAAAATTATAAATTTTAAAATGACACATTGAAAGTCACAGTGATAGATTAGTGTCCTCTAGATTCTGTATTTGTACTTGTTTTGTAGCCCTGATGAAGGGGGAGTGTGTTTGGCCCCCAAAATGCATTGGCTCTATTCTGCTATGAATCAATTTTATCATTGATTTTATTAAATAATTGAATGTGTGTGGATTCTCAGCTCTGGGTACTTCCCCTTTTTCCTGAGGGTGGTCCTGTTTTGTGGAGTGCTGCCGAACCGGAGCCAGTGTGCCCAGGGACAATTTTAGTGACCCTTTATAAAATCTGAAACCAGCACCTTATTTGTTCTCATATTTGACCCCTTACATTGGTGGTCAGTGTTGTGCCCCTTACATTGATGGCCAATGCCTGTGCCCCTAACATGGGTGGTCAGTGTCTGTGCTCTCTACATTGGTGGTCAGTGTGACCCCTTTGTACCCCCTTGCTGCTTAGGTGGTCAGTGTGGCCCCACTTTATGCTCAGCATTGGTCAGTGTGCCCCAATTTCATTGGTGGTCAGTGGGAGCAATTTCTCTTACAGAATTGGCAGAAAGAGCTGGCAGATGAGGAAGTTCTATGCCTTTTGCCTATGATGAGCTGTCTGATGGTAGTATATCACAGGTATTTTATGCATTGTTCTGTTCATACCTCAAAAGTTTTCACAACAATCTGTTTAGTTAGCAAATAAACAGAATCACCCTAAATACAAACTTTGGCTATTTTAACACAAACTATTGACCAAATATTGCCCATTAGTCCCTTGAAATGTTATTATTTTTTCATTAAATACTTTTGGTGGCAATACTTTTGGAACTGATAAGGTAAGTATATTGTTTTTGCTTACAGTGCTCAACTTTTAGTTAAAACCTTTATCCCAAATAAAAAATAAAAAACTATTAGCTGGTTAACTGCTTAAAATGTGTTAGCTGGAGCTAGACTTGAATTTGTTAGCCATTTATGTAAATTCCATTTAAATTTACACAGTGCTGCTGTCCAAGGGTGACTCAGTTGTTCCTCTGTAGATAGAGGAATCACCTAAGATAGGAAGTGTGCTGCTGGCCAAATCATGCAGTGGAAAATAAAAGGAAAAAGTCTAACAAATAAAATGAATGCTGTCTTCAAATTTAAGGATTGATAAGCTGCAATATATTACATTATTGTTTGGGGTTTACCCCATGCTGACCGCCACACAGATTTACTGCGGCAGGGCGGCTCAGCTATGCATAATCATGTAGAGCTACATGATTATGTGCACATCGTCTTGGCGTCGCGCGCGCGCCGCCAGAGCTGCGCTCCCGCTGTGATTAGACACAGTGGGAGCCAGACCAAAAGAGGAGGGGGCTCGATCTCCGCTGGCCTCCCACAATCTTCAGGCAAACTGACAGGAGTGCCGCCTGCCTATGTAAACAAAGCAGACGGCTTTTCTGTCAGACAGGCACACTGAGATTGTATGCTAAGCTGAAACACTGATCTCTGTGTGCCTTTCACAGAGCCCCCCCCCACAGTTAGCAAGCACAATTAGGCTCACACTTAACCCCTTGATCACCTCCCCCTATTAACCCCTTCCCTGCCAGTGTCATATATACAGTAACAGTGCATAATATTTAGCACTGGTCACTGTATTGGTGTCACTGGTCCCCAAAAAGTTTCACTTAGTGTCAGATTTGTCCTCCACAATGTCGCAGTCCCGCAAAAAATCACTGATTGCCGCCATTACTAATAAAAACAAAAAAAAAAAAGTCCACAAATCTATCCCATAGTTTGTAAACGCTAGAACTTTTGCGCAAACCAATTAATATACGCTTTTTGAGATTTTTTTTACCAAAAATATGTAGCAGAATACAAATTGGCCTAAACTGATAAAAAAATTTGATTGTTTACATTTTTTATTGGGAATGTTTTATAGCAGAAAGTAAAAATTATTGTGTTTTTTTTCAAAATTGTCGCTATTTTTTTGTTTATAGCGCAAAATCTAAAAACCGCAGAGGTGATCAAATACCCCCAAAAGAAAGCTCTATTTGTGGGAAAAATAGGACATCAATTGTATTTGGGTACAGCGTTGCACAACCGCGCAATCTTTAGTTAATGTAACAGGGTAATTGTTGAGGTTTTATTTGTTAGGATTAGATTATAAATTACATTTTTCGTTGCTAATTAATGTTATTGCTATTACCAAGGGACATCTAAATTTTAATTATGTGAAAACAATTGTGTCATTAATTCCCTAAAAAAAATTAAATAAAATGTTTATGTGGGCCTTAACTCTATAAAGTTTTTTAATCCAGAGGAGATTATACAGGGATTGTACAATCACATTTACACGTGTGTTATCAGCTCTGTTTAGAACAGCCAAAAAGGGAGAAAAGCCATTCTTTATATGAGAGCCTGAATAAATGTTGAAAAAATGTTAAGAACATTCATTCTCAACTTTGACTTTATAAAACCAGCTTTTTTACTTACTGCCAAGTTTGCGATTAAACATGAAAAGCTGTCCTCAGTTGAGATGTAGTTTAGCCAATGCCTCCACACTCTAATATGTACACATTCGTATTGTCATGCAGACACTGTGCTTTATTTGCTCGCCTCTGCTTTCCAGCATAATGGGTCTGATATCAGTGCAGAGTCTCATTTTGTCAGAAAGCATTATCCCCACATTACAAATTTCTGCCTTGGTTGGTCTCTAATTGGATATAACATGTTTAAATAGATAGGTATTAACGGCTTCTGAACCAAGAGGTAATTAGCTGGTCATAAAAGGAGCACATTGGAGATGCTAATTATGTTCCAGTAGATGAATAGAGCCAAGCCACAGGAGCAGAAAATGATCATTGTTGAGACGTGTTAAAATTGAAGACATGCTGATGGCAGTGAATAGAGACACTGCTGATATAGGAGCACTCTTAACATTTTTCAGCACATAAGCTATTGTGAGAGCAAGATAAATAGATACTAGAGTCCATATCACAATACTTCTCCAGTTAAGCAAATGAAACTTTCTTGGCAATGTAAAGTTATAACTCTGTAGACAATTAGCCTTGGCTTCATTTTTAGGTCCTTATTTAGTGGGTTGACTGTGTGAAAGAATGCATTGGCTTCCCTATTCTCCGATGTTCTCTGGTACAGAAAGTAGAGGGGGAAATGTCTATTCCTTAACACTTAGTGTATGTAAAAATAAATACTAAAATCTTCGATACGATTTACCATGTTACTGCTATTAAAAAGTCTTTTTTTTTTTTTTTTTAACCTGCTTCCTTGTACCTAGTGATCCTGCCATGAAGGTTCTTGCCCAGGCACTCCCTGTTGTAGGGTGACTCTATTCCTGTCTCCCAGTTGTGCACCTATTTTCTAACCTTTTTAAACAGGCTTTCGATGCATACTACAAGTTCCAATTTCAACATGCATACAGACATTTTGTTGGCATGGTCCACTATTGTCATCATTATCAGGAAACCCAGTTTAAAGCGCTTGTTACCCCAACACTTCATATTTCTGAGATGTGCCTGCTGTACCATGTACTTGTATGAGAAGGTGTCCTGTTCTCTTTGTTCTGCTTCCTTTATGTGAAATCCCTGGTTTTTCTGCTAGTCCCTCTGCTTTCCTATTAAAAACTTAACACACTAAGTAGGAGAGCACACTGTGGTCAGTCTTCAAGCTATGCAGGGAACTCAGTATTCTTTTCTCTAATGATTAAACTTGTCCTTACCCCCCCCCCCCCCCCGCATAGCTGTTCACTTGGAAGCTTAGTGTGCTGCTGCTGCTTCTCCTCCTCCGCTCTTATGCAGTTGAAAACAGAGGGAATGTGATTAATTATTAAAAAGAGAAAAAGGTATTTATAATGTTTTTTTATTTTATTATCTATACACTAATGTTTTGCCTTTTATTTCTATTTTAAACTGAATGGTTTGTTTTGCAGGGTCATTGTTTACAATCACTTTAAACAATGATATGCAGTGTATATAAATACAGATATATATAATATACAAATAGAGCTTTCTTTTGGTGATATTTAATAACTACTGGGTTTTCTTCTTTTTTTTTGGGGGGGGGGGGGGGGGGTTTGCTGAACAAACAAAAAAAAGACTGGAAATTTTGAAAAACAAAAAAAAACTGTTTTGCAAACAGGTAAATTTTTTTCTCCTTCATTGATGTGCGCTGGTGAGGTGGCACTAATGGGCCCTGATAGGCACTGATAGGCTGCACTGATGGGCACTGAAAGGCGACACTGATGGGCACTAAAAGGCGGCATTGATGGGTGGCACCGATGGGCACCCATGGGCGGGACTGAAGGTCACTGGTAGGTGGTACTGAAGGGCACTAATAAGTGGCACTGATAGGTGGCAATCATGGGCACTGGTGGGCACTAATAGGTGGCACTGATGGGCACTGATAGGTGGCACTGATGGGTGGCACTGATGGGAAATGATAGGCACTGGTAGGTGACACTGATTCAGCACTGATGATGGAACACTCATAGGTGACACTGGTGGGCATTGATAAGTGGCACTGGTGGGCATTGATAGGTGGCACTGTTGGGCACTGATAGGTGGCATTGGCAGGTGGCACTGACCTGCACTGGTAGATGGTGCTGGTGGGCACTGGTAGGTGGCACTGGGGCACAGATTATCGTCTCCTCTTCGGGACCGATGTCCCTCTAACAGAAGCCGGCGAACGGCTTTTTTTCTCCTCACACTATGAAGAAAAAAGCTGATCTCCGGCTGCTGTTTATATCACGTGATCAGCTGTCATTGGCTGACACCTGATCACGTGGTAAGGGGTCTCATAGACTCGCTGATCACAGAGTGAGCCACGTGCGCTCTGCAGGGAGCGCACAGGCAGCTTATTCAAGGGAGGACGTACATGGACGCCCTCCCGGCAAGAAAGGGGTTAAAGGATTAGTTCACCTTTGTAAAAAAAATAATAAATGCATGTCTTTTTGCAAGTAAAAAAATGTACATGTATAATTTTTTTTAATAGAAGCCTGCAAAGCATTGCACCAGTGATCAGCAGATAGCGGGTGCAATGCAGGACTTTTACAGACTGTCTATGTAAGCTGTCTGCTCATACCTTGTTTGAGCAGGTAGTTAAACACTGACAGGAAGAAACAATGAACTACCTAGAGCACCCTCTTTGTGGCTGTCATTACTGCTGCATCATTCATTCAAAGAACTCTATGAATAAATGATGTGGCAGGATGGGTGGAGCCCTGCATGGCTGTTTTTTTTTTTAATTGTGACAGAGAGTTCTGGGAGAAGATTCCTGGCTCACTGTCACTAGAGGTGGTGGGTCCGGGAACAGCTGAAGCAGTGGGAACCTAAAAATGGGTGGAATATGTTCCGTAACCTTTAATTTAATAAAATAAAGAAATATATATTGTGGTCTGCATGTATCCCTATTCTTCATCCTCTAGCTTCTCTAACATCAACTTCTACATACTGTATATGCATCCATATACATTAGTGTTGTAGTAAAACCCCTTTGGTCAAATAATTGTGAGATCCTATATGAGTACAGACTTATTTAGGCACTAGATGAAGGCATTAGATGAAGAGGCAGCTACATTTTGAGGTATTATTAGCTTCCTCAGAAAACATAGGGATAATCTATTCTGACAATAAATCACATTAGTAGAGAGAGACATCTATAAAAATCAAAAATGACTTTCATAGTGCAGACTAGTGATGGACGAACATCGGCCGGGGCGGTTCGCGAACGTTAACTTTCTCAAATGTTCGGGAACCGCAAGTTTGCGGCGGCCCATTGACTTTAAACTTTAAAAACCTTTAGGTCATATTTGCAGCCACAAAATACTTACTAGCTGTGCACAAATAGTCCCACCACATGGACACTGTCATAACAGAAGCATTGCTATTGGAAAAGTTGCCCTAAAATTATTTTTTCTACAGCAAAGAAATTTTTTATTTTTTTCCTAAATCAGCTAGAACTGACAGCAGCCGGTAAATACATGTCAAATACATATAGGGTCCATTAACAAGTCTGTAAAATGGGTCCGCATCCCTTCCACAATTTGGCGGAACGTTTACAGACCCATTGGTTTTCAATTCCAGTCTGAAAAATTAGGCATTCACAGGATAAAGAAGTAAGTGTCGGCCAGTACAGACCCCAAAAATTAGCCCACATGTGTTTACCTGACAGCTAAGAATGTTGTATTCTGTGGTTGAAGATACATTAGGCATTCACAGGATACAGAAGTAAGTGTCGCCCATTCCAGGCCCAAAAAATTAGCCCACATGTGTTTACCTGACAGCTAAGAACGTTGTATTATGTGGCTGAAGGTACATTAGGCATTCACAGGATACAGAAGTAAGTGTCGGCCATTCCAGGCCCAAAAAATTAGCCCACATACGTTTACCTGACAGCTAAGAACGTTGTATTCTGTGGCTGAAGGTACATTAGGCATTCATAGGATACAGAAGTAAGTGTCGGCCAGTACAGGCCCCAAAAACTAACCCACATAGGTTTACCTGACAGCTAAGAACATTGTATTCTGTGGCTGAAGGTACATTAGGCATTCACAGGATACAGAAGTAAGTGTCGGCCAGTACAGGCCTCAAAAATTAGCCCACATGGGTTTACCTGACAGCTAGGAACGTTGTATTCTGTGGCTGAAGGTACATTAGGCATTCACAGGATACAGACGTAAGTGTCGGCCAGTACAGGCCCCAAAAATTAGCCCACATGGGTTTACCTGACAGATAGGAATGTTGTATTCTGTGGCTGAAGGTACATTAGGCATTCACAGGATACAGAAGTAAGTGTTGCCAGTACAGGCCCCAAAAATTAGCCCACATGGGTTTACCTGACAGCTAAGAACGTTGTATTCTGTGGCTGAAGGTACATTAGGCATTCACAGGATACAGAAGTAAGTGTCGGCCAGTACAGGCCCCAAAAATTAGCCCACATGCGTTTACCTGACAGCTAAGAACGTTGTATTCTGTTGCTTGAGGTATATTAGGCATTGACAGAAAAAATAATTGTTGGCCATGAAAAGCCCCAAAAATTAGGCATTCAATGGACATGAAATTCCTTTTATGCTGCTTTATTTACCGAACACAAGGACCATGAATTGTTGTGGGTGGATGGCGGTCTGGCGGACATTTGTGGCCTGTCATGAGGAATTGTAATCAGACATGGTCTACTCATCACATGTGTTGAATTCCTCAGAGATCCATGCCTCATTCATTTTTATAAATGTGAGGTAGTCAACACTGTCATGAGCTAGGCGAGTGCGCTTATCTGTCACAATCCCCCCTGTTGCGCTGAACGTCCTTTCGGACAGGACACTGGATGGGGGGAAAGCCAACAGTTCCATTGCAAATTGTGCAAGCTCTGGCCAGAGGTCAAGCCTGCCCACCCAGTAGTCCAGGGGTTCATCACTCCTCAGAGCATCCACATCGGCCGTTAACCTGATGTAGTCGGACACCTGTCAGTCTAGGCGTTCCCTGATACAGGATCTGGAGTACAGCTGTCGATGGGTGGGCTGAAAGAATGATTTAATATCTGAAGTGACCAACACATCTTCAAACCGCCCTCTTCTTGCAGGCACTGTTGGATTGCTACCCGCAACTGTGTCTCTGTGAGTGGAAATTCCACTGCCAGTGCACGCAAAAGCAGAATGCAGCATTTCTCGAAGCAAGGTCTGGAAGTGCTGCATTCTGACCGCCCTCTGTGTTGGTGGTAACATTTCCACCATTTTATGTTTGTCCTGGGGGTCTAAGTACGTTATCACCCAGTACTGGTCCTTGCCCTTTATGCTTTTTATATGGGGGTCCCCCTTAAATTACTGGAGCATGAAGACCCCCATTCGCACTAAACTGGAAGTGGTGTAGTGGCCTGGCTCCAGCTCATCATCCAGGATAATGTAGTCCTCGTTCTCCTCCCCCCATCCAAGGACAACACCAGGGATCCCAGAAAGGTTTAAAGCATGCTCTTCTTGCTCCTCCTCATCCGCCTGGCACCATCCTCCTCTGAATCCTCTTCAGACTCCTGTTGTTGACTTGTCTCAGATGGAGTAGCACCCCCTGGGAATTCATCCAACATTGCGACTTCCTCATCTTCCTGCTCCTGCTCCTCGACGGCTTGATCAATGACACGATGCAATACATGCTCCAGAAAGAAGGAAGCGTAAGGTACGATGTTGCTGATGGCGCCCTGGCCGCGACTGACCAGTTTGGTAATCTCATCAAATGGCCGCAGAATTCTGCATGCATTGCGCATGAGCAGCCACTGGCGAGGTGCAAAAAACCAAAGCTCCCCAGAACCTGTCCTGCCTCAGAGTTCGTACAGGTAGTCGTTAACTGAACGTTTCTGCTGGAGCAGTCTATCAAGCATATACAAGGTTGAGTTCCATCGCCGTGTCGGGCAGTCACAAATAAGACGCCTGACGGGCAGGTTGTGTCGCCGCTGAATGTCAGCAAGGCGAGCCATGGCTGTGTAAGATCTTCTGAAATGGCCCAAGATTTTCCTGGCCTGCCGCAAGACGTCCTGGACCCCAGGGTATTTGGCAACGAATTGCTGCACGACCAAGTTCAGGACGTATGCCATGCTTGGCACGTGTGTAATTTTGCCCTGTTTCAGCGTGCTCAGCAGATTGACACTGTTGTCGCACACCAGTTTACCACCTGTCAAATTGAGCGGTGTCAGCCACTGATCTGCCTGTGAATGCAAAGCTGAAAGGAGTGCAGGACCAGTGTGGCTCTTGGCTTCCAGGCACAACAGACGCAGCACAGCATGGCAACTTCTCACCTGGCATGTGGAATAGGTTCGGGGGATCTTGGGCAGCTCAGCGAAAGAGACGGTATCAGAAGAAAAAGAGGAGTCAGCCGAGGAGGAGAGGGAGGATGGAGTAGGAGGAGGAGAAGAAGAGGCAGGCCTGCATGCAATCTGTGGCGGTAAAACCAAATCTACACGGGTGCCACGGGTTACATGCTTGACGGCCGTCATAAGGGCAGTAAAAGTTATATACCTTCCCTGCCCGTGTTTGCTAGACCATGTGTCTGTGGTCAGATGTATCTTTTCACCGACACTGTGTGTCAGAGATACATTCACTTGCCGCTGAACATGGCCATACAGCTCTGGAATGCCTTTTTGCAAGAAATATTTTGTGCCTGAGACCTTCCATTGTGGTGTTCCAATGGCCACAAATTTTCGAAAGGCCTCCGAGTCCACCAGTTGATCTGGCAGTAGTCGGTGGGCTATCAGTTCCGACAAGCCAGCAGTCAACCGTTGGGCAAGAGGGTTACCCGGCGTCATCATTTTTTACGCTCCAACATTTGGGCCATGGAAGCCTGCCTTTTTCCAGAACATGATGGAAGGTGGAGTGGAGGACAATTGTGAGGACAATTGTGAGGAGAGAGGAGAAGGAGAAGAGGCTGGACAGTGAGAGCCTGGAGTGTGGCTTTGTGGGTTCTGACGGCACTGCTCCCACTGGGCTCGGTGATGGGAGTCCAGGTGCCTTTATAAGGCGGTTATCCCTAGGTGAGTGTTGGGCTTACCGCGACTTATGCGTTGACTGCAAAGGCTGCAGATTGCAACACTATTGTCAGCAGCGGACACATTAAAAAAAGCCCACACTGCGGAGCCATGTGTCGGCGTCCTGGAAGCGCCAGATGTGACCGTACATGGTTGATGGCCCGCTCCTGATACATTAGCAGTCTGCTTTGTCCTTCCTGTGCAATGTAACTTCCACCTACTTCTCCTCCCTATCTGCTGGTCCGTCTCTCCCTCTGAACTCCCCTCCTCTTCCTCTCTTGTGGGCACCCACGTGACGTCCATAGACACGTCATGATCAAAGTCACCTTCCCCACCACTAACATTACAGATCTCGGAGTAGGCAGCAACAGCGGGGACCAACCTCCTTGGGCTGATCTGGGTACTGTCGTCAGACTGCTGAGTGGCGGCTGTTGCTACCTCCTCTTCCTGATCCGATGCCAAGAATGGCTGCGCATCGCAAATGTTTTGTGATGGATCGGAAAATAATTCCAGTGACTCAAGCAGAGGATATATGGTGGTGGTGTTGGTGGTGGTGTCTTTGGGGGTGCACACAGCAGAGAGTGAAGAGGGTGCAGATAGAGAGGATGAGGAGGGTGCAGAAGAGGAAGGCTGAGTGAGCCACTCAACCAAGTCTGGTGCGTCCTTTGATGTAATAGAACGCACCTTCTGAAACTTCACACTTTGACTCCGGCCTACTGGTCCTGCCCTACCCCTACCACTACAGGCGTAAGGGCCTGCCTCTTCCATTGCCTGTCATTTTTAAAATTACCGTGTGACAAAAGGCTCTAGAGAAGCGCAGTATATGTGGAACAAGGTATATAACACGCCGCTTCAATCTGTGATATTGGGGGGCCACTGGTCTATCACACCAGTTGTAAAAAAAATTGGCCAGTAAGTTTGGCATTGTGTGTAGCAGAGTTAACACAGCAAAAGAGGCAATATTTTTGCAGGACACAAATACACTTATAAAAGTATACTCAGGTAAAACCCCACTTCAATCTATGGTATTGGGGGGCCACTGGTTTATCACACCAGTTGTACAAAAAATTGACCAGTAAGTTTGGCACTGTGTGTAGCAGAGTTAACACAGCAAAAGAGGCAATATTTTTGCAGGACACAAATATACTTATAAAAGTATACTCAGATAACACCCCACTTCAATCTGTGGTATTGGGGGGCCACTGGTCTATCACACCAGTTGTACAAATAATTGACCAGTAAGTTTGGCACTGTGTGTAGCAGAGTTAACGCAGCAAAAGAGGCAATATTTTTGCAGGACACAAATACACTTATAAAAATATACTCAGACAACACCCCACTTCAATCTGTGTTATTGGGGGGGGGGGCACTGGTCTATCACACCAGTTGTACAAAAAATTGGCCAGTAAGTTTGGCACTGTGTGTAGCAGAGTTAACGCAGCAAAAGAGGCAATATTTTTCCAGGACACAAATACACTTATAAAAGTATACTCAGATAACACTCCACTTCAATCTGTGGTATTGGGGGGGCACTGGTCTATCACACCAGTTGCACAAAAAATTGGCCAGTAAGTTTGGCATTGTGTGTAGCAGAGTTAACGCAGCAAAAAGAGGCAATATTTTTGCAGGACACAAATACACTTATAAAAATATACTCAGACAGCACCCCACTTCAATCTGTGTTATTGGGGGGCCACTGGTCTATCACACCAGTTGTACAAAAAATTGGCCAGTAAGTTTGGCACTGTGTGTAGCAGAGTTAATGCAGCAAAAGAGGCAATATTTTTGCAGGACACAAATACACTTATAAAAGTTTACTCAGATAACACCCCACTTCAATTTGTGGTATTGGGGGGCCACTGGTCTATCACACAGTGATATCACACAATACTTTTTTAAAAGTGCTTTTGTCACTGTTTGTAGTTGTAGAATTACTGCAGAAACGCTCACCACACCAGTCACAATGCTGCACAGTGCAGCATACATATGATAAATTTACTAAGAAGCGTGTTTTACTTTCTAGTTTACACTCCAGCGTCCCAAAATATGCCAGCTAACTGGTGACATGGCCAAAATAAAAATATGATTTTCTCAAATGCTTTTTTGACTATTTGGTCACTGCTAGGGATTTAATATCTCACATCAGTACATAACTGCATAAAGCAGGTGCTTGATATAACTAAAGCCAACAATAATCAAAAAATTGGTCAAATGGTCAAATACGACACAATACCTGGGAAATACGCATAAACAATTTTATTTGTTTAAATGAAAAATACTTGCACATATTCTGACAGCACAATGTATGAGTTTTACCTGTAATATTGCACATGCAAATTACACTGCATAACAAGCTTGAGCTTGTCAAATTATTATTTTTTTTTACATTTTTATTTAACATGTTAACACACGCATTCCTAAGTGCATCTCATTAGAACAGTATATAGCTACAGTATATGTTAAAGTTCCATATAGAAACCCTGTAATTACTACTGTTTGTAGATTCTAAAAGTTAAAGAACTAAACCCAAGAACAAAATGTAATATATTGTAGCTCACAGTTCTGGTGGCTGCATGAGTATTTTTATTCAGGCTACAAACATTTTCAGCAAGTGCAGAAAATATCTCAGATCTTGCCAAAAATGCAGTGCCCTTGTCACTTCCTGTGACCTGAACTGAAAGTGTAACAGATAGATAAATTGGCTAAATGATCAGACACAGGGTAGCTTTAACTTGAATGTGAGCCACATTCAAATGTAATATATGGCAGTCCTTCACACTACTCATATTAAAATCACACCCAAAACATTTTTTTTTCATAAACACCCAAACATTTTAATTAACAGTATTATAAATATGTTGAACAAATTACATTTCTTGAGGTGTCTAAATCTAAAAAATGTTTATTTTGTTTTGGATAGAATATGAACCCTTGCCTGGTTTTACTGCTATCTGGAGCTCCCTTTGGAGAGATTTCCCCTATTGTCTTTTAACAGACAGGAAATGAAGGGTAAATCTCCAACGGAAAAATGGGTAACAAAAAAAAAAAAAAGCTGAGAGGCTCTAACGTACTCTAACTTAACCACTTGACCTGCGGAATGTTTTTACCCGCTTCATGACCAGAGCATTTTTTGCTATTCAGCACTGCACTAATTTAATTGGCAATTGCACTGTCATGCAACACTGTACGCAAATGAAATTGATATAATTTTCTTTACACAAATAGAGCTTTCTTTTGGTGGTTTCTGGCCACCACTGTTTTTTTTTATTTTTATTTAAATAAACGAAAGAAAAAAAAAAGACTTTTTGAAAAATAAAAACTACTTTCTGTAATAAAACATATCCAATAAAAAAAATACCATTCCCAGATCACTGTTGCTATGCACACAGAGTTCTGTGCTTTTGTAAACACAGCCAATAAGATGATTTTTGGACACAGCCAATCAGCTGATTTTAGCCCAAATTATTGGCTGAAATCTGCTGCCAAGCTTGCGCTGTGTCTAATTACAAAAAGTTTTAGTTTTAATGTTATTTTTAGTTTTATTGTGGATATCGTGGATAAGGAAACCATTGTGCCTGCCTGTTTACATATACCAAAAAGTTGATGATTCCACCAATAAAAATTGGCGGTGGGGTCTCTGGAAAAATGGCGACTGAAGTGCTCCCTGAATACTCCAGTTAAGGTGAAATGCGTTGAGGCAGGACTTTAGCTGTCACAGTTTACAGTGACATCATATCCAGGCCACTGCATTTGGCCATTGGAAAGCACGCCAACTACAGGGAGAGTGGAGAGGCAGTGCCCATTGTGGTAACCTATTGAGCTGTGCATATTGGTACCAGTTTTAAATGATATAGTAAATACCACTACTACTTTTATTACCTCTTGATACCTTGTGGCTCCACTGTTTAGAGCAATGCACCTGCTTTCATTGTAAATACTACACTATAAGAATTTTTTTTCCTTGATACAAGGGAGAGGTGGATGCCAGTTTGAGAACCCTTCTGAGTTTTGTGTGATGATGAACAGCTGGTCTGCAGGATTATTAACCATTTAAATCCTTAAGAGCTTTATGACCTTCTTAAACAAAGAGGTCATTAAAATCTGGTGAGTTAGCATTTCTCTCATCACGAGGTGGTCACTTGGTTTGTTTGGTGTGGTGGAAGAAAAGAAGGTGGATGACACATTGAGATGTAATGGTGTGGGGACATACATCATATGAAATATGTGCAAGAACTTATGATATACTGTATGTGGACTTTCAAGGTCACCTTTCTGGATACTTTGATAAACACCTGTGTATATTGATGAAAAGCTTGTGCCACATTTATTTCACTGGAAGTGTTAATCACATTTTATTTTATGAACGTGTAAGAGACTGTTTACTGTAGCACTTAAAGGGGCAACTACACTATATAATGTTTGTGTTTTTGGGTAACAGTATTTAACATTTGATACCATATTAGGAGTGAAGCCCCGCTCATTCACAAAATACAGAGGCTTCTCTAAATGGGCAGCAGAGGGGAGGGGCAGGCATAGGTGCTCTGTGGGCCTTTCTCACAGCCCTGAGTGTCAATGTATGCACCACCAGAGCTATAAACCTGTCAGATATAAATAATAGATGTAGCACTGTCCCTGTAGGGCTTGCTGTATGATGACTTCTTGAGCCTCCTCTGATTACCTGCAGACAGTCACTTAGGACAGTTCACACATCCAACCTTACTCCCAGTTGCTCGTTACTCAATAGTCCAGGGGTTTTGGTTTTTTGATATTTTATTGTAGAACTTGGATGGGAGAAGAGAATAGTGGGATACTCCAATTTGAACTATTTACAGTTGATAAGGACAACTTTCATTTAGCCTCACCAGGTTACTTGTGGAAGCAGTCAAACTGCTTTAACCATACTGCCACTTGTATGGAAGTTTTTTTGGGCTTCTTGCTTTCTCCAGGAGCAGATTCGATGCAACTACATTATCTTCAGGATACTCTCTAGCATCTCATTGACTGACACCTGTCCACTGACTCTTCTAGCTGAAGGGATGACCCTCTCAGGACACGTCTCATGACACAGATCTCTACTCACTGTATGAAGAATCAGATCCTTTCCAGTGTCTCCCTTCGAGTCAGCTCTGCAGGACCTCCAGTTTCAGCTCCTCTCTAACTCTCTGGCCCTCAGGTCGACCACCTGAGGCTGCAAGGCAACTTCTAAAGAAGAGGGGCAGCTGTCCCCTCCCTCTGGGACCCCACTCTCCAGCTTGGCATTTATACAGTATCCCAATATCCCTATTGGACTAATGTGAAACACTTCAGACAAACTGAGCTGCACCTGAGCACAATGAGCAGACCTCACTAGCAGATCCTGCTCTCTGGTAGGATGAGAACAATATAGATCCACCAATCAATCTTTCTGGTAAGAAGAAAAGATCCAAAACTATAGTCTCTCTCTAGCACCTACCTAGGAGGGTGTTACAAAGAGATAAGTTCGGGAGATGTCATGAACCTCCTTGAACTTAACTCATAGTGTGCTTGCACTTTTTACAGAGTGTCTGAATTCCTGGATTTCAGCTTTAACTGCATATAATCTATAGGAAGATTTTTGTTTTAAATAAATGGTGTACTGAAAGGGTCTCTTTAGGAGTACTTGAAATAAACAAATAGCTGCTAGTCAAATTAATGGATACTTTACTATATTTGTTTATAGAATAAAAAGTGTATATATGGTATACAAGTTAAATTGAGATAGAACATGGTATACCAGTTGAAAACCAATGGTAGAGACGGTACCCTGAAGTTCAGTTTCAGTGTTAGCTTTATATAAGAATATAGAAATGGTAAATCACTGTATTTTCTAAGCTTTAAGCATAACAATAGATTCTTTTACACAGGATTAAACCAGAGTTTTTAGATTAGATTGCAATTTAAGTGGTGATCTTTGGTCGTCCCCAGGGTTTATTGTAAGTACTATTGTTCAAAGCATCCCTTAACTGAAAGGGCAGACATCGATGTGATTAAGTTATTACTGTACAGAAATGGGCATGCCTTGAATGTGATGGCTTTAATCTAAATCAAACTATTCTGTTTTCTAGTTTACAAATAATGTATACTGAATTTATAGTATGGAAAAAATGTCCTTATGTACTGCACCACGGTTTTGATCTTAACATCCGGCTTGTTTTTAAATTGTAACTTATAATATATATAAATAACAACATTATTATATTTAGGTTTTTATTTGACACATTTGTGACTGGGGTTTTTTCACACCTACATGCAAATTTTGCCATTTTACAGTGAGTAAATCCAACTGGTGCAAATGTTGTGTGTAAAGGGTATCTAATCCCAAAAGCAATATATACAATATATTGCAGCTTACCAGTCCTTAGATGAAGCGGCTGTATTCCTTTCCTATTTAATGCTTTAATTCTCTTTATTTTCACCTAGTAATCTTCTGAAAAAAAATGCTATTCTTGTGTGGCCCTTTTGGCACCTTCCCACGGCACAGTCTTAGAATGAGAAATTGAAGGAGACGGGGGAAAAATTGTCAGCTAAACCGCAGATGCAGCTAATTAGATGCCACTGCTGTTCATGTATTCTGTTGGTGCTAGCTGTCAGAATACTATAGTAGGCGCTGCAGGTATGTTCAGCCACACTGCACAGCGTGTATGAAGGAATCTTGAATGGCTGAACAAATGTATGTTGATATTATTGCAAAAATTTAATTCCTATTATTAAAATTTTAATTACTAAAACCTAAAATAAAAAAAATAAAATGAAACTACTATTATTTCAATTAGTAAGCTACAATTGCTATTATTGCAGAAATTAAAGCAGTAGAAAGTTGGTGGAAATAGAATGACCACAATCATTTTTACACTAGCTCATACAGTTGACTTCTTACATATCTGGCATTATGTTATCAGAGCTGCATAGAATCTTATAGTTCTCCTCTCCTGTTCCCACTGAAACTTCACAGTTTCTGTCATGCAAATGACCATCATTTTTCCAACAATATTCAGAAAGGATAAGATAGAAGAAAATGATCAACCAATGATTTTTTTAATTGAATTTGTATCAATTTGTATCAATTGCATTATATCTGTCTTTATGATATGACACATACCAGATGACTGTTCACTTCCTTTCGAAAATAGAAACAATTGCTGAAAAATCACAAAAGCTTCCAAGATTCAGCGTTTCATTGGCAATTCAATTACATTACCTAGATATTTCAATTTAGTGGTTACTTAAAGTTTCAAAGTGAGTTGTATATATTTTTATTATCCATATCTAGTGAAAACAGGACTTCTCTCAATGGATGCAAAACCGAGAATAATTCTCAAAATGCTATTAGTAGGTAATTAAGAGTTCCATCCACTTTACAGCACATGCTCTTCAGGGTATGGATTCAGAGGCTTTTGAGTGATGTTGATATAAGAATTTCAACCACTAGTGCCTCTATAGCCAGGGCAAATAAGTGGAAAGATAGGGAGCATCCCTGCCTCAACCCTCTACATATGGGAAACTGGTCAGAGATTCAAATCATTGTTGTTGTTATTCAGTCGTTTAATCGTGTCCAACTCTTCGTGACCTTGTGAACCATTGCGCGCCAGGCTTTTCTGTCCTCCACTACCTTCCGAAGATTGCTTAACTTCATGTTCATTGTTTCAATGATGCTATCTATCCATCTTTTTTTTTTTTTTCCAAAACGGTTTATTGGTACAGAGAATATGGTAATAAAACATACAAACAGTTGAACAATCCGATCAACATTCTCGGTGTTCAAGGTGTAAGTGAAGAAAAACAGGAATGCATATAACAGAGTTTCACTTCCAAATAACAGAATTTAGAAAATTTTTGTATGAGTATGCATAACATAACAGAATAGGTGCGGGTGAGGGATTATTTTTTTGTTTTATCAAATTGGTAAGTGAAAAGCATATTAGAGTTGCAGAATCAGAGATAAATTCAGTTACTTGAATGATATAATTGAATTATGCAGAAGTTAGCTGTAGGTGATAGAGGGGAGAGGTTGGTTCCCAGCACCAACCTCTCCCATGGAATGAGAAGGATAAGGGTAGAGAAGGAGTAGAGGTGATGAATGTGGGGGGGGGGGGATTGGAATAATGGGAGTAGTGACTCAATATAAGAAGGTAAATGTATAGGTGACGATTAGGGAGTTGTTGTTAAGTTTGAGTAAATGGATTAAAGGGTTACATGTTGCTGTATTTTAGTTGGAAAAGGGGTCTTCATTTCATAATTGAGATGTACGTGTTTGATTCTCGGAATTTGTTCCAAGGATTCCAGGTGGAGGCATATTTGAATAGTGAGTCATGGGAGATGGCAATGAGCTCTTCCATCTCTGCCAGTTTGTTAATTTGCATGATCCAGTCTTTAAGGGAGGGGACCTGTGGGGAGCCCCAGTGTCTTGGTATACATAGCTTAGCTGCATTGACTAGGAACATACTTAAGGATTTGCAGTAGTTTCTATTGGCGTGAGGTTGTAAATGGAATAGGTATGAGAGAGGTGAGTATGGTAGTGAAGTAGGCGTTATTTCATGAATAATGTTATGTGTTTGTTTCCAAGATGCTTGGATAACGGGGCAGTTCCACCAAATGTGAAGCAAACTCCCTTCATTTTCATGACAACGCCAACATTTGCTATCAATGTCCTTGTTCCAACGGTGAAGGAGAGAGGGTGTGCGATACCATCGTGATAGGAGCTTAAAGTTATTCTCTTGGGTGGAGACATTGACGGACCCCTTGTGGACAGCATAAAAAATCCTCGTCCACTGGGCATCTGATACAGTGGTTTGTAGATCAGTTGACCATGCTTCACAAAAAAGGCTATCTCCTGGGATTGTGTTTTCCCAGAGGATGGAGTATAATTTCGATATTAGATGAGGTTTATGGTTCGGATCAAAACATAATTCTTCAAAAGATGATAATTTAATGGGTTTAATGATATTTTTAAGGCTATGAAGCACAAAGTTTCTGATTTGGACATAGTTCCAGAATGGGATCCCTGAAAAATGTGGGAGGGAAGTCAACTCCTCATAAGAACGAATCTTCCCTTGATTAAGAAAATGTATAATCCTTGTGTGGTCATTGAAAGAATTGTGGGCGAAGCGCAAGTTTTTATGACCTGGCGGGAATTGAGGATTGTGTAAGATGGGTGAAAGGGGACCTGGGATGGAGGTGATGTTCTGAGTTCTGTAGATGTTATGGAAACATTTTAAGGTAGGACCTATCAGGGGGTGTTTAAGCGTGTTAGAGGGTATTGATTCAAAAGGACACCAAGGAAGGGTCGCTAAGGGAGAGTGAGAGAAGAAGTTTTCTAATGGCACCCAATCTTTCTCTCTGCCTCGGGTGCTCCATTCCACAATACGCTGTAAATGGCAAGCATATGCATATTTTTGCAAATCAGGGATACCCAAGCCTCCCTTTAGTTTAGGTTTCGTGAGTTGTGTGAAATTGATTCTGGGAGGCTTGCGGTCCCATATAAAGGTTCTGCATTGGGAGCGTATTTGTTTAAAGAATTGTATCGGTATATGTATTGGGAGAGTTTGGAAAAGATAAAGAAATCTAGGAAGAATATTCATCTTAAAAATTGCAGCTCTCCCAAACCATGAGAAATGTGCTTTTTGCCAGGAGGACAGGTCTTGTTTAATATTTTTCATAAGGGTGACATAATTTAGTTCAAATAATGCTGAGAGTCGTTTGGGAAGTTGTATTCCTAGATATGTGATGCAATCAGAAGTCCATTTGAAAAGAAAGTTTCTTTCACATTTCTTGACTAGGCTGTTGGAGAGAGTAATGTTAAGAGCTTGGGATTTTGAATAATTTATTTTAAGGTTCGAAAGGTCACGGTATGTTTTGAGGGATTGTAGTAAGTGTGGGATAGAAATGTGGGGGTTGGAAAGGAAGAGAAGGATGTCGTCAGCGAAAGCTGCAACTTTATACTGTTTGCCCTCTATCTCGATTCCTCTTATACCATCATTAGTACGAATGGAATTCAATAAAGGTTCTAATGTTAGAATAAATAGCAAGGGTGAAAGAGGGCAGCCTTGTCTTGTTCCATTTGTGATGGGGAAGGCGTCTGACAGGAGGCCATTTACTCTTACTCTGGCAGAGGGATTATGGTAAAGGGCTAGTATAAAGTTTAGTAGTCTGGGACCCAATCCAAGATTATTTAGTACTGCTTCTAGGTAGTCCCACGCCAGCCTGTCAAACGCCTTCTCCGCATCTAAGGACAAGAAAAAGCCCGGTTTTTTATGCGAGGTCATATAGTGGTGAATATTTATCGCTTTTATAGTGTTATCCCTTGCCTCTCTTCCCGGGATAAAGCCAACTTGGTCGGGAGAACAGCGGGAAGGGATGAAGGGAAGTAGTCTATTAGCTAAAATTTTCGCGTAAATCTTTAGGTCTACGTTAAGTAGAGAAATGGGTCTAAAGTTAGATGGTTGGGAGTTATCTTTTCCTGGTTTGGGGATCACTGTGACGTGTGCTTCTAAAAGTGATGGGTTATCATATTTAGATGAGGCAAGGGAATTGAAGGCTCGGAGAAAAGGGTCTACCAAAGTGTTTGCGAAGGTTTTGTAGTACACTAAGGGTAGTCCATCAGGTCCTGGACTTTTACCCAGCTTCATCTGTTTGATTACAGTGTAGAATTCATCAGGCGTAAGAGGTCCTTCAATGTCTCCAGCTTGCTCCGGGGAGAGAGCAAGTAAGCCGTTTTTACACAGGAAATCCTTAAACAGTTGTGTTTTGTCTGGGGGATGTGAGTTGTGAGTGGAAGGATCATAAATACTGTTAGTCCAACCTTACATATTATAGTTAGAAAGAGCATGAATATAACAGACAATACAATGACCAGGTAACTATAAACCTTACAGGAACAAAAACTTGTATTGAAGAGAGCCAGGTGTCCGCTTGAAACCCAAACTGTCTAAACATGAGAAATTCGCTCCTTATTTACTGATATTTATATATTTTTTTTTTTCTATCAGCATAAGCTGCGAGTTAGGTAATTTTGTCTAAACGCATAGAGTGATACTTCTGGTAGGCAGATTTATAAGAATCGTGGGTAGAAGCCCAACAATAAAGTGTATCACTTTTGAAATGGACAACAGAGATCTGTGTTGGGTATTTCTAATAATTAAGGCGTTAAAGGAGATTTGGATTACTGAGAAGCCACTAGAGTCGAAAACAGACACCCGCTCTATCAGATTTCAGTAAGATCAGGTTAAAGAAAGGTGTTTTGCAGTGATGATCATTCTGTTCTTGGCTTCCTATGGACTGGTGAAGAAGGGACGCCACTTCTCCCTGGGGAACTGCGATTCACCAGGGAGGGTGATCTGTGAGGTGAATTTTTCCTGCGTCTGGAGGCTCTGGCCAAATCTTGAGGGAGTATATCCATGGCTTCATCATGACGGGGCCTCTGCGGAGGGGAAGGGAAGTTCCAATCCGGGATGTGAACTAGAGGAATGCGTAGCGAATCACAAAAGGCTGGTATATCTTCAGGGAAACGAAGTTGTGCTGTGCGCCCCCCCCTGGTACCTGCCGAAAGGCAGAATGGGAATTTCCATTTATAGGGTATGTCTTTGTCTCTCAGAATATCAAGGAGGGGACGTAGGGATTTTCGCTTTTGCAAAGTGATCTGCGACAGATCTTGGAACAATTTAATCTCCGCTCCCTGAAAGGTGATCCTGCCCCGAAGCCTGGCTTTGTTCAGGATTTCTTCTTTTAATTGAAAATTAACCACACAGCCTATTATGTCTCTAGGTGGGTCTCCTTCTCTACCTCTGGGTCTGAGGGCTCTGTGCAGTCTTTCCATCTCAATTTCTAAATCATGTGGTCTTTCTAACAGATCGTTAAAAATGAATAAGACAGATCTTGTGAGATTAGGGGTCTCAATGGATTCTGGAAGGCCTCTTATTCTTATGTTATGCCTTCTGCCCCTGTTTTCCAAATCTTCCAAGTGTCTATTCATTTCTCTTAGCTGAACTGAGTGGGAAGTAAGGGCTTTTTGTGCATCATCTATTTCAGATTCGTGTCGGTCCGTGAGGTCTTCCACCTCATCCAGTCTGCTGGTAATGTTCTGCATGTCTCTGCGGAGTTCCGCTATGGCAGAGTTAAAGTTGGATTTAATGTCATCCGCAAGTATTCTCAGGTCATCTAAACATAGAGCCCTGGTTGTATTGGTGGCAATGGGAGGGTAGATGGCAGCGGGTGGATGAGTGTCATTAGGTGGATGGACGATGGCGGACAGATGGGTGACAGTGGGTGACTTAATGGCAGCAGGTGTATGGTTGGTAGCGGATGGATGGGTGACAATAGGAGGAAGGATGGCAACAGATGGGTTGCTGGCGGTGGATGAGGTATGGGGAGAGTCAGAATGGCTCAGGTTGCAGGTGGAGGCAGACATTTTGTTACCTGAGGTTTGTGATGAAGATGGAGTCTCCTTCTGGTGAACTCTGAAGATCTCCGCAAACTGTTTCTCTTTGTGTGCGTCTGGGTCTCTGGGTGATCTAGATCGGCTGGTGGATGATGCTCGGTCCGATTTCCCCTTGAATGATGTGGTCATTGTTGCCTGGAGTGTGCTGTTGGGAGAGCAGGGCAGCAGTGCACGGTCTCTAGGTGGTCATCTGGTCCATTATACCAGTGCAAGGGTGAATCAATCCAGGAATCCGGAAGCGGCTGGGTACCGTTCTAGGAAAGGCCGCGGTTTCACACGTGTGTAGGCCGCTGCTAGTTGTGTCTGATCGGTGCCTTTTTTCCTTGAAATCCTGGCTGATTCGGCTTCCCCGATGATGGGATGGTGAAAGTCACTGGTGTTTCTTTTTCTGGTGTAGGGATCCAAGGCAGATGCGGCCGGATGCCGCTTTAGGAAAGGCCGCGGCTTCACTCGCGACTAGGCCGCGGCCGGATGCCTGCGAATGGGTGCTTTTTTCTTGGTAATTTTGTGCCTGCTGGGACCTCTGAACATCAGGAGGCAGATGGGGGTGAAATATTCCTCTCTATGGGGTAGATAGAACGAGGATTGCAGCGGATTCTTACAAGAAGCTGTATTCTGTAAAAGATTTTTTTTTTTTCTTTAGTCCCACGAAATATAGGCATCCGCCGATGCCTAAGCTCCTATAAAATACCTGAGTCGAGTGTCAGGACTCAGGATGTTTTCCAGCAGTCAGATTGTCCTGGATGGATACTAGGCCGCAATGGAGCCGGGGCCTGTAGTAGGCCGCGATCCCGCCGCTCCGGTCCGCGGAGCTCCGGGTATAAACTAGGGGTAACGGCTGATATCTTGTCCTCCGCTGAGGCAGGGGAGACGTTTTTTGGGGTGATCAACTTTTTTTGAGAGGCTAGATGGTGATATTTTATCCCGTGGTATGCGGAGCTCTGTGTCCTTGCGTCCTGCTCCTTCCGCTTCCGGCCACGCCCCCCCATCTTTTTTTCTGTCGCCCTCTTCTCCTTTTTCCTTTCATGTTTCCCAGAATGAGGATATTTTCCAATTCATTAGATTGGGTAAAATTCTCATAGAGGTAGTAGATAGAAATGGAAGATGGAAGACTATTGCACAGTGTCAAAGGCTTTTCTTGTGTCTAATGACACTTGAGCGCTAAGGCCCCTGTCAGAAAGGGGATACTGCTAATGAAATACGGATGATGAGAAGCTTCTTGGTTGCTTAGGTATTGTGACTTCTCTGTCTGGGATAGATTTGTTTTAACTTACCAAATACATCTCTTGTAAACGGAATATGTTGAGAGTATGTTTTAATATAATTTAGAACCAATGAGTGATACTCACAAGAAGCTTGTTAATCTTGTGTAAAATAAACGATCTGTTTCCCCAACTTTTCTCTTCTCAGCTGGTGACAGACCCAACTGGGCCGAGCATTAATGTTTGAACCAGCTTTTGCAACAACATTAACCGGATTGTACAATAAATAAACTGGGGCAGTGTGGTGGCTGAGTCCACTGCAGAAGCCTTCTTGTACTTCTATAACATCTACTGTGCAACCTCAAGTACTGGAATCTTGCCCTGAAGAATGATTCCTGCCAAGCCTAGATTGGTGAAATTATGAGAGAAGAGGCAGAAAATAGTGCCTGCACCTGGCTGCTCTGTCCTTGTTGAAGGCTGAACCTAACAAAGGGGTTAACGGTAACCTGAAGATGCAACTCCTTTGTGCACACTATTTACAAAACAATGCTGCCGGTGCCTTTGGATAATGGCCACTGGTTAGGATTCCTCTATGATGTAATTGGTATGGAATAGTGATGGTGGTGGGAGGGCCTTTTTCCTCCTGGGTTGAACCTGGCCTTGCAAAAGGCTTGTCTCCAGTTGTAGGCAAGGCTCTCCCTAAGCTGTCCAAATTCCAATACCTCCTGGTAGGGATGGGGCTGCATTAGTCTGGCTGAAGGCTGGGTTGTGAGAGAAGCTCATGGTGTCTGTGCCCCTGGTATGGCTCGGGCCAGGGGGTGCCTTAATTCTCACAGGTGGGGGAGCTCATCTAGGGTTTTTTGGCAATTTGGTCACTGCACCTACACACTTTTTCACACCTGCCTCTAGGGCCGGGCCTTTTGGCTGGGACCAGAGGAATTTTTTTTTATTCCAGGCTGAAGGGCCTGCCAAGGTATTGCACTTTAAGGACTTCTCTTTTTGTGTGTGTGTCTTTTTCTTTGTTTGTCGCTTTGCATGTGTGTACTTTACTCACAGTGATAAGTAGGGTATGGGTCCCTGGGCCTACCCTGAAAGTCTTGGGAGGGGGTGGATATGGCCTTTTGGCTTAGTTTGCCCTCTCTCATGGGGTTTCCTCTCGGGGGAGCCCCACCTAGTACTTGGGGTGGGCTGTTTCGGCAGTCCTCCAAGAGAATGGGGTCTGCCTGGCTTTGGCAAGGTGGACCAGTGAGTACCTCAGTTCCTGTCTGAAATCTCGTGCTCCAGGGGATCAGGGTCAGGGATCGTCCTCTTCAGAGGTGGACCATTCACACACCCTGTGCACTTTTTTGTGTTCTCACTTTTTATATGTGCACTGTTTATTTGCACCGGGAGTTAGTCTGAATGGGTTTCACACACCACAGGCTTTAAAAAAGGACTTGTTCTGGTGACAACCATTTAGTAAAAGGATTTCTCCTAATTTTGGAGATATTTCCTTTTACTTCATGTTATATTTCTGAGAAAGGAAGTAAAAGGAATTGTCCTTGACAGGACAGACACAGGGAATCGAAAATCTGACAGAGGTATTAACCATTTCATACTCTATTCCTACTCGTACATTATACTGTATATGCTACTTTAAATACAGCAATGGCAATAGCCAGTGTCACTTATTGTGTTGGCGTCTCTCTAAGGTAAAACTGTGTTTTTTAAATTAATTTATGAAATACAAGGACTGTGACTGTGGTTTGCGCTATTATTACAAAGAATTTAATGCACAGTATAATGAGCACACATAGTAATGCCCATGGGGACAAATATTCAAAAAACCATACCAATAATCTGAAGCTAAATTCTTGTGTAAACACACAGGCAATAACATGGGATTTTCATTTCAAGGAATTGGGAGATATTTTTCTGTCTCTAGGGGGAGATTTGTACAAAAAGCTATTAGCGTGTAAGGTCTTCTGAATTTTCTACTGTGACAGTAGGATTTTTTCATTTTCAGTATGATGTCTGTTTGCTTAAATACAATATTTAATCTTTTAGGGCAGGTTTGTGGAATCTGGTTTAAGTAGAAATGAGGAGGGGTATTTGCCTAAACAGAAGAAATGACTAGAGAATTAGGAAATTTGTTTTGCTGTTATATTTCTTTGCTCTGGCCTTAAAGTATTCGCCCCAAGTTGCTTTTAAATATGCAGAAGCTTTGGTTTTAAAAAGATACAAATTTGTAATAATTTTTTAACCTATCACACTTGGACATGAATCCTGTGCTTTGAAAGCTTTAGTCTAAAGTAAAAAAAGAAATTGGGGTCATCTTAACCCAAGGGATTTTTTACCTGTGGGGGAGGGGTCAGCTCCCACAAATTATAAAATTCTTTTGGCATTGTCAGAACTGTTGTGGCTCTACGCATGCAATGGCAATTAACAGTATGTGGGGCAAAATTTCTCTAAAAGTAGCCAACAGTGTACCCACAAAATGTTGTAACTACTGTGTCACAATCAAGAGGCTAACAGACACAAACAAACCTCAACATAATCATTTAAAAAAATGAAACTCTTGCATTACATATCCACAAAAATAGAGCAAATATCAGACAATTCTCCAGCACGGCTCTACCACTCTATAAGACATTTAAACACTGCACCTCCACCCCAAGTGAGAGTAGTGTGCCTTAAGAAAGTCCATCAACCAAATATCAACTGAATGGTACAAAATTCATGAAAAGCTTCTTGTCATCCACTTGAATAGTTGTAACCACCACCCTGCAAAAAGTGAGTCATGCTTCCCTCTTACCACTGCACTCACATGTTATTGCCTCTCCTTTTACAGATCGGTATAAGACGCTTGTTTATCCAGTCACAGTGTAGATTAGGCCTCCGGTTAGCACTGCCCACTCTGATGGCCTTCAATGGGATGGAAACTCAAACATAGAGGGTAAATAAACGATCCTTATAGTGTAATCCCATTTAAAATCGTTTTTACAAAATATACACATTAAAATAACACTCACAAAAGAGCTAAAAATAATCGCAATGTGTTTCAAATAGTCAGGCTCTGGCCGTGTTCTCATACCACTAGCTGCATCTCGCCGCACTACTAGGACTGGTCTTAACGTCACTTCTGGCTGGCGACCTGACATAATTTCCTGTCGCCATGTAGTCACACCCTGACGTTTCATCTTTCTGACTTCCTATGCTTTCAGCTCCCCCACCAGCTCCCTCTCCCCTACCTTTCCTCTACAGCTCACCTCTACAGCCCTGAAACAGCTCACTTCTGCACTCCCCATCCTCAGCTCACCCCTGCTCCTCATTCCCAGTTAATCTCTGTGTTCCCTGTCCACAGTTCCCCTCCTCACCCCCTGTTCACAGATTACATCTGCACACCTGTCCACAGCTCAACTCTGCAGCTTCCATTCACAGATTACCCCTGCTCCCCCATTTAAAGGTCACCTCTGCACCTCTATCTATAGCTTACCTCTAAACTTCCCATTTACATCTAACCTCTGCACCCTCCGTCCACTGCTTTTTCTGCATCTGTGCCTCACCGCTGCATCCCTTGTCTACATTCCCCCTTGTTCCTCCCTATCCAGATTTCACTTATAACCCCCCTGTCCACAGCTCACCTCTACACCTCCCATCTACAGCTCCCTTTAAACTACTCCCACTCCATTTCAACTCTACACCCACTTTCACAGCTCTCCCCTGTTTTGCAGCTCATTTCTGCATTCACAACACCTTGTCCAAAACTCACCACTCTTTACCAGCTTACATTAGCAGCATTTGTACCTTTCACTCTCCCGGCTGTCTCCCTTCTTCCAAAATCTGGACTCCCACTTTTGTGCAAATGCTGCTGCTTTGGGTCTGCACCTGTACAGTGCAGTGTGAGATGCTCAGTACATCTGCCATAACTTCTCCACAGCAGCGAAGTAAACATGATGAATCGAAATGCAATGGGTTGCTGTACAATTTTAGCCAGTGGAGTTGGTATTCTAAAGAATAAGGATGTTTATTCACTCCAATAAAGTTCTGTACACTTTAATCATCCAATCAAAGACAAAAAAGATTTCACATTTGTCTAATTTTTTTACTTGTATTTCTGGGTTTTTGGGCATTTAATTGGCACTGATAGCATGTTCAGGGTTTCTTTTGCTGCAGAGATGCCAGTGCAAATGTGAGGATTTTGCATAGCTACTTGTGATTAGGGATGATTGAACTTTTGAAAAGTTTGGTTCGGCCAGACATCCGAACTTCCCGAAAGTTCGGCCCGGATTTCAGAACCCCATTGAAATCAATGGGACCCGAACTTCGGTAATCAAAAAACACAATTTTTAAGCCCTAAAACCCAATAAATGCCCCTAAAAAGTCCCTAGGGTTCTGGGTCATGCCCCATTAACTATTAATCACACAAAAAAAGTTCTTAAAAATTGTCATTTTTGATAAAAAAGCCAATTATTGAAAAAAAAGAGAGTTTTTTTTATTTTGACTTTGAATTTAGTATCTGGGGGGTCTAAAAAGTGTACATGTGAAGTTTCAGCTCTGTAGCATGTCCAGAACCATGAAAAAAAAAAAGATAATTTTTCAGTAGAACAGGGATGTGGGACCCTCCTTTTACACCTATATGATCTTTTTTTTCTGGTTCTGGACATGCTACAGAGCTGAAACTTCACAGGTACACCTTTTAGACCCCCCAGACACAAAATCACACAAAAAAAGTTCTTAAAAATTGTAATTTTTGATAAAAAAGCCAATTATTGAAAAATTAAAAAAAAAAAGAGATTTTTTGATTTTTACTTTGGATTTCGTATCTGGGGGGTCTAAAAGGTGTACATGTGAAGTTTCAGCTCTGTGTCCAGAACCATAACAAAAAAGATCGTTTGTATTAGAACACTTTCAGCACAGGAGTTTTCACACCTTGCCGGTTTAATAGCAGGCATTTTTTTGGGTTCTTTACAGTCAGGAAAAACATCTTAACTTGTGTATAGTGGTACTGTGCACAAGTTCTGATGTTTTGCCTGCCTCCAAAACCCCCCCAAAAATGCCAGCAAAAACACACCTGGGAATTTTTTTTTTGACGCTAGCGTTTTTTTTTGGCATTTTTTTGGGGTCTTTTGAGGCAGGCAAAACATCTGAACTTGTGTATAGTGGTATATATACACACATAATTATATGTATATAGACACCTAGCCATATATAGGTGTGATAGTAGCAGAAATATATTACTGTAAATGATTTCATTAGCGCAAACATATATTTCTGCTACTATCACACCTATATATGTCTAGGTGTGTATATAAATATATGTATGTGTGTATATATACACCACTATACACAAGTTCAGATGTTTTGCCTGCCTCCAAAACCCCCCAAAAAATGCCAGCAAAAACACACCTGGGCATTTTTTTTTTTGACGCTAGCGTTTTTTTGGCATTTTTTTGGGTTCTTTTGAGGCAGGCAAAACATCTGAACTTGTGTATAGTGGTATATATACACACATAATTATATGTATATAGACACCTAGCCATATATAGGTGTGATAGTAGCAGAAATATATTACTGTAAATGATTTCATTAGCGCAAGCATATATTTCTGCTACTATCACACCTATATATGTCTAGGGGTATATATACAGACATATATGTGTATATATACCCCCTATACACATGTTCAGATGTCATGTCTGACATCAAACATGTCCTCAAAAAAGCACTGGCAGTGGCAACCCCTGCAGCATGAAAAATGCTTGCTGGTGAGAAGCCATATTCCTGTCCCGAAGCAACTCAGAGAAATGATCATTTCTCTATAGCGGTCACCCTGCTATGGAAGGGTTTTGTCACCCTTCCATAGCAGTCACTGTCAGTTAACCCTACACTACACTACGGTCCCCTTACACTTAACACTTTCCCTACAGAAACTAAATTTTTGAAGCTAACTTAAGTGTAAAGGAGCACCCTAACTACACTAGATATCCCTTTCCTCACACTAATAAATGCTAAATGACACTTTTAAAGTAAAATTAACAGAACTGCTTCCACTCTCTTCCATGTCCAGTATAACAATGCTAGAAATATGGCGGGGGCTATCTTATATACTGGGGGACGTATTCACTAATGATTTTTCTAGGGACCCCCTAGTCACTCCAATCACATTCCTAGCATTCTCCTGCCCCCTCAATTGGCTTTTGCTAATGGTTCTGGTCCAATCACGGGCTTTTAAAGCCCATTTCCTGAAGCATTGCATTTTGGTCGGTTCTGGTTGCCGAATTCCGAACTTTTTGGGCAAAAAGTTCTAAATTCGGCCAAACCTCGCACACCCAATGTTCGGGCCGAACCGATGGTGGACCCGAACCGTTCGATCATCCCTACTTGTGATGTATGACAAGGTGACTGTATAGAAGTGAGGAGTCAGTTTGAATTAGATTTATGTTAAGAGAAAGTTTAAGGACTATTTTAGGTTAGTGTGATGGTCTAGGATTAGGGAGTTTAGTTTTAGTATTAAATGTGTGTAAACCCAAAATTTGGATAAACCAACATTTATCTTCTACAAACTAATATCCAGGCTGCTCTGTGCAAAAAGCAACTGCATAGAGCAGGTAAGTATAACATGTTTGTTATTAATATAAAAAAAAAAAAACAAGACTTTACATTCACTTTAAGTAAGAATTTGGTTGTTATCTACTTTATTTTACAGAAGTTTTTTTTCTTTTCAGCTAAGGGCTTTCAATTCAATAATATATATTTTTTTGTTCAAAATTAGGAATGAGCCCAACCTAAGTTCAATCCAAACATTGGCTATTTGGACTTTCGGATTTCTCTGCTGAATGTCCCATAATGCACTGCAAATCTGACATTGGCAAAAGTTTTTCATTTGACTTCAGTGATGGCTTTTAACACAACAGCTCTTTGTCATTGTGTAGAAGTTTAGTGTGAGGGACAGCCCCAGTGATGGGAGGGGTTGATGATGAGGTCTCTGACCATACTTAAGTGCCAGAAATAGCAGAGGAAGAAAGTGAAAGAGAGGCACAACATCAGTGAGGCAGGATGCCATCCAGGGGAAGGTCACAAAGGAGTGAAGGGGGTAACAGTACTATTCCAACAGATAGAAAAGCTTCATGGGTACAGGGCACTGTTATCCACCCTGTCTACTCCCCAGAGCTCAGCTATGTGGGCCTTTATCAATACATGTGCTGTAGATTGCACCATAGTAATTTTCAGTCTCTGCCTAACGCATATCCAGTATGGCAATACCACATATGTATTGTATGGTTGGCTCAGTTTATGAGAGACAAAAAAGTACATAAGGGCTCTTTCGCACGGGCGGTCCGATCAGATCCGCCTGTCAGTTTTTTAGGCGGATCTGATCGAATGCCCCATTCAGCCCTATGGAGCAGCGGATGTCAGCGGTGACATGTCCGCTGACACCCGCTGCCATCCGCATCCGATCCTGTCTGTGAAATCCGGACGGATGGAAACCCTATTTTCCATCCGTCCTGGGGATCGGATCAGATGGGATCGGATGAGAGCGGACAGGTGGTCCGCTGTCATCCGATTCCCCATACATTAAATGTATTTATTTTTTTTCTAAATGAGCCAGAACAATTTAGCAGAATTTTTACAAACTTATTGATTTTCAATGCCAGTCTGAAAAATTAGGCATTCACAGGATAAAGAAATAAGTGTTGGCCAGTACAGGCCCCAAAAATTAGCCAACATGCGTTCACCTGACAGCAAAGAACTTCGTTTTCTGTGGCTGGAGGTACATTAGGCATTCACAGGATACAAAAGTAAGTGTCGGCCATGACAGGCCCCAAAAATTAGCCCACAGGCGTCACCTGACAGCAAAGAACTTGGTTTTCTGTGGCTGGAGGTACATTAGGCATTCACAGGATACAGAAGTAAGTGTCGGCCATTACAGGCCCCAAAAATTAGCCCACAGGCGTTCACCTGACAGCAAAGAACTTGGTTTTCTGTGACTGGAGGTACATTAGGCATTCACAGGATACAAAAGTAAGTGTCGGCCAGTACAGGCCCCAAAAATTAGCCCACAGGCGTTCACCTGACAGCAAAGAACTTGGTTTTCTGTGGCTGGAGGTACATTAGGCATTCACAGGATACAAAAGTAAGTGTCGGCCATTACAGGCCCCAAAAATTAGCCCACAGGCGTCACCTGACAGCAAAGAACTTGGTTTTCTGTGACTGGAGGTACATTAGGCATTCACAGGATACAAAAGTAAGTGTCGGCCAGTACAGGCCCCAAAAATTAGCCCACAGGCGTCACCTGACAGCAAAGAACTTGGTTTTCTGTGGCTGGAGGTACATTAGGCATTCACAGGATACAGAAGTAAGTGTCGGCCATTACAGGCCCCAAAAAGTAGCCAACAGGCATTCACCTCACAGCAAAGAACTTGGTTTTCTGTGGCTGGAGGTAAATTAGGCATTAACAGGATACAAAAGTAAGTGTCGGCCAGTATAGGCCCCAAAAATTAGCCCACGGGCTTTCACCTGACAGCAAAGAACTTGGTTTTCTGTGGCTGGAGGTACATTAGGCATTCACAGAATACAGAAGTAAGTGTGTCGGCTATTACATGCCCAAAAATTAGCCCACAGGCGTCACCTGACAGCAAAGAACTTGGTTTTCTGTGGCTGGAGGTACATTAGGCATTCACAGGATACAGAAGAAAGTTTCGGCCAGTACAGTATATGGTGGTGGTGGTGGTGGTGGTGTCTTTGCGGGTGCACACAGCAGAGAGTGAAGAGGGTGCAGATAGTGAGGATGAGGAGGGTGCAGAATAGGAAGGCTGAGTGAGCCACTCAACCAAGTCTGGTGCATCCTTTGACGAAATTGAACGCACCTTCTGCAACTTCCCACTTTGGCTCCAGCCTGGTGCTTCTCCCCTACCCCTACCACCCCTGTGGAAGGGCCTGCCTCTTCCTCTTCCTGTCATTTTTTAGATGACCATGTGTCAAAAGTCTCTAGAGAAGCGCAGTATATGTGGAAGAAGGTATATAACATCCCGCTTCAATCTGTCGTTTTGGGGGGCCACTGGTCTATCACACCAGTTTTAAAAATATTTTCTAGTATCTTTTGTCACTGTGTGTAGCAGAGTTAACGCAGCGAAAGAGGCAAAATTTCTGCAGTACCCAAATCCACTATAATATGCTTTCTATATTAGAAAGTATATTATAAGTGTATTACACCCCTATATACTGCACACCAAACAATAGTACACCTATACCAGTCCTTAAAAGGACTTTTGTGGACCTATTACCTAGCGATTTGTGTCACTAACAGTCTGTCCCTGCTCCCCACAGCAACCTCTCTCTACACTGACACAAGGCAGAATATAGACCAAACAATAGTACACCTATACCAGTCCTTTAAAGGACTTTTTTGGACCTATTACTAAGCGATTTATGTCACTGACAGTCTGTCCCTGCTCCACACAGCAACTTCTCCCTACACTGACAAAAGCACCTATACCAGTCCTTAAAAGGACATTTGTGGACCTATTTGCTAGCGATTTGTGTCACTGACAATCTGTCCCTGCTCCACACAGCAAACCTCTCCCTACACTGACATAAGGCAGAATGTAAAATGGCAGCCAGATCAGGTCTATTTATAAGGTAGGGGGTATGCCCATGTGCTGAAATGTCTCAATTGACTGTCCTGTACCACCTGATGGATGTGTCATGGGTCAAAGTTCTTCACAATGTAAAAGAATATGGCGGCCGCGAACATCGCCATATGTTCGCATGATCGGCGTACAGCAAACGAGCAAAGTTCGCCGCAAACCGACCGCTGGGTGAACCGCAAGGCCATCTCTAGCTGCAAGTCTACTGTCTCACAAACAATGTGGCTGAATATACATTCATCACTGCAGGGGGCTTTGAGACAGACAAAACAGTTGACCAGTTGATATTTGTTAAAACAAACCAGCGACAACTACAAAGCCCCTGCTGCAGATGCTAAAGATTCATTTTTTTTAGAGGATTCTGCCAGCCAAGGTACTATATAGCTGCAGGCCCAAAATTAATCCCAGCTCCTAAATCCATTACCATTTCCTGTCCCCATGAGCTCACCCAACCATCATTAACACGTCCTTCTACCACTGCTAGACTGCGCTGTTAACATCTACTTTCACCACTGTAGAATTGCCTCAATCTCATACTGAGTTTATTTCTTTTGTAACACTGATTTTCTCACACCCTGTTTGTTCACAGTTGTTTCACAATTACACGGAATTTATATTTTTTCACTTGCTAACATCTTGTGCTTCTCTCAAATATTTTTGTAGAGGTATAGTGTTTTGGTACCAATAAAACTTGAAGCCTAATATTTAGACAGCTGTTTTCCAAAGAAAATATAATATAATTTTTGAGGAACTACATTTTCAAATGTCTGCCTGATAAGTGCTTTGCTTCCCAAATTGCCTCCTATTAAAAGGAATGAGGAACATTTATACAGTGTCTCTGGAAAAAATAAAGTTTCATTTTATAGTGTTGGGTGAAATATGCCTACTATTAGCCTACCACTCAAATTGACTCCTCTGGAAAATAATTAATATTCTTATCATTTACATGGGGTGTCTTATGAAAAAAAAAACCTTTCATTACTTTTTTTGATGTTAAAATTCACTTACTCTTCTTCTCCAAGATTACCTCCCATTAAAATGGATGAGTTTTTTTAGAATGAGAATTTTCATTAGTGTCTCTCTACAATACAGATTTGTTATTCATATTTATGGCTGAAAGAGGCTGACCCTCTGCCTTCCTTTTAAAAGAGATAAGATTATATTCTGCATATAGGGATACTATTTAAAAACAATGCAGTTTCAGGCAATATTTTTGGCTGAAATAGGCCTAATCTCTGCCTAAAAATTATTTTCACATTAGTAAGGATAAGATTCTCTGCAGCATATCTGTACAATGTTTATATTATGTCTATGCAAAACTTCCATCTAATTTTATTTTTATTTGCTTGTTCCCCTCTAGAGCAATTTTTTCATTTCTTGCACACGTTACAATCCGCATTTTTTTGGCTATAAAATAACTTAAAACCCCAAGAACTTTATATAATTTCTCAATGCAGAGACCTTGTAGATTGTTGTATTTTTTATGCCATAGAATATTTGTGCAACTGATTATCACATCTATATTTTCAGATGATAGTTTATTTTTTTATGTCATAGAATATTTGTGCAATGGATTATCAAATATATTTTAAGGAAAAAAAAAAATATTGAATGAATTGGCACACAAACACAATTTAGTCCCAGTTTTTTCTTTTTTTTAATAAAGTGTAAAATAAATATTTACCAAATATGATAAGCCTCAAATGCGTGTGCCACTAAAATGGTAAAACATTATGGTACATAACTTTTAATTATTTTAATTTAACTTTATTGCTATCACAGGGAGCTAAAAAGCCTAAAAACGTTGAAAAGATAAAAAAAAAACAAGTGTTATTATAGATAAAGATAACACATTTATTTCTGTGATCTGTCCCATTTATCATGATACCAAAATGCATGTTTTTAGTTAAAGGTGTGGTTTAAAAGGTATTTACAATAGAAATGTTTTCTTATCTTTTTTTTTTAATTTTGCTAAAAATTGTTATATTACCATGTTTGTCATAAAAAAGTACTAAAAAAATGTAACTTTTTTTTCTATTTGGAAACTTGTTCCAGAAATTGTCATGTAACTCCAGTGTAAAGGATTGACCAAGAATACTTGTTTCAGCCAATCAGTGCTAAAACAAATGCCAAAAGCAGCTCTGTTACACAGCTTGGGAACGGCTTGGCAGTGACAGTTGTTCCTTGCAGTTACACACATGGGCCCAGCAAGAATGGATGGTCATTCATTGGTTAAAATATATGTTAAAGGATAGGTTTACCTTTACAAAAAAAAAAAATAAATGCATATTTTTTGCAGGGGAAATTAAACGCATTTATTATTTTTTTGTTAGGCGCCTGTAAAGCATTGCACCCACAATCAGCAGATTGTCTGTGTAGCTGTCTGCCTCTACCTCCAAAACGGACAGGCAATTACACAATGGTAGGAAGCTCATTGAACTACCTAGAGGGCTCAACAGTGCCCTGGTAGTTAATTGAGAACAACAAGCTGACAGCTGCAAAGGCTGTCGGTACTTGTAGTTTTTACATTCATAGAACACTGTGAATGAGTGACTCAGCTGGGTGGAGCCCCACACGCCTGCATTATTTTAGATTGTGATAGAGAGTGGGGGAAGAAGATCTCCTCTAGCTGTCAAAATGGGGGGTTGGGGAGGGGGGGGGGTTGGAGGCTGGTGCATCTATAGCATGTTACATGATCCGCTCTGAATATGGGTGTAACATGTTACAAAAGGTGAAGTTAATCTTTAAGGCATAGTTTAAGGATTTAGTGTTAAGGCGTAGTGCAGAAGAAGTCTTGGGCATTGTTGCATTCTTTTGTGTTAGGGGCATTTCAATAAGTTAGGTAAGTTGCATTTTTGCTTGGAACCTTGAGCTCTAAGACAAATAATACAAGTTGTAAAATAAATAAGATACACTGTTTTTGAGTGAGATATTATCCTAAAAGTGATTAGGAAACAGATGCAATAAACAATGTGCAATAAGCAAAAAAACAAACAATAGTGAATGTTCAAAAGGCAAAGATAAGTGAAACGCCTGTTGCCTAGAACGGTGAAAGTGAATTACATCAATAATAATTTTTTGTGAATAAGTAGCCATGATCTGTTCAGAAAAAAATACAAATAATAAAGAGTGCCAAAAGTTCATAAATAGTCCAGTGCCCCACAATTCAATGTGTGTATTGAAAAGATGATGCTCCAACTTTCCCACATGCAAATACAACAAACGGTTTGTATGTAGTGCAGCTGAGATAATCCACAATGGAAAGTGTATCACCACTGTGCTCTATATGTGAAAATTGGCCGTTTACCAAATCAAATGATCCCACCAAGAGAGCATATGCGTGTGAGTGGAAACGCCTCCGAAGACAAGTCTTCAGCCAGCTCCAGAGAATGTATCCAGGCTTATGGTGCTCCTTAATCTCGTTAATCACATCATGAGATTATAAAAGATAATGGATGATGCTCATAGTGCATTAATGCATATAGAGCTGGTTTATAAAAAAAAAATTGCACTTACATCAAGGACAATAAATTTGAGTGTTTTTGAGTGTTTTGTCATAAAATCTTGCACAGATAAAGAGAAGCAGATAGGGAACGCCACAGGACAGTGACAGTGCCTGCAGTACGGTCCGCGCCAAGTTGACGTCACTTTGCTAGCTCCAATCCAACGCGTTTCCTTTCACAAGGCATCAACTGGGATAAATGCTTACAAGTGCCAAGATCTTAGCTTCAAGAACTAATTTACTCATGTATGGGTATATGAAAGTAACAGAAGATTACATGGGCTATATTAACTTTGTCCTCCATTGGCGGCTCCATGTCCAAATGGACACAGGGAGCTGTGACTCGGCTCGAGTGCCCCCCCACCAAGCTACTTGCTGTGGGGGCACTCAGCAGGAGGAAGGGGCCAGGGGAGTCGAAGATGGACCCGAGAGGAGGATCCGGGCTGCTCTGTGCAAAACCAACTGGATAGAGGAGGTAAATGTAACATGTTTGTTATTTTAAAAAATATATATATACGTTATGCATACTGTATGTTAATGGTTATAAATATTAGAAGTTGATACAACTACGAACTCATGCAGTTGCTAACCTGAAGCCAACGGCGAATCCTCCACTTTTAACAGTGGTAGCTCTGCTTGAAATCATAACTATTGATTATAGAATATCTTCCCTCCACAGGGGTAAAGTATGTACCTAGGTTGGCAAATTACTATAATTTAATTTCCTCAGGTGTCCTTCTTATTTTGTACTTCTATTATTTTGTATTTGTATCTCTTTGAAAAATATCAATAAAAATCTATTGAAATAAATAAATAAATAAAAAATTAGACTTTACAACCATTTTAAAGCTGATCCTTTTTGTTCCTAATCCCATTCTCCTCTCTAAAAAAAAAAAAAAAAAAAAAAAAAAATGTTTAGAATATTGAAATTGTAAGCTCTTGTGTTACTACAAAAATATTTTTAAAGGCCAACTTCAGCAAGGATGGAGGAAAAATAAAATCTTGTAGTGTCTACCACCTACACTGTATGTAAATGTTAAATGTTCCATTCAAAGGATAGAGTAATGTGTACTGACCACCCCCCAGAAACATAATTTCTATTTGTGGCTCACCAATTTTCCCAGAAGTCTGCCTAAGTTACAAGTGAGATTTCAGGCATCCTCTGCAACAAAATTGTAATTTTTGATGAGATTTCCTCATTAGTGCCCTGCAGCTGCACCAATAACTGATAATTATGAAACCACTCCCCTTAGACCCACACAGCACAGAGGCAGAGGACAGAGGACAAAGGACAGAGGAACAAACAGTGATTTATTCAGAATAACAAAAGGTAGGAATCTGCAACAAAGGTTGTTATAATCCTTGCAATGTACATAGATCACCCAGAGGGAAATAGTTTTTTTCTCAACAAAAATGGAGTTATGCTTTAACCCTTTTAGTGTGTGTGTGTGTGGGGGGGGGGGGGGTGCCATCATTTCATTATGTTACCTGATTTATAAAGCATTTATTAAAAAATAAAAAATACATTCTTTGGAATGTTAATTTGTCATCATCTACCTCTTACACAGCTGTCACAGGATTGGTGAAAATAAAGGTTATTTTATGCAAAATTTTGTGCGATCACAAAATAAGCAAAAGCAACACAAATTTCCAGACTAAAATATGCAAAATTTGCTTCCATGAAACAAGGGTAGAGAAAAAAAACAACTTACAATTACATAAATATACTGATATTTAAATGTGATTTTTGGTACCTTGCCCCACCTACAAAAGTATACCTAGCTATTGGGATTATTACTGCTTAAGGTATTAAAAAAAAAAAAACAGTTTTAATCTTTTAAAGAGTATTTAAACATTGCTTTGGAGGTAAATAAACTTTGTGAGAGGGTTATCTAAGAATTAGTTGGCAAAAATAGAGAAAAAAGCAGGAGAGTAAGGCTGGGTTCACACTGTGTGCAGCGCGTCTCACAGTAGGGGGTCTGGAGCGTCCCTGTTCACCATTTCAGGTCCGAATTAGGTACGGATTGTTGGCTGAATTCAGACCTGAAACGGAACCAAAGACGCACAGGACTCTTCTGCAGTGCCGCCCCGTAGATGTATGAACCAGCTTTATTGAGAGCTGGTCACAGTCTCCTATCATGCGAATTGAATGCGGGGAAAGCTTAAAGGCATTTTATTACAAGGGACTTGCTAAAGTTTCATATTGTCACAAAGCACTGGGAATGGGAAGACACAATTTTCTTCTTCCAGAATGTACATTGGAGCAACCATTGGAGCAACCATGTATGTAGGAAGCCACTTTGGTAGCAAGGAAAACTCAGAAATTGATCCTTCAATAAATAAAGCCCAATGTTTCATTGGAATTCCAGAAGATAAAAATGAAACTGTCCTGTTTTGGACAGAAGAACTAGCTAGGTGGAAAAGACAATTATGCGCAGAAAAAGCGAAAAGAAGAGGAGGACGACCAGCAATAAGGCAGCTGGATACAGTAACAAAAAAAGTTGTATCATTTCATTGTGAATGGTTAAGGCCCACATAAAAGACAAATCATTCTAGAGAACATTATCCATGTGGTCACCAAGAGCCGACACCAGCTTGATGGGACCTATTAACAGTAATACCTGCATTTATATTAAATCAATGCAGGGACACCAAGGGTTACATTTATAGTAGCATAATGTCAATATACTACTTTATATGACCTTGCTAGAATCTACTTTTATTAAAAATATCTAAAAATCCATACAAATGTATTCTTTACAAGGCTGCAAAATAAATTTATTGCAACAAACCCCTGTGTTACAAAACTAAATTAAATTCACTTTAATGTATAGTGCAATATCTATCTTGAACACCATATCTATTGAGGCTAAAGCTTTCACCTCCTGTTCCTCAGAGATTAATTATTCTATTTTCTGATCAAGTATGGCAGAAGTAAAGGGCTAGAACTCTGCAACTGATTGTTAAAATGTTTGAATTCCCCCAGTAATATTAGCAATAAATGACATCTGGAAGGCAAAGTTTCCTGTCTGAATGCATAAACTGCATGGTGTGAGTTTCAACAACCAGCTTTGCTACATGTTGTGTATCAAGCCATATCTACAGAGGCACATCATCATTAAATTATAATACTCCATAAATATCTTGGGGGATGGCAATATTTTATAGGTAATTCTGCTGTATAAGGTTATATAATTGTTCATTGTGAATTAGAAACTATATATTGAGAAAAGTGTATAGTGAGACAATGATGGGGTATACATTAATAAATAAGGATTTGCTGGAAATACTTCTGTTTCATTCTTGCAGAAGACATCCTGCTGCTAATATGAAAAGGCAATAAACAGACTTTAAACGTAATTTTGTCTTGGCTGGTAAATCATACCCATATCAAAAAACAATTACTAGACTCTTTTAACGTGATTGTTTCTTTCCTTTTGTAACTGAATATTTTATTAAATTAGAGTCCTTTTTTTTTTTTTTTTTATCCCTTACTTTTAATGAAAACTCTCTTGGTTTTTAACGACAGCTGCAGTAATGCTGATGGTGCTGTAATGCTGGATAATAATTGATCCCCTGGATATGCAATAAATTTTCCTACCTAATTTACTGTTAAATATTGCTGTTGGATACACATACCTAATGTATGCCAACTTGAATATGCATATTAACAACAGAACATCAGCAAAGTAAAGAAAGAATTAATTAATTTGAAAAGATGCATCAGCGGAGCACACTGTAATTACATTTCATTCGTCTCTTGAGTTCTGCTTTTCTTTACTGGCTTTTTTTTTTTTTAAAGAAAAGAACATTTAATATTGATTTTTGAACATGTCTCCTAAGTATCAATTTTACTCCTATTCTGAAATGTTTATGGCTTAAAGTCTACTAATAAATAAGCAGAAACAATATAAAAAATGCATAATAAGGTAAAACATACCATATAGAGCCAACTATTATAAAACATTTTTCTTATGTTTCCAGCGAATAGAACACGGACCATAATTAGTAGCTCCCTGAAGACAAAACTTTGATTTAATAACTGCAAAAAATATATAATTTTAGTTTGTATAGGTGAATCGTGTATATATTGGTGAGTGTTCAAACTTAGGGTGCATGAGTTGTGTAATTATTTTCCTATATCATTACAAAGGTATAGACTAGTTGACCTTAATTTAAAATAACTTCTTAAAGCAGTACTTCTCAACCTTTTTTCAGCTGAGGCACCCTTTAAAATTATAGACAATCTCAGGGCACCCTTTAAAATGATGGACAGTCTCGAGGCACCCCATTCTAAAATGTCAAAAACTATTCTAATAGCTTTACACAATGCAGCAACATCCACACATAGGACACTCAACGATAGAGGTGATTTATTCTTCCAATGCAAATACACTTTTGCACTCTGGTGCTGACTAGTATCCAGTGTTTCTCTTCTCCCTCAGTTTCTCTCCATCAGTCAGCTACTGTCACCCCAGTGCTGAGGGAAAGGGGCACAGGAGAGTCAAACAAGGATGCTGTGGAGGCAACAGACATCCTCCTTATTAACTGATGATGTCGTTGCTTGTTAGAATGCCAGTGTTTAGAAGGTCATAATGGGGCACAATGAAAACCTGTGACTTTGTGTAACTGAAAGGCAGGCTTGATTCACCTACTGGCTTGTACACAATTTTTGATCAATTTTCAGGCATTTTGCCAAGGCACCTCTGAAGATTTCTTAAAGCACCCCAAGGTGCCAGGGCTCCCTGGTCGAAAAAGGCTGTATTAAAGTACATTTAAACCCAATTAAAAATGAATATACTGCAGTTTACCAGTTCTTAGATATGGTTGTTTTTTTTAAGCACATTTAAGAAAATGTTCTGCAATTATAGAAAACACTTGTTGATCCTGCCAGAAATCTTGAGTCCTTGTACATAATTGTGTACTGAACTGCTTTCCCATCTATCTCTTGTGAACAAAAAATAAATAAAAAACTCCCTTCCTCAATGTAATAGACATAAGTAGGAAGGAAGTTTTGATTTGGCATTACTGTGGGTTGGGGACTTGCAATCCAAGCAAATGTTTGTGCAGATATGCCAGAAATAATTTTACACCATAGTGCACTGCAGGACCTTTCAACTATAGTCAGCAGGCTTATAAGGCCAATAGGAGGGCTTTTGGATGAGCTAGCCCCCTCACTGTTAAAGGGAGGAACAAAGCAGTAATAATGTCTATAAATTGGAAGCCTTGTTTTGAGCCTAGCCTTGTTATTTAAAATTGTCCTGTTAATTGCAATTTTTACACTCTGTTTAACAACTTGTTTAACAACATTGCAAAAGGATACCGGCAGAAACATCGGGAAACAGCCCATCCCCGATCAGGGTACAGAGCCGATAAAAATAGCTCTTTACCATATGACCGGCTGTATCAAAGCACAGCCAGCCACATGCGCTATTTTTGTGCACGCCGCTTGTGCACACCCCTAGGGGCGTGAAACACGGCGATCGGGGATGAGGTAAAGGATGAGGATCAGGGTAAAGAGCCAAGAAATTTGGTTCTTTACCATGTGACCGGCTGTGTTCAACCACAGCCGGTCAAAAATGTAAACAAACCGCGGTAACTAGCTCTTGTGTGAGGAGGAGATTGCAGTACCAGCTAGTTGCCGCTTACAGTGTAAAGTAAAACATACATATTGCCCATTAATCAGGAGTACCTGTCAAAAACCCATCGGAGTACCCGTCACTAGCCCATCTGAGTACCTGTTACCAGCCCATCAGAGTACCTGTCTCCAGCCCATCAGAATACTCGAGTATCTATCTGCAGCCCATCAGAATACCCAAGTGCCTGTCTCCAGCCTATTGGAGTACCGGAGTACCTGTTACAGCCCATCAGAGTACCAGAGGACCTTTCTCCAGCCCAGAGTACTTGAGTACCTGTCTCCTGCTCAGAATACTCGAGTATCTATCTCCAGCCCATCGGAGAACCTGAGTACCTGTCCCCAGCCCATCCGAGTACCCGAGTACCGGTCTCCAGCCCATTGGAGTACCCGAGTACCTGTTACAGCCCATCGGAGTACCCGAGGACCTTTCTCCAGCCCAGAGTACCCGAGTACCTGTCTCCAGCTCAGAATACTCTAATATCTATCTGCAGCCCATTGGAGAACCTGAGTACCTGTCCTCAGCCCATCAGAGTACCAGAGTACCTGTCTCCAGCCCCTTGGAGTACCTGAGTACCTGTCTATAGCCCATTGAAGTACCCGAGTACCTATCTCCAGTCTATCAGAGTACCCGAGTACCTGTCTCTAGCCCATTGAAGTACCCGAGTACCTATCTCCAGTCTATCAGAGTACCTGTCTCCAGTCCATCAGAGCACCCAAGTACCTATCTGCAGCCCATCAGACTACCTGAGTACCTATCTGCTGCCCATCAGAGTACCTGAGTACCTGTCTCCAGCCCATCAGAGTACCTGAGTACCTGTCTCCAGCCCAGAGTACCCAAATACCTATTTTCAGACCATCAGTGTACCCAAGTACCTGTCTCCAGCCCAGAGTACCTGAGTACCTATCTGCAGCCCATCAGACTACCCCTGATACCCCTGATCAGAGGGCCCTCTGATGAAGTCACATGACGATACGCGTCAGGGCGAGACCACACGGCTTGCATATCTGATTACATCCAAGCGCATTGGTTTGCCAGGTGTCGGAGCTGAACTGTCCTCCTCACTGAACACCGCAGGACGGAGAGCGGTGAGCACATAGTAGGCTGTGATAGCTCGGTCAGCTATGCTTTGATGCTTTTATCCAATTGTTACTTTGTAAGTGCATAGTGTAAGGGGATGTATGGGTTGTCTTAATAAACTTTCTAAACAGACTTCACTATGATTTGTTTATTTCATTTCTGGATCCAATTGATACTATCACCCTAAGAGATCCAATCTGCAGGGAGAAGATGAGAACTGCTCATATGTCTTTGGATTCAGTGTCGTGAAATATGCATATACTGAGCCCATACTACATTCATGTGGTGAGTTTTCCTACATGTGATTGTCCACGAGGTGTGGTGAAGGTTCAATTAAGATTTAAAGATTCTAGCCACACGGATCTCTCTCACCATTATTTTCTCATTCACTTTGTGATTGCATCTCAGTAAGAAAATAGTTTTTTTCCCTATTATTTGCACTAGATATTGATGGGCTTGATAGTCAGAGTGAATGACATATCCAGTGTCTTTCAATAGTATTTATGTGATCTGTTTTTTTTTTTATTTTTTGTTTCATCACAGTGAAATTATACATTCGGTTCTTTATATACACTAATTGATTGGTGTTTAAAGCGCTGCTAATGTATGTTTAATTTATTATCATACATATTTGTTATAAATAATAATAAACGCTTCTTAATTTTCCCAAGAATTGTGGGGGAAAAAATTACAACTTCAAAAAACTCACATGCCTCTTACTAAATACCTTGAACTGTCTACTTTCTAAAAAGGGGTAATTTGGGAGGTATTTGCAGTGTCCTGGCATTTCAGGGCCGTCAGTACATGTGGTGTGATTAATATTTAATGATTATACTGATTGGCACCATACCTTGTAGACTCTATAACTTTTACACAGACTAAATAATATCCACTAATTTGGGGGTATTTTTACCAAAGATATGTAGCAGTATATATTTTGGCCAAAATCTATGAACAAAAATTACTTATTTGAAAAATGTTATACATTTATAATGCAAAAAATAAAAAAACCCAGTGGTGAATAAATACCCCAAAAAAACATTCTATTTGTGTGAAAAAAATGATAAACACTGTGTGTGGGTACAGTGTTGCATGAGTAATTGTCTTTCAAAGTGTGAGAGTGCTGAAAGCTGAAAATTTGTCTGGGCAGGAAGGGGGTGAAAGTACCCTGTATTGAAGTGGTTAATCAGTGGCCTCCCAATTTTTGCAGTATAACACCTGCCTGTACTTTTTTTTCTTTAGTGCATTTCAGCCAAGTCTGCCCTTCTGCTGGTCAATTTTACACTGTTGTTTCATCTGTGTTTTTTTTTTAATTCTTACTCAGAGCCTAATAGAAATTGGTCAGTGGCAGGACAGGTTTGCATTAGCGAGAATAGAGAAATCAATAACATACTACTGAATTTGAAATGAATAAAAACTGACAGTCAAAGTGGGTTTATTACTGTTCAATTAAAAAATTGTGTTTTGCTGTTAAAGCTACCAAAAAAAAAATTATCAATTTGAAATGAATCAGACTGGGATGCTGCTGTTTTATATAAAGCCAGCTAATTGTAAAAGCAAAAGATAAATGCCACAGCCAAATATGTGCTGCCATCATACACTGCCACTGAGACTGTCCGTGAAAATGTATTGTTCCTTTAAATGCTGGGCATCCCCCAACCATGTTATTTAAATGGTTTGTGTATATTCAATGTTTCCCTCAAAGCAGTATAAAGAGACCCTCTTCCCATTGTGCAGTATGTTATTAAATTATTTTTTCATTCAAGATTCACGTTAGTAGGATTCACCTCTAAGGGTTACCAAATATTAAACAAGATGGGCCAAATTCTTTGAAAATCAAGTCTGGGGAAATGTGCCCTGCCCATCACTAGACATAAGGAAAGGGGGAAGTAATTGTAATAATGATTGCTTCTCCATTCAGATATAATATAGTAATTTAGCATTGACACCCTGTGGCAAGAAGTGTTACTGTAGAATGATCAGATGTTTGGTTTAGTTTTAGATACCTTTTAAATAGGATAGGGGTAGCAAATAAGTTGTCATGAGTACACTTGCTAAAAATATTTATGATTGGTCAAAGAGTAATCCTTTTTTCCCCGCTATGCAAAGTCTGGTTAGCAGGAGCTGCAGTGAACTCAGCAAAAAATCCTCCAAAACATAACTCATTGAAGTCTATAGGAATGGAATCTCTTTTTTATGGCCTATTTCAAGGTCAATTTGCAAGCCTTTTGCAAAAAAAGAAAAAGCATGGGTTCTTTATATAATGTAAAAGGTAGTCCATGCACAACATAGACAACTCATGATTTTAGTTTCTGCTGCATTATGCATACAACTTGTAACAGATCTTATTTTTTGATATACATTTTTTCTGACAATCATTCTATTACTCTTCAGTCTTCACGAAAAATGCATTCTACAATACTTGTTAAACCTCTTTATTTCAAATAAAATCTTTACTGGAAACGGAAAAAGGCATGGGTATTTGGGCATTGCCATGTACCAATGCAAACACATTTTTTTAAAAATACTGTTCATTGGGGAGAAAGTCTTTTAAAGAGTAAAAGTAAAATACACATATTTTTTAACTACATCCTCTCTGAAGCTTTTTGTTTTTCATTTTTCACACACATTTTGAAATCTGCTATAAAATTACTTAAAACCCTGCGAACATTATATATTTTCTGAAAACAAAAGGGAAAGGACAAGTGCAACCTCCATAGTGTAGTAAACAAGGTGAATAATATTTATTAATAATTAACCACTTTACGACTGCTCACTGTGCTGCTACTGCGGCACAGTGGCAGCCCTGTGTCCAGCGACGTAGACCTACTCCTAGCTGTCTCGATGGTGCGCACGCACCGCCGGAGGCTCGCTCCCACTGTGTTTAGACACAGCAGGAGTCGGGCCGGAGGAGGAGAGGCGGTGATCAATGCCTCTCTTCCCCGATCATCGGGGAAAGTGTGAGGAAATCCGCCTGCTTGTGTAAACAAAGCAGGCGGATCTTCTCTGTGACAGAAAGGGAGAGATCACAGGATTCAGCATAGCTAGTGGATGCAGTACACTACAAAGGAGGTGGAGCAGGTCAAAAAAACCTTCAATTAAATAATTATAAAATTGCAACCCGATGGTTCAGGACTCCCCATATTATCCATCATTATAACTCTTCATCATCAGACATATGTTTGCGCTGCTCCCTAGAAAAAGGTACAATGCTCCACATGTGGTGGGAATGTGCTCGCATACAACCATTTTGGGTACAAATACACCAGATCATCTTATCCATATCCACCTATCCAATTGATTTTAATCCAGCACAATTTTTACTTCATCACTCCAACGTTCCTCTAGCGCAATATCGAAAGTCTCTTCCTTTCCATCTACTCAATGCGGCCAAACTGTATTCCTTCTCTATGGAAGTCTGATCGCACACCCTCTATATCAGATTGGTTAAAAAGAATAAACAAAATTGCAGAAATGGAGGAACTTATACATATTGAGAAAGATGTTCCAACCACATTTTATGAAATCCGGGCGATACATTTCCGAACTACCACACAATATTCGGATCTTCTGACTAGACCTTCCTCTTAAAAAACTTGATTCATAATTGTGATAAATGCCACACTACTCCTATGTGAATCCCATGTAACGTGTTTTATTCTTAACCACCACAAAAAAAATTGGAACCTCCCCTCCAACACGTATAATCCTATCATTTAGCCCTTTATTTTCCTTTTATTATTTTTCTCCCCCCCCCCCTTCTTTATACCCCCTAATAAAATGACCTCAGGTTTTTAACATAGAGGGGATCAACTCCCTTTGGTTTTTAATTTTGTTTCCATTCCCCTATCACAAACATTTTATCAACATACAAGTTTACACGAAATTCCAAAAACGGGCCCTGGTCATCCACAATCGATGTGTTCTGCTACCCTCTTTGTTGATATGTTGATGACAATTTATGTAGACATTGTTAAACACTGCTCTGTTGATAACACATGTCATTTGACTGCTTTCTGTTTACTATGTTTGCTTTCCTTAAAAATGTACTAATAGCCATTGTATGAAACTTTTATGCTTATATAACTTTTTGTTTTTATTCAATAAAACTTTATAGAACAAAAAAACCTTCAATGGGGTAGGAGTGGCCCTGTGAATCCATAAATGATTGTTGCCCATGATTGACAAAGGCACAGGTCAAACAGTGTTTCTTGCACTTGAACATCCCCTTGAGAGCTAGGAAAGTGGGAAGGTCACAGGCAGGCTTGGCTCGGCAGGTGATAATTTGCTTGGGGTAATGAGTTCCTTGATGTTCCTAGAATATCTGAAAACTATTTATGGGAGCTGTGGTAGGATGGAACTTAGCTTAGGGTCACATTTGAGGATAGCCCAATGCTTGTAAAGAACCTTCTTAATAGACTGGTATTGGGTGTTAACTTGGGTGCTAAAGGTCAGGACTGGAGGGGGAACATGGTCAAGACCATTGCCTGATGTGGATTGAGAGAAATCGGGGGCCTCATCATCATAGAGAGCCAAATATCTATGGAAGGCTGAATTTATGGCATCTTAACTATATCCTTTTTGTTGGAATCTTTGCTTTAAGGTCACACTTTGGGATATGTAATCTTTCTTGAAGGTGCAGTTCCTGTGTAGCCTGCAGAACTGGCTGTCTGACAGGAATGTTGCATTTCCAGGATGGATGATGGCAGCTGTTATTGTGTAGGTATGAATTGTCCGCTATGGGTTTGAAATAATGGCCTGAAGCATCATGAAAGAGGTCCACGTCCAAGAATGTGAGTACATTTTTGTCAATCACTGATGTAAAGTGTATCCTAAAAGGTGTGGTGTTACAATATTCAATCAAATGCAATAACTGGTCCTCTTCACCTTCCCAGATCATGAGGATATCGTCAATGCCTTGCCCATACATGACGATGTGTTCATGATGACCCACATCTCCAATCCACACTCACCGATCAACCTAAAGTCCTATAGTCGAGAAAAAAACCTAAAAGCCCAAATAGCACCCAGCAAAATAAAATCCTCTTGTCCTAGAGCCAGTGCCTCCCTCACATTCTTCCATATAAAAAGGATGTGTCAATGCAAGTGGCAGCCGGTGCATTGGGGGGCACAGGGGCACCGCCCCCCATCCATGCGTCCGGCCCCCTAATCTGCATGCGGGGCACCGGACACATGGAGTTCAATGTTTTTTTTTCTTCTGAAGCACGTGATTAGAGCCAAAGGCTCTAATAGGCTTCAGAAAAGGGTGGACCCGGGGCGCAGAGCAGTGTGCCCCGGGCCAATCCATTGTGTGACAATAGCGAATGAATATTCGCTATTGTCACAAGGATCCTCCTCCTGGCCAATCAGGAAGCGCTTCCGAGACCCGTTTCCTGATTGGCCGAAAGGCGAACTTTTGCGATTGGCCAAGGAGGAGGACTCGGGAGACGCGGAGGACTGAGGAGAAGCTGCCGCTGCATCAGGTAAGTGCACGCTGGTCTCTCTGCACGCTGTGCTAACTCTGCATTGAATGGGGGCACGCTGTGCTAACTCTGCATTGAAAGGGGGCATGCTGTGCTAACTCTGCATTGAAAGGGGAGCACGCTGTGCTAACTCTGCATTGAATGGGGGGCATTGAATGGGGGCACGGTGTGCTAAATGCTGGTTTTTACCTTTTTTGTGAGTGTAACTCCTACGTTTTTATCATTAAAATGGCTTACTTACACTTAGTTTGCACTGCTTGTTGGCCCAGATGAACAAGTTTTCCCAATACTCCATGAAGACAAAAACCAAAGGACAATGTCACCTGTGATGAAACGCGTTGGGAAGCGGCATGTTGACGTCACCCCTTGTATCCAGGAAGACGGGCAGAACAGCTGACCGGCCCGCGACTTGCTTTGTTTCTCTTCGGCGCAATTTTACAGCTTCTTTGTAAGTGTATGTCTCTTTATTAATAAACTTTATACTGAGGGTTTTACGCTATGGAGCCTCTATTGCTTTTTATTGCATGACGCTGGTCCATTGGTGTGAACTGAGTTGGCGGAGTCGGGCTGCCATTTGGGGGATTTCTATGTGTATACCCTTATCTTGGCCATCCTTATCCTGCTGGGAAACCTGCTGACTGCCAGCTGTTCCTCACAGGCCCATTTTACATTACCTTCCGGTAAGCAGCTCTGATATCGGTGGAGGATCACAGCACTCGTGGGGGACTGCACTATTATTTGTTTGCCACACAAGTCACCTATATTGATTTATAAGACATTATTTTAGATTCATATATTGAATGCACTATATGCACTTTTACATGTGTATAATTAATTTTGATATTCATTTCTTGTTTTATGATTACTCACTTACATGGTTGATTTTATATTGTTCAGCGCAGCTTGTCATTTATTAATTACTCCATGAAGAGGTTTGCATAACTGGGGGCGAAACTTGCTCCCATAGCTGTACCGACTCTTTGGAGGTAAAAGTCCACTAGGAACTGTAGTGGGCCAAAGTGTTCAGTATATGGCCTGGGTCCTTGATGAATGCAGCTAAAGCATGGACCAATGGTTGTAGAAAGTGATCAATGTAGTCTGCTTGTTATACTGTTCATAGAGGCTACTATGGTCTGGCCTGGGGGGGGGGGAGGCAAGTGGTAGAAATAGGGGGTGTTGTAGTATTCACTGTATAGAAAGGCCTTTTCTTTGGTGAAGAGGATGCCTTCAGAGGAGGCTTGATCTATTAATGTGCAAAGTTTCAGTTTGAATGAGGGCGGGGTGATCTTCAAAGAGTAAGCTGTAGGTATTACTGTCACCAAGTAGCCTTTTAGCCTCACGTATGTAGTCCTGAAACATGTCCCTATCCCCCAGCGCACTCCCAGCGGTATCAGGCATCCTCTCCATCCAGGCCCTGGCTTCCATTCCTGGTCTTGTTGTCTTCCTGCTGCAGCGGCTCCCTCCTGCTTGTGCTCCACTCCCTCTGCTCATGGCCGAAACAGGGGAATTCCACAACGGCTCCGGGCTCCAGAGGCAGAAGCTTTGACTTTTACCACTTTTCACAAGCTTCCCTTTTATGAGTGTGTTTTTAATCATCAATAAATATTGTTCACCTTGTTTGCTACACTATGGAGGTTGGGCTTGTCCTTTCCCTTTTGTTTCCACAGTGTCCCAGCAATCAACCGTGGCTGCTTCAAGCTGCACCTTCTAGATAGTAATCAGTGGTAATGTGTATAGTCCATTGGGCTACCTACCTCATTGTTTATCTGTTGAGATAGATATATTTTCTCTCAGTTTTAACTTTGCAACTTCTGTCAATCATCTTTTATGGTTTGTTACATTGCCACACATACATTTACCTGAGATGCTTTCATTCCCACCAATAAGGTAATTGCCACCACACATTTATACAGATTTTACGCTCTGAAGAGCACTCTGCAGGGCAGTTGACAGGGATTGAGGAGATGTTGTGTGGCATGTTTTACATTTTAAAATTTTATTCAATACTTGCTTTGTAGTTTGCTTTACACCAACCCCAACCCCTTGGGGTAATGCGCTGCTGGGCAGTGTTTTCTGCCCCTTGCTTTTTGTTTCAGTTTCATATATTTTCTGAACACAGAGGCCCTGTGAAATGAAAAGACAGTAGTTACAACTTTTTTTTTCACAGCTCTTTGTCCGATCAATATTCTTAGGGAAAATATTTTAAGATTCTATTTAGTGCACACAAATACCATATAATAACTCCCTCTTTTTTTTTGTATAAAAAGTCATCAAGGCATAAAAATGTGTGTGACCAAAAAATGGCAAAACATTATGGCATCCAAAATATTCAATATGTGACACTTTAAATACAGCTCTTCCATTTAGAGTTAACCATAAATGGAGGGACCTAGAATTATTTATCTTACTCCATTGTGCGCTGCAATACAATTGTTTATGTACATGTGCAAGCCCTACATTTTCATTTTTATGTGTGTGGGTGACAGGGTTTAATTTTATTTATTTATATATTTTTTTATGATTTTATTTGTTTCATTATATATTCCGTTTTAAAAATTATTTTTTATTTTTATTTTTATTTTGTGTGGGGCTCTGAAAAAAATATTTATGGTGACAGCATCAGTCTGATGCTGGAGCTGTCCCCCACTGACTCTAAGCCTGAGAACTGAGCGACCATAAGACCACTGATCCCTCAGTTCTTGATCTTTTCTGAGGAGAGAGCGGTGACTCTGCTCTGGCCCTCCAATGCTCACTGAAGTACAGGGCTATGGAGGGGGCTGGCTCATGCTACAGCACACTAAGAGCCTGTGCCAGCTGCTGGTCAGGCATCTGGGTGGATCCCCACATTCTCAGGATCCTTCCAGAGTCTGGAGTGGGCCTCTAAAGCCTGTTGTTGGCTGATTCCTGATCACAGGAATGCAAAAATAAGTGCACTCCTGTGACTCAGAAGAGAAGTATAACCAAAAAAGCATTGGCCATATTTCTCATTTAACTTTATTGATATCACAAGGAGGCCAACAAGCCCCCTTATGTGATAACATTGGGCAGGTGACATGAACTCTTTGTGGAGGCATCAGGGTTTATCAGATCTCAAATAGTTCCCCTGCTCACTGTGCTAAATCTGCTGTTTATCTACCTTGTCCTTCAGATGCGATTTTGACAGCTGTGGACTCGGAAATGCTTAGAGCTGAGCTCTTTTAGGTTCAAACTCAACACACTAAGAGGAGATCAGGGAATGGGTTGTGCTCACTGTCTTAACATTGTTGTGGTCCTGGACTCCCAGGAGAAGTGGAAGAGCCCAGAAATTATGGAGTGGGGGGTGGGCAATTATACAGCTGCCCAGATTACTTTTACAGGAAAGCCTTGAGCTTGACAGTTCTTCAGACTTTGGATGGGGAGGGTAAATGTCCGCTTTAAAGCGTAACTCCACTTTTGTTGAGAAAAAAACATTCCCCTCTAAGTGATCTCTGTACATTACAAGGATTTTAACAAACTTTGTTGCAGATTCCTACCTTTTGTTATTCTAAAGAAATCATTGTTTGTTTCTCTGTGCCTCTGTGCTGAGTGGGTCAAATGGGAGTGGTTTCATAATTATCTGTCAGATGTGGTAGCTGCAGGGCTCTAATGAGGAAATCTGCTGTGCTTGCATTCCTTTAGACGTGCTTCTTCTGCGAGTATCTCACCAAAAATGACATTTTTATTGCAGGGATTTCAGAAACCTGACTTGTACCTCAGGCAGACTTCTGGGAAAATTGGTGAGCCAATCACACAAGCAGGAAATTATCCCTCTGGGGTGTGGTCAGAACACATTCTGTGTACAGAACAGCTCCAGGTAGCCATATTGCATTGCAATTTCAGAAAATTACAACAGCTGCAGATTGAAAAGGAAAGGTCATTTTTAATAACATTCAATTACAATATTATTTGTGTTGCAATTGTATACGCTATATTGTTTTTTTTTTAATTTGCTATTTATTTCCTCCATAAAAGTGGAGGTACCCTTTAGGTTCCTTCCCCATGCCTGCTGGCCAAGCCTGTTCAGGGGAAGAAATGACTGAACAAGATAGAATTTCCCAGCAGTTCACCATTGTTTTCCCACATGAAGAGCCAACAATTGCAATGTTCCAGATCCCCATTTTACAAGCACAAACATGCAAATTTATTGAACATATGTTTTTACAAGGATCATTTACAATAATATTCATTTGCTAACCACTTCATTCTTGACCAGGCTCCGTCAAATGTCACTAGCAATCTTTAATTGGTTAGAAGACATGATCACATGTGTACAACAATTCTTGTTACAGAAAGAGGAATGAGTCAAGTGTCAGTAGTCATCAGTGACTATGAATGACGCAAAGCACAATTAAATCAGAAGTTACATATTAGTATTTGCAGAATAATTGATCTTTTTGACTTCTGCAACACGAGTTCATCAAATTAAGCAAATTGACTTCATAAAGAAGCAAACAAATCACAATACAGCCTGTCCATATGCTGTTATTTTTAAATACCTCATCACCAAACACTGCAACTATTTAGAGAGTTGTAATACTGAGCTCAATATTAACCATGGTGAAAAACAATTTGTATCGTATAGTAAAACATTCTACTGTGACTTACATTTCCTGACATTATTGAATTATCTACTGCAAATAGAAAGGGCTATTGGCTGGAGTCATATTTAGTGAAATAGTAATGCAAAATTCCTAAGAGAACAACTAGATTTGTGTTGTCTTTAATGAGAAAGAACCATTATGTGCTAGAACTCGACACAATTGTAATTCTCTGTAACAGTTTAGTACTGGGCTGAAGGTGAAACTATAAACAAAACAGTTATTGGGTTTGATCTGCTACGGAAACAATTAAGCCAACTGTACCTTTGCTCACTTCAAACACTCATATCACTTGCAGAGGAAGATGTTGAATTGTCCTCTATGCATGTTTAATTATGCAACCATAGATTTAATGAAGTAATTAAAAAAAAAAACATACTAAATCAATTTTCTTTAAATTGAGCCATACACTACTGAATTTTCTAACTTTTACCAGTAATGCAAACATTATGAGTATCACAAGTTATAATCTATAGAACTGTCTAACAACCTATACTGAATGACTAATGGCTGCTTTTAGTCAATAAATAAATCTTATTGTCAAGTACTAAATTTTAAATACAGTAACTTATAATAAGTAATCAGAATTAGCCCTGCTGTAAGCCAGACTAGTACAAGATGAATGTTGATGGCTTACTGCACTAAAGAATTGACATATAATGTATGTACACTTATGTTACACTCCATGTTGGAGTACTGTTCCTTTTTATCTTTAATATTAATAAAAACTTATTGAAAGTAAAAAATAATTGACATATAAAGGAAACCATTCTTGAGGGAGACATGAAGGCTGCCATTGCTACTTGACATTTTGCATATGCTAGCTTTCTAACTGCCCTATTTACTTGTTTTCTTCATTATTTTGTGTCTTTTACCTTGAACAAGTAAGCAAATAAGGATGTCTTTCTTTACTATTGTCATAAAAAAATGCATGTTTGGTCCAGATCAGCGATTCCAACATTCTGAACCCAATTGGTCAGTGCACTAGCCAAAAATCTAGCATCTTCAGAAGAGAACTGTCAATGGGAGCACCCAAGGGTTTGCTTTAGGAACTGAATAGGGTTGAATTTGAAATAATAAACTACAGCTGAGCTCCACATGGCTGTAAATGGCTTTAGTAATTGCCAAGCACTGAAAGCTCAACTCCAACACCCCTCCCTTCCAACTCCCAGTATTTCTCCATGACCCAATGCTGGTGCTCTTTTGAATTAAATGATATTCAACTATACTTTATATGAATAGTAAAACAGCCCTTTTATAACTAGGGACTGGGACAGGGCCTGAGAGAAATGTCTTGTGAAACATAAAATGATGGTATTGAGATGCACCCCCACCCTAGTGATTACTTACTGAGACGTTTGTAACACTGTATATTTATAGCTCTGTACGTGGTAAGATTCAGAAGCAAGAGGCTGATCTCTGTGATTGATATCTACATCCATCGTAGAGTATAACAGTTACTGTGCAGCCAGCAGGGAAATGATCATGTATTGTGAAGGTACTGATTCCATTTATTTTAAAAATGTTGTACAGTAGTTATGCAGCAAAAGGTAGCATAACATATTCATGACTTTTGAGCTGACTGTCTTTGTCCCCGCACAGTAGTAAAAAAAATGAATGCTTTGAACACAACTTTATCTATACCAGCTTACTAACCTTGTGATTGTTTTTTGCTGAAAAAAATGCAAAAGTAATGATATGATTTTCACTCTAAATCAAAAGTATGCCCGCCTATTTTTTCCATTTTTCCTGGACTGGAAACAGTGATTTCACATTTCAAGTGTGTCAGTGGATTTGACAGCATATGTATCAACCTGTCTTTGCAAATATTATTTATAGGTAGAATTGTTAAGCTTTTTTGACATTTATTTTGATTTCGCCCCTCTTGCCAACTTTTAAAGATTTCTATTGATAATTGGCCATTCCTTTTTCATGCGTGTCAGCTTCCTGTCAAATGATTTGGCAAAATATATTCAGAAGATATACTTTGACAATTTACAAAGAGACCTAATGCAATTTAACTTACTATTTTGCTTTAAAATAGGATACCGTAGCTTGTAGTTAACGAAAAGTTTCAACAGAGAAGATTAATAACCAACTTTTTGTGAATTAAATAAAAGTATGGAACAAACATTATTGTTACCAATAGGACACTATTGTTTGAGGGATTTTATACAATAAATCACTATGCAGTCTTACTGTAGTCACCCAAGTTAAGTAAGCCCCTGGTTTAGATTATTGTTAGTTTTTTTGGCCCAATAGCTCTACACTTCACATACCTCTCAGCATCTTCTGAAGCGAGGGACAACCTGCAAAAGAGAAAACAGGTTAAAAGTGGGTATAGCTAAATAGAACAGATTAAATATACTGTAGTTTATGCCTACTCTCAATACACACTGCAAGCATAGGTCACAGTCCTTGTACCTTCAAAATATTCCTTAACTACTGTACTTTAAGTGAAAATTTCCCAGATCCACATAAATCAAAATAATCATCCAAAAAAACAAAGAAACAAAAAAAACTTTATTAAAATAGTCAGAAACTACTTAGCATCCAGCAACTGTTGAGATAACAAACACTTCGGGCAGGAGTATGTAGTGTGCTACACTAAACACTTTGTTACATACAACACAATGGCGTTGATTTACTAAGGGCAAATCCACTGTGCACTACAAATGCACTGCATGTGCACTTGGAAGTGCAGTCACTGTAGATCTGAGGGGAAGATCTGTTGGGGGAGCTCTGTTGATTTCTATCATCTAATCATATGCAAGCAAAAATGTGTGTTTTTTTTATTTTTCTTGCATGTTCCTCTTAGATCTACAGCGGCTGCACCTCCAAGTGCAATTCCAGTGCACTTGTAGTGCACAGTGGATTTGCCTTTAGTAAATAAAGCCCAATGTATAGAGTACAGCAGTCAGCAGTATGTGTCATGGTGTCCCTTATATTACTGGTCACCAGGAAGATTGGTGGTGTCTGTAGTCAACGGGGGGAAAACATGGTTAGCATTAATGTTCAGTAGGAGGAAAAAATGCCCAGTGTTGGTGGTCAGGAGGAGGAAATATACCTGGGATAGATGGTTGGCAAGAGGAAAAATAGGCTAGTGTTGGTGATTGCTGTACACCAGCTGTGATAACCATTCCCAGTGGAGAATAAACTCTTGTGGTCTTTTGACTCTGAAGCAAAATTGCAGACCATGTACATAAAACATCAGTTTGACTGCCAACAATGTATTCAGATAGGTCATTTATAGGAACACTTCCTGTACACAGAGGAGGAGATGTTTTATGTCATGGCCATTCACCAGAATCTCACCTGTAGGCAGCTTTCTGCCTCTGTGGCATTAGGACATTGGCAGGGATTGTTTACTTAGCAGGGAGTGGCCACCAAGGAGCACCATAACAGCAAATGTTCCTAAAGTGGCCTGCTTTCTACTGCAGAGCTGCTATGGAGAATGAATGACTGCATGCTACCTACCTATGACATCACATAGGTAGAATTTAAGAGGCAGTACTGGGCAGCAGGAGTATAGGCTTCATTAATAATACATGTCAACTGGTGGGTGGAGTTCAGGAGTCTTGCTGCCTTATTACAGAAATGGGCAGCAGGACTTCATTTTGGCATATTATTATTATTATTATTATACAGCACCAACAGTTTTCACAGCTCTTTATAACATGACCGCATCATGTTATAATATGAGCATGATTATTCTGGGGTTCAAGGGACCCTGGGATTTCCGGCATATTGTGGAATGGTCCTTCTAAATTAGGGAATGTTGGAATGTATGCCTTTACATGACCAGATAAAAAAAAGCTCTAAAGAGGGCTGAGGTGCAGAATCTTAGAAGTCCTCTGATGTTTACCAATGTACCCCTGAAGAGATAATGGACTTTGCTGTGAATGGCTCCCAAGTTGAAGCTTTCACATACACCCAGAGTGATGCAGCTGGCAGCAAGGACACAAAGTACATATTCAAGAGACCAGATTGTGGTCAGACAAGCAAGAGGCTAGGGATGGCTATAAACAGGGACACAAATAAAAACAGGCAAAGGTTGTAGGCAAGCAGAAGGCATGAATTGTGGCCAAAGGCAAGCTAAGTTGTCAACAGGAATTAGAAACAAAATTAGGAATTTAGGATTTTGCTCAGGCATCTTGCTGGTGTGGGCAATTCCTTATATACTACTTAAATGAGAAGTAGCCAATGCTCTTCTTCTCCTGGGGATCTCCTGGGGATCTCAGGAGTGCACTTCTTTCTACACTCCTGGAACTCGTATTGAGCCGGCAGCGGGATAAAGCCTTCTGTCGGCTGAAGTCACTCAGCCGGTCCAGACTCTGCAGAGATCCCAACTTTAATATCAGGATCAACCCAGATGTATGGACCGGCAACTGTCTTAGCATGTCCGTGGGCTGCTGAGATCCTAAATCAGCCACTTCCACCCCTGCACAGCCTGACACTCCAGTGAGCACTGGGGGGGGAAAAGCAGGAGCTCAGTGAAGATCAAGAACTGATCAATCTGAGGTCTTTGATCGCTCAGTTATTGGTGTAGAGGCAGCAGGGGACAGATGCAGCATCCACCTAGGTGAGTATATCTTTTTTTACAAATCTCTTTTAAAAGTAGTGCAGACGCATGCCTGTAGAATTCACGAGGGCAGTTATGAGCCTAAACCATTAGATGTCACAAGTCTGTGGAACAGTCAAAATTGAAGTCTGTCAATAACACATAAGTCTGCAGCAGGATTTGAACCAACAATGGGAATTATGACACTGCAGTATATTTTCCTTTTAAAGTTTCTTGCATCAGCCAGGAAAACCCAGCACCTAAAGGCTACTGTTGAAAGAATAATTTAGTAGCCTTCTGCCCATTAGAATCTGATGGCATTGCTATTTTTACAAGGAGTACAAACCTACTAGATAGGTAAAAGCTAAGTGGTTTTTGTAATACAGAAACTCTAAAACCTGGAAAGTATTTAGGCCACATAAGAGAATGAACTGTGCATTTCCAAAGAAGCCTACCAAATTTCCACATTGCATTTCTTTGAGGATGTACCATGTTATGAATGCACCAGTCCCAGTGACCCCCGATCCCCGCTGTGACAGCAGACTGGGGATCTTCTCCCTGTGCCTGCTGCTACAATTCAAAAAAGACACAGCCATACGGGGTTTCGCCTACCCAGCCGCATCACTCATTCACAGTGAATAATGAATACCATGATGCTGTGGGCGCTGTGGTAGTTTACCGAGTCTTCCTGTCAGAATGTATGGGCTTCCTCGCACGAGATACCAGCAAGCCAATCTGACAGATTTACAGCAGACCTGCATGGCACTGGATATGCTTTACAGGCTCCTGCAACAAAAAAAAAAAAAAATGCACATTTTTTTACCCGCAATGTGCATTTATTATTATTATTTTTTTTTAAAGTGAACTTATTCTTTAAAACAACAATTTTTTTAGTTTCTGGAATAGACAGAGGATTTAGTCTTATTTGCCTATCCCTTTAAGGTTTCTCAAAGACAGCAACAGAGAAAAGTGCTAGTAGTACCCACAGAAAGATACTTATCATCAAATAACAACTTTGCTGTGTCTGAAAACAGTTCCCATGCATCTGCTCTTTGACTCATGGAGGATAATTCCCATTTAACACCTATTTGTATTTTTGTTCCTAAATTAAACTCTTTTTTTTTTCATTATGTACTATTAAAAGTGACTCTGTTGCTGCTAAAAAAAATGTAAAATGCTCTCAACAAAAATGTCCATACAAATTATCTGTATACTGTATTGACCTAGAGATCTGGCTGGTAAAATTACAGTGCATTGCATGAGAGTGAAGATAGGACTCACAGCCACTAGACAGGTGAATATTGTTGATCTCTTTTTACAAAGAGCTTTTTCAGACATTTTCTAAATAAGGAAAAAAGAAAAAAAATAATTAGTTTACGAAACCACTATGCATCATCATAAACAGTTGCCATGGTTTTTATTTTTTGAATTGAGTGTATGTTCCATTAAATGTTTTTAGTTTTGCATAAAGTGAAAAAGGATTAGCACCTCCATCAGGCTTTTTCTGCCAATCAGGGGCTCCGTTAATGAGATGTCTCTACACTTATCCCTGTCTCATGTTGACAACAGGAAATTTAGAAAAATCTCCAGTTACACTTTACACTATAACAATAGTAAAGTTTGCTTGTTGCATGTCATGCTAATGTAGGGATCTGCTGCCCTCTAATATCTGGGTTGTAAATAACCATACTACTTAACCACTTCCATACCGTTGAACATCATACGATGTCCTGGGCCTTCAGTGGAGATATCTAAATGATAGGTGTAGGTACAGGCATCATTCAGATATCCTCCTCCCGCCGCCCTCCGGTGCTTCTCTAGGCTCACCCCTTGCAATCAGCGAGCCGAAGAAGAAATACGCCAGTGGCTAAAGTTTACCATAGAGCTGATCGAGGATCAGATGGTTCCCGGTCATCTCTATGACTCTCGGAGGCTGGGCGTGACGTTATTCACATCAGGCCCCAGCAGTTGTAAAAACTGCCGTGGGTTTGGCTGGAAAGCCTGAGATCATTTTTTTTTTTTAATCTCATCACTTTCTAGCTTAGAGGAAAGATGTGGGGTCTTATAGACCCCACATCTCCTCATAAAGAGGACCTGTCCTGCCCTATTGCTATTCCAAGGGATGTTTACATTCCTTGTAATCGGAATAAAAGTAATAATAGAAAAAAAAATTAAAGAGAAAGTGTAAAAATAAAAACAATTAAATAAAAATAAGAATAAAAAATAAATAAATTAAAGCGCCCCTATCCCCTTGCACTCGCATGCAGAAGTGAACGCATATGTAGGTCACGTCCGCATGTAAACAATGTTCAAACCCTGCATGTGAGGTATCACCGCGATTGTTACAGCGAGTGCAATAATTCTAGCACAAGACCTCCTCTGTAATTCTAAACTGGTAACCTGTAAACATTTTCAAAATGTAGCCTATGGAGATTTTTAGGTATCGAAGTTTGGCACCATTCCATGAGTGTTTGCAATTTTAAAGCGTGACATATTAGATATTTTTTTATTTGGCGTAACATCATCTTTCACATTATACAAAAAAATTGGGTTAACTTTATCGTGTGACATAAAAAATTGCAACGACCGCCATTTTATTTCCTAGGGTCTCTGCTAAAAAAATATTTATAATTTCTGGGGTACTGAATCATTTTCTAGGAAAAAATTATGTTTTTTACATGTAGGAGAGGAATGCAGAAATTTGACCGGTATGGAAGCGGTTAATATCAAAGAGTTAAATATGTATCAGCACTTCTGTCTCTGGAAGGCTGGGTTGAAAACCCCAGAGGAAGGAAGTAGAGAAAGGTGGTTTTGGAGCTGTTAGAGGAGGTGCTGCTAAACCAGACCAAAAGCATGGATCATTAGCCAAGTGTTACTGTGTTTATGAGTTTAGTGTCGTTGTCTATATCTTCTCGGTGTACATGTGTATATACACAATGTATATATATATATATATATATATATATATATATATATATATATAAAATATCCAATGGTTGCCACTGTACACAAATCAGGGATTAGAAATGGGCCTGGGTGCACAGCAAAGGCTGGAGTGCCTATAAACCAAAAAAGAGAGCGGCACTCATGGGTCTTGAAAGGTGAACGTACGATAATGGTTTTATTCAACGTTTTCGATGAGGCACAAACTTGTCTTCCTCAGCTTAACACAGGAACAAAGACATCTCCTTCACACCCCCCCCCCCCACCCCTAATCTACATAACCTTTCCTGTCCATGGCCAAGGAGCACAAGATGTTATCAGCTTACAAGATTTCTGGCTGAATCAACATGTTTATTCACTTATCGACAGATGTAAAAAAAACACTTTCAATGGTATATTTAGTCAATCAAGAGAGTGCAATCAAGAGAAATTCCCTGTTGGGGTTTAGATACCCTTTGAAGCAATGTATATAGTAAATGGGCCCTCATATATGGCTAAGTCAGGTTTGTGCAAAAACGAATGAGCATATCAACATTTTATCAGATTTGAAATTGTTAAAATTTAAAAAAAACATTGCCCTCACAAGTGTTTGATGCTTACAGTATAAAGTAAATGCAAGTATCTACCAGAACATTTAGTATATTTGTTGTCACCTCAGAATTACTGGGCAAATTTTCTTTTTTTACTAAATTATTTAATTGATTTATTTAATTTTATTTTTTTCGTCTTTTCTCTTTCCTTCCTTCATGGGTGAGCTAAATCAGGTCAGTGAAGACCTAATCCAGACCCACATGCAGCTTTGCAGACACAGATCACAGTGATCTATTGCTGGCTGTCTTGCTCCAGGTGGAGGCAGGATAGAGCTGTATAAGCTATGACCTAGCCTCTGGATTGCCTTGACATCACACATGACATCACTTCCTATGGAAACACATGATTAAAGCATTGCTCTGTAAACACTTTCCATAAACTTGGATAACTCATTAAGAAAATAAACAATTTGTGGTATTCACAGTATAGCACATTGGTAACCAAGAAACGCTACAATCCAGCTTTTAAAGGATATACTTGGGAAAAAAATTTGAGCTTGCGAAGAATCCCCCATATCTCATGTCCTAGAGTGTTCATTAAGGCAAAACTTACCTGAAGTTAAGGAAGAATTATCACCAGAAAAGGAACATCCCCGTTACCTCCACTGGAGACCCAGTGCACATAGCACTTGGTCCTGTAAAGATTCATACTATGTTTTAAAAATAAAATCGGGCAAGATGGTGCCGGCAGCTTCCACAATCAAGCAGCGCAGCATCTCTCCTCACACTTGCTTCACCTTCACACAGCAGCATGACTTCTCCTCTTCTCCAGCCATGGACGGTGAGCTATCTCCCGGCATCCGCTTCCACAGCCCAGCCAAATCAAGCCCCGTTGGGATGATACAACTCCCAGCCAGCTCAACAACTCCTCCATTGCATTGCCAGTCCTTGACCCTCAATAACCCTCGGCCATAGACTCATTCCCTGACACAGATCAACCAATCTCTGAGATAACAATGAAGAATGTGCTCATATCACTAAAGCACACTCTGTATTCAGATCTGTCTGCCTCAGTATCCTCTTTAGTCACTGTAGTACAAGCACAAGAGCAGCGTTTATTACATGAAGAAACTAAACAACCAAATAATAACGAAACATCAAATATTGTGCGTCCACCTTTCAAGACCCGTGAGTACTATTCTTTTTTGTTTTATATATATATATAAATATATATATATATATATATATATATATATATATATATATGTATATATATATATATATATATATATATATATAGAGAGAGAGAGAGAGAGAGAGAGACTAGTGAAATCTATCTGTCCCCCACGTTGCTGTCAAATAGCAAAGTTTGTGACACTGTGTGCATGAGTAGTGGTCACCTTGCTATGTGTTAGCAGGTGAACCTGTTTCAACAGCTCCAGCTATTTTAGTTAACCCTGTCCTTTCTGGTCTGGTATTTGAAATCTAGTTTTAGCTCAGGGCTCAGTAACCAGCATGAGCTAGAGCCAGGTTAGGCATCTGACAAACCATAGATAATTGGGGGTTCAGTTGAATGGCAAACCAGAAGTTGCTAGGGACAAAGATGTGGAGTAGGTAGTCTGACTCTGGGTTCCAGTATTACACCCTGGATGCTGCTGGGGAAAAGCTGTGTTCCAGGCTGGTTGGATAGAGGTTGGAGGACCTCCGAGTCCTTACCATTGCTGCTTTTGTCTTCAGGACTTTAGCATCAAGACAGATGCTGCAATATGAACAAGCTTAGGAGCGCCTGCAATTGGACTTTGTTCCAACATTGATCTGAAGGAACTATATATGTATAGCATAGTATATGTGAGTATATGTTCACAATTTCTCTTGTTGGGTCCTTTGCTGATATTACTTGTTTGTACATTTTTCATATTATTTCCATACTGGGTGCATTTGTATACCTATGATTATTGTTATATGCTGGCTGTATTAGTTTCTCTGCTCCCAAATAGAATACTGAATATTTTCCCAGGAAGGGGGCCCCCTCTATTTACAGAGGCCCTATCCTGGGTAGAGGCACTGCCAACTTTATTATCAAACCCACTCTTCCACTTGGCTAAGCTTCTTGTTCTCCTATTTACATACAGGTTTAGCGCAATATCCTACCCTAAAAGAGGGCTACACTAAACAGAGGGTATAAAGGGTTAAACATGAAACATTAGTGGGGGGGTTCTATATGCCAATTCATATCCAAATATGTGTGTAATAATATCATCTGTTGTAACATTCATGCTTTGCTTGAGAAAAAGCCAATTCATTCAAAACTATTGTAATGTTGAAGAGTCATTGTCTCCAGATCTCCAAATGCATGACCTCTGTCTGTAGCCTAAGAATTGACATTTCCTGTGAAGAAATTACATATCCCACAACCCCTGGTAAAACATCACTTCCAGGTCCCCGTTTTGCTTTTAGACCCCTGATGTCAACCTCTCACGAAAAAACTCATCTCATAATAGGCTTATATCTACTGTGAGAATTGCCATGCAGCCTTCACTGGAGAGCATGAATGTAGACATGACATGTGTGCAAAGAGGTTGCAGGAAATCAGCAATACTGAGATGGAAGGCAAAAATGTATAAGTGTGTGTGTGTGTAAAAAAAAAAATTGTTTTTAATTAACAATGTTTCAACAAACAAAATGTCAATCATTTAGAATTTACATGCACTTCAAAGTATACCTAAAGGAAAAAAAACTTTTTTTAGTTGTTTTGGATAGAGTGGAGAGGGATTTGAACACATGTCACATTTTTACTGCTGTCTGTGCCCCATTAGGGAAATTCCCTCTCTCATTTGTCATTTTTACCGTTATCACTGAAAGTGAACGTGAAAGTGAAAGTAGAAGAAAATCCCAAAATTTGGGTTGTCCGCAGAACAGTAATAGAGGGTAAATCTTCCAATGGGGACACTAGTTCTGTCCCAAAAGTTTTGTCAAAATGTTGTCTTTAGTTCTATTGTAAGTATTTATATTCCTCCAGTTTATTCCAGTAAAGTCCTACACACTCATATTTACTTGGTTTATATACAAAACCAAATGATACATTATGGGGTAAATTATTAAAAACTTGGCTTTACAAATGTCTCAACATTCGTGCAAGTATAACAAATAATTCCTGTGTTTGAATTGTGGTTATTTCTAAGGTACATTTTTTTTGTGAATAAGTACCCTTTACTTATTCACACAGGGGGAGCAGTATCTGGGGGTCCTCTTATTGTTAAAGGGGGTTCATGGATTTGAATAGGCCCTCAACTCACAGACTCCCACAACCATCAGGCCAGGGTTATGGGAAAGAAACCCTTGTCCTTGTCAACATGGGGACAAGGTGCTTTTCCAGGGGATCTCCTCTGGCAAGGCCCCCCCTCATGTTGAGGGCATTTGGCCTGATATGGGTCAGGGCAGGGGGGGAACACATGTTTGTCTCCTATCTTTCCTGGCCACCCTGGCTGCATTCTCAGATAATAGTTTGATAAGGATTTAGGGGGAACCTCATGCTTTTCTTTTCTTGTTTTTTTGTGTGAGGTTCCCTCTTAAAATCCAGCCTAGTCCCACTTAATTAAAGTCTGATATTGAGATTGAAGGGGGGGCATGCCAATTTTACATTTTTAATTCTTAAAATACATATCAGACATAAAGGGCCCAGTATAATTTTTTTTTTTGGGGGGGGGGGGGCTCACACGCACACTGTCTGACTTACCCTCAATGTGTTTCAACACAGAGGTGACTTTGGTATATACAGTGTATATAAAAAAGGATCACACGGTAGTAGGAAGTGTTTGTTGAAGTGGAGCTGCAGAGATGGATGAAGATGGGCTTCCTATAGTTGGCTCTGGGATAGATCTCACTATGGTCCCAGCCATCCAACAGAAGAGGACAGTTGCTTTTCTGAATCAGTTTGTGCTGCACACAGTTAAGTCCCTCAATCGCTTCTCAACTGTGTGTGAAGAGAAACTATCAGGCCTTTCACTGCGTATTCAACTCTCAATATTTTAGAAGCAAAGCTTTCTTCCATCCCTGGCTTAGAAGATGTAAAAGCTGAAACAAAACTTCTACCCAACAATCTTACCAATGGACATGTGCCATCACAAGCCAATACAGAACCCCTTGCAATTTCACCCCAGTCAGATGTGGTGCAGCAGAATTCCATAAATGATAACACATCACAGAAGGAAGAAGTACATACAAACAGTATTGCAACTGTGGCTAAAGATCCTAGATATGCCAGATATCTGAAGATGGTCCAAGTGGGGGTACCTGTAATGGCCATCAGAAACAAAATGATTTCAGAAGGACTTAATCCAGATCTATTAGAGACTCCCAATGCCCCAGTTCCTGATGGACGACAGCTCTGACAGTGAATCTTCCTTTAGTGACTAAGGATGCTAAAGCTTTTGGACTATATGAGCTTCTGTATGAGCCCTGTTTGGCCATGCCAGTGATATTCACTACAGTGTGAAGGCATCTTGGTAAATTGTAGCTCATAGGTCTCCAGCAAGGGAATGTTTACCAGATACTGAATAATCCCCATGAACTGTATGAAACAAGCTAGTGATTGCACCCATGATGGAAATATTGTTTGTAGGAGAATTGACTGTTGAAGTCTAAAAGGTTTACAACTATTTTCTCAGAAGTATTTCTTAAAGACATAATATTGTCATAGGGTAGCAGTTTCCAAGCACAAGTGTTTGAAAATGCACTGTGGGAGGAAAACCCTGATATATGTTCAGTAAACTTATAGGAGCTGTTTGGTGTAACCTGGTTCGAGAAAGGGCAGTTATTTTCTGTCAAATGTGTCAATATATAAAATATCTGATAACACTCTTTTTGAATATAGCTGAAAATGTTAGTTTAACAATGAATCTAAGTTCAACCAGTTGTATAAAACATTTGGTGTCTGATGGATAATAATCCATTTACCATCATCAATTAAATATTTTATTTAATAAAAAAAAAAAAAAAAAAGGATCACACGCACTATCAATTCATCCTCTTTTAAAAGTCATCTCTGTAATGAAACGCATTGAGTTGGAATCAGATAGTGTGTGTAAAAAAGATCAGCCGGCAGAGTGGCACCCTGGGAGAGTTCCTGATACACAGCACAGCATGCCATGTCTGCATGAGTTTAAATAGCGCTGGGGATTCTAGTGGGAGACTGCTTGACAACTATTGAATGAGATGTTTTTAATGAAAAGATGTGAGTATATGGAGATACTGATGAATAAATGATTTTAATATACCAGGATCAAGCAACGTGTGTCTTTTTTTTTTTTTTTTTAAATGGAAATGGACCACATATGGATGAGGTATTTCTACCTTTAGCTTGAAATTGGCTTCTATTAAGGAGAGGTGGATCAGCATTGAAAGCTTCCCAAAGTGCATTTTGCCTATTTTGAGAAATATTGGCAAAAAATTTGGTGAGTGTGTGTCCATCCATGTGGAGGTGGGCAGGGATGAGCTTCGAGTTCGAGTGGAAGCTAAGTTCGACTCGAACGTCGGTCATTCGATCGTTCATCGAATGTGCTTCTTTGCGGGAAATTCAAGATCCCATAATGCTCTGTGCGCGCACCGCGCATGCAGCATGTTATGTAATTGGCCAAAGCATGCACCCTGACCTCATGCTTTGGCCAATGAAATGATTGCTGCCATGATTGGACTAAAGGCAGGCACAGCCGCAGCATGTAGTGTCATTGTACAGGCGATGAGACAGGGAGAGGAATGTGTGTGAGGCAGGGAGAGAGTAGCTTTTTTGGAGTTTGTCAGACAGTGCAGAGACATTGCTAGCAGGGAGGACCAGGAACGTGTGTCAGGCAGGGAGAGATTTCTTTCTTTACATCATATCAGACAGTGCAGCGCCAGTGAGTGATTCATTCCTAGCAGTGTAGGGAGGGCCAGGAACGTGTTTCAGGCTGGGAGAGATTTCTTTCTTTACATCATATCAGACAGTGCAGCGCCAGTGAGTGATTCATTCCTAGCAGTGTAGGGAGGGCCAGGAACGTGTTTCAGGCTGGGAGAGATTTCTTTCTTTACATCATATCAGACAGTGCAGCGCCAGTGAGTGATTCATTCCTAGCAGTGTAGGGAGGGCCAGGTACATGTTTCAGGCAGAGAGAGATTTCTTCCTTTACATCAGATATCAGTGAGAGTATTGTTAATCGGTCAGTTGTGGAAAATTCTATAAGCATCAAAGATCTATAGGATTATAGATTACATCAGATATCAGTCAAAGTATTGTTCATTGGTTAGTTGTGGAAAATTCTATAAGCATCACAGACCTATAGGATTGTAGATTACATGAGATATCAGTCAGAGTATTGTTCATTGGTCAGTTGTGGAAAATTCTATAAGCATCACAGATCATCCATCTACAGGATTATAGATTACATCAGATATCAGTCAGAGTATTGTTCATCGGTCAGTTGTGGAAAATTCTATAAGCATCACAGACCTATAGGATTATAGATTACTTCAGATATCAGTCAGAGTATTGCTCATTGGTCAGTTGTGGAAAATTCTATAAGCATCACAGATCATCCATCTATAGGATTATAGATTACATCAGATATCAGTCAGAGTATTGTTCATTGGTCAGTTGTGGAAAATTCTATAAGCATCACAGATCCTCCATCTATAGGATTATAGATTAAATCAGATATCAGTCAGAGTATTGTTCATTGGTCAGCTGTGGAAAATTCTAACAGCATCACAGACCTATAGGATTATAGATTACATCAGATATCAGTCAGAGTATTGCTCATTGGTCAGTTGTAGAAAATTCAATAAGCATCACAGATCATCCATCTATAGGATTATAGATTACATCAGATATCAGTCAGAGTATTGTTCATTGGTTAGTTATGGAAAATTCTATATCAGTCAGAGTATTGTTCATTGGTCAGTTGTGGAAAATTCTTTGAGCATCACAGATCATCCATCTATAGGATAATAGATTACATCAGATATCAGTCAGAGTATTGTTCATCGGTCAGTTGTGGAAAATTCTATAGGCATCACAGACCTATGGGATTAAAGATTACATCAGGTATCAGTCAGAGCATTGTTCATTGCTCAGTTGTGGAAAATTCTATAAGCATCACAGATCATCCATCTATAGGATTATAGATTACATCAGATATCAGTCAGAGTATTGTTCACTTGGGTACATCCTATAAGTCGCACAGATCATCTATAGGGCTATAGATTACATCATATCAGCTCATTGAGTATCTATTGGTCAGTTGCGTATACCCTATATTGATCTGTATCAACATCAGCTCCGAAAGGCCGACAAGGAGAGGCCGACGCTCACAGGCCATGAAAGAGGGTAAGCAGCCTCTGTGTCCATTGTGAAAAGTGGTGGTCACAGTCGACATCCTCTGCAGGCGGGGCACATCCATCCTTTATTTCTGGTGCTGCCCATGCTATTCAGCCACAACATGTGGAAGAGTTGGTGGAGTGGATCAATAAGCTGTCCTCATCCTCCTCATCCTCTGACACCCATGCTCAGAGTAAAAGGGATAAACCTATGCGCTACCAGTAGGTATAAGACGTAAGAAGCGAGAAAAAAAATAATTTATATATAGTGGAACTCCAAGGACTAAGCAGCCAATTCAGTAGTGTCACCACATACCACAATAATATATGAAATAGAGAGAATCAGCGCTCAGATCCTTCAAGATGATGGACCACCCAATAATGGAAGAATAAATACATAAAACACGTAGTAACAGATGTAGTAAAAAAATGATGATGCAGCAATAATCAAATCACAATAAATATCCGCAGTGTAGTATAAAAGATACAATATTCAGTCAACGGTCATAAATAGATAAAATAAATACATAAAAAATATACTATAGATATAATAAAGTGATAAGTTCTGAGTAAGTGCAGAAATGGTGATAAACTACTAAGCACCAGTAGCTGAAAATGTGACGGTGATTCAGCTACATAAAATAAGTATAGACAAATATAAATCCAAATGTGAAATATAGTGAAGATATTGATGAAACAATAACAATATAAATCCAGAAAGTCTCAATAAATTGTATGTATAGATATATTCATGTGCTAATGTATACAAGTGCTGATATTAAACGTGAATAAATAAAGTGCTAAAAAGTCCATAGAAAAATACAGTGACTATAAAAAGATGATTCCGGTGAATAAATAAAGTGCTCAAACGTCCATAAAAAGATCAAGTGACTAAAAAGATAAAGCAATAATTCCGGTGACAGCCAGGTGCAGTGGTAGGTGAGCTAAAAAATCCAGCATTAGGTGTAATGGCCGCTCACCTCCATTAACACTCAAATGAGCGTTTAGGTGCAATCGTTCACCATATAGGACCTCTTGATCTTCTCCAGTAAGTATAATGCTTATATATGCCGACAATCTTATGGTATTCTCCAAACAATATGCAGTGCTTCAAGGTATTTATATATATATATATGGGTCTTCCTTTTTAAGCGATATCCTCCTTTAACCACGGTATGTCATCAATTTCTGGGACATTCACTCATTGTGATTGAAATATAAGAGGGAAACTCTCATGGTGCAGTAAATCAGGGTAAAATTTTATAAAAAAAATGCAGATAACTTACAGTTAGATACAGGAAGATGCGTAGAACAAACACAGGACCGTGGATGCGGTATACTCCGATACTTCCAGTCTCGGCCGTAGACCGCAAGTGACGTCACCACGGCTTCTCCCAAGATTCACCGGAATCATCTTTTTATAGTCACTGTATTTTTCTATGGACTTTTTAGCACTTTATTTATTCACGTTTAATATCAGCACTTGTATACATTAGCACATGAATATATCTATACATACATTTTATTGAGACTTTCTGGATTTATATTGTTATTGTTTCATCAATATCTTCACTATATTTCACATTTGGATTTATATTTGTCTATACTTATTTTATGTAGCTGAATCACTGTCACATTTTCAGCTACTGGTGCTTAGTAGTTTATCACCATTTCTGCACTTACTCAGCACTTATCACTTTATTATATCTATAGTATATTTTTTTATGTATTTATTTTATCTATTTATGACCGTTGACTGAATATTGTATCTTTTATACTACACTGCGGATATTTATTGTGGTTTGATAATCATTTTTCTGCATCATTATTTTTTTTTACTACATCTGTTACTACGTGTTTTATGTATTTATTCTTCCATTATTGGGTGGTCCATCATCTTTAGGGATCTGAGCGCTGATTCTCTCTATTTCATACATGCTCAGAGTAGTTTGCCTTCTACCGCAGCTGCCAAAGCGGCCTGTTCCACAGGCTCTTTCTCCACAGCTACTCCTTCAGTTGCCCCACCATCATGCACGGAGGAGTCACCTGAACTATTCGATCATAGTGTCAGTGACATGCTGCTGGAGGATGCGCAGCAATTTGAAAGCTGTGATGTTGGTTCCCAGGATGATGAAGGGAATAACGTGAGCCTAGACAGAGGGGGTGACAATGACGGACAAGAAACCAGCAGTCATGTTGCCACAGCTGAAGCATATTACCAAGTTTTCTCCAGTGACGAGGAGGGAGGGGATGATAAGATCACTGACTGTACTTGGGTGCCTGACAGGATAGTGGAAGAGGAGGAGGAGGAGGGGGGGGGGTGAGGAGGACGCACAACTCCAATGATGCAGGATGTGCTCCAGGGGCCGCCATAGCAGTAGCCAACCTATTGCATCAAAGCGCAGAGCTCCACAGGTGCAGGGTGCTGTAAAATCCCTGCAGACTCCAAAAAGTTCATTAGTGTAGGCTTTTTTCAGTATCTGTGCAGTAGACCGCAGCGTTCCTGTTTGCAACATCTGTCTAAAGTGGATCAAGCATGGCCAGAACACAAGCCACTTGGGCACCACATGCTTGACAAGGCATATGACGACCTGCCATGCAGTCCATTGGCAACAGCACCCGAAAGAGGCACCAGATCAAAACAAGCATGCATCACCTTGGTCCTCATCTGTGATCTCTAACCCTACTATACCTCATGCCTTCTCAAATACCAGCATTGAGAGGGATGATGGTATAGCAATGAGTGGCACAGAGACTTGCACCCAATCTGCTAGCAGTATACCACCGCTTGATTTGAGCCCCAGGCAAATTTAACTACCCCAGTTTTTTTTTTTTAACCGTAGAAAGAAATACTGTCCCAGCCATCCACATTCTCGGAGTCTTAATGCTAGCTTAGCCAAATTGCTAGCATTACAGTTGCTGCCTTTTCATCTGGTAGACTCTGCTCCCTTTCGCAAATTATTTGGAATGTGCTGCACCACATTGGCAGGTCCCAAAAAGGCCTTTCTTTTCACGTAAGGCCATTCCGGCTCTCTACCGTCATGTGGAAGGTAGTGTTTTGGCCTCGTTGGCCAAGCGATCAGCAGGAAGGTGCACATTACTGCTGACTCTTGGTCAAGCAGGCATGAACAGGGACCTTACATTTCTTTCACGGCACACTGGGTAACTCTGCTGGCAGCTGGGAAGGATGCAGAACAGGGTTCGGTGTTGCAGCTTGTTTTGCCACCATGCCTCCAAAAAGCTGGTGATGGTTCTGCCACATCTGGCTACTCCACCACCACCAAAGCGATCAGCAGGAAGGTGCACATTACTGCTGACTCTTGGTCAAGCAGGCATGAACAGGGACCTTACATTTCTTTCACGGCGCACTGGGTAACTCTGCTGGCAGCTGGGAAGGATGCAGAACAGGGTTCGGTGTTGCAGCTTGTTTTGCCACCATGCCTCCAAAAAGCTGGTGATGGTTCTGCCACATCTGGCTACTCCACCACCACCTCTTCCTCCTCTATGTCCTCTTCTGCTCAATTGTCCTCTGATGCAGTAGTGCTCCCTAAGCGATCAAGGGGCTACGCAAGCAGTCAGGCTAAAAGATGCCATGCTGTGCTTCAGTTGGTCTGTCTAGGGGATAGAAGTCACACCGGTGCAGAAATTCTGTCAGCTTTGCAGGGGCAGGTTCAGAGATGGTTGATGCCACGACAGCTTGAGCCAGGAATGGTTGTATGCAACAAAGGCACCAACCTTCTCTCTGCCCTCTGACAGGGACACTTGACACATGTTCCATGCTTGGCACATGTTCTGAATCTGGTGGTGTAGCGTTTCTTGGGCAGATACCCGGGCTTCCAAGATCTCCTGAGGCAGGCTAGAAAAGTCTGTGGCCATTTCCGCTGTTCATTCAATGCCAGTGTTCGCTTATCTGACTTTCAAGGGGAATTCAACCTGCCCACCAGCCGCCCCATTTGTGACATGCCCACCAGGTGGAACTCAATGTTGACAATGCTGCATTGGCTGCACGTGCAGCAGAGGGCCATCAATGAGTACCTATGTGAGTATGGCACAAGGACAGGATCAGGGAAGCTTGGCTTTTTTTCGCCACGCCAGTGACTTTTGATTAAGATTGCATGCATCGTCCCATCATTATTTGAGGAGGTCACAAGGATGGTGAGCCAGGACAATGCATGCATCAGTGACATTATCTCACTAGTCTACCTGCTGGAGCACACACTGCATGGAATCATGGACAAGGCACTTGAGGCAGAACAGCATCAGGAAGAGGAGGACTTCCTTTCCTCAAAACACCCCCTTTATGCAGATAGCATTCCTGCAGGGCCACAAAACACACAGGAGGAAGAGGAGGAGGAGGAGGAGGATTATGGCAGAATGGATGTAGAGGATAGCATACAGCAGTCTTCAAGGGATGGTTTTGATTCCCCAGAAACCCCAGGAGATGGACGTGGTTGGGGAGAGGTTGCTCCTGCTGACAATGTCATCCTTAGTGACCCAGAGGACTCAGAAGCTCATGCCTCCTCCAACTTACATTGCATGGGCTCCCTGATTCTGCAAAGCCTGTGAAAGGACCGGAGGATTCGTGCTATCAAGGAGAGGGATAATTACTGGTTGGCAACCCTTCTTGATCCATGTTACAAGGGTAAAGTTGCAGAGCTAATCCTGCCTTTGCAGAGGGAGCAGAGGATGAAACATCTTGAGGAGGCCTTGAAAAAAAATTTGTGTACCGCCTTTCCAGACACTGGGAGGTCAACATTCTCTGGACGTGTTTCTGAGGCATCATTCAGCCAAAGGAGAAGCGGTGGAGAAGGCAGATGGCTGACTGATGCCTTTAAACAGTTATTTTGTCCTCATCAGCACCCAGGGCTGTTAGGTTTAAGCAACCATTGGCAGCATCTTGATCATATGGTGCATGATTATCTAGGCACAAGAGCAGACTTGGAGACCTTTTCAGCTGAGCATCCACTGGGTTACTGTGTCTTGAGGATGGACCACTGGCCAGAACTTGCTCAATATGCAATGGAGCTAATGGCCTATCCTGCTTCCAGCGCGCTTTCCGAACGGATGTTCAGTGCTGCTGGAGGTTTTGTGATGGACAAAAGAGTGCGTCTGTCCACAGACTCTGTTGAGCAGCTGACTTTTATCAAAATGAAACAGTCCTGGATCAACAAGAGCTATCAAACCCCTGATGCTGATGTAACTGATTGAATTTGCTAGGGGTCTGCCATCACTTGAAGACTGCATATGCTGCCTATCCTATTCCTCTACCTTGTTTCTGCTCACTTCCAACAATGTTTTTGGTTTAGGTCACTACCCCCAAGGCCTAATTTTTTTTGCACTTGTATGAAAGGTGCATACAATTGAAATGTCGTATGTCATTTTTAACAGCAGGCCCTGTCCCTCTGCCCAGCTAACTGCGAGGGGTTATGGTGTTCAAGCACCACCTACAGCAAAGGCCAATTTTTGGCACCTGTATAGTACATGCAATATCAAATTTGCATGGAATTCTTACCAGCAGGTCCCGTTCCTGCACCCAGCAAGAGTAACTGTGAAGGCTTGGTTATGGTCTTCAGACACCACCTACAGCAAAGGCCCAATTTTTGGCACCCATGTGGCACATGCAATTTCAAATTTGTATGGAATTCTTACCAGCAGGTCCCGTTCCTGCACCCAGCAAGAGTAACTGTGAGGGCTTGGTTACGGTGTTCAGGCACCACCAACAGCAAAGGCCCAATTTTTGGCACCTGAATAGCACATGCAATTTCAACTGTGTATGGAATTCTTGCCAGCAGGTCCCCTTCCTGCACCCAACAAGAGTAACTGCGAGGGCTTGGTTATAGTGTTCAGGCACCACCTACAGCAAAGGCCCAATTTTTGGCACCTGTGTAGTACATGCAATTTCAAATGTGCATGGAATTCTTACCAGCAGGTCCCGCCGTTCCTGCACCCAGCAAGAGTATCTGCGAGGGCTTGGTTACGGTGTTCAGGCACCACCAACAGCAAAGGCCTAATTTTTGGCACCTGTATAGCACATGCAATTTAAAATTTGCGTGGAATTCTTACCAGCAAGTCCCTTTCCTGCACCCAGCAAGAGTAACTGCGAGGGCTTGGTTATGGTGTTCAGGCACCACGTACAGCAAAGGCCCAATTTTTGGCACCTGTGTAGCACATGCAATTTTAAATTTGTATGGAATTCTTACCAGCAGGTCCAGTTCTTGCACCCAGCAAGAGTGACTGCGATGGTTTGGTTACAGTGTTCAGGCACCACCTACAGCAAAGGCCCAATTTTTGGCACCTGTATAGCACATGTAATTTAAAATTTGCATTGAATTGTTACCAGCAGGTCCCGTTCCTGCACCCAGCAAGAGTAACTGCGCGGGCTTGGTTATGGTGTTCAGGCACCACCTATAGCAAAGGCCCAATTTTTGTCACCTGTGTAGTATATGCAATTTCAAATTTGCATGGAATTCTTACCAGCAGGTCTCGTTCCTGCACCCAGCAAGAGTAACTGCGAGAGCTTGGTTACGGTGTTCAGGCACCACCTACAGCAAAGGCCCAATTTTTGGCACCTGAATAGCACATGCAATTTCAAATTTGCATGGAATTCTTACCAGCAGGTCTCGTTCCTGCACCCAGCAAGAGTAACTGCGTAACTGGTTAAGGTGTTCAGGCACCACCAACAGCAAAGGCCCAATTTTTGGCACCTGTATGACAAGTACATGCGATTTGAAATTTGTATGGATTTTTTAGCAGCAGGGCCCGTTCTTGTAACTGGCAAGAGTAACTGTGAGGGGTTACGGTGTTCAGGCACCACCAACAACCAAAGCCCAATTTTTGTGCACCCGTATGACAAGTACATGCGATTTGAACTTTGTATGTATATTTGTATATGACATTTTTTGCTTTAGAAATGTCAGTATTGCTGCAGCAGGCTACATACATCGTAGAGATGCACTACTTTACAGGCACATTCAGGGGACCCCCCAGGCATGATATTTGAAGGAATTTTTCATTTTTATAGTTTCACTAAAGCCTCATTAAAATCAGTAAATCACTGCTCCTTTAGAAACTATTGTTTTTAAAAACTTTTTTTCATTGCGACATGTTCCCCAGGTCAGTACCCAGACCCCTATACACATTTTTGGGGCAATAACTTGAATTTAAGCCTTCAAAATGAGGCCGTTTGATTTCCGAGGTTCGAGACCCATAAACTTCAATGGGGTTTGTTTATTCAAACAAACTTTTCCTCTGTTTGCGGTGTTCTGGTGCGAACCGGGGGGGTGTTTGGCTCATCTCTAGTGGTGGGAAGAACAAGGTGATTGCACAGAGATGGTTGGCTTCAGAAGAAAGAAATAAAGTGAATACAATTGTAGTTATAAAGTGAAGGTGAAAGATCACTGCAGCTGTTTGTTCATACAGTATTCTGACACTTTGGGGTAGATTTACTGAAACTGGTGCACTTAGAATTTGGTGCAGCTGTGCATGGTAGCCAATCAACTTCTAACTTCAGCTTGTTCAATTAAAATTTGACAATAAAACCTGGAAATGGATTGGTTTCTATGCACAGCTGCACCAGAGTTTGCACTCTCCCATTTTAGTAAATAACCCCCTCTGTTTTTATTTTTAACATGATGTAGTGTATTTGGACTACTGGAGAGGATTTCATTGCTTATACACGTATTATTTTTTTTCATTCTATTTTATTTTCTGGTTTCATAATCTTTACACTTAATATTGATTAGGGGTTTATAGTGCTGTATTTAACTTGAAGGGGTGTAATAACTTTTTTTTTTTAATACAGCTGTGCATTTCATTTTTTTTTTTCTTAAGACACACAATAAGTGCAATAAGTGGTATTCAGACTTTATTATAATATTACTATGATTATATTACAAATATTATGGGAATTATTGATTATGCTTGCACGAATGTTGAGACATTTGCAAAGTGAATTTTTTATAATTGGGCCCCTATGTTTTATTTGTACCTACCTTTTATGGGGTAATTTACAAAAAAATGGCAGTACAGCAATTATATAAGGTTACCTACAGACATGAGTTAGTTGCCTGATATGGGCCCTTTGGCATAAGCAGGGCGATCAGCAGATTTCAGTATACACCACCCACTCACTAACTGGGCCCCTGAAACAGGATCGTTGACTTTTGGCTTCTAAAAATTGTCTCGGCTTGATTTCGTTTGGGAACATTGCACTTAACATATTAGTCAATAAACCAGCCTGTGCAAATAATATGTTATTACATTTAAAATTTCACAGAGAAACTAAAAAATAAAACCATGGACCAAGTCCTTTAATATAGTTACATATGTTTAGCTTTATTTTCTGTACTCTGCAGGATTTTCTATAAGCATTTAAGGAGACATTTTTATTTCTTTCATTTGCCTGAAGTTCTGTATAATTAATTATGAACACAACATTTAATTTTATTGTTTTATTTTCATCTATATTTTGTTTTAAATTGATTGAATATATTTAAGCTACTTGTAAAATGTGAACTATGTGTTACTACAAAAACGTTCCTTTATTTATATAGCGTTTGTATCCAGAAATTGTTTAAGCTACGGGAATCTATATATATTAAAGGAATAAATAGCTTTTTCTTAAAAATAAGACAATAAACATAAACAATGTGTATTTGTAAAAACATCAGCTACTTTTTCAGTTTAATAGTTATGTCAAATATTAATGCCTAGGGGTGAGGAAGGATTGGCTGTCACAGTGAACATGTGATTGGGAGCCCGCAGTAATAAACAATGACCAGGAGCTCTCTGTAACAACTTGATCACTATGTTGGAAGTGTGGAGTGAATGGAGGCTCCTCATGGATGTATAAGAGCAGCAACTCTGCATTAAGGCCCACCTGTCTTGAAACCACATATATCGTGTGAAGAGTGAAAACAGGTTAGGGGAAATTATCTTCATTTTCATTTAGTCCAGAAAAAGTTACATAAATGCATTAAAATATAAAGATACAGTGCTTACACAGTAAACGTAAATTGAATGTGACATATATTACAATGTATAAATCAAGACATATCCAAGAAAAAAAAAAAGAAACTGAAAAATTAAAAATAAATGCAAAATTAGAGCCCATTTGCGTTCTATAGCCAGCACTATGTTGTGATACAGAAGCGTTTAGTTATTAACTTTTAAACAAATGCTCACAGTTCTTAAGCACTCAAGAAGCAAAATTCACACTCCCCAGAACTTTATGACCCCTTTTTACATGTAGGTTAAATAGCACTTTAAGCTTTCAATGATGATTCCTCTTTAAGGTTTTACCCCCTGATCCTGCTCTTTTATGGTTACCAACCACTTATAAGATAAAAAAGTAGGAAATGCCATATAAAGTATCATAGTGTAGAATTTACTAAAAGGATAAACAAATGTAAATAAAACAGGAATAAAACTCACATTTTACAGTGCCTCTATACCGGCACCAGTGTATACAGCTTGTAACTAGGAACTTCCTGAGGACGCTGCATTGGTGAAACATGCCTTAAAGTGCAAGGACCGCTGTCCTGTATGATGTCACATCTGGTTTGAGATTGAGGCTTGGAAAACATGCCAATTATTGAGTGTGATACAGCAGGCGACTTTGCTGTTACAAACTGTATACACTAGTGCCGGTATAGAGGCGTTGTAAAATGTAAGCTTTATTTCTATTTCATTTATGTTGTTTATTCTTTTAATAAATACTACACTTTGATATTTTTATATGGCAAATTTTTGTATAAGAATTAGAATGTTGTACCTGCGCTATGGGAATTAGTATTACCCTCCTGTGTTGGAAACAAATTATTAAACAAAATCCAAAACATATGAACCATAAAATACCGTCATGAATTATAAAATTATAGAGCTGATATTATTAGAAAGGTTATAAACAACCCTACAGTAGCAATTTCTTTAGGTCACAGTGATGCTCTCTGGACTCTTTTAGCTTATATTAATTCTATATTAGTTCTGTGCATAAATATAAACCCATAAAAAATGTAAATTCATATAACATATAAAGTGCAGTTCCAAAGTGCAATAGTGCAAAAGTCCTCCTTTAGAAGTGCTGAATCCACATAATTACTTATTAAAGTTCTTAAACTCCATCATTCCTGTGTTTATGAATACATAAGTGAAAAGTCCTTGTAACTTATAAAGTGCAAAAACAAAGTGCAGAAGTGCAAAGATTTTTCTTTAAACATGTTTGGACCTCAGTGCTGTGCTCCCCTCCTGTATCCCACTCACCGACAGTTGCTGACTCTAAGAGTCAAAATAGCATTTGTTTGTCCTCCCTGGCTGTTCTGGTATGGATGGCCTCTCTCCTTCTTTCTTCCTCTGTTCACCCAGTATGGTGACCATATCATTGCCATATGCTCATGTCATAAAAATCATAGACGAGATCTCCATCGCATAAAACCATGTATTTCATAAAAAATATAAATAAACAAAAGTAAAACACAGCCTTCTATACCTTCCAATGCACAAACACAACCCATAAGGTTTATCACCAAGTTCCATACACAATTTTGCAAACTGAAACCTATAGTCCGCAAACATTAGGATACCCTTCTTGAAGACCACGCCTTAAGACCTCTCTCTCTACTATACCTAAAATACCCTACAGTAAGGCCCAGAATGTAAACAGCAGGATAGCTCTCTGTAAAATATAATCTCAGTACAACACTACTGGTCCCTCTCCAACCTTTCTAGCAATAAAGGGGATCTACCAGTGCTGCAAATACCTGTACCTCACTTGCAAGCATGTTCAACGTGGACAGAATTGTTTCACCTTGAAAGGCAAAACATATTAATTAGATGATTTTTACAACTGTTCGTCTGAGTTTATCATCTACTGCCTTTTCTGTCTGTGTGGCTTACTTTACATTGGACGTACTATTAGAACTCCTAGAAAAAGATTTGGCAAGCATCACTGCACTGTAGAGAATTGTACTGATAAGCAGAGTGTCACCAAGCATTTTCTGGACTTTCACCAGAAAACCTCAGCTGACCTGAAAGTTTGGGTTGTTGCATTCATTTCTTAATGTCACCCTGGAGCAGAGCATTTTAAACGTGTCTGCCAAAAGGGAGACTTTTTGGATTAATACCCTGGACACTATGGCCCTTGGGGGTCTCAATGAAGAACTGGATGTTCATTCTATTTTATAATAAAAGTATGCGTGTTTTGTACACACCCACACATGTGCATATACATATGTATATGTGTTTACACTATTTTCGTTTCTTACACTTCTCCCCCTTTTCCTTCCACATAATACATCCAGGTCCCCGGTTTCAATGCTATGTATTACTAAACAACATTCCTTTTAGTACTCTATATATTATTTCCTTTCTAGGAGACTGAAGGAGCTTCCTCACCCTCATTATTACTTTTACTACATTATTCCATATATCCATATTAATTTGTTTGTTAGAATTGTATTTTATTTTATTTATTAACTGTATTTTTATAAAGTCCATACATGGACACAGGTATACATTCAGTATGATGTTATACTTAATATACAGTAGTTCTCTGATATGCTAGTCTATTTTATACAGATTTAGTTTTTATATGTCCAGTTTTTATATATCTCAGTATATTTACAGTATATATATATCTCATTATATATATTTTATTTTGTACAGGACCCTTATGGTCTCATATAGTTGATACGTGGATGTGTAAGTTTACCTTTATTTTTTGTGACCTTTCCATTATAGCCATAATTTTGTATAGATAAAAAGAAAGAGCGGTGAAGCTCAATCTAAGTGCAGTATTAAAATGCAATTTGTTTGCATATGGGTAGAGCTGTACTGGGGGGAGAGGTGTCCTAGAGGGGGAAGAGTGAGATTTTGGCTTGGGGAGGGAGGTAATTTTTCGTTGTACTCTACTGACCTGTGCTTTACACTCTTCTGATACCTGTGTTCTATATATTACACATACCTGATCCCTGCCCTGAATAAAAACAAAAAGCACAATCTAAGTGCAATATTAAAAAGAAATGTATTTACAAATGGTCATAAAAACTCACAGGATAAAACAGAGGTACTCGCTCATCAAATAAGGTGAATACTGCTGCTCAGCCTTCTCCTGCAGTGGACTCCTGTGGACTCCTGTCACGGTGGATAATCAGATGAAAGACAGATGGAAGCCAGGACACCAGGTAGGAATCGTTGAGTGGCGTTGTTCCTCTTATTTGATGAGCAAGTACCTCTGTTTTATCCTGTGAGTTTTTATGACCATTTGTAAATACATTTCTTTTTAATATTGCACTTAGATTGTGCTTTTTGTTTTTATTCAGGGCAGGGATCAGGTATGTGTAATATATAGAACACAGGTATCAGAAGAGTGTAAAGCACAGGTCAGTAGAGTACAACGAAAAATTACCTCCCTCCCCAAGCCAAAATCTCACTCTTCCCCCTCTAGGACACCTCTCCCCCCAGTACAGCTCTACCCCAGTACAACTTCAAACCACTATAGCTCTTCCCCCACAGTACAGCTTCCCCTATCAGTACACCTCTACCCCCTCAGTGCAGCTCCTACCCCTATGTACAGCTCTCTCCCCCACAGTACAGCTCTCTCCTCAGTGCACCTCTACCCCCTTAATACAGCTCTCTCCCCGCAGTACAGCTTTGCCCCTTCAGTTCAGCTCTCCTCTCTTTACAGCTCTTCCCCTAAGTGCAGCTCTGCTCCCCCAGTACAACTCTCCCTCATCTCCATAAAACACCCTTACCAGACCAGAGTAGTTAAGAGAAAGGGAAATCTCCCTCAGCTGGATCATGTGACTGGAGTAGGGGAGGATTTGCCTCCCCCTCTGAACTGACAGGTTGCAGGTGCAGCTCCTCTTTCAGGTGTAGCTATCAGCACTAGCTGCTGCACCATGGATGCTCTGTAATGGGTTTGGACCCCCCAACGTCTCCCTTATCTATGCCCCTGATCCAAAATATGAGCGTAATATGAAACATAGTCAGAAAAAGGACTTAATATCCTTTAATAATTTCAAGAGAATGACATGCTTAAAAGATGTTTCCTGATAAATGTAACCATCTCATTTCATCCAAGGCTGCTAAATATCTGTACTCCACTGTGGTCTCTATTGTCTTTTGTCAGTCTTTTTCCAGGCCTTGGGTCAGGTATCTTCTATATTCAGCTATTGGGCAGACACTGAGCACTGTAGTTACATGTGAAGAATTAAAGTGTCACCAGCACATTATATTAGACTAAAGAATTATTTTTGTAACAGAAAAACATTTTTTACTAAGAAAAATTTTGAGCTGACAGCCATAGCAGTTTTTGTTTTTTTTTCAGAAGAGATATATGAAGTCTCTTAAATCAACAAAATGTATCTACTATTAAAATTGTATTTTTAACTTCCTCTTCAGGTCATGCAGAATTTCCTGTGCTGACCATGGGGACCCTACCACCTTAAACGACCCCACTGGTCAACATTACAGGCATGGACAGGTTGACATCTTTTTAATTTTTTTGCTCTCAAAAAGAAACCTGTACTGCGAGAAATATGTAGGTTGTCTTTGCCAACCTACTTCTGAAAATGCCTGGCTGTCTTTAGTTTCAAAGCTTCTGAAATCATAAATTGTAACAAGCATACAGCCAGCAAAGTCAGAAATCATGTAATGCTTATTTGATCCAGGTCGGTACCTCAAAGTATTGCAGCCTGTGGCTCGTCGTGGCAGGCAGGCATTTAGAATTTTTAGAAAAGGTCAAAAACACATTTCTATTTAATTAGTTCATTACAGGTTAACTTTAATAGTAGTATAACTAGTAAATTAAATAAGGAATTACTGTATGTGCAAACATTTATTTCTTGGGCATAAAATGTATGTAATCCCTAACAATATACTGCTCATATTTGTTCCCTTTTGATCTCCTAAATATACAATGTACAACAGTTGTTTTAAAGTTGCAAAGAAAAAAAAAATGTGTTTAATCTGCCAGCAATAAAGTGAGCTCCAAACTACCTGAATTGACATTGATGCTTTGAAATCTCAAGCAGTCCTATAGAAATGAGTAGAAAGGGATTTGTTAGAAATTCCTAAGCCACGTCCTGTCCTAGAGTGACAAAGCTGCTTCTCCATAGATACAGTATTGTCAGTGTTGTCACCCCAAGACAAGAAAATAATTACTGGCAGGATCACCAAACATAAAAATCCTGTAAAAAAGAGAAAACTAATGAAGACACTAAATTTAAGGACTGGTAAGCTGCAATATATTACATATTTGTTCCTGGGTTTAGATATGCTTTAAAGTCTGATTTGCAATCAAAATGAGAAAACCCAACTTTATGTAAAACCAACTTTATTTATAAAATAGTGTACCTGGTACAGAGAGGATTGTAATTTCAAGTTTGGAAAGAGTATAAACAAAAAAAGATCAGGCACCAAGGTAATCAGAGGTTTTTGTTTGACTCAAGGGGAACAAAAATGCTGCTAGTCTGCTACAGGTGTCCTGCATGTGAAGGAAGAGAAAAGATAATCAGCGCAAATTCGTGCATTTCCCAAGGTAGCTGCAAAGTGCTAATTTGCAAATTAAATATAATAAGTAAATAATTAATTCATATTAAAAACATGTATGATAAATATATTCTATGGTGTGTGAATTGTAGCAAGTTCTAAAGTGCACTAATACCTCAAAAATGATGAATTACTAAAATTGTAATAGGAGACTAATGTCCAAAAAAGTGCAAGTGCAATAAATCACTATATAAAAAAATAAATAAAAAAATGGTTACATCAACTCATATTCCCAAAAAGTGCATGTGCAAATCATATCCCAAAAAAGTGTATGTGCAATAAATCACTATATAAAAAATATTGAAATATTCCATCAAATTGATAAAAAAATTGATCCATAGATAAAAAAATGTACAATTAATAAATAGTCCATCAAAAAAGTCCTAAGTGAAAGGATGTGCAAAAATGTGATCTGATGAAATTCAATCGATAAATAATCCTCAGTGATCACACGTGAAGAAATCACACCAAATGTGCTCCACCATTTCCCCCAAATATAACTCACCAGATGAGAAGCTGGTCAAATTATAAACCAGCACTCGCACTTAATAAAAATTTCCCAGCATGATGGTTTGTATTTGAAACTTCAGCCATAAATCTTCATTGACATGTTAATCTCACAATGTTGCCAGATGGAGATAGGAGATGGGAGGAGAAAGAATAATTTATTAGCAGAAACAATGTTACACTCACATATTTAAGTGTCTGCCTGACAATGGGATCTCTGAAATCCAACTCACATGCTCCAGCTGTGTCTCCAAGCCGCGAGCATGGAGTATGATACGTGTGGTGTTTCTCTGCGTTCTAGCCCCGCCCTACTAGTTTCGTCACCAAACATCCTCACGGAGCGGTCATGACTTAATTACATACTGTGGCTAGAACAAACCAAAATACTGCTAGAATCCAAAACCTGCAGGACCAACTGGACACTGCCTTGTCTAAAATAGATGACCTAGAAAACAGGTCCTGGCGTTAAAATGTAAGAAACAGAGGTCTCCCTGAATTGGTCAAAGAATTCTGCAGTCTGTTCTTTCATCAAAGACCTTATTCTGGACATTTCCAACCATCACCTGGAATTGGATAGAGTCCACAGGGCCCTACAGCCACCCTGGTCAGACGGGCTTCCTAGGGATATTGTGGTCAAGCCCCACTTTTACAGATTTAAAGTTATGAAACTCTTCAGGAACATTGACCAACTTACTATGCAAGGCCACTGGGTACAGATCTTTGCAGACATTTAGCCCACCACTGTTTAAAAGAGACGATCCCTTAAACCCCTGCTCCTTGTTCTGTCCCAGAGATCCATTAAATACTGGTGATCCTTCCCTTTCCGGCTTCACAACAAAAAAACTACGACTTTTCCTCACTTCCTGATAATGAACGCCTTAGACTCCAGCTGGAATTGATCTCACAAGACCCTCCTGCGACTCCATCCCACCATAACTCCGGCTCATCAAAGAGACCTCCTCCACCAAGCCAGATCACACCCCTGAGTCGAAAGATTTCATTAGCTATCAGAAATCACCCCAACATTCAGAGAGTAGTCTGTGGCCCTACTGAACACAAATGTGTCTTATTTGCCGATTACTTTCTCCTGTTTGTCACCACACCCCTGATCTCTATTCCCAATATCTTCAAACTTTTAAAGAACTTTGGCTCTGCCACTGGTCTGCAGGTTAACATGTCCAAATCTAGTGCACTGAACATTTCCCTAGCTGAGCGATTACAGAGACAATTCACTTTCTCTTGGCATCCAAAATCCATCACTTATTTACGCATTCACTTGACTTCCAACATAGCCCAAGTCTACGAGGCAAACTACCTTCCCCTTGATAAGAAACTAGCTGCTGACCTCACTTTGTGGGCTAAACATTATAGATTCTGGATAGGTAGGATCAATTCAGTAAAAATTACCCTTCTCCCCCTCTCCTATATTTTTTTAGATCCTGATAAATAGGGCACACCTGAATAGTTTCCAATCTAAAATTATTCAGTTTATGTGGGGGAATAAAGGTCACCGCTGACCCAAAACAGTACTCTTCTGGTTACACACACAGGGAGGGCTTTCCCTTCCAAACCTCTTGTGGTATTACCAAGCAGCTCAACTAGCCCAATTTTCTATGATCTATTCCCGAGGATCAAAACCTTACTGGATCTCGTCAAGCTGTTCCTCAATTTACATTAGACCTTCTTGCTTGGTGCCCACCCAAAACCAGACCCCCGATTCTTGCACCGACTTTATCACATTCCCTTGCTCTAATTTATCAACTCCACAAACACGCTTCTCTGAATTTAGACCTCTGACACATATATTTCACAACCCACAATTCCCCCCAAGATTTTACTACCTCATGGATTCTGAAGCAAGAAAAACTAGTTTCTGTCTTACAAGATAGGAAGGAGAAAGGTCAACGTACATGGGAGCCTTGGGAATCCTATGTTAATATCTCAATAATTTCAACTATTGTCAGAGTATTAATTTTTCTTCCATGGTGACTTTCTTCCCCACCTTTCCCCTGTCCACTTTCATCCCTTTCTTCTCCTTTCTCCCTGTCCACCTTCTGTTTTGTTTTTATTTATTTTTTTTATTTTTATTTTTTACTAATTAAGGTTGACTTCAACCTCTATTTTGTTAAGGCACCCCTGCTCTGTCTCCCTCCAAAGGCTCCCCCCTTCAGGATTAGAGAGATGCTGCAGGATCCCTTATTTGTTACCTACTAATTTTTTAGAAAGTCCCAAAGGCAGGGATGTCTAATAACAGTTTATACTTCTCAAATGTTTTCCTATCACGACTACAGGCTGCTTATGGTATTCCAGTTGAGTTATATACTTTTCAGACAATTTATCTCCTGGTTGGCTAGTCCCCAAGGATCTGCAAGTTTTGCAACCAATATACTGATGCACGGCTCCTAGGATTCTATCCCTTCAGATTTACAGTAACCTTGATGATTCCCTGAAATCATACCAGCGACTAAGTCAATGAGATAAGGCAATTATCCTCCCCGCTGGTGGATATCAAGAAGTTCTGAAAACTTTTTGTACTATTTAGCAGCTATTTCATTTCTGTTAAACTCCAACATTCTTTATGATTATGTTGTTTATTCTGTATTTGATGATGTTTTCTTTTTGGTAAACTTCAATAACAAGATTGAAAGAAAAAAAATATTACAATTATAAAAGGGGGTGTTTTCCCAATTTGGCTTAAGAAATGGAAATACACTTTAAGGTCACCTGCATACAGCCATTTTCCATGAGTCTATGTTGTTCTTGTGTGGTTGTTGCACGGCAGTCACAGTTGTCAGATGCTGCTTCTTTACAAAAAGTGATTTGCTAAAGGAAATAGGCCATTCACTTTTCAAGGGAATGTTTCTCTAATTTAGTGAATGTGGTAAAAAAAATTCACTCTGCAAAGAATACATAATCATATACAATGAAAATTAAAAACATAACAACGCTAATTTTGCTTGCACATGATTGAATGCTAGAAGTCAGCAGTGATTCAACTCATTTATTCATGCCTTTAATGAATCAACATCAAGGAAATTTGTAATGAGAAAGATGCGGGATTTGACAATGCTGACTTTCTTCTGAAGATGCTGGTTACCAAGTCATCTCTAACTTCAACACTTGAAAACACTATGGGGTTGATTTACTAAAACTGGAGAGTGCAAAATCTGGTGCAGTTGTGCATGGCAGCCAATCTGCTTCTACCTTTAGCTTGTTCAATAAAGCTTTGACAAAAAAAAAAAACTGAAAGCTGATTGGTTTCTATTCAGACTTACACCAGTTTTTAGACTCCTAGTTTTAGTAAATCAACCCCTATAAGTATTTTCATGTACCTGGTAGAGGCCCAACTGACAGGAGGGCTTCCCTTACATCTCCTATCCCACTCCCCCTGGAGTTGGTAACAGGGTAAAGGAGGGGCATGGGTGCCTGTAGCAGATCCTGGCCAGTATATGCTCCAGGCAGTGCAGAAATATTTTGTTGAAATGGAGAGCATTCGATCTCTTTTTATATATTTTATGGGATGATCGATTTTGAGTCCTCCTGCGGCTGTGGAAATCATGTGCTGACAGTGGTCCTCTGGCTATCTTCATTTATATCATAAGGCTCAGTGACCCCTAGTGGTCGAATACTGGAGGTGAGAGGCTTTAACACACTATGGTGAAGGAATCACGATTACAGTGGTGTTATATGTTCATCTTTCCTGCACTGGAGTTTTGCCAACATTTGTGGACTCTTAATTTATATTTATATTTTTTTATATTCAACATTGCAATTTTTACATATTTTATATGTGTATTAATTATATTAGCGCTGCACCATTTTCTGTATTTAGTGCAGAAATATTGCAGGGTTGGAGACTCACATAGGAGGCTGCTGTAGGAAACGGCAGGTGCCAGATCCTGAAACATGGTCGATCAAGCAGAAGTAGGCTACAGAGTTACAGAGTCAGGAACCAGAGGCAGAATCAGAAGCCAGGCCAAGGTCACAATCAGACGAGCAAAACTGGTAACAAAACAATCCAGGATCAATAAGGAAATATCAGGATCAAGCAGAGTCACAGAGAAGGCCGGGTCAGGGTTTAGATGCAGAAACAAAACTAGTCACCGATCACAGAAGCTGATGACCACTCAGCGAATCTCCTAACTTCTGTAAAACCTTAAACTGGCTACTGAGTGCAAAAACACCAGTGCCCAATGTGCATGTCCTCAAAGGCGATCTTTCAGATGGGTATGCGCAGTCGCATACATAATCTTCCTGGTAGTGAACAAGCATGTGAATTTGTGTGAAATGTGTCTACCATATCCATCCTGTTTTACCCTGTACCTGTATATGCATGAACAAAATAACTTTTTTTCTACCAAATTCCTGGTGGTGTGGGACCAATTCCTTCATTTACACAATCTTCCTGACAGAGCCACTGGTCATGGATACATGATGCAGTACAGAAAAGTCAGAATTAAAGCGGAGTTCCGACACAAAATCGATATTTTTTTTTGTGCCCGTCCGCTTCTACACCTTCACCTGAAAAGGAATTGGATAGTTAGGTTTTTTTTTTTATTTACTCACCTTGTAATTGAAGATCGAAGATACTCACCTAGTCTTCACTTCCTCCCTCTGTGCCGAGGCTCAGTCGTCTCTTCCGGGCTTGCACTGATTCCTGGGAGCTGAACGTCATCGCTCCCAGGAATCAATGCGACGGCACCGGCCCCGCTCGTCACTTCCGGGCGACGCCGCATTCCCCTGCTAAACAGCTTCTGGGCATGCCCAGAAGCTGTGGAGGAATGCGGCGCCGCACCGGAAGTGACGAGAGGGGCCGGTGCAGGCGCATTCTGGGAGAAGAAGACGCGGAAGAAGACGCCGAAGAGGACCGCGCTGGCTTCAGCTACCCACAAGAGAGATGGAAACACTGTGGAAGAAATTTTATAAGTGAGTATTTCTTCTAAAAGGTAAGTGCGAACCGGGACAGTTCAGAGGCTAGCCATTGTGGAATGTACTAGCCCTGACTGTCCCGGGGGTATGTTTGTTGAAAAATTACTTCTGTGCCCGGAACTCCGCTTTAAGTTAGAATTCCTTTTCTGCATACTTGCTCTTGATTAGTCCTCAGAAAATATCAATGATATTAGATCACCTTGACAACCAAGCAACTAGTAGTTTTAGTAGTGGTCAGAGGTAGAATATTTTTTTTTGCAGCATTCATTCCAAGAATAAATAGTAAGCAGTGTTCAGTTTCCTATTAAACTATTTTGACTATGCTGCTTTTTATAAAAAGTGACAAATATAGTGTGGCACTGCCACACGGTTAATTTAATATTTTTACATACTGTATATTGCCTATGATTTTTTTTAACAACTAGGATCAAATGTGACAGAAATATTAACAGGCCTCAGTATTTCAAAAAGGATAACATAGCAGATAAAAAAAATCTTTCTTTTTATCTAAGATCTGTCTCCATTGTGTGGACTCTTGTATTTATGAAACAGACATTAGCAGAATGCTACATACTATACACAGAGCAAGGAAAAGAAGGAAACATTTCATCTAAAGAAAAGTACAGAGAAAATTGATTATTTCTATTCTATTAGATAAAAGAGTTTTCCACAGCAGTGAAGCACAGAGCTCCTTTTTCACAAAGGAAAAGACATTTTAACTGGCAGACACAAGAGATAGCTTTTAAGAAGATGGTCAAAAGACCTTGCTGTGCAGGTGATCCTGACCTGTGATAGATAACAATGGGCAAGATGTATTAAATTTTGTTATCAACGATTGTTATTCAGAAAAGTTCACAATAATAAAGTATACAAGACTCTGTATAAAGTTTCTAGTTTGTGTTTGTAAAGCTCACTGTGATCTAAATAAATAATTAAAACTAACTGAATAAATAAAAAAACAAAAAATATTTACATACACTTTAAAATTCCTAAATAGGTTAAAAAAAAAGTCATCAATATCAGCAAAAGTGCAAATAATGTTCTTACTAGAGCTGTTATGCAGGTAAAACAGAGATTACCATTGTGTTTATAAAATGGACTGCGCTCCTAAATAAATAAAATTCAAGCAAATTTAATTTTTTTTAAAATGATATTGCATATACTGTACATCAAAATGCACAGTTAAGAATAAAGATAAAAATCATTACCAACAAAAGGGCAAAAAGGGCAAAACAAATCATCTAGAGAATATATAAGAGCTGAAAATAATCAATCATTTCAGCAAACAATTAATAACAGTTCATAGTGTCAATATTAATTCAGTTCAAGTGGTTATGTGAGCAAAACCAGAATTAGGCTCCAATCTGACAAATATGGCACCAACATCCCATTATGCTAGAAACAAACAAAAGTGGAGATGTGGGACTTTTAGGGTGCAACTTGATACTGAATAACTTTAGAATTCCATTGAAAATTCAAGGATTATATTAAACAAGACAAAGAAGAAGGTGTGGGACTTTTAAGGTGCAGCCTAATACTGAAACATTTTCCATTAAAAATTCAGAGATGTATTAAACAAATAGACAAAACTCTATAAAATCATTGGCATATCAAATGTCACCATGTAAATATTGTAGCATTCTGAAGTTATTTTGAATGATTCTGCGATTTTGTTTTGACATGTTTGGCCATACTGGCTTCTCCAGGAAAACGTGCGGCACATTGAAACTTCTACGCAAAGGAAATACATGCATACATGTTAGCAAGTTTCATAATTCCATACAAACAACACCTTGCAGATGAAATATACAGACAGAAAAAGTGCAAAAACACTAAATTGTACAAAAGATACCAAAAGTACAGAAATGTATGTATATACACCCCCCATCCACAGCAAAAGCTCCCCAAAGGAAACGGCTTAATACCAATTGAAAGGATGTAGCCTTATAGCAATTGAATGTATAGCCTATGTTTGAATAATTTTACATGCCAGCCATGGGGGGGAACACCCCCATACACCCAGTCTCCAGCAGAGGGGAATATAGAAGACCCAGAGATCCTAGATAAATAGATAAACAATGCATTAAATTAAGGACAAAACTATATTAAGCCTAGAGTAAAACGAAAAGATTTTACTATTATGATCTATACTCACCCATACTCATAAAGGAACAATGCATAGGGGGAGCTAAGATGTGCGCTGGAGGCTTTGAAAGTCTCGCAAACAATTGATGGAAGCTGTAACAACATATATGAACATATATATATGTATATATCTCCCCATGTGATGCCTTAATGCCATAGGTAAAAGTAGGTGAGAATACATAAGAAGGGACAGTCCAAAGGGGGTAGATATAAGGTAATTCCAAAGAAGAGGATTGCATACCTATATAGGTTAGTGGGTCCCCATTTAAACCACAGTGAATTACTACCCACTATACCTTTAATAGGCCGTTGTTGGGTTTGTTTTCTCCAAGGCCTCAAACTCCTCATAGCTCGGCCGGTCCTGTGATCCTAATGGCCCCCATAAAATTGAATTAAGGGATAAAAAAAATGCCACATATCAACAGTGCATTCTCTTATTCTATAGCAGTGGTTCTTAACCTGGGTTCGATCGAACCCCAGGGGTTCGGTGAGTCAGTCCCTGGGGTTCGGCGGGGTGACAAAGGGGCAATTGCTCCCCCCGAGAAAATATTACTGATTGTGAGGCCGAGCGCACCCGGGAAATCAGAGCTGAGGTCGGGACAACTCACAGCCATTACACATAGACACTTGACACTCCGCCCCCTGCACCTCCCCCAGCAGGTTTCCAGCCTATCTCCTGCAGGCTGCTTGCTGCGTGAGTGGGCGGGATGGGGATGTACCTGACCACGGAGATCGCGCCCGCCTGGAAGAGGGAAGTGTGAGCAGCTGAGCAGAGGGAGCCGAGTGAATGTTCCTGGAGGTAGGCTCAGCTAGCTGTACATGGTGGATTCGTTTACAAGGACCTCTATGCTACGTCTGCTGAGTTACTGCAGCTTAGCATAGAGGTGCTGTTAGCTGACAGATGGAAATGCATGTCCTTTTCATTTAGCTCAATAAAGCATTGTGAATACCCCCTGGTGTGTGCCCTCCTGATACCCCATGGAATGCTCTCCCAACACCTCCCCCCAATGTGTGCCCTCCTAACACCCCATGGTATGCCCTCCAAACACCTCCCCAAAGTGTGTTCCCTCTTGACACCCCATGCTATGTCCTCCCAACCCCCCCAGTGTGTGCCCTCCTGATACCCCATGGTATGCCCTCCCACAACCCCCCCCCCCCCAGTGTATGTCCTCCTGATACCCCATGGAATTCCCTCCCAACACCTCCCCCCAGTGTGTTCCCCCCAGTTACCCCATAGTATGCCCTCCCAACACCTCCCCCCTCAGTGTGTTCTCTCCTGACACCCCATGGTGTGCCCTCCCGACACCCCATGTTTTAATGGTTTTGTTCTTTGTTCTTAATGGTTTTGTTTTTTGAGATACAGTCGCCAACACTTGCAGGGAGGCCCCAGCGAGATTTGAACTCGCGACCCCTGGTTTACAAGACCAGTGCTCTAACCCCTGAGCTATGAGTTTTGTTTTTTTAATGGTTTTGTTCATTTTGTGCACCTATGTATAAATATATATCTAAATATATACCTATGTTTTGAATTTGAAAAAATCATATTTTATTTTTTCAATTAAGAAGGGTTCGGTGAGTGCGCATATGAAACTGGTGGGGTTCAGTACCTCCAACAAGGTTAAGAACCACTGTTCTATAGTCTTATAAAATATGGCCATGGTGTGTTGAAATTCTAACCTGCCTTCCGCAATGGACCATCCAGCTCCCCGTGCTCCTGCAATGTGGCCTCCACCTTGTGAGTCTATTTATACCCCCCCCCCCACATCCCACCAACGCCAAAGCACCTTGACGAGATGCAGACGTTGCGTGGGGGGGGGGGGGCCCGCGCATGCGCTGAACACACCAGTCTAAGATCCGTAAACACTCCCTGATCGTACAGAGGTCAAACGCACAAGGGTGCCCATGGGCGGGGAAATGTCATCAGCGGACCCGCCTAGACTAATTAATTCAGTTCAACTGCATATTCAATCCTAAAATAGAAAAAATTAATTGCAAGAGAGTTTCTTTCAAACGTGACCCAAAACCATTGGTCCAGTAATGATCACAACTAAAAAGTGTTCTTTCTGAAATACAAAAGGTGGTTATCACTGTTTCTAAGGTTAAGTGCGCACCTAGCAGCACCATTTTGTAGCTTTTCCCTTTATTAGATCTCTCTCCTCATCACATCTGTTAGGGCTTCAGTTCAATATTAACTAATTGCCACATAAAAACAGGACCTTTCAGAGTGTAAAACCAACACATTTACCCATTAAAAACATGAAAAATACCCCACACAAGTGCTATACCAGCACAATGTATTGTGCTCAGCCAACCCACTCTCAGTCCAAATGTTGTGCCAGCAGGACTTCTGAGTTGCATGATGATGTTAGCAGTTCTCTGCCCATTTAATGTGTTTCATCAGCAACAGCTTCATCAGGAAAAGGCACATACCTATGCACCCAGCATATATCATCATCATCATAATCAAAACATCTGACTCTCTGGCCAAATTATGTGGACTTTAGAGATAACAGTGGTTTCTGTTGGCCACGAGCAGGTAGGCTGGATAATTACTATCAGCAAAAGACAGCTTTTCAAAGGCACACTGAGCTGTTTTTTAAAGTAAGTAGATGTTATGATTTATAATAAAGTGCTTGGTTTACTGCTAATTGGAGTTTTGCTTACTTATCTGCTTGCCAGAGGCTGTGTTCCTGTCAGATTGAGGAAAGGTCCCATTTATCAAGGCATTGTTCCTGTCATAATTTAAAAGGCTGCATTCCTGTTGCATCTGTTGTGTGTTTGCACCTCCCCTTACCGTTTGTCGCCAACTTGCTTCCAAGGCTTTAGATCATCATTGTGTGTGTGAACCATTGCACCAAGTATCCATTTTTAATAAAGCTTCCTGTTGGTTGGCCTATTGATCTACTATTGACAAAAGTTTAGTTTGCTGTTCCTTTGTTGTATTTTTTTTTTATAGGTCAGTGATGGCTTTTTTAAAAACTCTTTTGCTGCTTTTTAAGGGTATGTAAAAACCTGAATGTATATATTCTGGGCACGGGTGCACTTTAGATTTCCATATTTTTATTAATTTTGTGTGCAAAGAAAAAATACACAAGAATACGTACAGTTAACATCTGCAATGAAAAATAACATAGAACAATGTTTAACAGTTGACATAGCCCACAAAGGGGCTCATGGCAGTGGCATGCATGGCTAGAGAACACCATATCCGGTAGTCCCATGGACCGGGGCGACGCCAACCGAGTCCGGGCCCACTCACCCCTTCGGCACCCCTAGGGGAACACACTGCACCCCAAGGAGGGAAGCGGTCACCCATCCCCCAGTCCACCGCAGCACCTCCGGCACCGGGAAACCAGACCATCTGTATTGGTATACCAAAGTAACTGATATGGCAAAGTAAGGCTAAAAGGCCGCTTTAGGAGGCAATGAAAGGTCGAGAATGATCCTAAGGGGACCATGTCATCATAAATTCCTTTGAAGCAAAGAGAAAGAGAGAGCATGTAGGAAAGAGAGGTGAAGAAAGAAGATAGGGAACAAAGAATGAGTGGGGAACGGAAAGAATAGAGTAGAGGACAGGAGCGGTAAAAGGTTGGTGTCCAGGTCCGCGAGAGAGGGGTCCAGGTGGCTCCAGAAAGTTGTCCGCTCTCTGGACAGGGAGGGGATACCCTCCTATTTACGGGGAGCCCGCCAGGTATCTCATCCAGGGGTCCCAAGTCTTTTCAAAAAGGTACATTTTATCTTGGAGGATGGCCACCATCCTCTTGTTGATCATGATCCAGGTCAGCTTAGCTTTAAGCAGCTCCTTCAGAATCACTGGCGATCTCCAAGAATGGGCTATAGTGATTTTAGCTGCTGTGAAAATAAAGGTGACCAGGCGATTAGTATGTTTGGAGGCCTGTTCAATAGGTTTTCCCAAGAGCGCCTGTAGAGGTGACTTGACCAAATTGATGTGAGTAAGTGAATATATAAAATTATATATGCGGATCCAGAATCTGCGGACCTTGGGACATGTCCACCAGATATGTAAAACTGTGCCTGTTTGACCACAGCCTCTAAAGCACAATGGAGAGGCCTCTCGAACTGCTGCTGCTAATCTGACCGGGACCATGTACCACCTCAAGAATACTTTATAGTTGGCTTCTATCAGAGATGTGTTAATCAGGGATTTCGAATTTAGCTGCGCCAACTTGTTCCATTCCGCTTTGTCCAGTTCCTCTCCCAAATCTACTTCCCAACGGGTCATATAAGGCAATTTAGTGCTGTCATCATGCAATATGTTATGAATTGTAGATATGAAGCCCATCTGTTTATCAATTGTGTTGCATAAGTGCTCCATAGGAGTCGAGGTAGCTAAGTCACAGAGACATTTCAAAGAGTTTGCATAATGAGCTGAGTGTCTCACTGGAAGAGAGTACTTTCCCTGCAATGTCGCTCTAGAGAGCAGACCCTTCCTGTCGCAAAGGTCAGCTAGGCGGAGAAATCCCTTGTTAGTCCACCATTCAAAAGCTGGAGGACAGAGGCCCGGAGGGAACTGTGGATTGCCCAATAGGGGTGCCAATGGTGTGTGGGGAGACTTGAAGCCATGTCGTTTCGACAATCTGTCCCATATCCCCAAGGACAGGGATAAGGTAGGACACAGGACCGCTGGACGGTCCTTGGGCCACAGCCACATCAAGTGATTGATGGGATTGGTGGGTAGATGGGCGGACTCAAGCTGCATCCATATCGGGTGGGATGCTTTAGAATGGAATCTGATCAGGTGAGTGAGTTGAGCAGCATAGTAATATTTGACTAGGTCAGGGACCCCCAAACCCCCCCGCAATTTAGAGGTAATTAGGGTTTACCCTAGGCCTCTTGTCTCCCCATATAAATTGCACAAGCTTATTCTGAAATGCTTTAAGATCCGGCATGTTGATGGAGACCGCTAAAGTGCGAAACAAATAGAGCAACCGTGGCAAGATATTCATCTTCACCGAGAGCAACCTTACGAACCACGACAAAGGGCTAACTGCCCATCTTGTGAGATCTGCCCGCAGAATTTTGTATAGGGGTGGGTAATTTGATGCGTAAAGCGAGTCCACCGAGACAGTCAGGTGGATGCCCAGGTACGGCAGTGATTTGTCTCGCCATTTCAAGGTAAAGTTGGTTTTTAGAGTGGACACCGTAGCGTCATCTAGTGTCAGGTTCAGGGCCTGGGATTTGGAATGGTTCACCCGCAAGCCAGAGATTGCGGTAAACGACCCCAAATCCCGAAGCAAATTAGGGATCGAGATCAATGGGGTAGATAAATACAGCAGGATATCATCATTTATGCACTCTATCTCCACAGGGAACACCCTGGATATTCGGATTCTGGCGTATTTTGATGGCTAACGGTTCTAAGGCCAAAATAAACAAAAGGGGGGACAGGGGACATCGCTGACGCGTTCCCCTGTCTAAGTATTCCAAACTATAACCTTTGATCGATAGTTTTGCTATAGGTTCCCTGTATAAGGTTTGTAGCAGCGTGAGGAAAGTAGTCCCGAGGCCATATTTCTCAAGTGTTTGCCATAAGTATTCACAGGATAAGGAGTCAAACACCTTATGGAGGTCAAGGGACAGCAGTATGCCTTTTCTCTGTCCTCCCCCATCCCAATTCGATTTCAGGGCGGATACAATGTCAATGGCCCGTCTGGTCTGGTCCGAGTCCTGTCTGAAAGGGACAAAGCCCACTTGGTCAGGGTGAATGTAATCGCCTAAGAAGGAATTCAGTCACGTGGCCAGGATTTTAGTCATTATTTTCACATGGCACGGGTGCACTTTAAAGTAGAATCAGAACTTACACAGTTAGGTATAGGTATTAAGTATGGCCTGTATTGCCCCCAAAATCCTTAGACTTGGGATCACATACAAAAACAAATAAAGACTACATTAAATGAATAAAAAATGCATGAAAATACAGAAGCGCAATTGTGAACCTAGCTTTATATTTAAATTTGAGGATGAATAACTCCACAGTACATGCAAGCAAATAGGTAAATGATGGCTTGTTTTAAAGCTATGTTGCTGCTTGGTAAAAGTATGTTAAAATGTAATGTAAATAATCTGTCCACAAGTGCATTTTAAAGTAGAATCAGAACTTGAGCCATTAGGTATATATATATGTATTAGGTATGGTCTGTACACTGATACACAGCTAAAATATATTTCTATATTACAACAGTCATTTATGTGTATTTTTGTTTATTGCACAACCAAATCATTATGTGAGATAATATATAATCATTTCTAATATTTACATATTTAAAATGTTGCATTTCCCACCAACTAAATAATCAGTAACATTTACACACAAATACACAAGGATTTGCACTTCTAAAAAGTGGACATATCTGATTTGTGCTTTTATGCGCAATCTACTACTAGGAGCTACACAATAGTTTGCCACAGTTATAGGCAAATAATTTAGTACAACAGATTTTTGCTAATGTCTAGTGTTCAGTCAGCAAAAGAAAGAGGTATTATGTTTTGTTATAAACAGCGAATAATATTTATAAGGCTACATATGCAGTAAAGGGGTACCAGCAAAATTTGTCAAAGTGTGGGGAGGCTGGGTGAGCGATGCATCTACGGCATCAGAGTGAGAGCTGTTTCTCTTTGCATATGCAGTTCAATTGTTTATTAATGCCATAAAACTGCATGTAGTGCTTCAGGTTTATAATTTGATTGGGGATAGGTATCAATATGTAATGCATGTGGGATTTATCTGAGAAGAGTTGATTGCATCATCTGAATGCCATAGTCGGTTGCATAAAATACTTTTGTGAAAAGAAAAAAGTTTTAGTTTCATAGTAGCTTTTTCTATGAGTGTCTTTCCCAGGGCCAGAGGTACCTTTACTAAATTCAAGCTGAATTATGCACATACTGGCTAGGCCATGTGCTGGACATGGGACAGGAAATCACTGTATGGCATCTTCAGCAACATTATTTGTAAAATATAGCACATACAGAATAAAGACTGACATGATCCTTAGGGCTCTTTCACACGGTCCGCCTCCGTAGGCGGATCCGTGTTGCTCAGGGGGGATCGATCCGCGATCCCCGTTGAGCCGGGCGGATGACAGCTCCGTCTCCGCTTGCAGAGCGGAGAGGGAGGTGTCTCAGCCCCCGCTGCCCTCTATGGGGGATCGGATGAGAGCGGACCGCTTGTCCGCTCTCATCAGATCCGATCCGCTCCGATTACTGAACGGATGGAAAAATAGGGTTTCCATCCATCCAGATTTCAAGCACAGGATCGGATGCTGATGGCAGCGGGTGTCAGCGGAGGTGTCTCCGCTGACACCCGCTGCCCCATAGAGCTGCATGGAGGATCCGATCAGATCCGCCTAAAAAACTGACAGGCGGATCTGATCGGATCGCCCATGTGAAAGAGCCCTTAGTGAGCCATGCAGTAAAAAGCTATTTTTTTTTTTACAACATGTAACATTTGTGATATTAGTACTGTATATAGTAGCAGGTGTGTGTTCATGTGTGTGGGATTATTGTCCTTATTCTTTAAATATATCATAACTGAAAGTCTTCATATAGGCATTGATCCCCTGGCCAAATTTAGAAATATAATATATGGATTGTTTGCAGGAAGTGATTCTAATTTGTTGCTATGTGGGTCACTTCGTTGTGCGGGAAGGCCAAAAAGACCAAGATGCTATATATCATAGGACTCAGTAAATAATAAAACAACAGCTCATTGTACCTGTCTCAGTTTAAGAGGAACTACAATCTACCATGTCTCTAGACAATTTAATTTTTTTCTTATTTTTCAGGATGAATATGAAAATCCTTCCTCTCCTCTCCCTGTGATAGCTTGATTTAGCTATTGTTTTTAATGCAGTACTTACATTTATAAATGTCGTTTTCAAGAACTGAGGAGTTGTACCTAATTTACAGCTCAATGGACAGGTTCTTAAAAAAATTACTGTTTTAAGGTACTTCAGATATTAGCTCCCTCTTACTTTTTTTTTTTTTTTATAAACTATAATAATTCAGAAAGTCCAATTTACATGCTGGGCTTGCAAGAACTTACCATAAATTAAATATAAAGTGTAAAATAAAGGAAATTATTCCTTATACAGGAGAAAATGCTTTCATGCATAAATAGATATGTCTGAGAACATCCTCACATTAATTGTGGTTTTGATTATTGAAGCATTCCGAAAAAAGTTGAAGGACAAAAGTATCTTGTAGTCAATCCTCATAATGCATATTTGAAACTAAAGTTTGAAACTTTGCCCTTATACTTGTAACAGGTGTAATGAACCAGAAACTCTAAATTAGAAAATGTATGTGTGGCACAGATGGAGGCTGATATACCAGTAGGGATATGGAAGCTCAAGCTGTCAAACAGTATCTAAGCACCTCTTTAGCTGAGCACAATTCACTGCAGATAGAGGTTGCAATTAGGATCTACAAAAGTGGAATTACAGCTGACAACAAGTTCATTTGCACAAAATGCTGTTGACGCATCTCTGCCCGCCTTTGCATCTACCACAAACCTCCATTTGTAGCCAAGTTATCTCTTCCTATACTAATGTAAGTTTTTTTTTTTGTTATTGTTACTTTTATTACCACCTCTGCCCAACTAGAACACCCCCCATATGTAATTACAGTATATTACACAGTCACTGCTGGCCAGAAGACTATTTATTTACTGTTGTAGAAGACATAACATCAAAATTGCATGATTGTTAGATGCTTTGCATATTATGTTTAAGCTTACGTACACGAACAAAGGATGTCCAAGGAAATATGACAAAGTGTGGCTTCCCTGGATGCTCAACTAGTGGGGTTAATGTTTGTGTATTACTTCTTTGAGTACTTAGGGCTCTACGCCATTAGATAGTACTCTGATGAAACCTTCTTTTCTCCCACTCCCCCCTCCCCTACCCCCTCCCCTCCCCCTTCCCCTCTCCTCCCCTCTCCTCTCTCCCTCCCCCCATTTCTCGTCCTTCCTACCCCCCCACCCTCCAACAGAACAGAACTGCTCACATTATGTGTTCATGACTAAATGGTTGCTTTATGGTGGACGATCTCTTGCTTGTCCACTCTGTATATCTGGATGTACTGAACTCACCATGTCAAACGGTTTTTGTTTGATATGTATTTGTATTGTTTTTATGCTTTTATACTTTTTTAATAAAAAAAAACTCCAGTATTGTAAAAAAAAATTTTTTTTAAACCAGCTTTATTGAAACACCACTCTGTGACATTTTACTATGTTGTATTGGCTGCTGCGTTGTGCAAGGCAGTGGATTGCCTTGCAACTGCGCTTCATTGAAAAAAGCATAGTCTGCCGAACTTTTTTCAGTGGACACCACCTGTACATCGCTGCGTTGAACCGGGTGCATACGAGACAAGGCATTGTGCATTGTCTTTTGATGGGACTGTGCTGGAATAGCTGCTCTACATAGTCCCATTGCACCTGTTATGAATGGAGTTTAAAGTGTTTTTTTTTTTTAATAACAAACATGTTGTACTTACCTGCCTTGTTCAATAGAATTGCACAGAGCGGCCCCTGTCCTCCTTTTCTGTGGTCCCCCACCTGCACTCCTGGCTCCTTCTCCTCTCAATGTGTCACCATAGGCAGCCAATTACTATTGTGGCATATCTGTGGGCTGGATTCCAGGCCACGCTGCCTGCATCCATGGAGAAAGAAAATGTGGCTTGGCCCAGCCTCCCACTGCCTAATCACAGGACTTGACTGACAGAAAAGCCTGTGAGAGTGGAGAGAGCTGCTACAGATGGGCACAGAGCTAGATGAAGTGAGGGCCCAGGTAATTTAAGAGAGGGGGTGAGGGAGCAATACTATCTAAACATTTTTTACTTTAATGCAGGGAATGCATTAGGGTAAAAAATAATAATGCTTTAGAGCCACTTTAACTGTATATTATCTAAATTACAGCAAAATAAACACATTATAACCCAGTTAGTGGATTCCATTAAGGTGAACTACAATGTAGAAACCTGAATTTTGCAAGAAGTAGCACTTTATCTATTAACTGTGAAGTTTTTAGATGCTGAGCTCCCAGCCTATATAAAATGACCCCAAATAATGCAGCTTCATATTGATTAATATATCAATAATTGTATATTTTTTTCTAAACGTAAGCAAAGCAGAGTAAGAGCCACAATTTGACCCAGTACCAGCCTCTTGCAATTTACTGTATAGCAGACTAGGAAAGGGAGAAGAAGCATAAGGACCTAGTAATTTAAGCTGCAGTGCTCATTTGCTAACAAACAGCAAAAGGAGGAGAGAACAAAGTGACAAAGACATTAAGTGCCAGTTTACACATATGCGATGTCAGATATCACATGTGATTCTGCACTGCTCTGAAAGTCACATGCAATGATCGTGCATTGCGAATTCAGCCATACAGATTGTATGGCTGAATTTGCATCACATTCGGACCAAAGTCACACAGGACCCTTTTTTTGGTCCACACCAGAAGCAGAGCGCATGGGTGTTCACACCTATGCGATCTGATTCATGCCTGAACTGACAGTTTGCACTGCGATATGTGAACTGATCTCGGGGTGTCGTTAACTTTGTATTGACACCCCCAGCGATTCACATATGGCAGTGTGAACTGCCTGCGAGTCGGGTGCGATGCGGGAACCCGCAGTGGATTTGCAGGGTTCCCGCATTGCATATGTGTGAACCGGCACTAAATCATCAGTGAGCTGCATTAACTTTTACTACTATCCAATCATAGGCTGGAGGAGAAACAGGATCTGTAATTGTAACGTAAACTAGTATTAAACCAAATATAAACATTTAATATATTGCAGTTTATCAATTCTTAGATGTGATGGTGGCATTTGTTTTCTTTTGTAGGCTTTCTTTCTTATATTTACAGTTTTTTTGAAAAGTTGATGGCTGCACTGGACTGACCTACTCAATAGAGGGTCTGTGAGTGGGTGGTAGGTGAGAGAGGGCCACTTGGGGAAATTAACTCCCAATCAATCTGGCCCAAATGGATGAAAAATGGCAGTGGACCTTTCTTGAGGGTTATGCTGTCGGTTGCAGATCCGAATGGCAACATTTACGCCCTGAAGAAGGGGGAGTGTCTGTTCCCCCGAAACATGTTGCTTTTAACATGTTCTGCACCCAATAAAACAACGATCTTTTGATCTAAGTGGGATTCTTATTGCTGATTTTGGGCGCTCCTTTAACCGACTACTACTAGATTCTTATATTTACAGTAAATCCGGTGATCCAGCCAACAGGTCTGTTGTTTTTCACAAGCTCAAGCTCTCCAGCAGAATGTATCAGTTTACATGGATGAGGCGAACCATTTAACACTGGCAGGGGTAATTAAAATGATCCATTTTTATTTATTCGTGCAAAAGCTTTATCCCAAAAAGAAAAAAAAAAACTGTTTTTTTGTATCTGAATATAAATTGTAAGTTGGAGTTTGGTTTAAAGTGGAGTTCCACCCTATTTTTATACTTACCTCCATCTTCTCGCTCCGGGTCACCTGAAAAAGAAATGGATAATCGCATATTTTTTTTTTTTTTACTTACCTCGTAGCGAAGAAAATATACTTACCTTACTTCCTTCTTCCTCCTTCCTCGGCCGCGGCCCGTCGTCACTTCCTGGCTCTGCAATGATTCCTGGGAGCTGGACGTCATAGCTCCCAGGAATCATTGCGCCTGCACCGGCCCCGACGTCAGTTCCGGGTCGCGCGCGTCATCCCCTTCTAAACAGCTTCTGGGCATGCCCAGAAGCTGTGGAGGGGTGACGCGCGCGACCCGGAAGTGACGTCGGGGCCGGCGCAGAGCATCGTGGGACCACAGAAGGCGGAAGAAGACGCCGAAGAGGACGCGCTGGCTTCAAGCTGCCCACATCTGAGATGGCAGCGCTGGACAAGACGTTTGCAAGGTAAGTATTTCGTCTTGCAGGTAAGTGCAACCCGGGACAGATCAGAGGCTAGCCATTGTGGAATGCACTAGCCCTGACTGTCCCGGGGGTATTAAAAAAAAAAAAAAAAAAATCCAGGGTGGAACTCCGCTTTAATTTTGTTAGTGTAACTAAATCTGCTAGTATATTTAACATTTACATCCCTTCATATTGACAATGCTGCTGTCTGCTGTGCCTACTCTTCTCATTCAACCAGAGTGGGGACACCCTAATAAAGGAGGTGTGTTACTGGCCAGATCACCAGGTGAAAACAGAGGGGGAAAAGCCTAAAAAAAGAAAAGTAATGCAGCCTCCACATCTAATAATTGATAAGCTGCAATATAATACCTTTTTGGATTTAATACCAATGTACCTGCAGCAAAGAAAACCTAATCCTCTGCTATGCAGGGCTGTGCAGGGCAGAAGAGCTGTATAAACCTTAGAACTGGATAGACAAAAATGCAAATCCTTTGGTAAGTAGAACATTTTTTCCTATATGTATTTTATCTGTGTATTTAGCTGTTTCCAGTAGTGCAGTGGTAAGGGCTAATTGGATAGATCTATAAGTAAAACAGAACACCTTTCCCCTGTGCATGCACAGCTGTAAGGGTCAGATATTACAGTAACAATGGTGTGCTACATTCAATAATTACTTGCAGAACAGACAAATCTCATAGACAAATCTGAGATCTGACCATCTGTTATTTAAAATAAATACATATGCTCATCATTTTTGCATTTCTCTTGTATTGTAGTTTCCCTCTGAGCAGTAGACATGCTGTAAATAAGCTTTTTTTTGTCTTTTTTTTGTCTTTTCTCATACTGAGCACAGCTATTTTTTCTTTTTCTTTTTTTTTCATGGGCTGCAAGATACTTTTAAGATATCCATACATTATTATTTTACTTTCTTATCAATATGGTAGCAGTAGCATCATGAATTGTGTGACTCAGTATGAATCTCTTTTACATCCCAGAAACTAAATGGATATTTGGATTTATACTTATGGCTAGGTAGGTAAAATGACAGCAGTAAAACACCCACAAAACTCTTAGGGAATTGAATGGTGACATGTTTGCACTTAAATAACCTTACCAATCTTTCTGCCATGTTTTAGAGGCGCTGTTACTAAATCTGTCATTTTCATGTTCTTCATGTCACAGAGATTGAAAGACTTTGATGTGTATTTATTTATATATGTATTTATTTATTTATTTTGGAGGGGTGGTATCTTAGTATACTTTAATGCAGCAACTAAATGAAAGTTATTAAAAGTTACCAAAGAGCACAATGCTATTTCAGCTGCAAGGGGGACAGATTCAATTGGTAGTGGCAGCAGTAAATTGTGCACAAGACAAGGACACTCAGGAATAATCCAAACAGGGTTGCCCTGTACTTTAATTCAGCAAGCCTGCAAACAAAGTTCAATGCTGGAGGGCTTTATATATCCAGTCCATACCATAAATCAAATCAAACATCTGCTGGTCCAAGTCACCAAATAAAGTTATGGGATTTCCAGACTAGCAAGGTGCCCCTTAATGTATTCCCCAAGAAAAACAGGTAGCCCATGTATCTTTATAGTGTTCTGTCAGCAGTCCGTTTTCACACAGCAGCAGGCTCTCACGGTAGAAAGATAGGCCTGTAGCAGAAAAAAATAGGTGAAGGGCCACATGACTGTTCAAGGAGGCTTCCAGATTCCGATAAGCCCCCCCACAACCACAGCCCAGGGTTGTCGGGAAGAGGCCCTTGTCCCCATCAACATTTTTTTTCTAAATTCTGTCATAGGGTGCCCCTTAACCACTTAAATACAGGGCACTTTCTCCCCCTTCCTGCCCTGACCAATTTTCAGCTTTCAGTGCTCTTTGGCATCTATGGAAAATCTTGGTCAGCTTGACATGGCACTGCTCCCAGTATTTAACAGTGTCATCTATGGGAAATATTGGTCAGCTTGACATGGCACTGCTCCCTGTCTAACATTGACATCTATGGGAAATATTGGTAAGCTTGACATGGCACTGCTCCCTGTTTTTAACATTGGCATCTATGGGAAATTTTGGTCAGCTTGGCATGGCACTGCTCCCAAACTATAAGTGACAGGGACACAAAACTTGGGGAGCACAGAGAGGGGACCCAGGGCTACAACATTTTAAAAGTAGAGTATACCTGTACCCTTACTAACTGCACTAAACTGACTCAACACTCTATCCACTAATTATCTTCCTATTCTCTATTGTCACACACTATACACAGCTGCAGTGTAAGCAGCAGCCTTATATAGTGTGGGGCGTGGACTTAGCCAATGAACCATGTTTGGCCAAAGGCACCCGGCCTTTGGCCAATCATGGCTCTGACAGGACATTGTGCTGTGATTGGCCAAAGCATACAGGTCAGGTCCATGCTTTGGCCAATCATCAGCAATCAATGCACTGTGACAGCGCATTGCATTATGGGGCGCTTATCGGTGGGCGAACTTCCCCTTGAGTGTCCCATTTGTTTGTGTGTTTAGGGAACACACGAACAGTTGATGTTCGAGTCGAACTTACGTTCGGCTTGAACACAGAACCCATCCCTAGTCAAGTGTGAGACAGTTATACGTCAGCTCAAATAGAAAAAGGTCTGTGGACAGCTGTTCAGTTAGTAAGGTCTGGTTAACAGGTGGACCTTGGACTACAGTTAACAAATATATACTACTCACAATCCTGCCATCCAATGCCTCACACAACCTATACTACAATGAGGTTTGGATTCCCCGCTTCCAATGATTTGAGGCAAATCCTATGGGTGTGAGATTCATGGTCTCAGTGAATTTATGTGTGGATTCACTAGGAGATTTTTATTTATTTATTTTTAACTACAAAGAACTGCATAGCATTTAAACTTTGGCCAACTGGTCTAAAAGTGTCAACAGGTGGCTTTTAGTTAAACCAGCCCCTTCACAAAAAAAAAGAAAAAGAGGCAGGGGGCACAAAGCAGCCATAGTGTCAGCAAATAGGAAGCTCTTTTAGGGAAGGCATAGGGAAGAGACAAACTGCATAGGGAAATACGAGGGTTCTTTAAAAGGTTCCGCACTTATTTAAAAAAGTTATATATATAGAAATGCAGAAACTTTTTGAAGACCCCTCGTACTAGGGTACTAGGGTCATTTAGGAAACTGTACTTTTCTTCTAATAGCTAGATTTTTAGTCAATTAACCTTTTTTTTTTGGGGGGGGGGGGGGCTTTTTGTCTTTCATTTTATTTTGTGGTTGATTTGAGGTCAGTGGTCACTTTTAGCTTTTAGCTGTTGTCCCATCTATAGCAAACATCCTGCAAGGCTTCCCTTAACATAAAACATTATTTTTGTTTTAAGGGGTGGTATTTGGAGTTCTTCTTTATTTTGGGTATATATTTGTTTTTTATTTTGTGTTGTGCCTTTATTTTATGTTAAACTGCCTTTTTCCTTTAAAAAAAAAAAGTGGGCTTTTGTTTTAGGGGTGGTATTTTGGTGCTTTAAAGTGATTGATACTTACCTGCTCTCTGCAGTAGTTTTGAACAGGGTAGCCCAGATCCTCCTCTTCTCAGGTCCCTGTCTGGAGCTCCTGGCCCCTCCCTCCTGTTGAGTGTCCCCACAGCAAGCAGCTTGCTATGGGGGCACCCGAGCCGAGCTCAAGCTCTGTGCATCCATTCAGACACAGAGCCATTCTTCACCCCATCCCCTCTCTCTATTTATTGGCTAACTGAGTTGGATTGACAGCAGCGGGAGCCAATGGCACTGCTGCTGTGTCTCAGGCAATCAGGAGGGAGAGTCCCGGACAACCGAGGCATTCGTGGACATTGCTGGATCGAGAGGGGGCTCAGGTAAATATTAGGGGGGCTGAGGGGGCTGCTACACAAAGAAGGTTTTTTTATCTTAAAGCATAGAATGCATTAAGATAAAAAAACCTTTTGCTTTTACATACACTTTCATTTCTTTGCCTGTACTGCTTGTAGCTTTTATCTATTGTGCATTTTTGCCTAACTGTTCTGCTCCTGGCCAATTTTGCACTGCTGTATCAGCTGCAGTATCATAATTCTTGTAGCAAAGAACCCAGTCTTTGTGCTCTTTGTCTAGTATATTTTTGGCTAGTATATCTGGACATAGCCTTGAAATTTAAACTTGTTCTGCTGCTGACCAAATTTACACTGCTGTATCATTTGCGATCTCTGGAGTGCATTTTAGCCAATTCTCCCTCATTAAAAATGCCCTGTTACTATCCAATTTAATACAGCACATCATCTGCAATTTTTAATGACAGTTTGTAGAAATTGGCCAGCTCTTTCTTAAGGTCAAAGTGGGTCTATCAATGTTTTATGAAAAAACATGTATTGCTGCTAAAACTAACTGAAATTTTTTTTTTTCAAACTAAAATTAATTAAATTGGGATGCGACTTCTGTATGTATGTCAAAAGAAAAGAAAATGACTGTAAAAGAAAAGAAAGCAATTTACAGCCAAATATGCAATGCCAGTATACACCATCACTGAGACTGTCAGTGAAAATCGTACTATTCTGAAACACCACATACAGCTTAAAGCAGAACTTCGCTGCATCTAAGCACCACAAACCAAAAATGTTATTTCATTTATTTTTAATATCCAAAGCAAACTATCCCATCCATCCATGTCTCTATGCTTTATTGTTGGGAAATCACTTTGAAAATCACCTCCCTATCATTTCTGGCCATCTTGAGTAAGGGCAAATGATTCATGTAGCATTTACTTCCTGCCTTTAGCTCTACTTTGCATGTGCATAGCTGAGAAAACCCCTCCTCCTCTCCTCTCTTCCTGAAGACTCCTGGGATGTATAACATAATTTGCCTAGGCAGGAAACCAGGAAGTAACTGAAGAAATGTAAAAAAAAAAAAAAAAAAGTTTAAAACAAGTAACTATGATATACTTTCCTATCTATTTTTTAATCTTTGATCAGATCAGAACTATGCTAGTGTCCCCAATAGTATAGCAAAGTGTTCCCAAAACGCAGTGTTAGCAGGATCAACCCCGACAACTGCCAGCACCTGCATTTAGCCCCTCCGCCCAGCCCCCAAGAAGTGCAGTATCAGCAGATCACTGTCACTTCCGATACACAGCACACAAAACTGCAGAGTTAGCAGAGTCAGGCCTGATCTCTGCTATCTCTAGCAGTTAAATTTTTTGGTAGTGGTTTAAACAGTCATTGACAACCAGGTGCTTTTTTACCTATGAGTCACACTAGGTACCTATACATTTATTGGCCAAAATGTCCAAATAGAATTAAACTAGTGAAGAGGCCTACACGATGTTGAGCATAACAGATGAGAGTGATGGGAAAGCCTCACTGTCAAAATTAGGATTCAAACCTGTAGAGTGCAGCAGCACCCTGACAGATAGCTCTGACGACGGAGTAGTGGTCCTTGCTAAGGTCAGGCATACTCAGCCCTGTTCTTCTATTGCTGAGGTGCAACAATTGCATGGTTCTCAATATGCAGCAGTGTCAGTACTAGTGCTGCTCAACCTTCTGGTGAACTGGCAAGCTCCAGTGGCCTAGTACATCCTGGTCATAGACTGCAGTAACACTTGGTGATGTGGCGAGTCCCATAGATGCAGTTCAAACTGGTGCAGTGGCTAGCACAAGTAAAGTCCCACAGCAACCAAGAATTCGAAGACAGGCTGTAGAGCCCATAGTGTCCTTCCTGATGCGCTTGCAAATCTTGATTGGGAGCCCACCTCTTCTGCAGTGCCCATACTTACCCCATTCACTGGCCAACCTGAAATTTAGATGGAAACAGCCGATTTTACTCCCCTTGGTTTTTATGAGCTGTTTTTCATAGAAGATCTGTAATGATCTATTGAGGATCAAAGCAATTTAAATGCCGATCAATGTATCGCCGCAAATCCAAATTTGACCCTTGCCAGAGAATTTTCATTGAAATCTATCACTGATTCCAAATTTAGAACCTTTCTGGGCCTATCCCTCATCATGGGCACTACAAAAATGAGTGAGTTGCAGTCATATATCCACTGACCCAATTCATCATATGCCCATGTTCTCTGCTGCCATGGCCAAGACTAGATACAAGCAAATCTTGCAGTTCATGCATTTCAATGACAATGAACTCTTTTGTCATCAGGGTGACCCTGGAAATAACCGGTTCCACAAATTTCGGTCCCTCTTAAATCACTTCAACCAAAAATTTGCAGACTGGTATATGCCCCAATAAGCTGTCTGCATTGATGACTCCCTGATTAAATTTTCTGGCCACCTTGTTTTCAAACCGTTTCCCCCTAGCAAGCGTGCCAGATATGGAATCAAGATGTATAATGCTCTGTGACTGGGCAACAGGCTATACATGTAGTTTCTGTATTTACGAGGGAAAAGATAGTAGTGTGGAGCCCCCTGACTGCCAAGACTACATAGGGAGCAGCGGCGAGATTGTTTGGGACTTGGTGTCACCCTTATTTGGAAAGAGGGACCCTTTATACGTGGACAATTTTTACACAAGCGTGCCACTTTTTAGTAACTTTTTTATTCTGGATTTTGCGCATGTGGCACCATGCGACCTAATCGCCGGGGCTTCCCCCAAAGGCTTATATATTCCCAACTTAAAGGGGGGAGAGAGCCTGCTTTAAGTGTAATAAATTGTGTGCAGTGAAGTGGAGGGTCCCACTGGTGTTGTTGAGAAGCCCTTCTGTGTCCACGAATACAACCTTAACATGGGAGGGGTGGACTTCAACGACCAGATGATGGCGCCATACTTAATCACCCTTAAGGTCAAGACTGGTACAAAAAGGTGTTTGTATACTTATTCCAATTGGCTCTGCTGAACGCTTGTGTGCTATACAAAGAGTCAGGAAGAAGTGTATCCTTCCTAAAATTCCAGGAAGAGATCATCACAGCCCTTCTGTATCAAGAAGGTGCTGTGACCCAAATTCACAATCCTGATGAAGTGAGATGGCTGCATGAGAGGCATTTTCCGGATGTCCTCCTTGGTACCTCTACCCAAAGAGCACCCAAAACAAGATGTTGTGTCTGTATAAAATGGAGATACAGGCGGGAAACTCGCTTTTTTTGTCCCTCCTGTCCTAGCCAACCTGGTCTCTGCATCGGTGACTGTTTCCATTGCTATCACAGACTAGAGTATTAGTATAGGGTTCAGCACGGCACAGTCTATGGCACACTTTCACACAGGGTCTCGAAAGATGTTAGATGGCTATTGCATTTTGAGAGACCCTAGCCTGGAACGTTTAAAGTTTTTTACAGTTACAAAAAAGTGTAAAAAAAAAAAAGGAAAAATATATATATAAAATAAAAAATATAAAAAATAAAAAATAATAAAGCCAAAAATAGTTGTATTTTATTGAGTTAATTTTTTGTTCTTACTGTTTTACTGTACTTTTTAATATACTGCTATACTGTAATGTTTTATTGTTACTGTGCTTTTCATTGTTACCCATAGTTTGCTTTGCAGATACCACCATTCTACTGTTTTACTGCACTGTATACTATTATATTGTAATGTTTTATTGTTACTGTTTTATATTGTTAACCATTGTTATGCCCATCAGCTGCAGCACTGATTTGTTTATCCTGACAGGAACAGCGTTTTCTCTCAGCATATATGTAAATCAATGATTGCAGCTGTAGGAGGTAATTTCACCACCGCAGTTAAAAAAAAGAGCATATAAGGCGAAGCATAGGGGATGGGGTAGACACAGAGGGTGGATCTCCCTTATGCTTTATTTTTTAACACTTTTCTTGGCTGAGACTTCTTAATCCACAATGATCGATGTGAATGGAGGAATCTGTTATGTTCTTTTTTTTTGGGCTGAACGAAAAAAAGAACATTGCATGTATGCCCATCATTAGAAGTGGGTGGATGCTCGGAGGTCTAATGGTCTAATGATCATATCACCCACTTTCTGGCAGATATTTCTTCATCCACATCCATTGATGTGAATGGAGGAATCTTTTTTTGTTCAGCCGGCTGCATAAAAAAAAAAAAATAAATTTTGATATATGCCCAACACGGGCCAGCAATGTACTGGTACGTCACTGGACTTTGAGTAGTCATTCCGGGATGATGCAGGTTAAGGCATCATCTTGGTATCATTTTTTACCGCCAGCGGTCAGCTTATATGTAAAAGCAATCCTAGTGGCTAATTAACCGCTAAACTGCTTTTACAAGAACTGGGAGGGGACCCCCCTTTCCGCTACCTTCCACGGTTTTCTTGGGTTCTCCTGTCCCACCGGGTAACCCGTCAGCTGACCATAGTGCTGATTGGAGACCATAATGGCTCCAATCATCTCTATGGCCCAAGATACCAGAAGCTAAGAGCATTTGATGACTTCGGTTTTGCCAGCTATAAACAGTGTCATTGAGAAATTGGAAAAGCATCTTATCACACCAATCTTGATGTGGTCAGATGCTTTAAGTGCAGAGGAGAGATCTAGACTCTAATAGACCCCAATTCTTTTCAAAAAGAGTTGGAAAAAAAAGAAAAGCGCCACTCTGAGTGCAGTAAACTCGGTACTTTATTAGCCATATACCATCATGGGTACTCACAAGATAAAAATTGTAAAAACATGATGAATTCTTCAGATGGTCGTTAGGTCCAAGGCCTCAGCGAGGGGGGGCTGTTGTGCTCCAGACAAATCCGTGGCTGACTGCAAGAGTCAGCGATATGCGGACCTAGGGGACACCAGCAGCGCCTTCGGCGGCGGACTTCCGGGTTGGGCGTGGAACGTGGGGCGTGATGACGTAGGCGACGCGTTGTCGGAGCATGCGCTCCTTCCTCAGGCCTCTGAAACCGCCATCTTAGAAAGGGGCATTATATAGGGAAGGGACAGTCTGCTGCCGCAGGGTCCTAAGTAGAGTCTATTACAACCAATACCTAGCTAAAGACACCTGAACGGCACAAAGACCTAATAACTAATCATGGATGATGTTAAGTATATGTACATCGATGTGGTCATATCTTACAATACAATTTCAATTACATACAAGTTTGATGGGGACCTACTATTGAAAAGGTACTGTTAAAAAGGAAAATGTCAGAAAAAATATATATATATCTGGAACCGATCCTAATGATAGCAAAGAATAAAAATAAAAACAATACAAATAAAAACAATACTGCTCGTTACCCTGGGAAAAATAAGAATAAAAAAGAATAATATGAAATAAAATTAAATAATGAAGATATATAAATTAAAAAATAAAAAATAAAAATAAAAAATAAAAATTAAAAATAATAATAAATATAGATAAAAATGAAAATAAAAATATATAAATATACATATATATATATATGATAGATATACATATATATATAAGATTAGATGGAATTGATGGGAGTGGATCGAACGAGTGGCAAATTTGAATAAAGGAAGAAAAGGGGAGTAGTGTACATATACCGTACACTCTCGCAACCTTATCTAAAAATGAAGAAGGGGAGCTGTGTGCGTATCCACTTCTGTGCACATGGTCTCGCAACCTTCATTCGCAACCTGGTTTAAAAGTACACAATAAAACCACACTAACGCATGTTAAAAATAAAAATAAAAATATTGATAAAAAACTATCAGGTTAACCTAAAAACATATAAGTGTGATAGTTTAATGGACCTAAATTTAAATTTAAAAAATAATTAAAATCATAAATAGGTGGTGTCCAATTCAGGGCCCAATTAAACATACAATGCCATATTAATTCGGATGAAACATCCCTCTCTCTCTCTCCCCTCGGGGAGTGACCCTATCGAGACAAATGGCTGATCTAAACCCCATGGGACAAAGGCCCTACACCAAGGAATTAGTCTCTACTTCCTCATTAAGGCCCCCAGGTACTAAAGTATCTAATGTATATATCCAAAAAGCTTCTCTTTGGCACAGCTGTTTGAAACGTTGGGCTGCTGAAGGCATAGCGGGTATTGATTCCAGAATCCAGACACGTAACCCTAGAGAAGAGTGATTGTGGTGAGTCAGGAAGTGGCGGGGGACACTGTGCTTGTCATCACCTCCTTCGACAAACCTACGGTGTTCCCCAAAACTCTTCCTGAGTGTACGAATAGTCCTCCCTACGTAGAACAAGCCACAGGGGCATGTTAAGCAGTACACCACGAACTCTGTGGAGCAGTTAAAGAATTTTTTAATAGGATAAATTTGCCCTTTGATGTTATACTCTTTTTGCCCGTGCGTGACATGTTTACATGTCAGACAAAGTTTTTTCCGACACTGAAACATACCCACTGGCGGGATAAGGTTTAAATGGGATGTAAGGGGGATGCTTTTAAGTTTGCTCGGGGCCACCAAACTCCTAATATTTCTAGCTTTCCTATAAGTGATTAAAGGCCTGGGGGGTAAATTACCCCTCAAATGTGGGTCTTCCAGAAGGATAGACCAATGTTTAGTGATCAATTTCTCCATCTTCCTGAACTTGTTGTGGAACTGTGTCACGAACCGTGGGCCTTGGGACTGTGTGTCAAATTTGTTTGTTTTCTTTGTCAGGGGGCCTTTCAGATACAGGTTCTGTGCAGTATCTACTAAAGTTTCGGGGAAGGATTTTTCGATGAATTTGGTTCTCAAATGTTTACTCTGTTCCAAATAATCTTCATTGTTCGTACAATTTCTCCTTAACCTACAGTACTGACTTTTTGGAATATTTTGAATCCACCTAGGGTGGTGACAGCTGTTGAAATGAAGGAACGAATTGCCCGCTGTCGGCTTTGTATAATTTTTGGCTTCAATTTTTCCTTCTCTGTGATACAACAACAGATCAAGGAAGGCCAATTCCGATGAACTAGAGACCGAGGTAAAGGACAAATTGTACGGATTAGAATTGCAGTGTTGAACAAAATCCAAAAACGTTGCCTGTGGGCCATCCCAAATGACTACTATGTCGTCAATGTACCTCCCATAGAATATCAAATGGGGTGTAAAGGGGTTGTTCCTGAAGACATAGTGGGATTCCCACATGCCCATAGTCAAATTGGCGTAACTAGGGGCAAAATTAGCCCCCATCGCCGTGCCATTGGTCTGCAGGTAAAAAGACCCTTCAAATTCAAAATAATTGTGTTTGAGACAAAAACACGTGGCATCCAAAATAAACTGGGCCTGTTCCGGATTGATATTGGAACTATTGTGGAGAAAGAGGGAAACTGCTTGGAGGCCAACCGAATGAGGGATACTAGTATACAAGGAGTTGACATCCAAAGATGCCCACATATAGGTGGGTTCCCAATGGTAAGGGGCCAAAAGTTCTAGAAGGTGCACTCCATCCCGTATGTATGAGGGCAAGTCTTGTGCCAAAGGCTGGAGAAATTGGTCCACATACAGGGAGAAGGAATTGGTGACACTTTCCATTGACGCCACAATAGGCCTTCCAGGTGGATTCGTGGGATCTTTGTGGACCTTGGGAATATGATAAAAATAGGGCAATGCGTAAAAGTCTCTAAGAAAAAACGCATATTCTGTTTTGTTAATTATTCCCTCCTCTCTAGCCTTATCTAGTAATAATTTGGCCTCCAATATGTAACCTGGCAGAGGGTCACAGATAAGTTTACAATAGGTGGTCCTATCTGATAGTAACCGCAGGGCTTCCCTAAGATAATCCTCTTTATCTTGGATGACAATGCCTCCCCCTTTGTCGGCTGTTCTGATGACCAAATTATGGCCCTTGGACAAATCTGTGAGGGCTTTCCTTTCACTGGGAGTCAAATTAAAATTATTAAACCCAGAAGACTTTTGATGTTTGTGATTATTGGCATGGCACATATTTTTTATCTCAGTAAATACCACCTGGTAGAAAGTCTGCACATAAGGCCCCTTGGACTGTACTGGATTAAATATGGATTTTGGACGTAGGTCCGTATGTTGGACAGGCGGGGATGTAGATGGGTGCTGGGTAAACAACGCCAGATCCTCATCATCATCACTGATGTAGAGTTCTTCCAGCAGCTGTTGACCAATAGCATCCAATTGGGGACATGATGGAATCTCCTCCAATGGAGGGTCTGACCGGACACCGGCATGTTCTTTTGTAGCCTGTATGCTAAAGTGACGTTTAAGGGTCAATAGACGTACGAAACTATTGAGATCCTTAAACAGTGTAAACGGGTTGGGGGAGGAAGATGGAGCAAAATTAAGGCCTCTACAGAGTAAGGATGTTTCTGCTTCTGACAATACATGTGAGGAGAGATTGAATATTTTTATCGTCTCACTAGTCGTAGCCTTTTTCTGACGAGAATGTCGTCCCCCCCGCTTGCCTCTACGTCTAGCTTTCGCTTGGCGTGGGCAAGCAGAGGGGTATGGCCTAAAAAATCCTGATCTAATGGGTTAGGGTCGGGACAACTGGTGGGCTGATCACTAATGGTGTGTGAGTGGAGACTAACATGATCCAGATCACTAAAGGCATCTGAACAGGGCACAGGAATGGGGGCAGACACTGGTATGGTAGCATCTCCCAAAAAAACCTGATCTATCTCCTTTTCCCTTAAAGGGGAAGGGAGAAGTGGGCAAGAATTATCTCTAATAGATGGAGAACCCGATACCGGGTTGTTGGGAGGAATAGTCTCTACCATCTTGTTGCTATTCTGGGAGGAACTGGCGATAGGGGCTCTTGGTCTCGATCTACGTGTCCGCTGTGATTTTGGCCTAATAGAATTAGAAATAGAGGAAAAATGATCCTGAGCAGCATTCCCAAGTGTTGGGGTATGCGGGTTGGGATGGGTATGTGATCTGTTGTATTTGGACTTGTTTTCATGTTTGTTTCTGTATATTGTAAGAAGTTTCACTGTGCTGCATAGGATTGAAGGTGACCTACAACACAGCCGACCTATTGTGGACATTTATTGTGGTCATTTAATTCATATGTTTATATATATTTTCTGTTGCATGTTTTCACTGACCCCCCATATTTAGATTTGTGTGATATTGCCGCACTAGTGGATAGCACAGTGCTTTCTATCTAGTGACCGATCCTTCTGATTTTACATATATAGGTGTACGTATGTGTGTATATACATACTTATATATATATATATGTGTATGTGTGTGTATATACATATATATATATAGACATTAATTTTTTTTTTTTTTTTTTTTTTTTTTTTTTTTGTGTCTTTATAATGGAATTTTTGGATTTAGTGGAGTCTGCCAAATTTGAGGTTCTGGACGAATTGTTTGATTTTTTCCCTCCAGATTTGTTTTTACCTAATTTTAAGATTCCATCCCATCTTTTAAAGGATTGTAGTGCCCAGTTCAGGAAAATTGAGCATCTTATCACATCAGCCAACCACCAATGGTGGGATAAGTTTTTTCTTGACCAATATATTGCTCATATGATTTCCCCCAGAGGACTTAGAGTTCTAAAAACATGTCCTTTCCTTTCTGCAGCCTTAAATAAAGAATGGAGTCAAGTGTCCGAATTTTGCACCCGCAAGTGGATGCAACTCATAATCCAACAGAGGGACACCCAATATGATGAGGACATTAGTTTACTTAAAGAATTAATATCCACCCTAGTTGCCACATCATCGCATCTGCCCAATTCTTGGTTGCGCACCCTAAAGGTGCACACAAAGAAAAAAGAGGATGAGGAATTAAAAACTAAACTAGGCAAAATACGTCGGGACCTGGAGGATTACAATCTGGACCGGGTATTTAATTGGAAGAAAAGGAAGGACCCTCCCCCGCATATACCATCCCTTATGGAACTGGATATCCCAGTGACTTCTAGTTCAAGGAGGGTCCCTTCCTTTCAACCAACCAATAGTCATGCCTCTTCCTTATTACCACCTCAGGGGCCCAAGTCCAAATACAACAGATCACATACCCATCCCAACCCGCATACCCCAACACTTGGGAATGCTGCTCAGGATCATTTTTCCTCTATTTCTAATTCCATTAGGCCAAAATCACAGCGGACACGTAGATCGAGACCAAGAGCCCCTATCGCCAGTTCCTCCCAGAATAGCAACAAGATGGTAGAGACTATTCCTCCCAACAACCCGGTATCGGGTTCTCCATCTATTAGAGATAATTCTTGCCCACTTCTCCCTTCCCCTTTAAGGGAAAAGGAGATAGATCAGGTTTTTTTGGGAGATGCTACCATACCAGTGTCTGCCCCCATTCCTGTGCCCTGTTCAGATGCCTTTAGTGATCTGGATCATGTTAGTCTCCACTCACACACCATTAGTGATCAGCCCACCAGTTGTCCCGACCCTAACCCATTAGATCAGGATTTTTTAGGCCATACCCCTCTGCTTGCCCACGCCAAGCGAAAGCTAGACGTAGAGGCAAGCGGGGGGGACGACATTCTCGTCAGAAAAAGGCTACGACTAGTGAGACGATAAAAATATTCAATCTCTCCTCACATGTATTGTCAGAAGCAGAAACATCCTTACTCTGTAGAGGCCTTAATTTTGCTCCATCTTCCTCCCCCAACCCGTTTACACTGTTTAAGGATCTCAATAGTTTCGTACGTCTATTGACCCTTAAACGTCACTTTAGCATACAGGCTACAAAAGAACATGCCGGTGTCCGGTCAGACCCTCCATTGGAGGAGATTCCATCATGTCCCCAATTGGATGCTATTGGTCAACAGCTGCTGGAAGAACTCTACATCAGTGATGATGATGAGGATCTGGCGTTGTTTACCCAGCACCCATCTACATCCCCGCCTGTCCAACATACGGACCTACGTCCAAAATCCATATTTAATCCAGTACAGTCCAAGGGGCCTTATGTGCAGACTTTCTACCAGGTGGTATTTACTGAGATAAAAAATATGTGCCATGCCAATAATCACAAACATCAAAAGTCTTCTGGGTTTAATAATTTTAATTTGACTCCCAGTGAAAGGAAAGCCCTCACAGATTTGTCCAAGGGCCATAATTTGGTCATCAGAACAGCCGACAAAGGGGGAGGCATTGTCATCCAAGATAAAGAGGATTATCTTAGGGAAGCCCTGCGGTTACTATCAGATAGGACCACCTATTGTAAACTTATCTGTGACCCTCTGCCAGGTTACATATTGGAGGCCAAATTATTACTAGATAAGGCTAGAGAGGAGGGAATAATTAACAAAACAGAATATGCGTTTTTTCTTAGAGACTTTTACGCATTGCCCTATTTTTATCATATTCCCAAGGTCCACAAAGATCCCACGAATCCACCTGGAAGGCCTATTGTGGCGTCAATGGAAAGTGTCACCAATTCCTTCTCCCTGTATGTGGACCAATTTCTCCAGCCTTTGGCACAAGACTTGCCCTCATACATACGGGATGGAGTGCACCTTCTAGAACTTTTGGCCCCTTACCATTGGGAACCCACCTATATGTGGGCATCTTTGGATGTCAACTCCTTGTATACTAGTATCCCTCATTCGGTTGGCCTCCAAGCAGTTTCCCTCTTTCTCCACAATAGTTCCAATATCAATCCGGAACAGGCCCAGTTTATTTTGGATGCCACGTGTTTTTGTCTCAAACACAATTATTTTGAATTTGAAGGGTCTTTTTACCTGCAGACCAATGGCACGGCGATGGGGGCTAATTTTGCCCCTAGTTACGCCAATTTGACTATGGGCATGTGGGAATCCCACTATGTCTTCAGGAACAACCCCTTTACACCCCATTTGATATTCTATGGGAGGTACATTGACGACATAGTAGTCATTTGGGATGGCCCACAGGCAACGTTTTTGGATTTTGTTCAACACTGCAATTCTAATCCGTACAATTTGTCCTTTACCTCGGTCTCTAGTTCATCGGAATTGGCCTTCCTTGATCTGTTGTTGTATCACAGAGAAGGAAAAATTGAAGCCAAAAATTATACAAAGCCGACAGCGGGCAATTCGTTCCTTCATTTCAACAGCTGTCACCACCCTAGGTGGATTCAAAATATTCCAAAAAGTCAGTACTGTAGGTTAAGGAGAAATTGTACGAACAATGAAGATTATTTGGAACAGAGTAAACATTTGAGAACCAAATTCATCGAAAAATCCTTCCCCGAAACTTTAGTAGATACTGCACAGAACCTGTATCTGAAAGGCCCCCTGACAAAGAAAACAAACAAATTTGACACACAGTCCCAAGGCCCACGGTTCGTGACACAGTTCCACAACAAGTTCAGGAAGATGGAGAAATTGATCACTAAACATTGGTCTATCCTTCTGGAAGACCCACATTTGAGGGGTAATTTACCCCCCAGGCCTTTAATCACTTATAGGAAAGCTAGAAATATTAGGAGTTTGGTGGCCCCGAGCAAACTTAAAAGCATCCCCCTTACATCCCATTTAAACCTTATCCCGCTAGTGGGTATGTTTCAGTGTCGGAAAAAACTTTGTCTGACATGTAAACATGTCACGCACGGGCAAAAAGAGTATAACATCAAAGGGCAAATTTATCCTATTAAAAAATTCTTTAACTGCTCCACAGAGTTCGTGGTGTACTGCTTAACATGCCCCTGTGGCTTGTTCTACGTAGGGAGGACTATTCGTACACTCAGGAAGAGGTTTGGGGAACACCGTAGGTTTGTCGAAGGAGGTGATGACAAGCACAGTGTCCCCCGCCACTTCCTGACTCACCACAATCACTCTTCTCTAGGGTTACGTGTCTGGATTCTGGAATCAATACCCGCTATGCCTTCAGCAGCCCAACGTTTCAAACAGCTGTGCCAAAGAGAAGCTTTTTGGATATATACATTAGATACTTTAGTACCTGGGGGCCTTAATGAGGAAGTAGAGACTAATTCCTTGGTGTAGGGCCTTTGTCCCATGGGGTTTAGATCAGCCATTTGTCTCGATAGGGTCACTCCCCGAGGGGAGAGAGAGAGAGGGATGTTTCATCCGAATTAATATGGCATTGTATGTTTAATTGGGCCCTGAATTGGACACCACCTATTTATGATTTTAATTATTTTTTAAATTTAAATTTAGGTCCATTAAACTATCACACTTATATGTTTTTAGGTTAACCTGATAGTTTTTTATCAATATTTTTATTTTTATTTTTAACATGCGTTAGTGTGGTTTTATTGTGTACTTTTAAACCAGGTTGCGAATGAAGGTTGCGAGACCATGTGCACAGAAGTCGATACGCACACAGCTCCCCTTCTTCATTTTTAGATAAGGTTGCGAGAGTGTACGGTATATGTACACTACTCCCCTTTTCTTCCTTTATTCAAATTTGCCACTCGTTCGATCCACTCCCATCAATTCCATCTAATCTTATATATATATGTATATCTATCATATATATATATATGTATATTTATATATTTTTATTTTCATTTTTATCTATATTTATTATTATTTTTAATTTTTATTTTTTATTTTTATTTTTTATTTTTTAATTTATATATCTTCATTATTTAATTTTACTTCATATTATTCTTTTTTATTCTTATTTTTCCCAGGGTAACGAGCAGTATTGTTTTTATTTGTATTGTTTTTATTTTTATTCTTTGCTATCATTAGGATCGGTTCCAGATATATATATATTTTTTCTGACATTTTCCTTTTTAACAGTACCTTTTCAATAGTAGGTCCCCATCAAACTTGTATGTAATTGAAATTGTATTGTAAGATATGACCACATCGATGTACATATACTTAACATCATCCATGATTAGTTATTAGGTCTTTGTGCCGTTCAGGTGTCTTTAGCTAGGTATTGGTTGTAATAGACTCTACTTAGGACCCTGCGGCAGCAGACTGTCCCTTCCCTATATAATGCCCCTTTCTAAGATGGCGGTTTCAGAGGCCTGAGGAAGGAGCGCATGCTCCGACAACGCGTCGCCTACGTCATCACGCCCCACGTTCCACGCCCAACCCGGAAGTCCGCCGCCGAAGGCGCTGCTGGTGTCCCCTAGGTCCGCATATCGCTGACTCTTGCAGTCAGCCACGGATTTGTCTGGAGCACAACAGCCCCCCCTCGCTGAGGCCTTGGACCTAACGACCATCTGAAGAATTCATCATGTTTTTACAATTTTTATCTTGTGAGTACCCATGATGGTATATGGCTAATAAAGTACCGAGTTTACTGCACTCAGAGTGGCGCTTTTCTTTTTTTTCCAGCATCCTGCAAGCTTTTCTTCTACACTTGAGATTAAGCTGCCTTCAGGAGAGCACAGACCGGTTTCATGTATGGACTCCATGGACTCTTTTGTAACATCTTTCAGGTCCGTTTAGTTTTTCTTTGATCATTAGGAGCCCATTGAGGTTACTTTTCAGTCTGGTTGCGCCAGTCCTTTCATGTTTGTTTTCAAAAAGAGTACCTGTCACTATTTATTGCTATCATAGGGGATATTAACATTCCTTGTGATAACAATAAAAAGGATTAAAAACAAACAAAAAAAATTAAAGTGAAGGTGTCAAAATAAAATAAAAAAGCAAAATAAATAATAATAAAAAAAATTCAAGCACCCCTTTCTCCCCCGTGTTTGCATGCAAAGGTGAACACAAGCATCGGTCTTGTGTTATATGTAAACAGCAATTGCACCATGCAAGTGAGGTATTGCCACGAACATCAGATCAAGGGCAGTAATTCTAGCAGAAGACCTCCTCTGTAAATCTAAAGTGGTAACCTGTAAAGGCTTTTAAAAATGTACGTAGTTTGTCTCCACAGCACGGGTGTGTGCAATTTTAAAGCATGTCATGTTTGGTATGTTTGTACACGGCATAAGATCATATTTTATATTTTACCAAACAATTGAGCAATATATAGTGTATTTGTGCATTAATTTTTTTTATCAAAGACATTTAGCTAAATACATTCTGGCCCTTAAAATATGACAAAAATTGAGTTTATTAGATATTTTTTATGAGAAAAAGTAGAAAATTTATTTTTTTCTCAAAATGTTCAAAAGAAAGCTCTATTTGTGGGGAAAAAAAGAAATACATTTTGTTTGGGTACAGCATTGCATGACTGCACAATTATCATTTAAAGTCACACAGTGCCAAATGGCAAAAAACAACCTGGTCATTAAGGGGGTAAAACTTTTCGGTCCTTAAGTGGTTAAAATATTTGAGTACTTTTAATATTGCCCTTAAATGAAAAGAGCCACCCCAGGTGTATAGTAAATTTTAAACATTTAATTTTGTTTTGGTACATGTCCCCCCATGGCACAGCCCAGTTTCCCATACCTTTTTTTTTACAGTAATTCGTCTTTAGCCCTTGGTGAATTGAGCCCAGGAAGATTTGTCCATCACTAGCCTATTATATGTTTTCAAATTACACAAAAGTGCCAACATTATACAATTCAGTACAGTAAGGGTAAAAAGTACTTGATCCCCTGCTGATTTTGTACATTTGCCCACTTAAAAAGAAATGATCAGTCTATAATTTTAATGATAGGTTTATTTTAACAGCGAGAGATAAAATAACAACAAAATCCAGAAAAACACAGTTCAAAAAAGCTATAAATTAATTTGCATTATAATGAGTTAAATAAGTATTTGATCCCCTATCAGTCAGCAAGATTTCTGGCTCCCAGGTGTCTTCTATACAGGTACCGAGCTGAGATTAGGAGCACTCTCTTAAAAGGAGTGCTCCTAATCTCAGCTTGTTACCTGTATAAAATGCACCTGTCCACAGAAACAATCAATCAATCAGATCCCTATCTCTCCTCCACCATGGCAAAGACCAAAGAGCTGTCCAATGATGTCAGGGACAAGATTGTAGCCCTACAGAAGGCTGGAATGGGCAAAAAGACCATCGCCAAGCAGCTTGGTGAGAGGGTGACAACAGTTGATGTGATTATTCGCAAAAGGAAGAAACACAAAATAACTGTCAATCTCTCTCGGTCTGGGGCTCCATGCAAGATCTCACCTCGTGGAGTTTCAATGATCATGAGAATGGTGAGGAATTAGCCCAGAACTTCATGGGAGAATCTAGTCAATGATCTCAAGGCAGCTGGGACTATGGTTACCAAGAAAACAACTGGTAACACACTATGCTGTGAAGGACTGAAATCTTGCAGCGCCCCCAAGGTCCCCCTGCTCAAGAAAGCACATGTACAGGCCCGTCTGAAGTTTGCTAATGAACATCTGAATGATTCAGAGGAGAACAGGGTGAAAGTGTTGTGGTCAGATGAAACCAAAATCTAGCTCTTTGGCATCAACTCAACTTGCCATGTTTGGAGGAGAAGGAATGCTGCCTATGATGCCAAGAACACCATCCTCACCGTTAAACATGTAGGTGGAAACATTATGCTTTGAGTCGTTTTTCTGCTAAGGGGACAGGACAACTTCACCACATCAAAGGGACGATGGACAGGGCCATGTAGCATCAAATCTTGGGTGAGAACCTCATTCCCTCAGCCAGGGCATTGAAAATGGGTCGTGGATGGATATTCCAGCATGACAGTAACCCAAAACACATGGCCAAGACAGCAAAGGAGTGGCCAAGATCCTGGAGTGGCCAAGTCAGTTTCCAGACATTAATCCCACAGAAAATTTGTGGATGGAGCTTAAGGTTTAAGTTACCAAATGTCAGCCTCAAAACCCTAATGACTTGGAGAGGAGCTACAAAGAGGAGTGGGACAAAATCCCTCCTGAGATGTGTGCAAACCTGGTGACCAACTATAAGAAATGTCTGAGCTCTGTCAATGCCAACAAGGGTTTACCCACCAAGTACTAAGTCATGTTTTGCAAAAGGGGTCAAATACACTCATTAAAATGCAAATCAATTTATAACTTTTTTGAAATGCATTTTTCTGGATATTTTGTTTTTATTCTGTCTCTCACTGTTAAAATAAACCTACGATTAAAATTATAGACTGATCCTTTCTTTGTCAGTGGGCAAAAGTACAAAGCCAGCAGGGGATCAAATACTTTTTTCCCCTCACTGTACATTCTGTGATCTACATCACACTTTTAAAGGATGGAGCACCGAGAGCCTATTTGTTATTATCTGCACTACTGAAGCAAACCTCCCTTACCAATGTGGGAAACAAAACATCATGATCAATGTACAGCTTCTGTTGTTGTGCTATTGCAACACAAAAGTGCTCCACTCTGCTTGAGGTGCCCATCTACAAACATGTAGGAAAATTATACATTACATGAGGTCTCTAGAACAGTGAATAATAGCCTAAGATTCTTTACTGAGTACTTTTATCTTACAGCTAACAAAGGGTTTAAGTGGAGGGGGGCTGAATACATATATAGATAAATATAAAAGCCTTATATAAAACAGCCAGGAAATATTTAACCACACAATGGTCTTTATTGCCCTATATTACTTCTTAAAACTTCTAAAGACATGAACTAGCATACTGTTTTTTTTTCTAAGATATAAAAAACATTTACGACTCAAAATACATGGTGAATACCCATTATGTGAATGGTATAGAGTGACATCTAGTGGCCATGTTGAGTTATTTATGATAGAAAATGACAATAGAACATTCACTAGACTAGACTAACCATCAGAGGTCTATGGGACTAGTGGGCAATATATCCAATCTGATTTTGAAGGTAGCCCTGAGAAGAAGACCCTTTTTAGCCTTCAGTACATGTTTTTCCCTTTGAACTTTTGAACAAGTTTTGTAAATGCCACAGGTGTAAGAGTAATACATTCTGACTGAAATTGTCAATGAATATAACATTTTGCAATATCTTATAGTTTCGACAGAGGGGTCAGATGCAGCGCAGTGGGCATGAAACTCTAATTTTATCTGGCTGTAGAACGCCTTATTAAATAAAATTAAAGCCAAAATGTTTTTCTTTTTGCTTTGAATAGATGGTCTTTGTCCCTGTTAAGGAGATTATGGCTCGGTTCATGACTTGGGATCCGACTTGTGAGACCCCAAGTAGCATGAAATGTCAAATTCAATGTTAGTCAATGAGGGCTGTCTTAATTATCAATACTGAAGTCGCCTTGGCTTTAGAAAAGGTTCCTGTACTACTTAAAGGTGACTTCAGGTCGCTGCAGTGTGAACCGAGCCTAACACTCTCTATTTGTCCTGGTGACCATCTCTTTTTGCCATCAGGTCTGAAAGTGAGGGAAAATCGAGTTGTCACCAAAACCACCATAGAGGAGATGTCTTTCTATTGGGATACTTATTCCAGTCACAAGTTTCTAAAAAGACACAAGTTTTCATGCTATCAGTTTTTTCCACAGAACAGGAATTGAGGTGAAATCTCTCCCGTAAAATACATATGGCAAAAAAGCCCTGCCAGGGCGTTTAACCATTATCTACTCAATTCAAAATAATAAAAAAGGCTTGGCTTTAGATATACTTTAGACAGCTATGTTATATGAAAATGATATTGGATTTATCTATTGTACATTTAGTCTAGGCCCTCTATTTTTCTATAATTTCATAGTTGGTTTAATAGTTGGTAAGGCTGAATAAAGACTCCAGTCCATCTAGTTCAACCTGTGTCTGTGTTTGTGTTTGTGTGTGTGTGTGTGTGTGTATGTCTCCATTAGTTTCCTTATCTCTGTATTTTGTGTTCAGTAAGATGTCCATCTAAAAGTTTTTTAAATTAGTGACACTTCCTGCTGAAACCACCGATTGTGGAAGGTAGTTCTATATCCTAACTGCTCTAACAGTAAAAAATCCTCTACGCCATTTAAGGTTGAACCGCTTCTCATCCATCTTCATTAAGTTGTCACGTGTCCTCTTGAGTGACCTGGATAGTTTCCTCCCAATATTGGAATCACCATTAAGATTGTATATTGCTATAATTTCCCATTTTAAGTATCTCTTTTCCAAGGGGGAAAAATGGAATGTTGTAATCGTTCCTCATAATTGAGGTCCTCCAGCCCCCTAAGTTTTTTGTTTCTCTGGACTCTCTTTTAAACTGAGTTCCACCGAAAAGTGGAAGCTCCGCTTATCTGTCTCCTCTCCCCCTCTGGTGCCACATTTTGCACCTGTCAAAAACAGGTACCCATCCCCACTCACCTCAGACCTGGCTGCGGCGAGGTACATCAAAAGTTTGTGCCCCCTCCTCTTTCACTGCCACTGGGCCATTCAGAAAGCACAGCGTGCTTGCACAGTAGGGAATGGGCTGTAAAGCTGCAAGGTTTCCATGCCGGTTTCCCATACAGGTTATTGTGGCGGTAGCACCCGAGAGCCGATGGAAACATCGGCTGGTGTGCAGACATCGCTGGATTCCAGGACAGGTAAATGTCCTAATATGTGTAGCTGCTGACTTTTAATTTTTCTGTGGGGGGGCTGGAGCACCACTTTAATTTCAACACATCCTTCCTGCGGACTGGTGACTAGAACTAAATGGCATACTCAAGATGTGGCCAAACCAGAGTTTTATAAAGCAGTTATTATGAACAGAACAGAATTTAAATTGAGAAGCCTATAGGCACAGAAAACCTGACACTTGAGCCCTGACCGGCAGTACAGGATAAAGCTTTTTATTCTCCCTAATTAGAATGCAATCTCATTTTTCACAACCTGCAGGACATCTTCTTCTGAATTTACAGAAAAACAGGAAGAGAAGGCCCCAGAAAAAGGGGACCTCAGGTTGTGGTGTCTGTAGACTCAGGACTACTGTACCCAATGACAAATATGGCCCTGAGTATAAGATAACTTGATTGTTGTAGAATAACATTGATTTGCAACCACATTTAAAGTTGACCTGAAGCATCCCTGGTTCACCATGCTTAAAGGGAATCTAAAAGTGAGTACATACTACATGAGTCACTAGTTGCACCACAGAGCAGACATATCCATATTATTCAAAAACAATGACTAAAGCTATGATATACATAGGACCTATTTGTGATAAGGAACAGTAATCCATTACCTAGGGGCTCCACTAACTGGTGCTTTCCACATGGGCTACTCGACTTGGTAATGATTAAGCAGACAAGGAGTCACTGCTCAAGGTGGTGTAATTGCCTGATGACTCACACATGTGCATGCCCCGGCTCGCCTCCGTGAAAACTTGATAAAAGAAAAGGAATTGGCAGCACTCCAGGTTGAGTCGAAATCCAGGTTTATTGACTGGACATCCAAATATGACAATCGTGACAAGTTAGACGCGTTTCACACACTGACTGTGTGCTTAATCATTACGTGATTAAGCACACAGTCAGTGTGTGAAACGCGTATACCTTGTCACGATTGTCATATTTGGATGTCCAGTCAATAAACCTGGATTTTGACTCAACCTGGAGTGCTGCCAATTCCTTTTCTTTTATTTGGTAATGATTAAGCACAAGATGTATGTGTGAAACGCGTCTACGAGACTTCATGCTGGTGTCTTTGGTGTCATCACTTGCAACTGGAAATAAAGGTATTTGAAACCTATTGTAATCCCTGGATGTGTGGCTATTTCTTTTCCTACAAATGGGCTACTCGACTTGCTTTCCTTTTCCAAATTCCTGTCTCGCATCAATACTAACAGAAAGCTTCTAAGTGCATATATGTTAGGTCCTTTCATAAATTGACTGCTTGTCAGACCTTAAATCTTAGGGCACTCTGGCACAGCAATATCAAACATATTTCCTAGTCAAGAGTCTGGCCCTGTCCCTCCCATCTTCTATGCCTCATCATTAGTTGGTGACCCTATCCATTACAGCAATAGGTCAGTCATATATTGTCATACTATATTCATATTGAGAAATAGACATCTGAAGATTGTCTTTCTTATTAACCCAAAGCAGTGAAAAGGAAACAGGGAGCTGGGATATAAAAAACAGGTGGTAGAGGCCACCCAAAGCTCCTGTTTCTCAGGTAGTGGCAATCCTTCGGCATAGCACTATTGTGTCTTATAACAAACGCAGAACTAAGTATAAGGTAAATGTAGGTAATGCTCCAGAATATTATTGACTTGGAGGTACCTGCTATGTATTGCAAGTGCATCAGGTTAATTTAGGTTGGAAAATGGAGACAATGCCCATTCTTAAACCGATATGCACTACACAAATTTGACAATTTTTGTCTTAAAGTGACATTAAAGGTTTGGTTTTTATTTTTAAAAAATAAATCAATATAATTAATTAAAACTTATTAGGTGAAATATGTGTATAAATAAATCACACCAAATATATAAATAGTGTCTATAAGAGCCCATACACAAGGGATGAAAAGGAAAAATATATGTGAAACAAGAAACTCCAAAGGAAACAAATTACAGTATCCATGATTCACTTGCTCTTACCGGATCCTGTGGACCATCACATAGTATGGTCAAATACGTGTGTTACATCTCCTTATAAAGGGAGACTCCAAATCACCAAACGTGATCCAGTCAGGGTTGGTTCATCAGCAGGATGAAAAATAAAAAGCATATACGCCTAAAGTGTAACCCATAAAAAACATTTATTCAAAAAATAACATTGAACTTGCAAAGGGAATCACACAAAGCAAATACTTGGGCAATAGGTTTAAAAAACTCTCATATAGCAATAAAAACAGATACAATTGTACTCCGTAAAGCAGCAAGCTTGGTGGCTGCACCAGATTCTGCCAGCGGTCAACAAGAATGTGTGATGACAAAGCATCATAGCCACCCTTCGTCATCACGCACTCTTGTTAGTACCACTTTAACCACTTAAGCCCCGGAAGATTTTCCCCCTTCCTGACCAGGGCCTATTTTGCGATTCGGCACTGCGTGACTTTAACGGACAATTTCGCTGTCGTGCGATACTGTACCTAAACGAATTTGACATCCTTTTTTTCCCACAAACAGAGCTTTCTTTTGGTGGTATTTGATCACCTGTGCGATTTTACTTTTTGCGTTATAAACAAAAAAATAGCGTCAATTTTGCAAAAATAACAATATTTTTCACATTTTTTTATATGAAATTCCCAAAAAAAATGTAAAAATCAAAATTTTTTAACATTTAAGGCCAATTTGTTTTATGCTTCATATTTTTGGTAAAAAAAATCCCAAAAAGCGTATTTTGATTGGTTTGCGCAAAAGTTATTGCGTTTACTAAGGGAAAGATTTTTGTCATTTTTGGTGTTTTTTTAACGCGTAATGGCGGCGATCTGCGTTTTTTTTTTGCGGTACTGCGACATTGCGGCGGACAGATCATCGGACCCTTGACTGACATTTTTGACACTTTTGGGGTTACCAGTGACATTACTACAGTAATCAGTGCTATACATATGCACTGTTACTGCAAAATGACACTGGCAGGGAAGGGGTTAACTTTATAGGGGAAGGAGGGGTTAAGTGTGTCCCTAGGGGCGTGATTCTAACTGTGATTGGACATGGCTACTGGTGTAGGAACAGTGATCAACGGTCCTACATAGTAGAACCGTATGATCACTATTCATACACAGGGGAGAATGACAGGCGGCTTGTTTACATTAGCCGCCTGCCTTTCTCCCTTCACGGCGGACGATCGCGAGTGACCGGCGGACATCGGGTCCGCTGGTCACACGCACGGACTTCCCAGGGAACGAGCCGGGGCGGGAGAGCGCCTCCATGGGCGCGCGCGCGCCCGCTATTGGCTCACAAGCAACTGACAGGCTAGTGACGTACCGGTACGTCACTTTGCCTGGCCGGGGCTGACCGCCGCAGTATATGTACTTGCGGCGGTCGGCAACCGGTTAAGCAATTATTGTAACCATGACGATGTGAGTCTCAACCAAGTCAATAGTTATGTTTGAATGGATAGACTAGAATTTACCATAAAAGAGAGACCTGGGAGAGCTGAGGCTCTTGTGCACATCGCTGGATTGAGATGGAGCTTAGCTACATTTTAGGTAGGAGGAGGGGGGAAGCTGCTGCACACGTTTTTTTACCTTTATGCATAGAACGTATGAAGGAAAAAAAAACCTTCAGCCTTCTCAGCCACATTAAGCAATTATTGTAACCATGAAGATGTGAGTCTCAACCAAGTCAATAGTTATTTTTAAATGGATAGACTAGAATTACAGTACAATAAAGACCTGGGAGAGCCGAGACTCTTGTGCACATCGCTGGATCGAGATGGAGCTTATGTAAGTTTTTTACCTTTATGCATAGAATGTATGAGGGTAAAAACCCTTCAGCCTTTACAACTACTTTAAGCAATTATTGTAGCCTGAAGATGTGAGCCTCAACCAAGTCAATCGTTATTTTTGAATAGATAGAGCTTACCGTAAAAAATAAATTGTTACACCTAAGTTAAAAAGAAATTGTAAAAAGTTGGAAGTAAGATGTTTCTGAGCTACTACAGCAACACATCAGGTTCATGGCATAATTTGTTGCCTGGAACAAAACAGATCAGATTTTCCTGATTGCCATGAGCAACATGGAAAATGTTCATACTTCCATTTTCAGAAGTCAACCCCAATATCGTAACAGCGATGTGATCACCAACAAGGAATAATAATAATTTGTCACCTGCTGTCAGGCATACATTGGAATCATATGCCTGTCTTCTTGGGTATAACAGTCACAATTTAATAGAGAAGTGTTAATGGAATTTGTTTGTATCACAGCACCTTCTATCTACCCACCTTTTTTATATTGAACGTGAAGAAAATAGAACACATTTTTCATTGGCCTGTCTTTATATGAGTAAGACAGTAGGCACATAATTAGCAGGTGCTGAAAGATAAATAGAGCTGCTGTGCTGTAGGAATACAATGTGCAGGGGACAGCCAGTTTGTGCCTTTGTATGAATCGAAGATGTTACTGTGCAATTCATAGGAGACTTTCACACATTCAAGCTATTTATTACATAGATGGCGGGGTCTGTGTACTGCCTACCCAAGGGATGCTTATAAAAAGGGTCGTTTTTACAACAAAGAGTGTTCACTGACTCCATTCAATACAAATATTCCAGAGCTAATGAGGAGGTGATACTGATGTGAATGGTTCTGATTTCTTTGAAAATTGCTGCGGAAGAACGTGTCAGTACTAAAGAATATAAATGAATACAATAGATAACTGAAATGATTATTTACTTAGTCACCATTTGGAATTATCACAGATTTAGACCTGTAGACCGGATGCTATTGGCAATGTAGACTATATTTAACACATTCACACCTAAGGCTAAAACAAGCCTAAATTCCACAAATTTGCAATTTTGACATGTGTTGGTAAAATTGTACATATCATCACAACTACTTTGTGCATCAAGGTGGATTCTACCTTGGAAAACTGGCCAAAAATAGTAAAAAAAAATCATTTTTTTTTTAATTTAGCTGTATATTTCTTGTTACTACCATAACTACCACCAAAGAACAACCCAAAATAAACTCTCCTGCTCCTGATGATCACAATGATACCATATACAGCATGTGTATGTTATTTGTTGTTTGTACCTGTAGTGCAACCCAGAAGCAATAGTACGCATTTTGCTTTTTTTTTTTTGTCCTACCTAAACCACACCGACACTAACTGACACTGATGCTAATTAAAGGAAAAAAAACTATCCTAAATATACTGACCCTGACCTTGGACCCTGACCTTTACCTGTGACCTTTACTTTACCCAAACGCTAACCCTGGCACTGAACTAGATCAAACCTTGATCTAGGTGTTTTCTTTATTTTTAAATTTTTTATTTATTTATCTTAAATTTCTTTGACTAACACTTTTTTTTTCTTTCTGCAAGGAATGAGAAATATACATTGTTTCCTTCTTCTCAGTTCACAGAAAGAAAAAACAGTAATTAGGTGACCTGGAATCGGGAGATCCGGGTCTCAATCGTTAATACAGGGCCCGGGGCTTTTGGTGAGACCCCGGTCTCCCAGCACAAAGGGAGAAACACACACTGTATTTGTGGCCCCACGTAAAAAAGTCCAGTGCAGTAAGGCCACATATATGTCTTACGTCGAAGGTGTTAAAGCCATTTCAATAAATGATAATCTTACCAAAGTGAAAACAGTTAAACTTTTCTTTTCCTCAAAAGTAATGACTCCACTATGCAGGTTTAGTGCTCACCCTGGTAGTGGCTGCTGAGAATATATCCAGGCCTCCTGTGTTAGCACAGAAACTGCACACATGCATGCCCAGTGACAATACAAGCTCAGTCTAGGGGATGTATTTTTAGAATTTTATGCTGAGTAACTTAAAACAGGAGAGGGGTTCAGGGGTTCAGGATACTGCAATAGGAGGACAAACTTTTTATAAGAATCTTTATGGATGGGAACACGTCACAATGTACCAGGAACTGACTGCCATACAACTTCCACAAGTAGTTCCTCAGTTAGGGAGATAAAAGATCATTCTCCAGATCAGGACTTCAGGACAGTGCCCTCCAGCAAAAATCCTTTCATAATCTCCAAGCCCTTAGCTCAGCACCTGCTGAGGCCCAAGCTGTAATTCTTGTCTTATTATAGCTGCCTCCCAGGGACAGCAGCCCCAGGAGAAAAGGAACCATCCCAGAGAAGAACACTCTAGAAAGGCCTCCACAAACATTTTATCACCTCCCTAGTCACCCCACTTCTAGGGATTGGCTAAGTCGTGATAAATATTGTTATTACTGAATATCTGACTCTCCCTGCCTTATATTCTGGAAGCTTCTCCCAGAAGCAGATAGGAGAAATCAAATACCTAGCTAGGAGGTCCTGACCAGGCAGAAACAATAGGTCACTACTCCGCTGACTATAATGAGGCAAAAAACTACATTTACAAAAAAAAAACCCAGCAGGGTGCAAACGCCTAGTGCATTACAATGCACAGCGAAAAGTATGTAATGTGTGTAATGTTTGTCCTTGTGTCAGTTGTGTTTGTGAAAGAAAAAATTTCCCCTGCTCCGGTGGTGTCACAATAAGAAAATAATGGAGTTGGTGGTAACATCGAAAGGAGAAAATGTACCTGCATGAGTGGTGCCACTGAGAGGGAAAAGGTTACCCTGTTTCGGTGGTTTCACTTGAAGGAGAAAAATGCCCCAGTGCTGGAGATGTCACGGAAAGAAAAAAATATATTCCTGCATCAGTGTTATTGCAATTATTAAAAAAAGTTGCTACATTGCTGGTATTAGTCTGAGAAGCACTAAATTGCATTTATATTAGTGGGATAAAAGAGGGGAAGATAAATAGGAGGTGGGCTCTGTGGGGTTCAGGGAGATAAAGGGTTCCAGGAGAGCTCTGAGGCAGTAGGGTACTCCTCATTCTGGGCTCCCACCTGCTTCATCTGGACTAGCCTGGCACCTGCCCATCTACCCACTACCCACCCACCAATTGGTGGGCTCCTCTCAATTGGAATATTCATTGGCAGAAATTTGCAAGCACCTCTTCTTCTGCCATAGGGGTGCCCCCCCCCCCTGTATTTGGGAAAGTGTGTACCTATAATGCCAGACATGTATTGTGGCTCCTGTCTGTGTACAATTACATGTGCATTACTGTCAGGACATGCCAGTGCTAGTAGAACACTAAAGTGTGTTCACAGTCTTCGCACTTGCTGTCCCACAGCTGGCTGCTGTTCCTTCTGACAGGTGATGCTGTAGTCATTCACCCCTGTCAGGGAAGAGCAGGACAAGTAATCGAATGTCCAGAGAACCTCTCCTCAGCACAGCACCTGGGGCACCTACTCTTTCTGCCTCCACCCTTTGCTTCCACCCCTCTCCTGCTGGTAAGTTGGAATGTTTTCTTTTGGGTTTAAATACATTTTAAGGGGTGTATTTAAAAAGCAGGGAATCTGACATTCAGAAAAAATGTGCTGCAGGTGAGCCTTACAGGTGCATGTGCTTTAAATTACAGTGATTGATTCACCATTAAGGTCCCTTTCACACTTGTGCGACCTACAACTTGCGCAATTTTCCTGCTATTTTTGTTCCTGCTATTTTGCTGTGATTTTGACTGGACTTGAAGCAATGCCTGTGTAATTCTGAGGTCTATAGACCTCAAAATGCATCAAAGTCAGACCAAAGTAGTTCAGGGACTACTTTGAAGTCGTTGCGACTTGAAGTTGCACAGATATTAACGGCACTCATTGGAAATCATTGAGTACTACTTGTCTTGCGACTTTGCAGTCCCAAGTCACAGGACAAGTCACACAAGTGTGAAAGGGGCCTAAAGAATGTTTGTAGAAAGTCATATTCACTGCTTTATAAACAGCAGCAGGATTTGGTCTCATTAAAACTACAACCCAATTCCAAAAAAGTTGGGAGACTGTACAAATTGTGAGTATAAAAGGAATGGACTAATTTAGAAATCTCATACACTTATATTTTATTCACAATATAATATAGATAACATATCAAATGTTGAAAGTGAGACATTTTGAAATGTCATGCCAAATATTGGCTCATTTTGGATTTCATGAGAGCTACACATTCCAAAAAAGTTGAGACAGGTAGCAATAAGAGGCCAGAAAAGTTAAATGTACATATAAGGAAGAGCTGGAGGACCAATTTGTAACTTATTAGGTCAATTTTTGTTCTGGCTGAACCTCTTTTCATAGAAACAAATAAAGCTTCTCTGTAGCCAGCTTTAGCATTGATTATTAAGATGTAAAAAATATCTTCACCCAAATGTACATATTATCAAAAACGATCACTGATAACTCAAACTGTGTTTTCAGGGCTTGATTTGGCTTTACATACATTTCTTGATTCAATAAAATCATACTTATGTTTGATTATCCTTTGGTGTGTTCGAACTAAAGGTCACGAAAATTCAATTTTGCAAAAGCAATGATTAATGTAAAACACCTCCTGGCAACAGAAACTATTATCTTTATTGTATGCATTGACCATGTAGAGGCAAATCTGCTGTTGAATCCTATCTATAGCTTAAAATGATATTACAGGAATGTGCCGAATGTATATTGACCTTAGCATGCCATGCTACAACCATTATAAAAATGTAGTAGTACAAAGATACAAATGTCACATTACCACTATACACATTTTTGGTATAAGTATATTTTTAGTTTTAAGGGTGAGGAGTTCTGACTCACTAGGACTTCACTTGCTGCATGCTTGTTCCAGGTCAGTGACTCAAACTTTGCTGAGAAATCAGGTGCAGATCATTTCAATTTCATTTCATTCTCATTTTTATGGTTTCACTTTAAGCATCAGTAAATCACTGCTCATTTACAAATTATGCTTTTACAACTTATTTTCATTGATACATGTCCCCCAGGGAAGTACCCAGACCACCATAACCATTGTATGCCCAATTACTTGCATATAAGCTTTCAAAATTGGCACTTTAGATTTTTCCAGTTTGGGTCCCTTATACTTCAATGGGGTTCGTTATTCAGTTCTGAACGTTTGCGATGTTCAAACGTTCTGCCGTGAACCGAATAGTGGGTTGTTTGGCCCATCTCTATTCTAGTATTAGTCTTTACTGATCACACAATACAAGAGGCAAAACCTGTAAAAAAAGAGGCCCCATCCTTCAGGTGCACCTAGGACAGAATAACGTTTAAATAGCATCCTGCATATATATACTTTAACACTTCTTAAATAAAAAGAATCCTTCATATGTGATATTTTATCCATATAGAACTTTTTACTGCTAAGCCAGAAACATAATGTGAAAGGATTATAGAAAATTTTCATTCAAATTGGGCCCGCCTTGTTTTAACATTAATCTTTCTTTTCAGTGGAAAGTGTCATATTTAATATTCTCATCTGTCACTCTTTCAATCTCCAAGCTTTGCATTTTTATTGTTCTTTTATTTTTATCCCTTGGCTAAGCACTGGGTACAATTTAGAAATGGTAATAAGTAGCCTAAATTTTACTACCCACACACAGATTCATTTCACACATTATAATGCAGTTCTCTAACCACTCTAAATAGAAAAATCATTTAGATCCTGCAAATTAATATTTTATATTTTCCATTTACTGTAATCATGTCTTAGCTGACATTTTCTGCAACATTATTTTACATTTGTAAGCTGTCACTTTTTATATTAGATGTAAAATTTGTTTACATCCATCGTAACTGTTGCACTCAAAATTTTTTTGAATGTATTTTTAATTTACTATTTTTGCTCTTGGGTTCTTTGTATTCCCAGCCAAAACTTTTTCCCTTTTGGTTTGAAAAGAGAAGGAAAGGGGTACAACTTCTGAAGCTGTACAATCCTGATTTTTTTTTTTTAGACAGCAGAACAAGAAATGAGAGGTATGGAACAACAAGACAAATACAGCAATTAATACCTAATGCAGTTTATAACCACCTAACTAAAACATTTGTTTTTGTTGCTTTTTCTGTCTAATTCATGATTTTTTTTTCCAATCACTTCCTGTTCTTTTGACCCCTGATCCCAAAACAGCAAGTGAGGAGAAAACATCCTACTGAAGAAAAAAGACATGGCTGTCCATGGGGATGAGGCAGCCATGGAGAAAAGGATGTCTTCAGGGACTGAGGAGGGGGGCAAATGGGGGGGGGGTTGGAGGATTAAAAATCAGAGAGGGGAGATGGGGTGGTCAGAGAGAGTTGTGTGTTGGGTACAGGGGGGTGTGGTGGCTTGGTAAGGATGGATGTCAGTGCCAGTTAAGGTGACCAGGGATAGATGGATGCCAGTGGGGTGTTGGACAGCCAGGAGTAAGATGGATGTCAGTGGGGAGGAGTGAGATAGCTAAGGAGGAAATAGCCTCTCTTGTCTATGCCTTGGCCCAAAATTGTTCCCACCTGCAAACGATCTGGGTCTTTATTTTTGCTCTTCCTACACAATTTGTGCATTTGTGTTGGTGAAATATTGTTCTATGTACTTACAGATCACCCAGTTTGGATCTGTACACCTAGAACTGAATGACAAGCAGAATAGGGAAACGGTTTGCCTAAACTAGTAGGTATTGATTTTCAACCTTTCTGACCCAGCCCCAGCATGCCTTTTGTGGCTATGACATCTAGTTTGCTAATAGTGTTTGCTAAAGGTATCAAGCTGAGTGGGGTTAGAGGGGGCAGCACAAGAGAGTTGGCCTAAGGCAGTAGAAAATGGAAATCTGGTCATGCATAAAGATATTCTAATGTCCATCACTGGTCATTTTACAACAATATTTTTCAAAATGGACAGTCCTTGACAATACATGAAGCACTTATCCCCAAAGGAGCTGCTGTCATGTTCCCTGTTCCTGTGCCCACAACTCTGCAAATAGCACAACATACTCTGACACACCTGGCTGGGTGCGGAATATTTATTGCAGATGTATATGCAGTACCCCATTTGCAAAATATATGGACAACTGAAATGACACAGCAAACAATTAAATAATAACAGGAAATCTACTGCAAATGGGTGACCGGTAGCAAGAAATATATTGTAAAAACAAACAAATGGTAAAGAGAGCAAACCCTCCTAAACGCTTTTCAGATTAATCCAAACTTAGGAAAGTTACACCACCACAACAGTTCAGCATCCTGCAATAAACCCTCTATCTTCTGCGGTCCAACTTGTTGGGTCCCACCTCTTATATCAGAACGCTCAGGATAATGTCCCTTTAAGCTCTTATATAGGCCCTAGCTCTGTGATACCTGCAGGCAACACTGTTCCTCTTTTGTCAAACTATAGTGGGTTCTGGCCAGCTGCCTCTCACAAACTCCTGTGGCAGTAGGTGATCTCCCTCTGTTTCCTGATGGCAGCACAGCTTGTAAGTGTCATTGGCATCCTTCCCTCCTATCAGGCCACTTTCCAGTCTTCCATGATGTCTTTCCAGTCTTCCAGTCTTCTCCCTCTCCGCTGCGTTGGTGTACGATCTGCTGGCAGTCTGAAGCACTCAGTCCCTTTCAACGTCCTTCGCACTCTCCTTTTCCTCTGCCCAGGAACAACAACACTCCTCCTTTTTCTTTGGTCAAAGAGCCAATGAATATGATATCTATAGTTTCCTTGTTCAGTCTTCACAACCAGCTCATTCTGTAAAGAATCACACGTCCCACAATCCCCCATTCCTCCTAGAATTCCTAGTAGTTCACATCCTCTTCCTCTGTGTATAACTATTGGGTAGAGGGAGGGATTAACACTGGTTGTACACAATTCTATAATAGCCTCATTCTATAGCTGTGCCTGTGAATAGTCTTCAGAAGAAGCTTTTGTCCACTATATCCATCTGCAAACATGAACAAGGGCAGCATCAGACATAATGAAACTGCAGCCGGTCCTCTGTGCCAACATTGTGGACTGGGGGCTACATACATTAGTCAATCAGGTGGTAATATAGTATAACTCTGTGCATGGGAAGCAGAGATTAGGTTTTCATATTTTCTTCTGGTCCCTTCAACATGCTGCCACCTGCCTGTTACCCTAACTGAGAATACTGCAAAAAAAAAAAAAAAATGGCTTGGCTTTCTTGCATCCAGTATGTTACTGCTCAGTTATCCAACACTGTCAGAGAATCATCACTGAATTCTGATTTTTCTTAGCAGACGTCTCCTGTGAAGAGTTGTGTCTGCTAATTGCTAATTGACATCTTTAGTTGACATTAAAAAAGGTATAATGGTTAGCTAATCTTTGTACTGAAGATACACAATGCTATACAAACTAGCTTAGTGTTAGTGATCTGATAGGATCACTTTAACTCTTTGCAATTTAAAGTGACTCTGTTGCTAAAATATAATTTTAGAAATAAACTGTTCCCTGCAAGAAAGACATGGAATACTCAACTTTTCTAGTACCCACATCATTGCTCTCCGCAATATTGAATAAAAAGTGCATGCTGAAGATTCTGCAAAATCTGGCACTTCCGAGAGTGTCAGATTTCTGGTCCCCCATTGGGCTCAAAGGTGCAATCCGCAGAGACATTGAGGCCTTTTTAGTCACTACTGCATTTTCTAGTAAGGTAAGGATCTGTAGGAGGAAATCTCTCCAAAATGAGGCATTGACAGGTATAAACAGAGCATGTACCCCTATATTGTAAAATGTCCTTTCTATTCTTGTATCAGGAACAACAAAAAATGTAGGATTTTTGCTCAATTTTAATCTGGGTGGCAATAGCCCCAGGAAAAAAAAAGGGCTGAATCTCCACAGTGGAGAAGGCAATAAGACATGATGTATGTTATAAATCCTTCTCTACTCAAACCAGAACCAAAAAAAAAAAAACTTTTTGGCTTTAGATACATTTTAAAGCTGAACTCCAGGAAAAAGGAAAAAATGTGTAAATACAATGTACTCTTACTTAAAGCTTGGTGTGCTTTGGGTATTTCTGCAATAATCCACCATTAAACGTTGCCTTTGCACAGCTGCTGGTAATAAAAGATACCAGTCAGTTTTACACTTTTATCTAGTGAAGGGTAATTATTCTTTTATATGCCCCCTCCTGTAGTTTTCCGCAGGCAACCCGTTGTAGGTACATCTGCAAAAATCATGCTGCTACCCCAAATTAGTTTGTATATGTGTATGGCAACTGACAGTGATACATTTTCATTCATTAGATGAGAGAGGCTAATGCAGCTGGAAAACCATTGAAGGGTTAATTTACCTGGTCTGAAGACTGCCTTGTCCATGCCTCCTCCTTGCACCTGTGAATTTTAGTATTTAAAACCTGCTTTTATGTTGCAATTTTATTATGACTAAGGCCTATGTAAGAGGCTGAAACACGTCAATAATTACAGATATTGATTCCTTTTTTATGTTTTATTTTTGAGACATCGTGGTGTCGGATTGTTCTCTCTTTGACCCCGTTATGGGTAGGCCTAGTGGGTCCCTCCTACAGCTCTCTTCTCTGCACAGATTATTTGAAGTAATAATGAAGTCATTACTAATTTTTCAAGGTGATATCTTGGTTTGAAAAGGCATTTGGTGCACACATAATGTATTTATATCTTTTGTGACTACTAAGGAATATATTTTAAATTATTATTTTTGTACTCTTGAGCCTTATGTGTAGTGCTACACATTTCATAAACATCAATCGTTTTTCCATTACCAGTGTAATGTTATTTACTGTGATAGGATGGTGTTTTACAGTCAATTGGTAGTGCTAAAGGTAAAATTAAAAAGCAGATACCAAAAACAATAGCAATCAGTGTTTTATTTTTGTTCAACATTTTTAAAGGGCAAGTTTATTTTTTAGAAAAAAAATAATAAATGAACATTTTGTTTGCAAGTAAAAAAATGTGCATTTATTTATTTATTTTGAGCTTGTAAAGCATTGTACAGCAATCAGCATATCGTTGGTGCCATGCAGGTCTCCAGCAGATCTGCTAGTGTATATGTGCGCCCGTACATCCTATACGGGCAAGCAGATACAATCTGACAGGAAGAGAGAATGAACTACTATGGCACTCCACGGCACTAGCTGTCAGATCGGGGAATCGGGGAGGTGCGGGGGCCGGTGCATTCGTAACATTACATGTTACACCCTAAATATGGGTGTAACATGTAACATGTTACGAAAGGTGAACTTATCCTTTAAGTTAAAGCCCAACTTCTCTCAAAATGTATACTTTCTCCATCTCTACCCCCGACCTCCTTCTAACCCATCTTGCCATCTGTTCAATTTTCCTTACCTGATGAAATCAGTTATACTTACATGACTCCCCCCATCCCAAGTCCCTTGCTCACACCATTTCCGTCTACAGAAAATGCTAATCAAGCAGCTATTGCTTCTGGATCCTAAGAGAACTCCTCCACTGGCCAGCCAGTGGGAATTGTCCAAGTCACTCAGACAATGATGTAGATACCCAGAAGAAGGCTTCCATTAGAAAATAAACAGAAAGGAGAAGGACTTGGCACTGCATGTGTAGGTGACTGTGACCTGTAAGTTCAGGTAAATGAAAAAGGGGACATAGAAATATTATTTTTTCTCAAAATTGGACTTTAAAAAGTTATTTGTTACTTCACTTTGCACATTCTTCTTTATGAAAATAGAAATATTAAATGCAGTGTCACCCATCATTTTCAACATAATGTCACACTGAACTCAACAAATTTGAATAAAATATATGGTGCCAAATTAAAGTACTCAAAGAAGTTATTGAAAAGTTCAACACATTTAGAAAATATAAAGTCTTTTAACTAGATAACTTTATAGAATGCCACTTAAAAAGATCTATTTGTGTATATTCCCAAGGTCACAAAGATATGACAAACATTACAACCCAACTTGAAATGCTATGCCAAATGCAATATACTCCATTATGGTGATTTCCTATAGGACAGCTCACCTTCCTTTTGTAAATCCTCTAGCTGCATACATGCCAAATAAAGGTTTAAATATATTATCAGGGAATGCTATTTGTAATGCTGTAAGATCAAATATTCAGATGTTCAGTCAAAATGAAGAATTGTTATTTATTATGTATTCCGATTAAAATTACAAAACCTTCAAAATGGCTCCCATAATTTAAAACTTTTTTAGATTGATCTCTAACATAAAACAATACAAGTATTGCTATACTTAGAGTCCCACAGCAGCTATATCCTAAGACTACAACTCCGTGCCTTCTGGTTGCTGGCTGCGCAATGGCCAGCATATTGGACTAGTTTACAGTGCCAAGAAGACGAACAACAGTTCCTATCTTTTGAAGAGGATAGTAATAATCCTTCTAACTGATTTTTTGTAGCATAAAAATACATTTTGAAGATTGTGCTCCTGCAACACTTTCCTAGGTTGTCAGATGTAACATAGTACAATAATAACCTTCAGACTTCCCAGACTATTGATGATTGATCTAGCTACTAGCAGAGGTCTTCTTCATCATATAAACACTAGCAAAAAATAGAATTGCTAGGCTTATTGAATGTGATGTCTAGCCTGTATGTCTATAGTTGTGAATGGTTGCCTGCATACTGAATAATGATTGACCAGTAATCTATTTCTTTTTTGTTGTTCCACTCCTCATTCTTACACAGGCCATACTAATTCTTGAACCTCATTTTGGAATTTAAATACACCATTCCTCTTTATTTAAAGCAGAATTTCAGCAAATTGCAGAAAGAGTTAAATGATTGTAAACCTGTCAGCTTTTAATGCTGTCTAGTCCCAGAGACAATGGCCACCACAACAGAAATTAAAGAGAATATCTATTACAGAAACAGCAATTAAAACACATTTTTAGTAGAGTAAGGAGGATTGGATTATTTGCCAGTGTTTTTTATTGTCTTTGCCCAATTACTGGGATTTTCTTCACTTCCTATGGCACTATTGACTAGACATGAAGTAAATGGAAAAGGTACCAACAAGGAAAGCCATTTATGCTCTATTGTGCTGTCACTCTCACTCTCCATATTACTAATTAACAATGCCAAACACAAGAGAGGGGTGCAACAGATGGGCTGCATGCAATCACTCTACCTTCAACTATGGTGGAAGCTCCCATGTGGACAATGTAATCTGCCGAAATGTGATAGATAAAGAATAAACCTAAAGGACTGGGCAAAGAGAATTATAAATACCATATGGGCATACAACTTTCCTTATAAGGCAAATTAGGAAGTGATACTCTATGCAACAAAAAGAACAGCTCAAAGGATTGTTCTTAATCAACCAATATACAAGGCAGCTGCTCTGGACAGTCATCAGGATTATGCTGAATATACAGTTTGTAGAGGTTTGGGATTACCAGACTTTTTTTAACAACCATCTTATCAACAAGTACAAGATTGCTGGTGGCAATCCGGGAAGAAAAAGGATGCACCACACCCCATGATAACAACATCAGTGTGTATGGGCACAAATCCCTGTTCCTTTAAATATTTTGATCCCTGGTATCAGGCCATACCACAGGGTAACAAAGAATTTTTTTAACAGTATGGCCCAATAGTGGACTCATAGGCCAATGGCCCATTGTTTATTGCTGCCTAGTAGTCCATACCCTATACTGTCTCCTAAAATTGTAACTATATATGATTATTTTATGAATTCTGAGGGAAGGTATTCAGTAGAAAACTGTTGGTGTAATGTGTAGCCTGTTCCTGTGCATGGTGTATAAATAGAAAGAGTGGCGCTTCTAAGACCCAAGTGCAGTAACACTCTCAGAAAAGTAGTGTAAAACAAGCTCATCATCCCACACAGATATGACAGTCAGTCTGCTGTCATGGTTCTCCTGGATCATCACTAGCTGACCAGCAGCAGAGGGAAAGACAGATGCCGGAAGCAGGATGGCTGACCGACTTCCAGGACCGTGTTGGAGCACATGTGCGGGACGGGACATCAGAAGGGGAAGGTTAAATGTTTCAGGGCATGTGCAGAAGCTTGTTTATCAAACCTGAGCCACAGGACAGGAGAGCTTAAATAAATAGGGAAAATGGATGGGCATTGGGTGGCATAACATGATAAAGAATAATTAAAACGCAACAAAATTAATATGGGGCAATATCAGTGAGAAATATAAAGGGGATCTCACAGAGATATCACAGCCAATATACAATCAATTAGTAAGTTAATCAATAGGTAAATATACACTCAAATGATAAATTATGAAATATATAAGCAGATATGGGAACTATACAGTGTTAAAGACAGGGGAAGAACTACAAGTCCCTACATAATTACAAATATATTCCAAAAACGAAAAAGTATATATATGAATACATGGAATAATACAGTGGGTAAAAAACCAATAACACATCAGAAGCATATAATAAGGCATACAATATATGAAAAAAGACATATAATAGCCCTTTACAACCCTTTACAATTTACATTCAGTGTACAAAAGTACACTTCACTCATGTCAATGCACAGCAGTGCGCTGCGCTGTGAATGCATTAGTTAAACCCTCATCAAAGCGTTACAGACATATAAACTAGAATACCAAGTGCCCTGTGCAAAAGTCGTTGCAAATATTCAATCACAGTTTAGGGAGACCTTATGGTTCTCTGTGCCCATTCCTAAATCAGAATATTCAGCAAGCCATTGGTTATAGGCCTGATTGTGGCATTACGCCTTCTTCAACCTAGTGACACCCTACTAACACTCAGAGTTGTTAGGTTGCATATTTCCTGGCCCTGAGAAAGATACTGCTAGGCCCTGACTAGGGCTAATGCCTAGTATACATGGACCGAATGTCGGCCGGCATTAGTTGGTTCAATAGAAACCAGCTGACATTTGGCCGATGTATATGACAGCAGCTGGTCCGAGAAAATCTGGCTTCTGTCGAAGGTTTATGACAGCAAAAGGTCTGCTGACCGGCTCCCGATCAGTGCTCTCAGCCAATGGCTGGGAATACTGACAGGACTGTTGTGGCGGGGGGCCACCCCCCTGTCGGAAAAAAATAGAACAGCAGGGGAATTGCTGCACTAACATTGGATTGTTCATACAGCAGCTCTGACTGGAGCTCTCAGTTTTTTTAGTTCAATCTGCTGAATTGAATGAAAAAACTAGTGGTGTGTACTATGCTTAAGTGGGGCACTATTGGGGTGATATACTGTAACCTGTATTTTTAGTTGCACAAAAAAAAATTGAGTTGTGTTATTTAAAATAAATTTATTTTATTGCGAACTAGCGTATATAAGTATATAAATATGTCTTAAAGAGTTAGTAGACCCAGGACCCTGAAAAAGGTATGAGAATCCGCTAAGGTGCTATAAAAAAAAGTGCTTGCTATCTGTGTCCGTTTTATAAACCCAAAATATTTTTTGAAGCTGCTGCTATAAAAAGGTATAATACCTTATGTAAAAATAACAAAAGTTAGAATAAACTAGCGCTGCTTCCACATATAAATAACGTATAGTAAGTATTGCATAAACAGTGCTGAATAAAAAGTGCCAGTGCATTAAATAAAGTCCATAAGTGCCATGAAAGTGTCAGTGCTTGATGAGTTCTTCTGGTGAATTCAGAGTGCCACTCCGTGCTCCCCTCCTGAAATCCTCACTCCCCAACAGTATGATTCATATAGTTACATAGTTAGTCAGGTTGAAAAAACACACAAGTCCATCTGGCTCAACCAATAAAACAAAAAACAGTAAAGAAAACCCAACCATACAATCCCATATACACAATCCTATAGCCCCAGTTGATCCAGAGGAAGGCGAAAAACACAAGCAAAGCATGATCCAATTTGCTACAGCAGCGGAAAGAATTCCTTCCTGATCCCCCGAGAGGCAATTGGATATTCCCTGGATCAACTTTAACTACCGTATAAATATATAATTATTATCATTTATATAATGTAATTCAGGCTTTTTTTAAACACTTCGCGCCCGCCCTATAGGCAATTGACAGTGGGAAGGTGGTTACATTATCCTAACCAGACGTCATATGACGGCGGCAGGATTATGCGCTCTGCGCGCCCCCGGGAGGCACATAGAGCGGCCATCGGTGCTGTGGTGTGTCACTCTGACACACCGCATCTCCGATCTCGGTAAAGAGCCTACTTACGTAGGCTCTTTACCATGTGACCAGCTGTGTCCAATCACAGCTGGTCACATAGTAAACAGGAAGAGCCGTTGATCGGCTTTCCTCAGTTCGTGCCTGAAAGGCACGAGTAGAGGAGAGCCGATCTGCGGCTCTCCTGACAGGGGGGGGGGTCTGTGCTGGTAATCAGTGCCCATCAGTGCCACCTATCAGTGCCCATCAGTGCCGCCTATCAGTGTCCACCAGTGTCGCCTATCAGTGCCCACCAATGCTGCATATCAGTGCTACCTATCAGTGCTGAATATCAGTGCCTATCAGTGCTGAATATCAGTGCTGCCTATCAGTGCCCATCAGTGCTGCATATTAGTGCCACCCCATCAGTGCCACCCCATCAGTGCCTCCTCATCAGTGCCTGTCAGTGCGGCCTCATCAGTGCTCATCAGTGCAAGAAAAACCATATCTATTTACCACATTTTATAACATAAACAAAAAACTTTTTTTTTTAAACTTTTCATTTTTTTTATTTGTGTAGCAAAAAAGAAAAATCCTTGTAGTGATCAAATACCACCAAAAGAAAGCTATATTTGTGGGAAACAAATTACATAAATTTGGTGTAGGTACAGTGTTGCATGACCACGCAATTGTCATTCAAAATGCAACAGCTCTAAAAGCTGAAAATTGGCCTGGGCGGGAAGGTCCATCTGTTGCTTTTAATATTTTACTCATCTATGTGGTCTTTTATTAAACTCTCCAGTATCTTCCTGACTATAGAAGTTAAACTAACAGGTCTGTCGTTACTTGGCAAAGACTTTGATCCCTTTTTAAATATAGGCACCACATTGGCCCTACGCCAATCCAGTGGTACTATTCCAGTCCTTAACGAGTCCCTAAACATTAGAAACAAAGGCTTGGAAATTACAGAGCTCAATAATTTTAGGATGCGTGGGTGGATGCCATCTGATACAGGTGCTTTGTCCACCTTTATTCTGTCTAAATATTTCTGGACCATGTCACTTTTGAGCCATTGTGGATCATTTGGGTCTGTGTCAATACCATCCTCATTATTGTTATATTCTCCGTGTAGTGAGAGACACAGGACTCTGGTCTGGAACAACGGATGTTTATTCAGGACTCGCTGTACAGCATTACAGGACAGCTCTGCATATCAATGCATCTCTACATGTGTCTAAAGATGGCCACTCTGCCCCTTGACCCTTGTCATCACTCCTGGGTGGAGCCAGCCTTAAAGTGACAGTACATGTGAAACCCTTCAGGTATAACAATTATGGTCATGCGCTCCCCCATGCTCCTTTGTGTACACAGAGCTGAAGAAAGTATTTAATAAATTTGCCTTCTCTTTGTCCCCAGTCTGCCACTCCTGATTATTTTTTAAAGGGCCTACATGCTCAGACCCAACCTTTTTACTGATAATATATTTGAATATTCAAGAGGGCATAAAATGCTTCCTAAAGCAAAATGTATGGATATGACTCCCCTCCTTCTCCTTCAATCACAAGGCTCTCAGCAAGGTTATATTATAAATTTAGAGAGAGATTTCCATAGTGTAATATTGTTTTATTTATTGAAAGTTAAAAGGCAAGTACATTTACAAATTTAAAAGCACTTCCAAGCATGGATAGGTGTTGTGACCGCCGCTGAGACACTCTGACATAAAGAATAAGCATTAAAAGCCATTCAGGGCTTAAGCATATGTCAGCCTTCCTTCCTACAGGGGAGGAAAGGGGGAGAAAGAACATGAGTGGTTTTATTTATAATGTTATTCTTTCTTCTTTGTTTTGTAATAGGCATTGTGTGGGTCTGGGACAATTCTGTGTTGCTTAACTGCTGTGTAATATACAAAGAACTCCAAAATCTGGCTATACTGTCTGACAGGGTTACCTGAATTACAAGAATGGCTAACTAAAATAACAACCTCTTTACAAACAGTTTACATGCACTGTATGTATTTCAATGTACCTTTAGCTGTTAATCTTTATTTCAGCTTTAACTACTACAGCACAGGGAGTATGTTGCTTTTAAACTCCACCCCCTATTTTCAGTCTTGATCAGGGTCGAGAAAACCCATTGTAAAGGAAAAATACAGCCACTTTTCTGCTATAGATCCCACAAAGAGGGACCATTGGCTACCAAAGAGGATCCTGTTCTTTAACATCAAGGGAGATGTCAGGTAACCTAAACCCAATGGCGACTGGTGCTCCATGGGCCGGGGGGGGGGCTTCAGGTGGACCACATACCCCACCAGACCACAACCAGCCCGCACAACCAGCCCGCACAACATACCCCCCACCCCGTCACCGGCTCACTCACTGTAAACATTTGGAGGGCAGGCAGGCAACAGCAACGGCTTCTCCTCAGTCTCCTGCATCTCCTCCCTCCTCCTCTTCCTTGGCCAATGGCATGGTTTCTCCTTTCGGCCAATCTGGAAACGGGTCTCAGGACCCGCTTCCTGATTGGCCAGGAGCAGGATCCGTGTGACAATAGCGAATTATTATTCGCTATTGCCACACAACTTGGTGGGCTCAGGGCGCAGTACTCTGCGCCCCGAGCCCACCCTTTTTTAAGCCTATTAGAGCCTCTGGCTCATATCAGGTGCTTAAAAAAAAAAAAAAAAACCTCATTGGAATCCATGTGTCCGGCGCCCTGCATGTAGATTAGGGGGCCGGACGCATGGATGGGGGGGGCGGCACTTCTGCGCCCCCAATGGACAGGCCGCCACTGCCTAAACCCCTTCAAGCGAGATTACCATTATGTTGTAATGAAGACTGCAACACCAAGGTAAACACAGCCCCCCTTCACTAGGGAAGTAAAGTGTTCTCGTGTTGTAATCTTACACTATTTGACTATTTACAGTCCTACATAGCTACATTTTGTCAGATTAGTGGATAGATACAGTGCTGTTTAAAAGGAGAGGACCTACTTGAATGGAACCTCACATGTTCAGTTGAGTGATAGCAGCTCTGTTTCAGACAACACACTGTTTTTCATCTCATTGTGGCAAATAGAATGCATGGCTCTGTGACCTTCCTGGTCTCACCAAGCACTTGGGATCACTACACTTAGCTGTTCCCCATTTATAGCTCTCCTACTATGTATATACAGAATATACTTACACACTCTGCAAATACACAAACTAAAAATCTATATCAAAGTTCCTGTATTGCACCTAATTTATGCCCCTGACATGTAGAACATCTTCCACTGTAGAATATTTGGTGAGATCATCCAGAGCTGTAAATTTGAAACGTGTAGTATAATTGGAAAGAAATAAATATACTGCAGTTTTCACATACAGATTCATGATACGTTTTATTTGAGCTCACATGATGCATTAATTCATCCTCCTGTCTGAGAAAGTAGATATGTCATTTCTTGTAGGAAATGTCACCTAGTCAGTTCCTCTTAAACAGAAGCAGTTGAGGCTGCAGTTGAATAGTAATCAGTCTTAGGAATTCACATCATTTTTATCCTGAATAATATAGTAGCTGACAATGGAGCATGGTAAAACAGGAATTTTATTTTGCGCAGAATTGTGAATATATGATATGCGTTAATGTTGAATGTTATTAGCATTTAGATTTAATGCAGGACAGATTAGCTGGAAAGAAATTGCTACAGGGTAGGAAAGACTTTGAAAAAATGATGCTGTGATTTACAGGGCATTTGTTGCTCAGATAAGCAGGATGTCAGGATCGGGGGGGGGGGGGGATTGCAGCTTTGGAGTCGTACCTAAACCAAGGGGGTTCATTTGACCCATACCTATTTATGTTAGATCACCCACTGAAACTTCCCTAAAGCGTAACTCCACTTTTGTTGAGAAAAAAACATTCCCCTCTAAGTAATTTATGTACATTGCAAAGATTATAACAACCTTTGTTGCAGATTCCTACCTTTTGTTATTCTGGAGAAATCCCTGTTTGTTCCTCTGTGCCGAGTGAGTCTAATGGGAGTGGTTTCATAATTATCAATCAGCTGTGCAGCTGCGGAGTACTAATGAGGAAAGCTGCTGGGCCTGCATCCCTTTAGACGTGTTCCTATTGGGAGTATCTCACCAAAAATGACATTTTTGTTCAAGGGGATGCCAGAAATCTGACTTGTATCTTAGTGCAGGCTTCTGGGAAAATAAGTGAGCCAATAGCACAATAGCACAAGCAGGAAATGATGTTTATTGGGGGGCGTTCTGTACACATTCTGTGTACAGAACAACTCCAGGTAGCCATATTGCATTGCATTTTCAGAAAATGACAGCAGCTGCAGACTGAAAAGGAAAGGTCTTTGTTAATAACATTCAATTACAATATGACTTGTGGCGCAATTGTATACACTATATTATTTTTTCTTTATTTGCTTTTTTTTTCCCCACGAAAGTGGACTTACCCTTTAAAGGAAACCTGTCATGAAAGCAGCAGAGACTGTCATTGATAACCTCTTTCCCTAATTGCCCATTTCCTGACTGGTATGCTGACCCTGTGGCCGCAGTTACTGCTAAGAAGCACGTGTTAGACATTAAAAATGTAAGTAGCATTACAGCTAGACATGAATTAATAAATACAAACAAAGAAATCTAAACATGGGCCAAATTACTAAAAATTTTCCATGCTAGTCACAGGTATAGTGCCCTAAACAAAACTCACAATAGCCTAAATATCTGTTTTAAGTGGGAGGGCTGGACTGGCATTTGACCAACCTGAGAACCCACTTAAAGCGGAACTCCACCCAAAAGGGGAAGTTCCTTTTTAAGGACTCGTCCCCCGCTCCTCTTGCACAATTAGCACTTTTGAGGAGCGGGTGGAGCAGGTACCCGATATTAACAGGTACCTACTGCCACTCCTGTTCTGAGCACCGCAACGCTCAGGAACAGAAGTTCTCCTCCCTCCCTCCCTCCCCATGCAGTCTTCTGGGACATTGACAGGTCCCAGAAGACTGCATCCACCAATCCAGGATGCGCCGCGCCACGCATGCGCAGTGGGCACCCGGCTGTGAAGCCGCAAGCTGTCACAGCCAGATGCCCATAGTGAAGATGCCAGTGCCGCCGAGGGAGGAAGGAGGATAAAGACAGCTGGGGTGAGCTCACCACTGGACCATGGGACAGGGGAGTGGCTGTTTTTTAATAGTTAGCAGCTACACATTTTTGCAGCTGCTGACTTTTATTTATTTTTTTAAAGGTGCCTGGAGCTCCTCTTTAAGGAGATAAAATATTATCAACCAAATGCTGGCAAGGTACCAAAAGCCAGTAAAGTTGTGATGATCAAAAAGAAAATCAGGGTGGATTGAAAGGGGACCTATCAGACAATAGTTCTCTTGAAAATCAGTGCCTGTACCCAAGCCTACATAAATAGACCCCCAAGCCCATCCCCATATCACCTAACACATTTGGGTTATCTGGAAATCTGCACAGCCACTTAAAGTGCCAGGTTCCCAGCATCCAATCTCCCTTTATCAAGTGCTCAAAGAGCCATCAAAGGTTCTGGCTTCACTTGCTGCATAGTTGAATGAATAAAAAGGTTATATACTGTAGTTCCAACCAAAGCCGAAGAGGCAGAATTTGATACATCATTGTTAAGAAAATGGCCCTTTTTTTTAAATTGGGGTTGTAGGTATTATTATCAAAAATACAACGTTTAATATAACAAAATGTTTTTTTTTGTTTTTTTATGTTGGTCTTAAATGAGTTTCTTTAGATTTAGTTCAGATGCATCTAAATTTTATATATTTGTAAGTAATCTCCTTCACTCTTATTTTTACCTTACTATGCAGTGGCAAGAAAAATCTTAAGCTGACAAATGTCTTTTCATCCTTTCCCTTTGGTGTAAACTATAGCCTTTAATTAGGAACATAGTCATGCGAAGACATTTAGAACCTGTAACCTTCCTGAGAATGAAGGAATTTTAGAAGTTACAGTACTTCAATTTTAGTTGTTCTAATTGGGTGCATGATAAACTGCATAAAAGAATACATAATGAGGGTTTTACTATACACAATAACTCAAAAGAATTTTTATTTTTACTTCAGTATTCCTACTGCCACACCATGGAACCTTGCGAACAGTATACATAAATAATCAATGTGTTTTTTTTTTTTTTTCTTTTTTTTTACTAGGTTATATGATAATTGTTAAACTATTATATGTAAATATAAACAACTTTTATTGAAAATCATGAAGAACAGTTATGACCATAAGTGCATTTTCAAATATTAAACCGTAAATGCATATAATTTGTTACTATAAAAGTTTTCCAATCATTTTTATACATTGGTAGAAACATTTCCTGAAGATGAAAGCCTAAATCCAGGTTTTGAAGACTGCCACCCTTATTTTTTTTAAATTCACATCATGCATGTCTTAAATCCTGCATCCCCCTAGCTAGTCCGGTGATGTCACTGGTCCATTCTGTACCCCTCTGAAATGTGTGTTGTGCTGTCAAGGAGTACTGTGAGCCCAGACCAATGTAAGGAAATTGGTGTGTCCATGGCACTACAGCAGTCTCTAAAAGTAAAATCCACAGTGGATCACTTTTCAGAGGACAGAAGTCAGCATGAAACAACATTTTCACAGGTTTGTGATCACTAAAATTCTGAATAACATTGCACACACTTACGCAAGGGTTTGATGCTCACATAGTAAAGATAAATGTCATCCAGATCATTCAATGCATTTGTTGTGACATGGGAATTAATGCGGATATGATATTTTTTTAAATTATTTTAATAATTCATTACATTTTAATAATTTTTCTTTCTTCTGGATCTAGTCAGTGTAGACCAGATCCAGCTCCTTCCTATACTGCTCTTCAGCAAGAGATCTTTTTTGTTGCAATATTTTGTTATTTAGGAAAAATCAGTACAAGGTATTTACATACTCATTTAATCAACATTTTCAATTAAAAAAAGGTTGCATTTCCTCTTAAGTCACTGGGTACATAAAAGATATACAAATATGTTCCAGGTTTCTTACACGAACAACTCATTGGGGTGCATTTACTAAAGCCCAGTTGCTTCAGAGCTTAGTAAATGAGGGGAAGCTCTTCTGTCCTCCACCATATGATCCTCCACCATATGATCATGTACAAGCAAAAATGCTGTTTTTTTATTTCTTATTATTTACCTTGCAAAGTTAAGCTTCATCTATTTTACTAAGCTCTGGAGCAACTGCACTTGCAAAGTGCACAGTCTTTTTGCCTTTAGTAAATCCACCCTATTGGGTTAATCAAGATCATGGCCGTGTTTTACAATAGGAATATATCATATTGAGCTGAATTAAGAACAAATATACACATGGGATAGAGGAAGTACCTTATTGTACTTTATTATTACAGTTTACAGATTAGTATTCTCGTAATATCTATGTAATCCTATGCAAGACTTATTTGGGTATAGAATACATGTATCTATATTAGAAATATAAGAGAAGATTTTTTATAAAGATCTGGAGTAGTAAAACTAAATAGAAATGAAGGGTCTTTTCCACATGTTGCACAGTACACAGAATGGAACCAAAGAGCGAGAGTAAAGATTAGTACACATGGGCCGAGTGCTGGGCAACATCGGCTGGTTCAATAAAAACCGGCCAACAGCCCACTTGGCTCAACTTTCAAAGGTTTACAGGAAATCAGGCATTCCGGACTGGATAAACCTAGAAAGGTAGTCTGTGCCCGGCCATACATTAGATTAATAATGGCCCCTACCCTCTCTCACTCCTTTACGTTATGGGACACTCTGAGGAACCACACCGGGCTAGTATCCCCTTTGAAATCCTTGGCCCATATCTTCCGGAATCCCCGGTTTCCTCCCGGACTAAATATCCAATCCTTCAAATGGTGGCTAAAACAAGGGCTCTATAGAATCGGCCACTTCCTTTTCCCGTTCTGCCCAATATCGGAATCTTACTGCAAAAATAAGTTAGGTATGCCTAACACAGAGAAATATAGATTCACTCAAATGTCACACTTTCTTCACACACTATGTGGCCCTTGTTCTCAAACTCCAAGTATCTCTCCATATGAAAGCTGGTGTGGCCGGGATGGGGAATGGAGAGGTGGAATCTTGGTCATTTACAACTCTCTTTCAGTGGACCAGTCTAAAACTCAATACATGTTAGCATGGGAGACTGATTTGTCTTTCAATTGACGAGTGGCACAGAGCGGTTAGTAAAAGCCACTAAAGGTATGCTAAATGTGACATTAGCCAAAGCAAATTTAAAAGTCCTGATGCAATGATACCTTGTTCCAGCCAGACTTGCCAAAATGTATCCTTCCTCTAATCCAGTATGCTTAAGAGGTTGCGAGCTGATGGGAGACATGCCTCATATATGGTGGAGCTGCCCCAAATTGAGAAGCTTGCGGAACAAAACTTTTCACATGATCCGTAAAGTCACAGGCATTACCATCACTATGTCTCCGCAAACAGCTCTACTTAATGCTCCGGTTAGCCAAGCTCCCAAAAATACTCAAAGGCTAATCTAGTTTATGTTGACGGGTGTTAAATTAACCATTGCTAGCTCATGGAAAAAAACATATGTATCATTCGTCGGGGCTAAGAGAAAGATATCTTGGATCATGACACAAAAATCGATGGTGTGTAAACTGAAGAACTCCTCAGAGAAATTTGAAGCGATTTGGGAACATCGGGCTACATTTATGAACATCCCAATCTCAGATTGAGTACCTGTTCTCCCCCCCCCCCTAGCGGGTAGGTTGTCCACCCTGGTCTCTATTCTATTATTCTATTATAATTCTTGCTCCCGCCTCATTCAGTGCTATCAAACCTAATTAGTACTCTTTTTCTTTTCCACCCTTTCCTCTTTTCTCTCCTTCCACTGCTGCTTCTCCTCTTCTTCCCCCTTCTCTATCTCTCCAATAAATATGCTACAATATTGATCCATTTTAAACCTTCCATGGGGAGTGACCTCTTCCCCAATTCGTTTATTTTCCTTTCCTCACGCATAAGTATAAGATGTCAACATTGTTATTACTAAAAATTGTTCTTCGCATTCCGAACTTTAACCTAGTTAAATCTATCAGTTTACGCTGTTTAGTTCTCCTGTACCTTGGAGTGTAACTGCAGAACCGACATTCACTTTCTAGATGCATTATGTTCCCATTAGGGGCGTCTGCTGGCGATAGTTGGTTCTCAATTCTATTAAATGACGTCTCTCCAGGCTTGTTATTCCAATCAAGCTAATGATTCATTTCGAATGTCATTGCTGCATGTTATAATTCTCATCTATTGTCGAAATCTGGATTAATCTTGCTACATTTCATGCTCTCATGTATGTTATATTGTTATGTTTAATATTTTGAAAATTTGCTTAATAAAAACCTATTGAAAGGAAAAAAATTCGGGCCATGTGTATCGCAGCTGGTCTGACAGAAGCCGACAATATTTCTTTATTTAAGAAAAATCAGTACAAGGTATTAACATACTCATTTAACCAACATTTTCAATTAAAAAAAGGCTACATTTTCCTCTTAAGTCACTGGGGTACATAAAAGATATACAAATTTATTCCAGGTTTCTTACACGAACAACTCATTGGGGTGCATTTACTAAAGGTCAGTTGCTTCAGAGCTTAGTAAATGAGGGGAAGCTCTTCTGTCTTCCACCATATATTCATGTGCAAAGTACACAGAATGGAACCAGAGAGGGAGAATAAAGATTAGTACACATGGGCTGTGTGCCCGGCGACATCAGCCGGTTCAATAAAAAATGACCAACAATTGACCCCTGTGTATGGCAGCTGGTCTGACAAAAGCCGCCCGTTTGTCTGGATTTTGTCGGACAAGTATGGAAAACCAGCAGCCGACTGGCTCCTGATCAGCACTCTCAGTCAATGGCTGAGAGCGCTGACTGGATTTTTCTGGTCGGGGGGGGGGGGACCCCCTGTCAGAACACAATAGCTCAGCAGGGGAGATTACTGTACTAGGGTTGGATCGTTAGTACAACTTGCTGGGTTGAACAAAAAAACCTGATAGTGTGTACTAGGCTTAACGCAAGGTAACTAGAATTTAGAGAAAGAGATTCAGAAAAATTGTATAGCTGGATAAAAGTAATTAAAGCGGAGTTCCGGGCACAGAGGTCATTTTTTACTAAACATACCCCCGGGACAGTCAGGGCTAGCACATTCCACAATGGCTAGCCTCTGATCTGTCCCGGTTCGCACTTACCTTTTAGAAGAAATACTTACTTATAAAATTTCTTCCACAGCGTTGCCATCTCTCTTGTGGGCAGCTGAAGCCGGAGCAGTCCTCTTCTGTGTCTTCTTCTGCGTCTTCTTGTCCCAGAATGCGCCTGCACCGGCCCCTCTCGTCACTTCCGGCGCGGCGCCGCATTCCTAAACAGCTTCTGGGCATGCCCAGAAGCTGTTTAGCAGGGGAATGCGGCGTCGCCTGGAAATGACGAGCGGGGCCGGTGCCGTCGCATTGATTCCTGGGAGCTATGACGTTCAGCTCCCAGGAATCATAGCGAGACAGGAAGTGACGGGGTGAGCCGCGGCTCCGAGGGAGGAAGTACTCTGAGGTGAGTATCTTCGATCTTCAATTACAAGGTAAGTAAACAAAAAAAAAATAACTATCCAATTCCTTTTCAGGTGAGGTGTACCTAGCGGAAGGGCACAAAAAAAAAAATATAGTTTTTGTGCCCGGAAATCCGCTTTAAGGTAAAATAAAGTTAATGAATAAGTAAAATAAGGTAAAGTTTAACAAGATGAGAAAAGCATAAAAGCTATAAAGTAGGAGAACGGGCCAATTTTCTAAATGAATGTTACTGCATTCAGATAGGCATTAGTTAACTTTTTGTATTCTGCTGAATTTTGAATATGTATCAGCATGTCCAGGTCTTATGAATTTGGGATGCTGCATCTGAAGCAATTCATTTTGTATCCTCCATTCAATAGATAAATAGTTAAAGAGTTTTTATAGTGTTTTATATGAGTACTGTGCAAAAGGCAGCATTCCATAGTTAGAGCAATATTTGTATTTGTAATAGAAATAATTAAAAATTTCATTTGTTTCCAGTATGGGGTAATCTATGGACATTGCCACCAAATATGAAAAAAGCAGCCACCTTCTTGATAGCATCTCGAGCAAATGTCAAATGGGTTACATTTTTTAATATTTGTGGGCCACTGAGTAGGTAGTTTGTAAGAGGTTTCTTGTATTCTGCTATTTATGGAGCATTGAGGTGCAAAGGCATAAGGTGCTGATCATGGCTTTTCATTAATGAGGCCTCACATTGTATGTAATGAGGCCTCACATTGGACCATATGTTTATTCCTTACTACATGGGTTACATAGTTAGTAAGGTTGAAAAAAGACACAAGTCCATCTGGTTCAACCAACAAAAAACAGTATTGAAATCCCAACCATACAATCCCATATGCACAATCCTATACCCGTTGTTGATCCAGAGGAAGTAAATAAACCCCAGCAAAGCATGATCCAATTTGCTACAGCAGGGGAAAAAAATGTGTTCCTGATCTCCCGAGAAGCAATTGGATATTCCCTGTATCAACTTTAGCTAAAAAAAATGTTAATACCAATTTATATTATGTACACCTAGGAAAGAATCCAGAACTTTTTAAAAGCAATCTAGTGAGCTAGATAGAACCACCTCTGGAGGGAGTCTATTCCACATTTTCACAGCTCTTACGGTGAAGAAACCTTTCCATATTTGGAGACAAAATCTGTTTTCCTCTAGACCTAAAGAGTGCCCCCTTGTCCTCTGTGTTGGCCTTAAAGTGAACAACTCAACACCAAGTTAACTATATGGACCCCTTATGTATTTATACATGTTGATCATATCCCCCCTTAATCTCCTCTTCTCAAGAGAGAATAAATTCAGTTCCTCTAATCTTTTCTCATAGCTGAGGTCCTCCATGCCTCTTATCAGTTTGGTTGCCCTTCTCTGCACTTTCTCCAGTTCCCCGATATCCTTTTTAAGAACTGGTGCCCAAAACTGAACTGCATATTCCAGATGAGGTCTTACTAATGATTTGTACAGGGGCACAATGATATCTCTCTCTCTGGAGTCCATGCCTCTGTTAATACAAGAAAGGACTTTGCTTGCTTTGGAAACAGCAGCTTGGCATTGCATGCTATTATTAAGCTTATGATCTACCACAACACCCAGATCCTTCTCCGCTATGGATTCCCCCAGTTCTACTCCACCTAGTATGTATGATGCATGCATATTCTTAGCCCCCAAGTGCATAACTTTACATTTATCAACATTAAACCTCATTTGCCACATAGTTGCCCAATGAAAGAGTGCATTGAAGTCAGCTTGTAAGTTGGAGACATCCTGTAAAGAAGTTATTCCATTGCAAAGCTTGGTGTCATCTGCAAAGACTGAAATGCTACTTTTAATCCCAGACCCTATATCATTTATAAAGATATTAAAAAGCAAGGGTCCCAACACTGAACCTTGGGGTACACCACTAATAACTTTAGACCATTCAGAGTAAGAATCATTAACCACTACTCTCTGAATTCTATCTTTTAGCCAATTTTCTATCCAATTACAAACTGATCTTTCAAAGCCAGTAGACTTTACCTTACACATTAGCCCTGTGTGGGGAACTGTGTCAAACGCTTTTTCAAAATCCAAGTATACTACGTCCACAGCCACCCCTCTGTCCAAGGTTTTACTTACCTCCTCATAAAAAGAAATCAGGTTTGTTTGACAACTTCTGTCTCTCATGAATCCATGCTGTCTGTTGCTTAAAATATTTTTTTCCAGCAAGAACTCATCTATGTGGTCTTTTATTAAACTCTCCAATATCTTCCCGACTATAGAAGTTAAACTAACAGGTCTATAGTTACTTGGCAAAGACTTTGATCCCTTTTTAAATAAAGGCACCACATTGGCCCTACGCCAATCCAGTGGTACTATTCCAGTCCTTAACGAGTCCCTAAAAATTAGAAACAAAGGCTTAGAAATTACAGCTTTTTACAGTTCTTTTAGGATGCATGGGTGGATGCCATCTGGTCAAGGGCTTTATCCACCCTTATTCTGTCTAAATATTTCTGGACCATATCACTTTTGAGCCATTGTGGATCATTTGGGGCTGTGCCAATACCGTCCTCATGGTCATGAGCTCCCCCATGCTCCTTTGTATATACAGAGCTGAAGAAAGTATTTAATAAATTTGCCTTCTCTTTGTCCCCAGTCACCCACTCCTGATTATTTTGTAAAGGGCCTACAACAATCTCCTCCTCACACAGGATCAGTGTGTGAGGAGGAGAACACGGTGACAGCTAGTTACCCTGTTCTCTGTTGACATCCTGTGATTGCCGCGCTGCGCACCCCCGGGGGCGCACAGTAGCGGCCAGACCAGGCCGCCGTCATATGACATTGGCCCGGATCGACAAAAGCTTCCTGCTGCAATCATTTTACAATGACGTGGTATGGAAGTGGTTAAAAAGGACCTGCCCGGCTTATTTCTATTACAATGGATGTTTACATTCCTTGTAATATGAATAAAAGTGATCAAACATTTTTTTTTTTAAAGGGACAGTGTAAAAATAAAAGGTAAAATAAATCAGAAAAAAAAAAAATTAAAGGCGCCCGTCCCTCCGAGCTTGCGTGCAGAAGTGAAAGCATACGCATGGTCCTTAAAGAGGAAGTAAACCCTCCGCTGCAAGTTGTACCTATAGGTAAGCCTATGATAAAGCTTACCTATAGGTACTGTAAATACCTCCTAAACATGTACTGTTTAGGAGATATTTACCTTAAATGCAGCCAGTGACATCACTGGCCGCTGGTGCCATTCCTTCAGAGCTCCGTGCCCTGACCGTCGGCTCCCACGCGCATGCGCGGGAGTGACGTAATCGCGGCTCCAGCCAATCAGATGTCTGGATGCCGCAAACCCGGAAGAAGGGTGACAGAACATGTCAACCATGAGAGAGGTGAGCGGTCGGCACTTCTGGGCTTAGTTTTAAGGTAAGTATTTCCTTACTAGCATACAAGCTCATTGTGTGTTTGTCTTTCAGGTGTTTTTTTTTTCAAAAAAAAAATTCGGAGGTTTACAACCTCTTTAAGTGGTTAAACATGTTCCAATCAAACCCAGTCTTTCGAATGGTAATGTAGTAAATTTATTTTATGAGGTGAGTTGCCATATGGTAATTTCAGAACTCAGGAAGTCCCATAACACCCTGTGATTTGGGTTTAGTGATAAATTTATATTTTATTATTGGTTTGATATTTTTGAATACAAAACATTGTTTTGTAGGGATTGTAGGCTTTTAAAAAACATGATGGTAATTATTGCTAGAATCACCATTCTGATTATTGCTTCTCTAATGAACCAATGAGATATTTTTCAAATGTAATTTCTTCAAATCTGCTTCAATGTCTTTTAGTAAGAGTAAAACGTCTTTTGAAAGATATTTGTTGAAGTAGGTGTTTGCCAGATACTTACATATTTTATTGCCTGTGAGACCTATTTGAAAGGGCATGTGCTGCTGTGAATGGATGCTAGCATGTCCTCCGGAGTAAAAGGTTAAGAGCCTTGGATTTGGTGTAATTTATTTTGAGATTAGAAATATAACCAAGATGATTGATAGCAGAGAGCAAATTTGGAATAGAGACCTGGGGTTAAAATATAAAAATAGCAAGTCATCTGCATAAGCTGCAGTTTTAAATTTCAACCCCTTACTACTAGGCTTTTTACTGAGTTTGTCAGATTAAGTCCTAGTTCACACCAATGCGGCTTTGAAATCGCACAACTTCAGCATGATTTCAAATCCGCACATCAGTGCCATTTGCATTGACAATTTTACTGCAGATTGCAACTTCATTTAACAGAAGGCTATGCAAGCAGTAATTAAATTGTCAAAAAGTAGTGCAGAAACCTTTTACATAATCGCAGCGACATGAGTCACGAGAACGGTTCTATTGCTGAAAATAGGCTGCGACTGGTCATGCGATTTGGAACTGTCAAATCACATGACAAGTCACACCTGTGTATACCGGGACTTACTGTTCTGAGGAATGGTTCTAATATAAGGATGAACAATAATGGTGACAGCAGACAGCCTTGTCTTCTGCCGTTATTAAAAGCCACAGAATCTGAAAATGAGCCATTGATTTTAATTTTGGCTGTGGGATGTTGATATAAAGATGTGATCCAAGACATGATTTTGTTCTGTAAGCCAATAAAGGATAGAGACCTTCGAGTAATCTCACAGGACCCTATTAAAGGCTTTCTCCACATCCATAGACAGGAGAAGGCCTTCAAGACCGAATGTGAATTAAATTTAGGGCTTTTCTGATATTGTCCCTTGTTTCCCCTCCAGGCATAAATCCTACCTGTTCAGGGCTTATTTGTGTTTCAGCAAAAGAGGGTGTAGGCGATTTGCTAAGATTTTTGCTAGTAATTGAGATCAATATGTAATAATCTATTTGGTCTGTAACTTCAGGTCTTCTTAATCTAAAGGGTTGGTCTAATTTCTTCCTTCCTCTAAAGCTGATAGTGTAGCCATTTGACTGTGTTTTTAAATATGAATCAATAGTTTGAACTCTGTCCTCTTTTGCCCTTTTTTCATGGGAGCAGGGGGGTATTGTATACATTTATATAGTAGTGATAGAATTATTCTGCTATTTTCTCAGAGGCATGTTGAATTTTGTCTTTTTTTTTTTTAATTACTTGGATTTCAAGGAACTGCCTATTCCTTTATTTTGGGGGGGGATTAGTGCTTAAACTAACACATTACCCCCTTATCGTGCATTTATGGGTCTCCCAGACAGTCGTGGGAGAAACACCTTCTCGTACATTTTCTTTAAAGTACACAGAGATAGTGTTCTCGATATATCGGTTGGATCAGTAAACAGGTCAGGGTTTAATTTCCAATTCCAAGTTTTTTCATGTTTAGTCCCAAAGAGTAAGGTAAGTGAAACAGGTGCATGGTCTGAAATGGACTGTAGGCCTATTTTGGCCTTTTGCAAGTAAGGTCTCTTTGAGAGCCAAACGTAATCAATTGTCATATGTTGAGTAGAACATAACGTTTTTTACCCTCACATTTGGTGTACGTCAAGAGTCCACTAAGGTTAAGAGTGAAGTAAGAGTTTCAGTTTTTTAAGGACATGGTGAAATGGTGAATTTACATGTGGGATTGTCCTGTAATGGGTCCAAAGTAAGGTTAAAATCCCCTCCTAGGGTCAGGAAGCCTGGTGCAAACCCTTTTAATTTTTCCATTAGGGTTTGACAAAAAGTGATGTGTTTTAAATTTGGAAAATACATGTGGGCTAACATCATCATGGACACAGCATCAGGCTCCTCACAGCATAGATCGGGACAGGCAAGTAACCATGTCTCCCCTTCCCAGAGCCCACAGAAATCCAGGCCCAGACTAGATCCTGCGTTGCAAGCAGCAGAGGGAGAGGCAGATGAAGAAAGCCTCATCTGTTATAAGTGTAATTGGAAAGAGATCCTGGATCACAGTTATAGTCTCATCACTAAGAGTGATTTTCATTGTCCCTTGCTTAAAGTAGGTTTTTCCTTCAGTGGCAAGTTTTCAGGTAGCATATGATGTCCCTGGGGTGTTTCTCTGTCATAGCACCCTAAGCACTCTATCAAATTCAGTGGGGGATTCTGCAGTTCTTTCAAGCAAGTTATTGAAGATTGTTGGTAAAGCTTGTCTTATCTGGTCAGTGGTAACTGTTCCAGTGACTCCACACACTTTTATGTTATTCTTCCTGCTTCTCTTATCTAGATCTTCTATCTCTCTATTAGACATGATAAGATGCTTGCAATGTGTGCCAGCAGCTTTTTTAATCTGGCTATGGCTTTATCTCTCCTCTTCCCTGCTTGTACAGTGTTAGTCAGTTGTTCTGAAAGGGTTAACAGGTTGATTTTTAGGTCATTTTTAATGTCTAAAGCAATAAGGTTCAAATCATCAAGGGTCAGTGGGTGATTTGTGTTTTCAGTATGTCCTACAATGTCCTTTGGGATAGGCTGTGATTTTTCACTAAAGTCCTCCTCATGATGAATAGCGCCATCTTGCCCAGAGACAGAGTGGTCTGGGTGGGGTGGTGTATCTTGAAGATAATTGAGATGTTTCTTAAAGCAGAGGAGTTAGATCTGCATGGGTTTTTGTGCAGTGATGAACCCTAAGTGATTCTGCCCATATTTATTGCTTCAGAGACATAAAAGAGTAAAGAGCTACGGGTGCCTCAGAACTCCCTCAGTGTGCTGTGCTACTCACCTAGCCATGTCCCCAAGAGATCACTACTAATTGAGATCTGTGCATCATGTCTATTCTAGATATTAACTTTTTTTTCTTTTTTTCCCCTGCAAAGAAGCCCGCATTGTCCCTGCTGCCGGCCGCATCCATCTTCACCCGTCTTCCTCTGGGTCTGCGGACTCCAGCTGTATTACTAACCGGAGCCGCGTGACGTCACTCCCGCGCCAGTCATGGCACAGGGCTCTGAAAAAACGGCACAGGCGGCCGTTTCTTCAGAGTGCATGCTCCGATGACGTTATCGGCTGCATAAATATCTCCTAATCGGTGCAAGTTTAGGAGATATTTACAGCACCTATAGGTAAGCCTTAATATAGGCTTACCTATAGGTAAAAGTAATTAAAGTGGGTTTACAGCCACTTGAACTCAAAAAGTGAATAATTGTTTTGTTTTCTTGAACATCTAGAAATGTTAATTGTGCCTAAGATGTATCCCAAAAAGTTACCTTTTTTCTAAAATTCCTTTCCAAACATAGCAGTGCATGTCCTGGTATGCGAGTGTGCCTAGGAGCTTTTGTGCCAACAACCTTATAGCTGTATAACTTCATTCTAAGATAAAAGGCACTGTTGCCTTTGACTGCTGGTCTTGGCAGATTTGGAATGAGATTTGGTGATTTCACTGTTGTGCTGCTCTTTTTTTCCTGCAGACTGTGACATGAGGAAGCAAAGTTCCCTCTACCAAGATGTCTACCCCCATATAGAAGCACAGTGCAGAACAGGGCATGGGGAAAGTTTCAAAGATGGGGAGAGTGTCAAAGATGGGGAAAATGTCAGCTCCTGGCAGACCACAGGCAACACTGGTAAATAGCCTTTTGTCCTCTGCTTGCCTTTTTGGGTACAGCTTCCAGAGTTAGTTTCCTCTTTAAGTATTCAACTGCACCAAAAAATAAAGATTACTCCTTTAAACTCCACCATTACAGCCACCACAACCATTAACAGGTCTACATTTGTTGAAAAGGAATAAAGATAAATTGATAGAAAAAATTGCATTGACTTACATTTTTGAACAAATCAAAGTACTAGCAGTTATACGGTTTATACAGTATTTAGCACATATATCAACCCCCCATGAATGTACAGAAAAACATTTGTTTTTATTAGTAGTTTGAGAATTATGTCGTTTCTTTAGAGCTACCACTGCACAAAAGTTTTTGCCTGGTAAAGAAATCACTTGCTTTTTAAAAAAAAAAAAAATTGAACATTGTCTTTGTTGTTCTGAATTCATTTGAAGATCCATTATTTATTTGTGGTGGATAATGTTAGGTTTACTGTGATGTTATTGCAACACATCTTACACAATATTATTCCTAGAAATGAGTTTATGAAAAATGAAATTCTTAAGTTGGTATGTCAGTGGTTATATTAGATGTTAATCTGCATCTTAGAGCAGATGGTGCACACTTCTTGTCTTTGTGGGTTTTACAATTTAGGTATTTTTTTAAGGGAAACTTGTACTGGGAAAATATGTAAAACACAACTGCAAATGGGAGACAAATAGCGCACAGCCGACCTCGAGTAGTACCGTTTATTAAGAGACACACAGCACAAGACTATACAATTGCACTCACATATTCCATCTCAAAGACAGGCGCATCTGCAAAAGCCTTCTCCTCCTCTCCCTCCCAGGTGGCCTACGGTCTGCCCTGTAGCTTACATCCAGCTCGGGACACCGCTGCTGCCAACTCATCCGTCTGCATCTTCCTCCGGTCTCCCCGCCGAGTTCCTGTGTGCCGGACCACAGTGCGCCTGCGCACTGGTCCGCCAACTGATCTCACCTGTGAAAGTGCGCCAGAGCCTCGGCCGAGGTGGCGCTCGGTAGTAGACGGGAGTGTGAATGACGTATGAAGGGATTCAGCAATGCAACGTGGCTGCCATGATGACGCATTTTGGAGGCGGAGCCTCCTTCAGGTCCTTGAACCAGGGGACCTGAAGAAGGAGGCTCCGCCTCCGAAACACATCGGCCAAGGCTCTGGCACACTTGCGCAGTTGAGATCAGTTGGCGGACCGGTGCGCACTGTGGTCCGGCACGCAGGAACTCGGCGGGTAGACCGGAGGAAGACGCAGACAGATGAGTTGGCAGCAGCGGTGTCCCGAGCTGGATGTAAGCTGCAGGGCGGACCATAGGCCACCCGGGAGGGAGAGAAGGAGAAGGCTTTTGCAGATGCGCCTGTCTTTGAGATGGAATATGTGAGTGCAATTGTATAGTCTTCTGCTGTGTGTCTCTTAATAAACGGTACTACTTGAGGTCGGCTGTGCGCTATTTGTCTCCCATTTGCAGTTGTGTTTTTTGATCAAGTCCGCCACCTAGTGGATAATAGGAGGAGCTGCAACGACCACGAATTGATAGACGCACACCACAGCAAGCTGGGACTGTATAGTGGATCAGCGCCTTTTCTGGTGATATTTCACATATTATGTGTGAATTGATGTTTGTGGGAAAATATGTAGGCTGCCATTTCTGAACTCCCCTTTTGGAAATATTTCTGCTTGCCATGCTGTAGGGGGGATCCAATACCTTCCATACAGTATGTAGGGATCTGCTGCCCTCTACTGTCTGAATTTGTAAGTAGCTTTTGTTTGTTACCACAGAGTCATTTAGTTATGAACAGATGCTTCCTGTCCCTGCTAGGTGTGTCAGAAACCACCAATGGAGGACTGTGATGCTATATAAAGGGGAGTTTTCAGGAAGTGACACAGAGAACTGGGACACATGACCTTATACACACAGGAGGTGCTGTTTTATTTTACATAGGTCAGAAGTAGAGACTATTTGGCAAGTATTCCTACTTTCTAGGAGTTTAACTGCATCTGCCCATAGCTTCTTGAGTGTGTATCTAAATCCTTGTGACAGACATATCTCTGCCTTTTGTTATTATCCCACATGTGCAGTGCCAGATAGCCAGGTCTGTGCTCCTGTATTTGTGGCGGTCACCTTCCAGTGTATTAGTAGGGGAACCTGTTTATTTCAATATAGGTTATATGCATCACCTATTGTTTTAGGTAACCCTGTCTATTCTGGTCTGGGATTCTATATCTAGTTTTAGAATAGGGTTCAATAACCATCATAGGCTAGAGCCAAATTAGACATCTGACAGGCACTTCTGGTAGTTAGAGTTCCAGTTGCATAAAATATTAGAGACTACTAGGTACTAACAGGAGAAGATAAGCGACTCTGAGTTCCAGTGCCACACAATAGTTTCTGCCAGTGAGAAGCTGTGTTTCAGGCTAGTTGGACAATGATTGGAGGCTCTCCTCATCACAGTTGATCTTGTCTTCAGGTCTCTGACACAAAGACAGACGCCAGATCATGATCATCCCAGTAGTTCCTCTCCTCCCAATTACTGACTCCATTACTGGTTAATTTCCTAGGAATGGAATTCCCTCTGTTCACAGAGGCCCTGTCCTGGGTGGAGGCACTACCAATTTTATTATCAAATTCACTCTTCCACCAGAAGGTTTTTGTTCTCCTATTTACCTACAAGTTTACGTAATATCCAATTTGGGGAAAGTTATTTCTCATAACCCCCTCAAAAGAAGGCTACACTTACTTACACATAAAAATAGAAGGATTTGGTCACTATTTTGACTTGCGGAACGGATCCTGTCTGCCAATAGTTTCCTATAAGAGTTTGCCCCTGTATTTCTCTTAGGGCAAGTTTATTTTAAAATTATCACAGTCAGAAATCATAAATGTGATTTAATTTTACAAAGCTAAAGGTGAACCCTCATGAAAACATAGTTTTCCTGGCCACCACATGTCGCTCCTGACCCTAATAAGGACAACACTTTCATAGCATTAAAAAAAGGCAAGACCCCCATCCCCTTTTGCTTTCCTTTCACAGTATCACTCAGGGCCTTTCTAGAGGAAGTTTCCCCCCTACCATTTGCCCGCTGGATTTGGCTCACCTTGTGAAAAATTCTGCTGTTAGGGGTAAATCCCTGATTCTGTGTGCCCTTTTGTGCTGGGGCCCAGTTACTTTGTCTGGCTTAAAAATCTGGTCTATTACTTAGGGTACTTATGGTGGGGCTTGGCGTTGGGATGCTTTTCTGGCCTTCAAGCATTCTTTCTTCTTTCTTGCAGGGCAGAATGGCATTCTGGCTTTCCACACACCATTACCATTTTTTTCTGTGTGGTGTCTGTATATAGCGTAAATAGCGTACCTGCACCTGTCACAGAGAGGGGGTGTGTCAGTGAGTCTGAGATACACTCTTGAGTGAAGGGCTGCAATCTTGGAAGCTGAGTGAGTATGAATGGAAAGAGAGGTTGACAACAGCAAGCAACTGGCCAAAGCACAAGCACCTAGAGGGTTGCTATGGCAACATGTTTCGGGGCAGTTCCCCCTTTGTCAGGCCAAAAATAGATTCCCAGGATGAGCAGCAATATATAGGTACTGGTGTGGCAGAAGCTGTTAACACCCTAAAGATAGTTAAAAAGTGAATGCAAGTACAAACACTGATGTAAACAAGCGAACAAAAAAAAAAATTAAAAATATATAAAAATGATCTGAATAACCCTGAAAGTGTGTTTAAATATAAAAAACACACACACATATATATACATATATATATATATATATATATATATATATATATATATATATATATATATATATATATAGTACACCCCTCACATTTTTGTAAATATTTTATTATACCATTTCATGTGACAAAACTGAAGAAATTATACTTTGCTACACTGTAATGTAGTGAGTGTACAGCTTGTACAACAGTGTAAATTTGCTGCCCCCCCCCCCTCCAAAATAACTCAACACACAGCCTAATGGCTAAACCGCTGGCAACAAAAGTGAGTACACCCCTAAGTGAAAATGTCCAAATTTGGCCCAATTAGCCAATTTCCATCTCTGGTGCCATGTGTTACAAGGCTTCAGGTGTGAATGGGGTACAGGTATATTAAATTTGGTGTTATGGCTCTCATTCTCTCATACTGATCACTGGAAGTTCAACATGGCATCTCATGGCAAAGAATACTCTGGGAATCACAAAAAGAATTGTTGCTCTACACAAAGATGACCTAGGTTATAAGAAGATTGCCAAGACCCTGAAACTGAGCTGCAGCACGGTGGCCAAGACCATACAGCTGTTTAACAGGAAAGGTTTAACTCAGAACAGGCCTCACCATGGTCAACCAAAGAAGTTTAGTGCACATGCTCAGTGTCATATCCACAGATGGTCTTTGGGAAATAGACGTATGAGTGCTTCCAGCATTGCTGCAGAGATTGAAGGGTTGGGGGGGGGGGGTCAGCCTGTGAGTACTCAGACCATACACCGCACACTGCATCAAATTGGTCTGCATGGCTGTCGTCCCAGAAAGAAGCCTCTTCTAACGATGATGCACAAGAAAGCCCGCAAACAGTTTGCAGAAGACAAGCAGGCTAAGGACATGGATTACTGGAACCATGCCCTGCGGTCTGATGAGACCAAGATAAACTTATTTGGTTTAGATGCTGTCAAGCATGTGTGGCGGCAACCAGGTGAGAAGTACAAAGACAACTGTGTCTTGTCTACAGTCAAGCATGATGGTGGGAGTGTCATGGTCTGGGGCTGCATGAGTGCTGCAGGTACTGGGGAGCTACAGTTCATTAAGGGAACCATGAATGCCAACATGTACTGTGACATACTGAATCAGAGAATGATCCTCTCCCTTCGGAGACTGGGCCACGCATGTCTCCAGACCTAAAGCCTAGTAAGCATCTGTTGGGCATCCTCAAACGGAAGGTGGAGGAGCGCAAGGTCTCTAATATCCACCAGCTCCATGATGTTGTCATGGAGGAGTGGAAGAGGACTCCAGTGGCAACCTGTGAAGGTCTGGTGAACGCCATGCCCAAGAGGGTTAAGGCAGTGCTAGAAAATAATGGTGGTCACACAAAATATTGACACCTTGGGCCCAATTTGGACATGTTCACTTAGGGGTGTAATCACTTTTGTTGCCAGCTGTTTAGACATGTGTTGTCACATGAAAAGATATAATAAAATATTTACAAAAATGTGAGGGGCGTACTCACGTTTGTGAAATACTGTATATATATATATATGATAAGTATTTGATCCCCTGCAGATTTTGTTGTTTTGAATATAATTTTGGTTAAATGAATTAATATGTAATTGGTCCCTTTATGATTCGCATTTTTTAGTACTTAGAAGACATCCTACTTCTTGCCAGTTTGTGAGATAATCTTTGTCATCACAGAGATTACAGTAAGTTCCAAACGATCAGAAAAATAATCCCCAGATGACTTAGTCTCGCCGCTATCTGGCTATTCAATAAAAAATTATTCAATACAAAAAGAACCAGGGTTTTGCTCCCTCAGAAGAAGAACTATCAGGTTCAGAAACAAGCTTGACAGATGATGCAGAGGAACTTATAGGAAGCCAGGGAGTCAGTTTAATGGGAACCATGAATTCAATCGTTTGAAGTTAATGGTGCCCTTCAAAGCTTTGAAAGTATTCTAGCTGATAACCAGAGGGTGGCATGTCAAGATGTTTCTGGACATCTTGAACAGAACAGCAGTGGCATACTGCCATTGAGGTACAAAGAGTTTTTTTCTCTTGCAAATTTTATCCATGAAATTCCAGTGGGCAGAAAAAAATGTACAGTATTTCATGGGGGCTTACTTCCCATAGGTATGCTGACATAAGTAGTCTAGTAATTCGGAAAATATCAGCATTGCTTTGCCCCCACTGAGTATCCTAATATGGTGAGGGGAATGGTTATTCTCTCCTTTTTTATGTGCTAGGAAAAGGCTGTCTTGAAGGATCAGGAGTGGAGCTAACCTCTAGGTATGTTGACATGTGGAGATGCAAGGAAAGGAAAACTACAATAAGTAGACAATTTTCCATAATGGCTTCAAAATTTGCTCAATCAGTTTTTAAACAAACCCTTCTTTCCCCAAAACATGCAGCTTTAAGCCTTGTACACATGGGCCAAATTTCGGTTGGCATTGGCTGGTTCAATAGAAACCGGCTGACATTCAGCCCATGTGTACTGGAGTCAGTCCGACAGAAGCTGATCTATTCGGCTGACTTCTGTCTAAGGGGCATGACCGAAAATGGTCTGCCGATCAGCTCCCGATCAGCACTGACCAGAGTGTTCTGGGGGGGGGCGGCGTCCCCTTGTCAGAACACAAAAGAATATTAGGGTAGATTGCTGTACTAAAGTTGGATATTTAGTACAGCGGCTCCTCATGAGCTGTCAGTTTTGTTTTTGTTCAGCCTTGCTGGGTTGAATGAAGAAAAACTACTATTGTGTACTAGTCTAAATAAAACTAAACAGTGCTGTTATTAACATGCAAATGTTTACTTTGCGTTAAAAGTAAAAAAGCCAAGAAGCCCTTATCTCTCTAACCACTCCCCAGACATTGATGTATACAGATAGCAGGGACACATGACTGTCATTGGAAGTACAGAGATGTCATATCACAGATAGGCTGTGATAAACTAGCTGGCTTCACCTTCTTTATGCTATTGAGATGCAAGGTGGCTGCATCCAAAAAAGGATTAAGTGGGTCTCGGGCACAGACTAGGCCAGAATTATTGTTCACTAAAAATGCACTGATGAGTTGTTTATAAGATTGATTGTTCACATTTGGCAGCACTTTCTGCAAACACTGCAAAGAAAAAGGTTGCTTTAAAAATCTATTTCTTTTCTCCCTCTGACCTTGACTTTCCTAATCATATACTGACAATGACAATGAGGGTCATAAAATGCCCTGTGTTTTATATCCTCTGGGACATGTTGGTAGCAAAATTTTACTTTGCTTTCTTGGCAGCTTTACCATTAAAACAGCTTGTCTTATTGTTTTTGGAGTCTTGAGTTACTGTAAAATGCTGTTTTGATTTCAATTTTATTTACAACAAAATGTGTTCCGCACCAACAATTTTCTACTTTAAAAAGGTTTTGAAATATGTAGTTCATTATAAAAAATCTAGGTCCACATTTGTCACAAGGAAAACACCTGTATTCTGCATTCATCTGGATACTCATTATTAGGGAGAAAATTTGTTTTCATAGCATCACTATGAATAAAATAGTAATGTTTTAAATTATGAATGCTATCTTCTTGGCTCACAGAATCACAATGCCACATTATTTTAAAATGTATATATCTGCATTTTTATATGTAAGAAAGTAGTACCAGGGCAATTTATTACTAATATTGACTATTTATAGTGATCCTTTATAGTATGAAGCATTTTACTAGGGGTATTTAATTATTGGCATCACTCCCTGGCAAATAGAACACAAGATAACTGTACCTTTAGAGTACATTTTTCAAACAGCCTTCCACTGCCCTCCTAACCACCAGTCTTGGTATACAATACACACACTGTAGATGCAGGTTAAGTAATGTTGCTCCCCAAGGCTTGCACGCTCCATAACAGAGTTCCCCCCCTTGTTTTTTCTCTAGCCCTGGCTGTCTGCTATTAATATACACCCCATACTGATCAACCATAGAGACTGCTATCCCAGGATGGCCAACATTCGAAAAACATTACCAGGGAAGCCATTGTTAACAGTGAATGCACTTTATTTATGGGTGGGAGGTTCATTTAAAATGAGTGTGGTTCTACAAGGGACATATCATTAACCTTTTGAACAATTTAATTTCAAAATACTGTATAGACAGAAACATTTTTCATATAAAAGATATACTGTATATAAAAAAGTATTGTTCATTAGTCAAAAATGATTTATATATTTATTTATTTAGCTAAAACCTTAAGACCCCGTTCACACAGGGGTGACCCGACTTGCTGGGGCGACCTGTGAAGTCACGGTGCACAGCGTGCACCGCGACCTCGGCGCGACATGCACGGACTTCATATAATTGAAGTCAATGCAGGTCGCCTCCAGGTCGCCCCAAAGTAGTACAGGACCCTTTTTCTAAGTCGGAGCGACTTGTGACGCTCCTATTAGAATGGGTCCTGTGCTGATCTATGGCAGGCGACCCACCGCGACTTGTCAGGCGACCAAGTCGCCTGACAAGTCGCGCTAGTGTGAATGGGGACTTAGGCTGGCCATATAAGACTCCTTCCCATTTGGCTCAAATTTGAGGAATTGGTGGCCCTGTTGGTACCATCCAGCTCAACAAAAGCCAGCTTCAAAAACAAAGGAGCCATTTGGAGATCAGCCAAACACGGCTGCTGCGGCTGTCTAAATACAACTAGTTGGAGGCAGTACACTGTGGCAAATTCTGAATCATGTAAGACAAACCCGGAAATCTTTTGCATGTATTTATTGGGGGATTCTACACTGACCACCATTTTAACATGTTTTTTTTACACTGACTGCCAATTTAATGGGGAATTTACGCAGACCACCAATGTAATAGGAGCATTTACACTGATCACCAATGTAAGGAGACATTTACAACCACTGCCATGTAGGGGGAATTTACACTGACAACCACTGTAGAGTGGATTTTTTTCTGCTCACCAATGTAATGGGGCATTTCTACACTGACCACCAAAGTAATGGGGAATTTGGACTGACTGCTAGGGATGGGCAGAACACCCCACCTGTTCAGTTCCAACCTTAACAGCAAACCCCAATGAAGTCTATGGGAGCCGAACAGGAAAAATAAATCAAAAGTGCCCATTTTGAGGGCTTATATGCAAGTAATTGGCCATAAAGTGGTATGGGGGTCTGGGTACTGTCCTGGGGGACATGTAACAATAAAAAAAAATGTAAAAACAATCATTTTTTTTAGAAGCAGTGATTTTAATGATGCTTAAAGTGCAACAATAAAAATGAAAAATTCCTTTAGATATAGTGCCTGGGGGGGTCCCTTAAGGTGCGTGTAAAGTGGCGCATCTGTAGCATGTATAGATCCTACTACAGCAAAAAAAAAAATTTCTAAAGGAAAAAAAAAAAAACAAGTCAAATCCCATTTAAAATGGCTTGCGGTCACAATTGCCAGGCTCCCAGCTTTTAAAAAATTCAGGAAAAAACTGTGTGCAGTTCTCCCCCAGTCCATAACAGGCCCAAAAAAAAAGTTATGTGGGGTTCCCCCCAAAATCCATACCAGACCCTTATCCTGGCAGGTCAGGAAAGGGGAGTAGGGATGAGCGAATGCCCCCCCCCCTTCTGAACCATACCAGGCCACATGCCCTCAACATGGGGGGGTGCACCTTGTCCCCATGTTGATGGCAACAAGGGCCTCTTCCTGACAACGCTAGGCTGTGGTTGTCGGGGTCTGGGACACATGGGGGGCTTATCATAATCTGGAAGCCCCCTTTAACCCCTACCTATTCACCCAAAAAGTGTACAAAAAAAGGCCAGTTTTTGACATGTCCATTATTAAAAATAAATAAAAAATGCCCCCCCCCCCCCATGTAAATCGATCATCAATCATGCCGCCCTCTGCCCCGCCAACCCCCAAAAAAAAGCTTCGCTCTCGTTGAACGCTTCCCGCGGTCTGCCTGTTCTGTGGTTTGACAGTTCTTATATATGGAATGGGCGGGGCCACACCGGTGACGTCACTGGGTTGTCCCACCCCTCATGACACCTGGACTGATGCATACTGGGTTGGTGATGTCACGAAAGGTGCCACCAGGTGGTGTCACCGGTGTGGCCCTGCCCATTCCCAGAACTGTCAAACTGCAGAACAGGCAGACCGCGGAAAACATTTAACCAGAGTGGAGCTTTTTTTTTTATTTTTTCAGGTCGGCGGGTGGAGTGATTGATAATGGATTTACATCAGGGGACACGTTTTTTTCATTTTTGTTTTTGAATAAAGGACTGTGTGCGTGTTTATTTTTTTTGTACACTTTTTTTGGTAAATCGGTAGGGGTACGGTGTACCCGATACCCATTCACATGGAGGAGGGCGGGGTCTGGTTGCCCCCTTGCACCAGAGCATTCCCACATATTTAGGGGGGACTGCACGCTGTTTTTTTTCTTTAATTTTTTATTAGCCGGGAGTCTGCAAATGTAACCGCGGGTCATTTTAAATGTGATTTGACTGTTTTTTTTTTCCTTTAGAAATTTAATTTTTGCTGTAGCATGTTTAATGCATGCTAAAGATGTGCTACCTTACAGGCAGAGTAAGAAGACCCCCTAGGCACTATATTTTAAGGAATTTTTATTTTTTTTTGACAGCTGATAACTCATCGGTTGTTAAGGACATCACAGCCAGCTTCTCAGCCCCGCTCCTTAACAACTAGCTTATACTGCGCCCTGATTAAGCAAAGCATGGCCTAATCAGGGTGCAGCATTGCAGGGTGCTCGTAGGGGCAAACACCTGGGAAAACACCTTGCAAATTTGGGTGTTCGGCAAATGCCCGAACAGGCAAATGTTCGGCTGGAACTCATGCTTGGGTTGAATTGTTCGCCTATCCCTACTGTTTGCCAATATAAGGGGAGACCATACACTGACCATCAATGTAAAGGGGAATTCACACTGACCATTATGTAATGGGGGATTTTATACCAACCACCAATATAAGGGGGATTTCTACACTGGTCACCAATGTAAGAGCCACCAATGTAGAGCCACCCAGATCACTTTTACTGAACAGACAAATTCCAGCTGTGAAAAAAATATTTACCAAGACCATGGTTGCAGCTGCAGCCACGAGTTTGTTATAACCACTTGCATCCATTGTACACATTCATTGGACAGCAAGTGATTAATATAGCTAGTCTCTGGACTTTTAATTAAAAATTATTTAAAGGAATTTTACTTGCAGATTGCCTATGTACTTGAATCTTTCTTAATATCAATATCCTGCTATATCCAGCAGAGCTATAGACCAGAATATAGTGAGATTCAGCATTCTGAGCCAATTAGGACTCTAATGCAATAGGCAGTGCTCTCACTTACTCATTAAGTCATTACTCAGAATATGTTTATAGGCATCAAATTGTGCTGTTACTCCTAATTGTCCAAATAACGGGCCTGAGGCATGCTGGTGACTAAGCTACACTGCTTTAAGCGGAGATCCACCCAAAAGTGGAAGCTCCACTTATCTGACTCCTTCCCCCTCCAGTGCCACATTTGGCACCTTTTGGGGGGGGTGCAAGTTTTTGACAGGTACCTGTCCCAACTTCCAGATCAATCAAACATTCGGCCCCCCTATTCCATCCCCCGCCTCCGGGCCATTCAGAAAGCACAGCGCACGTTGCGCATGTGCAGTAGAAAACTGGCAGTAAAGCCTCAAGGCTTCACTGCTGGTTTCCCTTACAGTCAATGGTGGCAACAGCAACTGAAAGCCGATTGAAGTATCAGCTGCGTTGCCAACATTGCTAAATTCCAGGACAGGTAAGTGTCCTAATATTAAAGGTCAGCAGCTACAGTATGTGTACCTGCTAACTTTTATTTTTTTGCTGGGGAGAGGCAGAACTCTGCTATTACTTAGATACTTAGATTCTCTGGCAGGAATGGCTCTATCACAGGGGTAGATGAACAGAAAAGTGTCACTTTTTCATCCCAATGTTGGGAGATATGGAGCACGCATGCAGCAAACTAGCAATTGTCCTCTTTGTTTCTTTCCAAGTGCTTTTTTCACTCTATTGTCCCAGTCTCACTATGCAATGAATGAGCATTATGTAGGGGGTTGATGGTGAAACCTGATTGGTTGGCTTTGGCTAAAAGTAAAAAAGAAGCACTTGCAAAGCATATGCAAGAATCACCAAAATTATGTAAACTTGTGAGAAGCCCCAAATTTTTCAGATGGCAAATTGATGAATCCAGAGTGGATACAGGCGAAACAAATGTTCATTCAGCGCTAATGTGTGCCAAAGTATTTTAAAGGATTTGGATGCTTGAAAAATACATTTTATTCAGTATTATCAGTTGAAAAAGTATACACCCAGTAAATGACAAAAAGTTACACTGGATTATTGAATTTTCTCCCTTGCCATAAAAACACAGAATAGGTCTGCTGGATAATTACATTCTACTGGCAAATAATGTTATGAGAATAACCTTTCCACTTGGTCCTCATATATAGAGGTGATGCCACTCACTATTAATAATGCCCATGATTCGATACGCTCAGCGCAAGCCAATTAAAATTATCCAGAGAGGCTGTCTGGGTGGCTTCTTCCTTAATGAGGTCATTTGTTTTATAGATGTTTGCATATTCTGCGGTCTTAATATGAAAAAAGTGTTCAATAATTTAATTTTGTTCACAAACTTTAAATTGCGTTAATAACACTTTGGAAAATCTATCATACACAATAAGCCTGACAAGCTCTTGTCATCCAAAAGCATACAAAGTCATTTTGCACTCTTGATGAAGATGCATATTAACAGGCCACCATGATACAATGTAGCACATAGTCTGCTAGGATCTTATTAGAATTCTGGAGAACTTCAGTGTTTATAATGAATAAATAATGAATTAAAGATTGGACAAGGCTCTAGCCTTGATAGATTTATACATGTGTCATGCCGCCTGTGAAGTTCTGCTATTTAAGCTACATGCATAGTGTATGAGGGCCAGAAATACAATGTGAATAAATATCCTTTCCCAATTTTTATTGGAATAAATATCACGTTTATTGCTTTAGACAGAATTCAGGAAGATCCCCGATTAGGGGGCTGGAACAAAAAAATCCTACAACGCAAATCCAGATGGATTCACTGGTTATCTGCAACTATACCACCTTGACTCAATGAAATCAACAGTGCATGAAGTGGCACAGGTGTCTTCCAAGTCGCACCTGAAGTAGCAGTGAATTGCTGTGATCAAGTAAGTAGTGTGATTTCAATGTGGTGATCTTTGTGACCACGGTGTAAAGGTATATGTGCAATATATGTGACAAATGAAGTCCACCTTTTGAATGTTTTTTTTAATACATATGGACTTTTGATATTTATACTCCTCACATTCCTATAGGGGATCCTCTGAGTCTACCCTTTGTGTGCATCCCTGCTGCCACTAATTGGGTGGGGTAAATCCTGGAGAGCAGTAAAGGCCCGTACACACGTAGCGATTGTCGGCCGTAAATATTCGGCCGCCAAACGATCGGCTGATTGTCAGCTTGTTAGTATGATGCTTCCGACAACCGACTGCGACTTTTTGGCCGAACAGAATCGGGTGTGCAGGCTATAAAATTTTTGTTGGCCGTCACCAGAACGGCCTATTGTTCGCCAGTCAGTACAGAATTCGGCCAACTAACAGCAGATGAGCAAGACTGGGCATGCTCAGAGAAGAAAAAACACACGGAAAGTTAACCATCACATGGCATCACTTCTGCAGTCGGCTGTTGTTGGCCTACAAAATTCGTGTGCAGTCTTTAGCACTTTTCAACCGACAGGACAGCACTGGACAAAAGACGGCCGATCGTTCGGCCGACATTCGGTACGTGTGTACAGGGCTTTAGTGTTTTTAGTGTGTGGCTGACTTAGTCTACAAATTGGTACTCTTTGTATTTACTTACCGTAAAGTCTTGAATTATTGGATGACATATATAAGTTATAACTAAAAAGTTTATATACTTAGGATGTTCTCTATATGAAAAAAAATGCTTCGAAACACGTTGGTTTTTCCATAAGAAAAATGCCACATGCCTTATTATATAAAGATATATTAGCATTATGATGTTTAATGCAACAGAGGGTGTGTAACTTTATCCTCTTGTATGAGGAATGTGCAACAATTGTTTGGGTGGGGATTTTACATGTAATTTGTTTTTGTACAATAAAAATGGAAAAATTTAAGATGTGTTTGTTTTTTTATAACCTACAGTCTGTGTTCGAAATGTTGGTATGCATGGTTCCGAATTAATCACTTACACGGACCTGTGCAAACTTCATACTAGAATTTTTGACCTACATGAAAATTCAGAGTATACTGCCCACACCCATTCAAACCCACATAGAGACACCTGAACCTATAGCAACTTTCTGCTTTTCGATGAAGTCGAATCGCGGGGGTATTAGCCTCTTTTACTCTAACATGCAGGATAGACTAAAATTTGTAAAAGCAAGCCTGTGCCTGAAATGGGAAAGGGACCTGGGCCAAACATTCACTGAGGCACAGTGGAAATCTGCAGTCAAACTAAACTACTCCCTTACTTGTTGCTCCAATTTCAGAGAAGGCTCGCAGAAAATTCACTTGAGATGGTACAGAACACCTTATATTTTAGCCAAATTTCACGATAAATATTCCAATCTTTGTTGGAGAGGTTTTGGCCAAATTAGCACCCTCCCCCACATCCTATGGTGCTGCAAATCCCTAGGAAGCTTTTGGGCCTCGATAAATCGTCTAATTGCTGAAGTGACAGGTATTCTAAACAAACTGAGAGTAGAACAGGCTCTGTTAGGTATAGGGGTGGATTGGTATCCTCCTTCATGCAGAGTGGTAGTTCAACATATCCTATATGCAGCAAGATTAGCCATAGCCCGTAAATGGAAAGATACATCTCCCCCATCTAGGAGGGAGGTGACACAACTAGTGAAAGAATCCTACCAATACGAAAAAGCCTCAGCCAATTTTTGTCCAATACCAAAACATTTGAATCTAGGTGGCTTACTTGGGAACTATTCACAGCTCAGAGGACTTAATGATGACCGTGCATATGGCTTGGTGACCGGTGACCACCGGTCCCCTTGGGAAGTAAAAGTGCTCCCAGTTGGGTATCCCGGGGGGAGTTGGCTATGTGGCCATGACTGTACTCTGTATGATATTCCTTTTTTTTTTCATATTACCTCTATAACGTATATCGAAGTACACGATTACCTTTATGCTGATGCTTCTCAACTGGTTAAACTTGTTCTTTACCCTCTTTACATATGTATCCGTATGAACAACCCAGAAATGTAAATAGTTATTTTGTATACTGTATGTATTTTCATACCGTATTACTGTTATTCCTGTTTAAAAACTAATAAAAATATTTTTAATAGAAATGTTGGTATGCATTGGTGCCTGAAATCCCACCACAAAAATGAAGTTCCTAAATAATGTTATTAATAGGTATGTTGGCACAAGTTCCTATACCCAAGTCATTATAAAGGCTGTGTGCAACTGCACTCACAGCTTGCTGGTCTCCTGCAAGACCTAGACACTGGGTTTGAGATTTTTTCCTCCCTAAACTCTTCAAAATCTCCAAACTCCGGAACCCAATCCAATCCAAGAAACACCAGTTTTCTCCTCTCATAACTGATACTCTGGATATTTGCAAACCTTCCCTCTTTCTCCCTCTTTTTCTCCCCTCTCTCTTTCTCTTTTCCTCTCCCCTCTCTCTTTATCATTTTCTCTTCCCTCTCTCCTTCTCTTTTTCTCTCTCCCCTCTCTCTTCCTCTCTCTCCCCTCTCTCTCTCTCTCTCTCTCTCTCTCTCTCTTTCTCTCTACCCCTCTCTCTCTCTTTCTCTTTCTCTCTCTCGCTCCCCTTTTTCTCCTCTCTCTGTCTCACTCCCCTCTCTATTTCTCTCTTTCCCCTCTCTCTTTTTCTCTCCCCTCTCTCTTTTTCTCTCCCCTCTCTATTTCTCTCTCCCCTCTCTGTATTTCTCTCTCCCTCTCTCTCTTTCTCTCTCCCCTCTCTCTTTCATTCTCTCGCTCTCTCTTATATTAGGTAAGGGTGAGGGGAGATGGTGGCCAGGATCTAGCCTTAACCAATAGATAGTATTGCTTTGGGTAGATACAGTAACATAACAGTTGGTGAATTGCTGCACCTCAAAGAAACCAGATTGTATTAATCATACAGTGGTAGGCTTGCCACCGATGATTTGGGGGATCCCATACAAAGTAATCTAAAATCTATTAGGCTGCAATTCACATGGACTAGTAATCGGTGGAACCAGAATGGAAAAAATAAAACACAGGGGCATATTGCTAAGTGTGCGCATATCAATCAGTCCAGGGCTACAACAGCCCTGCAACAGACACCAGCAAGTGTTGAATCAAAAATTGTATATACCTGTATAATGCTAACAAACAGACCTTGTTCCGGCCGGATAGTAAGAGCTGCTGATGGTGGAGGCATTTGGCACCATATAAGCTCACTGGGAGCCATATATGTGTGTCCCAATTGATGCATTGGCACCATGGCGGCATCGGTGTCACCTGACCTGGCAGGGCGGAACTGCACATGCCCCATGACCTTGTGCATGTGCGCGGACAACCAGGGGATTGTCGCTGCCAAGAAAACCAAGGAAAGGAGCATAGAGCAATCCCAGGAACAGCGTGACGAAGGGGGTTTGCCCCCTGGTGTTGCCTCCATATACCGCATGCCAAATGACAGCCACCAGAGCTGGCACTGACAATCCAGCTGTGGCTACCCGGCCACACATCTGACCCCAAAACCCAGCATGTAGTCCAGCACTGGGCACCCAGACACAGCTCAATAAAATACACAAAAATCAACTATAGACATCATATGGTATCAAAGAACATAGAATGACATAATGTTTAAAAACCATAATGTTTAAGAAATATATTGACCATTTAACCCTTTAACAGCAAAAGGTAGAGGTTACATACCAATTGGCTTCAACAATAGAGCAGATATAATCTACATAGACATATCTCTGTTCATTAGGGCCATTAGGGAGCTTCAAGTTAGGAAAGAACTGACATCAAGATCCACAACAAATTCATATCAGAAACAATAAAGAATAATAAAAAAGAAATAGTCATAAAAAGGACTTATATGAATGTACTTTATTAATACCAGGTGGATAGGTGGCATTAGGTCGCTCTATCCAAAGGGTTTCTTTTTATAATAGTCTCCTATCCCAGTCTCCTTCCCTAGGATCCTGGGGAATAACCTCAAGGACTAGAAAGGAGACCATGGAATTATTGAATTTGTGGTATAAATCAAGATGCCTACTCACCCGGAGCAAGCATTTTTCCATTTGCTGAATAGTACACATGATCGTTCAGTCTCTGCCTAAAATGACGAATAAGCTTCCCAACATAAAAGGCTCCACACTTACATAACATTAAATAGACTAAGCCTTGGGTACTACAGTCTGCCACAAAATGAGGATAAAACTTTTCCCTATTTGGGAGTTCAAAATTTGAGCCCGTAAGTATACATGGGCAGAACATACAGTGTCCACATCTGTATATTCCTTTCATTTATGTTTGTGTTTGTCCTATCGGAGCAGTAACATAGTGACTACTGGTCAGTCTATCCTAAAGTGATGTAGCACATCTGAAGATGATTTCATATCAGATGATATACTTTCTGAGGCTAGGATCATCATGTAGAAGGTGCCAGTGGTTGGAAAAATATTTTTTAATTATTGTTGTTGACCCGAAAATGTAGTAATAAATTTAACAGTTGAATTATTGTTTTCCTTACTGTTGGATTTGTAAAGGAGTGAGTTACAGGTTTGTTTGGGGGCTCTATTATATGCCTTACGTAAAAGTGATTTGGTGTATCCCCTCTGTAACAATCGTTGACATAACACGTTTGACTGGTGTTTAAAATCTGGCAAATGTGTGAAATTTCTTCTTAGTCTGATATACTGGGCGTTCGGGATACTTCGAATTAGTGCAACTGGATGTGCACTGTGCGCTTGTAGTATGGTGTTTCCCGCCATTTCCTTGTGGTACAAACTTGCGGCCAAACAACTCTTAGGATCTTTAGATATCTGAAGGTCCAAGAATGTAATGGTATTGGGATGACTGTTTACAGTGAATTTTATATTAAAGGTTAACATTAAGAGTCCTCACAAAAGTTTTGAGGAGTTGGCTGGTCCCTGTCCATATGATGAATATATAATCTTTGTAACATAGCCATACCAACACATGACTGATATACTCCCCCAGTATTGTTCAAAAAACTCTCGTGCTCCCATCCCCCAAGGTACAAGTTGGCGTAGGCCGGTGCACAATATGTGCCCATGGTCACGCCTTGTACCTGGAGGTAATGGGAACCAATTGTGTGTAAGGATGTACAAAATGAGCTTAGGGATGAACTCATTGATTGGCCACTGGGTCCGTTCTTGTTCCATGAGGAAGGTGCGTGCCATTCCGACGCCCCGCTCATGAGAAATGCTCAAATATAGGGCCATCGACATTCAAAGTCACAAGCATAGCGTCAGACGGGACCACCATACCTTCAATCTGTACTTAACAATAAACACATAACAAACCCCACCCTACCTCAGCCAATGAAACAAACTCCTACAATATTCCAGCATTCTGAAAAGGTGGAATTTATTTATCTTCATAGATTTCTTCACGGATAGTGTTGATAAATATTTCTGTCCCCAGTGAAGGGGCCTCTCCAACCCAGGCTGCAGGAGGGACACCGTATTCTCTCTGACCATTATCCTGTACAGGAATAATATTACACCTTTCCATCCACTCCAGAAGGGTAGCTTTATTGTCCTTATTTAGAGAAGTAATCAAAAACACGCTCTCAGCGTCCATTAAGTAGCTGTCCATCATTATAGAATGATCTGTGTGGGCCATAATCAGTGGGTAGGAGGCTTTCCCCTAGTCCTCTCCAAAACCCCCTGTCCTGGTTGGGTTTGTCACAGGGTGAATATCCCTAATGGAGACACAGAAAGCATTAAAAATCCTACAGATGTTCCAATCCTTCTCTATTATATCCAAACGTAAAAAAAAAAAAAAAAAGTTTTGCATTTAGTTTTAATTTAGGAAGGGGATGGATACTCAGCTTGGAGCTGAACAGATTGAATTTATAATTTATGGTGGTATGGATAGGCCTGTGCCCCTAAAGCTAGATCTATAACATGTGTTTTTAAGTCGTTGCAGTCTTATTTAGATTTAATTTGGTAAATCCTTTTAAAAAATTAACCACAGCCTTTTCTAGCCCAATAAAGGTTCTTATGTTCTTTCAAGTGTGTGTATATTATGTCCTGTATTTCATCTAAAGAGAGAGGGTTGGTTGCTGATAAATCACTTACTGCCATCAGTAAGCATGCCTTGAAGGAGCAGGTAAAAGAGGGAGCATCCAGCACCAGTTGTGAACTCTGAAAGGGAAAAGGAGCCAAGGTGAAGGGCCACCAAGCTTTCCCTGGGTGAAGGGCCAGCAAGCCCAAACAAGACTGTGTGTAATGAGCTAGGCAGTAGACAACAGTGGTTGCATCTAACTCCACCCTATTTTCTTAAAGGCCTGCTACTATAAGAATAATATATGTTTTCCACCAGAGGGTCTGTCAGTAAGAAATGTGTTATAGAAATGCTACTGTTTAACTGCAGCATAGATAGTCTATTAGTGGTAAACACCTTGGATTCCAGACAACCTGTTACTACTGGTACTAATATATTCAAGCACAAGTACAGGATTTGTGTTTATGGACCCCTACACCACATAGGCCTTACCAAATGGTAGTATGGATAACAAAGAGACTTAACTAAGAGAAAAGTTGAGCTTTTTGGGCATCAAACCCATGCTAGCATATGAATCATTGTAGTATGTAGTTGTAGTATGCTTTTATGGAATGCAATGCATCTCAATGTGTGAATAAAACACCCCACTCTTCCCAAACAAAATGTACACAACTTGGGCAAAATTTCCAAATATTATGCAACTATGCTAAGTGAATTGCTGCAGCTATTATGCAGCATATGGTAATATTTTTAACATGAAACAGAAAAGACTGTACCACCTGATGGACTAGATTTGTAGCTGCTGTATAAAAGAATAAAATCAATAAATAAAATTGTGGTTTACTATTAACCATTATTTGAGAGTTACATTTTTTCTACATCCTTTCTGCTAAGAGAATACAGAAAAAAACAATTGCATTATTAATATTTTAAAATGAAAATCCATAGACCCATACTCAATTTAAAAGTCTTTAAAAGTCATTATTTTATATCCACTAATAAAATGTAATGAAACAGTATGGCATTTCAGTCACTTAATGAAGTTGTAATAATGAGTGAATTTTTTCCCATAAAATTTTTCATTGAAGGATATTTTACAATATGAGAAGTACATAGTATGAGATACATTTGTAAAAGGTTATAATTTCAGGTACCTATAAATGCAGATAAAAATGTGTCCTTCAGCTTTTTGTTTCTTGATTTAGTCATTTTTGTATTTCTTCAAAAAACATATATTATTGCAAACACTGTTTAAGTGCAACATGTGAACAACAAGAGGTTAACAAAAGGAAATGTGAATGGATAGCTTACCTAGTGTATGAGCTCCAAGTTAGGTAGAAACAAAGTTAGCAATGGGAGGGGTGCATGTAATATTCCTTAAATTCAGGTGTATAATGTGTCAGAGAGCTGATGTGTGCATGATTGGCGTGAGAGTGTTGTTTTTCACAACTTCCTTGGGGTATTTTGGTTAAGGATCTCTGTGGTTGAGGCACAAGTCTACTGCACTGAGTGTGCAGATGAGTTTTTTGTAATTGTACCACATCTTATTTTTGAAAGTGGTTACCAATTGCCTACATGTTTCTACAGACATGGTATGTACTGTACTAAAAAATATTTGAGTATTCACCCGTTCTTCTCCAATCTGTCCATAAGCGAAATCTTGGAAAGAATGGAAAGCAAATCCTGTTCTGCAGATGAATATGGTAGATGCAGTTTTGAAATTTGTACCTTTTGACAACCATACATGCATGCTCAAATTTCCTGAGTAGTTTTTCAGTGGTTGTTTTAGGATTTTCTTTAGCATTTGCTTGGATTAGAGTAGCAATTGGTGATTGTGTTATATTAAAGCCATAAATGTATGTTTGTTTCCAAAAAGTTTGAATGATCAGGCCTAGCCACAGATAGTGGTTTGAATCAGGTTTTTCTAATTTAGATTTGAGTCATCCAATAGGGAAAGGAGTGTGTGGCTTCCACTTTGATGTAGTGTTGAAGGCACAATACACTAAGAATAGTTTTTCCAGTGTCAACCCAGCCTTCTGCCAGGATATCCACAATCAAATCAGCTCATACATTTAGAAAAGTAGCCCAGGCTTTTACATGAGAGTATGTGTGGAGGGTTGAGTCATGTAAAGTTGTGTAAAGTATCGTGGATTGTTATCAAAGAATATACTTCTAGAATACTCTGTAAATATTTGTACCTGCACATAACATAAGATATTGGAAGGGGGATAGCATATTAGCTTGAACAACTGGTTGTGTGGTCTTGTCTTGATAGTCCAAGTCTACAAGTTCTCTCCATTTTGCATGGGCTGTGTAGGCCGAGGGCCTGAGGGTTGATTATGGAGAAGATTTTTTCTTTTCTAGCAATTCTTGACGTTGTCAGTTTTGTTTGCCACCGCTAAATGACTCTTTTGAAGTGTCTTTGAAAGGGAGTGAATTGTGGAATGTGAGTCCTCTAGAGTATTGACCCATTGTTTCTGCTTTTGCAGACTTTATAATTTGACTTTGAAAAATGATGTAGTGCTACCCCTGAAGAGGCCCTTGGTCATAGCTGATTCTTCCCAAGTAATGCAGAGGCTGTTCACCCCCACTTGCACCAGTCCATGCACATTGGCTTCAATAACACAGTCTAGGGAATGTCTTTTTAATAATTATTGGATAAAGAAACAGGAAAGAAACTCCTTTAAACAGGAGAGCAGTTAGGACATGGGATACTCCAAAACACTGCACAGAAACAGGAGGACATCCTTCCCCAAATTCCCAAACATGGATTCTGCTAAGAACACAGAGTAATAGCCAGTACTCTAAGAGCCTATGAGAGCAATCTCAGTCCATTGCTGCCTCTGGTACTTACATCCCAAATGCACACAGTCACCAGGGACCACAATTCTGGGTCAGTACTCCCAAGTCCTGGGGACAACTACATACCTTCCACATTCCACCAGACACTTTACAGTGAGGGAGACAATCCTTCTCCAAACCAGATCCCATAAGGTGAAGTCACACAGCCAGCTCCTCAAAAGATTGCTTCAGGTTCTCAGCTCTGCTACAGCTGAGACCTCTGCACCGCAAGCCCCCCCCCCCCCCCAGCTCTCCTAACCCTGTACAAATCCCCCTACCCACAGATCTAAGAATCTCTGCAGAACATCCACAACTTCACAGAGTCTACTCTCTCTGCACATAACCAACCCCCCCCCCTTCCTCCCCCTTTCCCTCTGCAGCTCTCTTACCTGCATTGGTAATCGAGCAGTGCAACAGACTCCGGTCTATTAGGCACATCAGGCTTTTTTTTTCTCCTGAGCCTACTATGCAGCTCCACCTGTCAGATCAGTGTAGCACAGAACCAAGGAGGAGTTTCAGCGAACTTCGCTTGGCTCCTTGCTACACTAATCTGACAGGCATCAGGCTGGGATAGCTGCCTCTGGAATTTCCATTCCCCCATGAATGCCAACATTTGCGACGCCTGGACCCAGTCCCAAGGCACACATCAATCACATGTAGGGCACATGGCCTGGATGCTGGCGCTAGCATACAGAAGCCAGTGGAGTAAGTCAGTGGTATGGAAAACTTCCTCTAGTGGCTTCTGTGTAATGCGACAGGCTGCAGAGAAGAGAGCTGCCAGAGGTGCTTGAACAGTGTTCCACCTTGTTCTGGAACAGTGTTCCGCCACGTTCCAGCAGAAAAAAAGCCCTAAATATACATATGTAGATACAATACGAAGCTTTAAGTATGTGTTTATCAACATCAAATAAAACAGAGGAAGAACGCAAAATAAGAAAAGAATAAGTGTACCAGTGAAAGGAAGAAATAAAAAGAAAGCAAAAGTTTATCACATTACAATATAAAATCTGGATATCATTGATTAGACTCAAGGTAGAAAAGAAAAAAAAGTGTAGTATGCAGAGGTAGGGTAATGTCTATATTGGAGGTTATATCAGTCTGGATGCCAGTAAAGAAACCAAGGTGTCCATTTAGCATCAAAAGAGGTTTGGGAGTCATGTATGATAAGTGTGAAAATTTGGTTCCATCTGCATAATTTGGTCAACCGAGAAATCACTTATAACTTCATATTTATTAGCTTTTATTGTTCATTATATCAATTTTCCAATAAAGAACATTTAATAGAATCATCAAAATTTTTCTCACAGTAACAAAATTATTGTCACTGTTGCTTTTTATAGAGGTTTTAAACTCTGCAAAAAAAAAGAAAAGAAAAAGAAAACCCTGTAAGACAAAGGCATAATGAGCTAGTATGTATCTTAAAACTAAGCTGTTCCAGCGGCGCCTGCACACCTCTGACACGGCTGACATTTTCCCCAGAGTTTCTCCTGGTTTTGCGGTCTCCGGTACTGTGATTGGCGGGAGCCGCCGTTCATGACACAGGGCTCGGAAGGAATGGAACCCATGGCCTTTCCTTCAGAGCGCATGTGCCAGTGATGTCACTTCCTGCATATAATGTAAATATCTCCTAAACGGTACACATTTAGGAGATATTTTCACTATCTATAGGTAACCCTTTTAATAGGCTTAAGTATAGGTAAATGTCTGCAGAGGAAGTTTACTTTCTCTTTAACTATAGAGACCAATAAACAGGAAAGATGGTTTTGTTTCCAGAACTATAGTGAATCTTTTGACTCCTCCCAACATCCCCAACTGTTCATTTTCTTGGCTACAAATGTCAATGTATGACCAAATGAGGAAAAAAAGAAAAAAAAAAATCTTACCATGTTTTGTAAATTTTAAAGGAAGCACTACCGTTTTACCCTGCTGTCCACAAGTGCCATCATGGTAAACTGCCCTGATGAGTACCGATATGCAAACAAGCTGGTTTGTTAATAGAAAAATGAATACAGTATATAAAGTGTTCAAATTACATAGTGAGTCTTAGAAATTCAGAGCAAGATGAGAATTTGCACAATTAGAGTAGAAAGTGTTTAGAGCACTTTCCTTCAGGTTTCAATCTCCCCATAGAAGATTAAGATGAGCTTGATGGAGAAGATTGTTTCAGGAGGCTGTGTACTGCTGAGAGTGAAGTTACACCTTAAGGAAGAGAAGCTGCATTTCTCCTGGATGACATCTGTTGCACTGCTATTTATGGGGTTGTCATTCTGTTGATTTGGGGTACGATGGTCTTTTGGCTATTTAAACACATCTACAATTCATCCCTCCAACACATTACCACTCTTGAGGCCACTTATCTCATATTTGGTTTAGGTGCTTTACTCTTTTGTGATACCGTAACACCTAAAAAATTTACTTATTCACTAATGCTTTCCCATTCACGGGATCATTCACAAAGCTTTCTTGTTTTCCTTTTGTTTAGTTTTGTATCACTTATGATGATCAAATGGAGAGAGAGAGATAGAGTAAAAGTAATTGTATGGGGCAGAGCAACATGGGTGGTAATCCCCCACCACCTCCCAAACATACCACTCTCTATAGTTATCTGTTCATCTAATGCATGGGTGTCCAACCTCTTGGCTTCTCTGGGCCACATTGAGTGTAGAGAAATTTTCTCGGGCCGCATATTATATATATACTATCGTTAAGGTATATAAGTAATAAAATGCTGCCGCACCCCTTCCCGCGCCGCTGCACCCCCCGAACTAATTTAACACAACTAGAGGATGATTAAATGAAATGGAATCAGTATACAGAGGTTTACTTCTTCTGAGCGATAATAAAGGAACACTCTAACCACCATGACCACTTCAGTGATTTGAAGTGGTCATGGTGGTAGGAGTCAGAAACACTGCATATGCTCCCCTCCCCCCTCTGAGGCAGCCTCTGCCTACCGTTAGTTGGAAGCTGCTGTGGCCATGCCCCCGGCCTGACTTCCTTCCTCCCCAGCAAAAAAAAAATTGTCAGGGGGCAGTGGGCCTCATTGCCTGAGGTTTTGGGCCGCAGGTTGGACATGCCTGATCTAATGAGAATCTGAGTTCATAAATTGATCATTAATGATTGTAAGTGTATGCTTTTGTAGAATACAAATTAATATGAAACTTTTTAAAATAAACCCTGCTGACATGGAGTTAGAATGAAAGGACTTTACATTTTATTGCACATAATAAGGGATATAGAGGTGATCAAGAATTCTATAATTGTGTCTTTTAAAAATCCTTTCTCAGAATATGGGATGCTATTATTGGCAACAATTCAAAAAAAGGCCATTACTAAGTTGGATGAATTCCAGAAAGAGCTGAAGAAAATTTAGTAATAAAAAGTAATCCAGGATATGAATCCATAAAGAAAAAAGAGTAAGTTACATTTAAAAAATGTTTTTTTATTTTGTGTGTGCAAGGTCCACTTGGCAAGATGAGAGTCCTTCCACAGTGTGGGAATATGTAAGTGTCACAGGGAGTTTGTCTTCACTTAGGGCCGGTTCACACCTGACACCCACAGGAACGTGGTCCGTATTTCTGTGTGCGATTTCAGTGCGACTTCATGTGAACGGGCTGAAATCGCATTATGTCACACAAAAAGTAGTGCATGCACTGCAGTACCATGCAATTCAGTGCAGGCAAATGCACTGTATTTGTGATCTGTGTTTAGGAATATATTGACACCTGCAGCAGATCGCGCACCCACTGCATTTTGAATGCAGTAAGGAAAACACGCCTGGAACATGGGTTTCCCGCACCACATTCTGATGTGAGTGAGCCCTCAAGGAGGTTCTGTGGTAGAAATATTACACTGTTTGAGATCATTGTATTCATTTGTTTTTGGATTTATTGAAGGACTAGCCATGGAAATGGTGTCATGAGAATCTTCATACAACTGAATTGTACAGTATGAGCACATGAAGTAGCACATTCAGCGCTTCTTGTTTAATTATATTGATTGTATTAAATCCCTTTAGCAGTTTAACACACGCACTTTTGTTGTAATATGAATGTATAGTGTAAATGAGGTAGTAATTCTACACAATATTTAGCGTGATGGTACAGCACCGCACAAATTTTTACAATATTTTTTCGAGCATATATTTTATACTAAAGTGTGCCTGCTTTTATTGTATTGTGTATTACTTTTTTTCTTACTTGCATTACTTATTTTTCTGGTCATTATGTATACAGATATGGCCATAAATTCTGGACAAATGTACCCCCAGAAGAAGACTTTCAGTTGAAACGCGTAGGCGTTTGAAGTAGGGATCGACCGATATCGTTTTTACATTGCCGATACCGATATTTTGTTCATCGCGTATCGTATGGGCCGATATTTTCGTACATTTAAAAAAAAAATCTTTTTTTTCCTACTTGACAGGTACTCTTGTGGAGGGATCTGGGGGTCTAAAAGACCCCAAACCCCTCCTCTGCACTTAAATGCATTCAAAACAGTTTGGCTGTTTTGAATGCTGTCATTAAAATCTGGCGCCAGTACCTGGAAGTAAAGTCATGACATCACTTCCGGGTTTTTGCATGGAGACCAGATCAGAGCCGAATTCGGCTTTGATCGGGTCTTCGTTGGCAAAGCAGGCTGAGTGTGGTTATGAGTAAGCGACTGGTAATGTCGTAAAAACGCGTCAACCTTGTCTGCTTGTACACTGTCTGTCACTTGATTTTATTGGAACAATAAAGGAAACATCTTTGATTGCAAGAAATATTTCCACCAGAGTGCGGTCAATCCTCTCATATTTTGCAAGCAGGCTGGTTGCCCGGGCCTCCCGCTCCTAGTAATGAAAGCCGAGCGGCTTCTCAGCCGCATTGGTTGTCATTGCAAGACAGCCGGCCGTTGGCTATGGACACCAGTACCAGGGTGATGCCTCTAGCTGCATGCATTACTCCGGCACAAGCACTTTCCGAAATATCGGTAATATATTCCGATATAGCGGGGAAAGTGCCTATCTGCCCTCAATATATCGGCTCTGCCGATAATCGGTCGATCCCTAGTTTGAAGTCCATATACTCGAGTTTTGTCATACAGATATCTTATGTGTTTAATTTTGTTGTAATCTACAGGCATACCCCGCTTTAAGTACACTCACTTTAAGTACACTCGCGAGTAAGGACACAGCTTGTTCAACTTGGCATGACACTACTCCTGGTTTTTAACATTGGCGTCTATAGGAAATCTTGGTCAGCTTGACATGGCACTGCTCCCAAACCATAAGTGACAGGGAAACCAAACTTGGGGAGCACCGAGAGGGGACCCAGGACTACAACATATCCTGTTTGTGGCTGGCCAGCTTGCCTAGGTAATCTACTATGTCATAGTCCTGGATCCCCTTAACATGATCCCCAAGCTTGGTGTCCTTGTCACATGGTTTGGGAGCAATGCCATGTCAAGCTGACCAAGATTTCCTATGGAGCTAGTGTATTTACATGCATTGAGAAGTGAAAAAAGGTATTGCTTCACTTTAAGTACATTTTCATTTTACATACATGCTCTGGTCCCATTGTGTACTTAAAAGTGGGGTATGCCTGTATGTATTTTTAACGATTGATGTACTGTAAGTATTTTTGTATTTGATGTTATGTAATGTCAGTATTGTACTGTCTCTTTATTGGTGTTAAATAATAAAGATTAGACTTTTTTTATTTTTTTTATATTCTTTGTATTTACATCTGTCATTATACTCTTTCTTGGTATCGCAACATCCCTTTCCCAGCTTGCCAAATCCCATTGGGATTTAACTTGTTGTAAAGTTTTGGCTAGTTTAGAAAGGGGGATTACATATTAAAGCATGAAAGTTATTTAAGTTAACTATGCAGCTTAGACTGAAAAGGTGGTAGCTCTAGGAGGGCAGCACAAGTCACATTACAGTTCCAAACAGATTACTTTACTTTATGATTGACTAATTTTAATCACAATGCCAAATATTAAAGCAATTGGATTCAGCTCTGGATCTTCATCACCCTTGTATTTAGTTTTGGATTGGTAGTATTCAACGCCAATAAATAAACAGATTTTTAGGGGTTAAGATTAAAAGTAGTTAATTGCAACTTCTAAATTACGAGAAAATGGGATCTCAAACTTTCATTGAAAACTTATCACAAACACACTATATTACCATAAGTATTGGGATGCCTGCCTTTACACGCACATGGATTTTAATGGCATCCCAGTCTTAGTCCGTAGGGTTCAATATTGAGTTGGCCCACACTTTGCAGGTATAACCGCTTCAACTCTTCTGGGAAGGCTGTCCACAAGGTTTAGCAGTGTGTCTATGGGAATGTTTGACCTTTCTTCCAGAAGCACATTTGTGAGGTCAGGCACTGATGTGGACGAGAAGGCCTGGCTCGCAGTCTCCACTTTAATTCACCCAAAAGGTTTTCTGTCGGGTGGAGGTCAGAACTCTGTGTAAGCCAGTCAAGTTCATCCACCCCAAATGTCTTTTTGGACTTTGTTTGTGCACTGGTCCAAATCATTTGCTGGAGGGGAGGTTATGATGTGGGGTTGTTTTTCTTGGTTGGGCTTGGCCTCTTAGTTCCAGTAAAGGAAACTCTTAAGGCATCGGCATACCAAGACATTTTGGACAATTTCATGCTCCCAACTGTGTGGGAACAGTTTGGGGATTGCCCCTTTCCTGTTACAACATGACTGCGCACTAGTGCACAAACAGATCTATAAAGTCATGGATGAGCGAGTTAGGGTTGGAGGAACTTGGCTGGCCTGCACTCAACCCGATAGAACACCTTTGGGATGAATTAGAGTGGAGACTGCAAGCCAAGCCTTCTTGTCCACATCAGTGCCTGACCTCACAAATGTGCCTCTGGAAGAATGGTCAAACATTCCCATAGACAAAAATTCTAAACCTTGTGGACAGCCTTCCCAGAAGATTTGAAGCTGATATACTTGCAAAGGGTGGGCCAACTCAATATTAAACCCTACGAATTAAGATTGGGATGCCATTAAAGTTCATGTGCGTGTAAAGGCAGGTTCCCCAATATTTTTGGTAATATAGTGTATATTATTATAGAAAAAAAAATCATGGTTTTAAAACATCACCATGAAAACAATAGATGTTTCTTTAAAACGGCACACGTGTTCTTGTCTTGGTGCCCCATGTCCCCATTCAAAGAGCATATCCTTTTAAGTGTAACTGCTATACAATGTTGCACTTCAGACTTCTTTGGAGACATGAAGTTCCTCAATTGCTATGGTCTATGCATTTAGAATTCCACAAGTACAGATCCAGATATCTCAGTCTTGCAAGGCTTATTTCATCTTATAATAAAAAGAGGCTTGATGACTCCTGTCTTAAAATGTTACTAAACCCAGAACCTGCATTCACTATATCTGGTCTCCCACAGTAGACAGAACATGGAAATGTAATTATTTTAGTAAATTGAAATGGATAAATACCTTTTTTAATCAGCAGTATATAGCAGCCTTGTGATTTGTATCAGTTCCTAGTAAAGCTTGTAGGAGGAATTTTCATTCTCCCCTGATCCTGTGTCTGGACATGTCTGAACGATATTTATTGGCCCTGTGCTGATCACATGCACCTCCAAAGAAAAAAAAAAAACTCTCTAGCAATACACACCAAACTGTGCATGTGCAGCCTGTCCCCTGGCTCTGTAAATATCAGGGGGGTTTTTGGAGACAGTGAAAGAAGAGGAAGATAAGAGGAGACAGGATCAAACAGCCTTTATACACAATGCAGAGTATTGACCCCTTAGGTTCCACAGTGAGTATAACAAGCATGCTTTACTGCATAAACAGACTGATTTTACTGTTGCAAGTTGTGTTGTGGGTTTAGTAACATTTTAAGGAGATTCTATCATACTTCGCTCATGATTAGGGTTGAGCGGACTTTTGGGTGTTTGGTACCCGGATACGGACCCGAACATTTTACTGTATGTTCGGAATACAGTCCGTTGTTCGGTAATTTATTTCATGTTTTGGCGCGGTTTTAATGGCGTGGTTTCAACAGCTGCAGGGCAGCCAATCAACAAGCGTTTAACTAGTGTGCCCTTAGAAGCCATCACAGCCATGCCTAATAATGGCATGGCTGTGATTGGCCAGTGCAGCATGTGACCCAGGCTCTATATAAGCTGGTCACTCTGCTCTAACTACTGTAAGAAGAGGTTCCTGATGCTGCTGAGGGAGAGATAGGAGATTATTGTAGAGGCAGGCTGGAGATTGCTTTCAGGGAAAGAATAGGAAGAATCTTCTTTAATCAGACAGCGATCTACATCGATTTTATTGTGTGGAGGTGCAGTGCACAATCTTTTTGCCCTGACCGGAGCCCAGTGAGGAGGAGGGAGAAAAAATGACTTATATCAGTCTGTTAGGTTGGCGGCGTTTAGACAGGGAAAAATCATTGTTTTTCAGTTTTTCATTCAAATGGTTTTTTATTCAATAGCGGAATAGAACAAAAACAGTATCCAACCTGTTAGGTGGGCAGCATGCGGCGTGTAGTGGCCATGTAATGCAAGCTCAGTGCATATGTGTCTGCTTAATCTGGATTTAAAAAAAAAAACATTTTTTCCATCATATTTTACTGTGACATACAGCGTTTAGACACTGCTGTTCTAATCTGCTATTCAAAAATCACCAATTTAAAGGGAAAACATTTTTTTTTCTTTTTTTTCTTTATATGTTACGGTGAGATAAAGTCTTTAGACACTGCTGTGTTCTAAACTGCTCTTCAAAAATCACCAATTAAAGGGAAAAATAAAATTTTATCATTCATACGTTACTGTGAGATACACCCTTTGGATACTGTTGTTCTATTCCGCTATTCAATAAACACCCATTTAGGGAAAAAAAATTTAATTGCGGCCTAGTCTGCATATGTTACTGTGAGATACACCCATTGTATATTGTTGTTCTATTCCGCTCTTCAATAAAAACCCATTTAGGGAAAAAAAAAAAAATTGCGGCCTAATCTGCATATATTACTGTGAGATACACCCGTTGTATACTGTTGTTCTATTCCGCTATTCAATAAACACCCATTTAGGGAAAAAAAATTAAATTGCGGCCTAGTCTGCATATGTTACTGTGAGATACACCCGTTGGATACTGTTGTTCTATTCAGCTTTTCAATAAAAACTAATTTAGGGGAAAAAAATTAAATTGCGGCCTAGTCTGCATATGTTACTGTGAGATACACCCATTGTATACTGTTGTTCTATTCCGCTATTCAATAAACACCCATTTAGGGAAAAAAATGTAATTGCGGCCTAGTCTGCATATGTTACTGTGAGATACACTTGTTGGATACTGTTGTTCTATTCCGCTTTCCAATAAAATTAAATTGCGGCCTAGTCTGCATATGTTACTGTGAGATACACCCGTTGTATACTGTTATTCTGTTCCCCTATTCAATAAACACCCATTTAGGGAAAAAAATTAAATTGCGGCCTAGTCTGCATATGATACTGTGAGATACACCCGTTGTATACTGTTGTTCTATTCCGCTATTCAATAAACACCCATTTAGGGAAAAGATATTAAATTGCGGTCTAGTCTGTATCTGTACGTGTGAGATACACCCTTTTAGATACTGTTGTTCTATTCAATAAACACCCATTTAGGGGAAAGAAAGATATTAAATTGCGGCTTAGTCTGTATCTGTACATGTGAGATTCACCCTTTTAGATACTGTTGTTCTATTCTGCTATTCAATAAACACCCATTTAGGGGAAAATTAATAGTTTTGCAGCATTTGCTGATTATGTTACTGTGAGATACACCCTTTAAATTTGTTTGGCGCATCTCCTTCCACCACCGATGACTGCAGGCCGCTTCAGTTTGCCTCCTGTTGCTAACTCCTCCTACTCTGCTTCCTCATCCTCTACCGCCTCCGCATCCGGAGCAGTGATCATTTCCAAGGCTTTCAGGGCATCCATTCACAAGTGGCTCTGAGGGTGGGTTCCTGCACCCACAAACGCCAGGTGCACAATTGTCCAGCAAGGGCACAGTTCTGGAGGATGACGAGGTGGAGGATGAGGAGGAGGAGATGGATGAGGAGGAACCATGTTCACAGCAGGGTGGCACCCAGATAACAGACAACAACAGATACTACACTTGATCTTAGCCAAAAGGTCGAGAAGCAATGCTGGTGGCATTCCGACCTGACAGCGGGGGCACAGTGGAAGCACAAGGCGAAGGAAGAGGAGGAGGAGGTCCCCAACGCAGCCAGGGCACCGCCAGCACCTCAGAAGGCAGGGTTAGCATGTATGAATTGTGGAAAAGCTTTGTCGGCACGCCACAACAACCAGGATCACCAGCTGTTTTTTTTTTAAGCCCGTGGGGTGTGTGAACACACTCAGACTATCACCCGGTGGGTGCATAAAAAAGTGCACACCAAAAAAAGTGAAACACAAAAAGTGCACAGGGTGTACACATGGTCCCTGACCCTGATTCCCCGGGGCGCAAGGCTCCTGACAGGGACTGGGGTACTTACACTGGCTAACCTGGCCGAAACCAGGCAGCCCCGTTCTTTAGGAGGTCTGCAGAAACAGACCACCCCGAGTACTAGGTGGGGCTCTCCCAAAGAGAGACCCCATGAGAGATGGCGAACCAAGCCAGAAGGCCATATCCACCCCCTCCCAAGACTTTCAGGGACAGGCCCAAAGACCAACACACTACTAATCACGCTGTGCAAAATAAAGTGTACCGCTACAATAAAAAACACAAAACGTGAGACACACAACATATAACAGTGTGGAAAGGGATAGTGGAGAAGTGCAAGGTTAGTGTTACGTTGCAATACTATGGCAGGCCCTTTGGCCAGGAATAAAAAAATTCCTCTGGTTCTGACTCCTGACCAAAAGGCCCGGCCCTAGAGGCAGGTGTGAAAAACGTGTGTAGGAAGTGCAGTGTCCTTGGTGCCATACTCATAGTGTTGCCATCCACCGTGAATTACTGCCTCTCCAGGGGTACATACACCACAGGCTTTTCAGAATCCTGGTCCCTGGCAAGACCAGTGCAGCCCCGTTCCTACCAGAGGGCCTCAGAACTTACACAGCTTTGGGAGAGCCCGGCCCACAACCAGGGACCCATACCTTTTCCAAGGCCAGATTCAACCCAGAAGGGGGGGGGAAAAAAACCCCTGCCGCCATCACCGTTCCTTGCCATATACCATATACAGTTCCTTACTGTTCCTTACGTACTATACATGTACTGAATGACGGGTCTGCCCCCTTCAACTTCTGGGTCTCCGAATTGGGCACATGGCCTGAGCTTGCCCTTTACACCTTGGAGGTGCTGGCCTGCCCTGCAGTCAGTGTGTTATCTGAACGTGTATTTAGCACGGCTGGGAGCGTTATCACAGACAAGCGCAGCCGACTGTCTAGAGCCAGTGTGGACAAGCTCACGTTCATTAAAATGAACCAGGGATGGATCCCACAGGACTTGTCCGTACCTTGTGCAGAATAGACATGTATACCGACCTTACCCAGCCATTGTTGTATTTTTGATCTTTCTCACTCTTTTGGGGTGTACCCTAATTTAAAAAGAAATTTAAAATTAAAAACAAAAACCAGTGTTGGCTACCTCGTCCTCCTCCACCGCCCCTTCCACCTGCACCACCACATCCAACGCCACCTCAACCTGCTACTCCATATGGGCCTCGTCCTCCTAGATCAAGATGATTATTTTTTATTTTTATTTTTTTTATGTTATTTTAAGTTATTTCCCTATCCACATTTGTTTGCAGAGCACTTGCCATGTTCTTAAGAAGATTCTGCTACCATTTGCATCCCTCTAGCCCTTTCCATGTTTTTTTTAGAGCCATTTTAGTGCTCAAAAGTTCGGGTCACCATTGACTTAAATGGGGTTCGGGATCGAGGTAAAGTTCGGGTTAAGTTCGGGTCACGAACCCGGACTTTTTTTTCAAGTTCGGCCGAATCCGCCGAACCCGGACATCCAGGTGTTCGCTGAACTCTACTCATGAATCCATTTCCTCTGGTGATCTCATATTATGTGGTGGAGGTGCATTTGGGTGTTTCAACTTTGTTATGATATTCACTATCAAGGTGTTTCATGATTGGACTAAATAACTTCTTTCCTGGCAGTCTCCATGGCAGCCTACGTGTGGGTTAACCCCGCCTCCTCTCCAATGGTATAGGACCCCCCTCTATAAATTTCAGCTTGCAGGCACAGCCAGTGTTCCTTTTTTGTCCTCCTCCAAGGACCAACTATTTGGATTATTTCCTGTTGGAATTTGGTCGGCTTACCTCAGAATGAAAAGTCGGTGTCTATGTCCAGGGCCCAGCCACGGGCGGGTGAGTGACATTTCAAAATCCCCTTTGGCTGATAACTGTGCGGTGCTTCGGATGGCCGACGGATATCCTGACAGGGTCTGAAGATTTGTCTCCTCCATGGCAGTGTTTTTGTTATGTTTGTTTGTCTCCAAACTATCTTTCTTTGCTATCCCTGGTGGCCCAATGGCGGCTGGAACGCTCCATGCGTTCCAGCCATCTCCTTCCTGCTTCCCCTCCGCTCAGTCCGGCGGACGCATGCGCTGTATGGTAATGGAGCTCCGCTCGCTGCCTGCACATGCGCACTTCGCCGAGATCGGAAGCGAGGCCTGGTCCGCGCACGCGCACTTGCGATCACGGCCGGCCATCGCTGACGTCATCCTGGCGCGAAAATTTAAACGCCTGTCAGCTCCAGAGCATTTGGGAATGCACTGTGGGCATAGCGACGTCTTCCCGGTACCTTGTCCGTTTGTTTACCAGGTATGTGGGGACCGGATGCTGCATACCTTTTTGTGGTATGCAGGGGGGGGGGGAGAGCGGTTGGATGCATATTAGGACAACACCTGAATGTTCCTTATTGCTTTGTAGTGATCCTTGTATGCTCTACTTCCTAGTGAATTTGTGGTTTTGCCTGAAACATGGATCCTGCTTCACCGCCCTCTTGTGGCCAGCCCTCTCACAACAGGTGAGTGCTGGTACATTTAGAGGGATATGAAGGGAGGGATGCTGGCTCATGATTCATGGCTAAATCCTGTGTCTCCCTGGATTTCTCTTTCTCCCAGCTCCTCCAGGTCTGGTCAAGAAAGAGACCCTGTCAGGCCACGAAGAGAATCATCTTCAAGGAAGGTCAAGACGCCGTGAGTCTCCATCAGGGAGCAGACATAAGAGGAGACGCTCACATTCCTCCTCCAGACACCGCACACACCGCCACAGTAGCCATACGGCCCAGAGAGCCTGTTGGGGTTGTGGGGCGCATGTCCCGGAGGACAAGTCCCTTTGCGAGCCCTGTTTCGCTCGTGCAGCTGGTGAAAGAGTCTGAAGATCAGAGATTGGAATCCCTGGTGAAACGGGTTGTCCAACAATCCATGAAAGAGTGGAATGCTAGTCCCACACCTGGATCTGCTACTCCCAGCTCTCCTGCTGATGCTCCTGAAGAGCAAGGTCCCTCTCAGCCAAGCTTCACTTCCGGAAAATCCTCAGAGAGTGATTCGGAAGAAGAGGAAGGTGCAGTTGGGGGTTTTGATTTTGCCCTTGTTGCACCTCTCATAAGAGCAGTCAAAGAGGCTCTGAAATGGGAAGATCCCAGTACCCCACAAGTAAAACAGAGAAGGTTTTTCAAACATTTGGGGAAAGAGAGGCTAAACTTTCTGCTCCTGTCAGAATTGAAGGATGTCATCCTAGAAGAGTGGAGTAAAGGGGACAGCAAGACCTCCTTATCCTCCAAACTGTCTAAGTTGTATCCTTTTAGATCGGAAGAAGTCAGTCACCTGGAATCAGCTCCTCTGGTTGATGCTGCAGTTTCCAGACTGGCAAAACACGTTACACTCCCGCTGGATAATGCGGTGTCCTTTAAAGACCCTCTGGATAGGAAGATGGACTTGGATTTAAAAAGAATTTATGTCACAGCCGGTGCGGCTTGTAAACCTGTGCTAGCACTAGCAGCCATGTCTAAGGCCATGGAAACCTGGGTTTCTGATGTTGAACTAAAATTAAGAAGTGTGTCTGAAGATGCAGTAGAGAACTCTCCTGTTCAGGAACTGAAGTTAGCTTCTGTGTTTCTTGGAGAAGCATCCATTGATGTGTTACGTCTCTTATCCAGATCCATGTTGGCTTCTGTCACAGCCAAACGGGCCCTGTGGTTGCGTCCCTGGCTGGCAGACCCAGCCTCTAAACAGGCTTGGTGCAAAATCCCTTTTGAAGGTTCCTCTTTATTTGGAAACAAATTGGATAATGCAATTACTAAAGTGACGGGTGGAAAGTCAGGTCTCCTTCCCCAAGATAGGCGCCTCTTTGGCCCTAAGAAGCAGCAACCAAGAAAGCAGTTTGCAGAGCGATCAAAGGATGCCCGCTCATATAGGCCTGGGCGAGATTACAGGAGAAATTGGAAGAGCAGCCAAGCATCCTCTCGTAAGCCGGTCAGAGGCTCAGCACCTTCCGGTCAAGAAACCTCAAAGTCCTTTTGAGATTGGGCCCGTTCAGACATGCCAGGTGGGGGCACGCCTGCTCCGCTTTCAGCGTGTCTGGGCGGCCTCAATCTCAGACTTCTGGACCATCAGGACAGTGTCCACAGGACACACATGGACTTTCTCAACAGATCCCGTGTCCAGATTTATTCCCACTCGCTTGCCTTCTCAGGACGAGAAAAGAAATGTTTTGCTCGACTATGTAAGCACTTTGGTAGCTCAGGGCGCAATAATTCCGGTGCCCGTGCAGGAAAGATTCCAAGGCGTATATTCGCCCCTCTTTCTAGTACAGAAGAAGAATGGATCCTGGCGCCCTGTGATAGATCTCACCTATCTCAACAGGTTCATCAAGAACGAAAAGTTCAAAATGGAAACCTTATCTACTATCCAGAAAGCAGTACTTCCAGGAGACTGGCTAGTGTCAATAGATCTCAAAGACGCGTATTTCCATGTGCCTATAGCAGTAAACTTCCACAAGTACCTTCGTTTCGCGGTAGAACATCAACACTTCCAGTTCATCTGCCTTCCTTTTGGCCTGTCCACATCCCCAAGGGTGTTTTCCAAGGTCCTTCTAGCTGTGGTGGCTCTAATCAGAACAAAGGGTGTACGTCTACATCACTACTTGGACGATCTTCTACTGTTGTCACAAGACCGGGATCAACTTTTGTTCCACAGGAACCTGGTCACTACAACTCTCATGGAGTTCGGGTGGTTGTTGAATCTTCAAAAAAGTCATCTGGAGCCCTCTCAACATCTGGTCTATCTAGGGGCTCAATTCAACACCGTTCAGAATACACTTTCTCTGCCTCTAGAGAAAATCCCGGTGGTTCGGGAGAGGATCCTTCCAGCCCTCTCATCCTCTTTTCTGACGGCATCCCAGTGTCTCAAGATCATCGGCACAATGGTCTCGACGGCCCCTATGGTCAAGTGGGCACTGTGGCGAATGCGGCCCTTTCAGAGGGGCTTCCTTCGGCAGTGGAATCCGGAAGATCACGATCAGCGTATCTTTATTTCCCACAGCATGAGGAGCAGCTTATTATGGTGGCTACAACGCAAGAACCTGCTCATTTGCCATTCTCTAGTCCCCATCACATGGGTCATCATTACAACCGATGCCAGCAACTCTGGCTGGGGAGCCCATTGCATGACAAAGGTGGCTCTAGGGAAATGGCCTCCGCAAGCCCACTCCCTGGTTTCCAACGTCCTGGAGCTTCGTGCGGCTTTTCTAGCTCTTCAAGCTTTCCATAATCTAATAGAAGGCAAATCCGTACTTCTTCGAATGGACAACACCACGGCAGTGGCTTATGTGAAAAGACAGGGCAGTATCAGGAGTCTCTCCCTTCTTCAGGAAGTAGACCCAATCATGACATGGGCCCAAGCCCATCTGTCCAACATCTCGGCGGCCTACATTCCGGCGCCACAGAATGTTCAGGCAGATTTCCTTTCCAGAGTTCAGTTGAATCACGAGTGGTCTCTGCACATAGACTCATTCAAGTGGATTCTGTCCCTAGGGGTCTCACCAGAAGTAGACCTGTTTGCATCTCCATGCAACCACAAGCTAGTCCGGTACTTCACACGCAGCAAGTGTCACCAAGCATGCGGAACGGATGCTCTGACCGACAGATGGGAATTCAGCAGGGCATATGCTTTTCCCCCATTTCCCATCATCCTCAGATTTCTTCAGAGACTCCAAGCAGAAGATGTGGAGATCGTCATGGTAGCCCCTCACTGGCCGAACAGGCCCTGGTTCCCACTTCTCCTGCAACTCAGCTATCGGAGCCCGATTCCCCTGCCCATCAAACCAGACCTTCTCTCGCAGGGAACAACATTACACCCCTGCCCCGCCTTGCTCAGGTTAACGGTCTGGTTCTTGAGAGGGAGAGGTTGGAGTCACTCGGATGCCCTCCTGGGGCAATCCCTACTTTAATGAACTCCAGGAGACCTAGCACGAACAGAGTTTACTGTAGAGTCTGGTCTAGATTCTTGGAATTTACGTACCCGAAGGGAAATCCTTCCCTGAATTTCGGAGTTCAAGAAGTCCTGAAGTTCCTTAAAGCAGGTCTGGATAAGTCCCTATCAGTTGGGACTCTCAGGGTGCAAATATCAGCCTTATCGGTGTTCTCAGGGTTCTCCTGGGCCAAGCATATGCTCATACAGCAATTCTTCAAAGGTGCGGTCAGACTCAGACCTCAGAGGAAGCCAAGGTTCCCAAAATGGGACCTTCCCCTTGTCCTTAACGTCCTTTCAAGTTCTAGTTTGTCTGACTCCATTAGAGATCTTACCATTAAAACAGCCTTTTTAGTAGCAATCACTTCAGCTAAAAGAGTTTCTGAGATCAGTTCTCTTGGTCATAAAGAACCTTTTCTTACGTTCTTCCCGGACCGAGTAGTCCTAATTCCGATGCTCAATTCCAATCCGAAGGTATCATCGGTTTTTCATGAGAACCAGGAGATTGTACTTCCTACCTTTCGTTCTTCAGAGGATAATGAACCTCATCCCTTGGATGTAGGGAAAACTCTTATGGAATATCTCCAGTCAACGTCTTCTTTCAGACAATCGGATAATCTCTTCGTCCTTTTCTCAGGCAAGAATAGAGGGAAACGGGCCTCGTCAAGGTCCATTGCGGCCTGGATTGTGTCTGCCATTCAGCGAGCTTACTGTGTAGAGGGTTTGGCTCCTCCGGAGGCGGTGACAGCCCACTTGACGAGAAGCATCTCAACGTCCTGGGCGGCTTCACATCATGTTGCACCAGAAGTAGTCTGCAGAGCAGCTTCCTGGTCTTCTGTAAATACGTTTATGACACATTATTGTGTGGAGCCAGCCTCCTTATCTTCAGTTAATTTTGGCTTGACTGTTTTGTCTGCTAATAATTTGAAGTAAAATTTGATTTGAAACATTCCCACCCGTGTGGTTTGGGCTAGTTATTTCCCACACGTAGGCTGCCATGGAGACTGCCAGGAAAACGGAAAATTCCTATCATACTTACCGTAATTTTCCTTTCCTGGTGGTCTCCATGGCAGCCGGAGTTCCCACCCTCTGGTCTTGGATTCGGCTAAGATATGGAACACTGGCTGTGCCTGCAAGCTGAAATTTATAGAGGGGGGTCCTATACCATTGGAGAGGAGGCGGGGTTAACCCACACGTAGGCTGCCATGGAGACCACCAGGAAAGGAAAATTACGGTAAGTATGATAGGAATTTTCCGTTATATGGACTGTAATATTTCTGGGACTTTATTTCTATGTCATTTTAGCACTGCAATTCTCTGTTTTGTATAAGAACAAATACCTGTATATATATTTTTTTAAAATAAATCACAGAAATCTAAACTTACTCATCCCTATTGAAAGCTCTGTCAATTTGCTAAAAAAATAACTAGTGTTAGATATAATTACAGTCAACAAGATTTTCATGTATTACCAAGGTGAAATATTTAGTAAAAGGCAATAACAGGAAGCAAGTTTTGCTCACAGCAGTCAGACTTCTGGTGGCCATACACATTTCAGATTGTTTTATCTGATCAATATGCAAATTGATCAAAGCAATCAAATCTGCAAATGTTCGAATTGCCTTAGAATCAATTTAGACTCAATTTTAATCAGACTGAGTCAGGGTGAAATATTATTGATTGTTTTGCAACACTTATTTATATATATACAATTGTATTTCAATTGATCAGATTAAGAGATCACATGGTGGAAACAGAGATACGATCGATAACTTTTGATTATAATTTATGATCATATCTTGGTTATTCATAGAAATCCACTTCTCTGTGGGTGGTATATCGATCAAGTGGGTTTGCCAACTATCGATCAGTTATTGCTATTGGAAGGTATCAATCGGAAACAAAAATCATTAATTTATCAAAGTCTGTATGTTCACCATACATCTGTAGTTTTGTAACAGGCTTGAATCTTTAGAGTGTATCTCCATTTTTGAAGGCAACTTCAAACACCTACTTTATATTTGTTACATTTCCCAATTCACATAGCATAAAATATATATATATTTAAACTTGCAACTTACCTTTTTTTTAGATGCTCTATTCTGGACCCTCCAGCAAAGAAAAATCTTAAATACTTTGTAAATTTGTTTAAAGGGGCAAGGCAGCTGTGTTTGGCATAAATAATCCTGTCTGTACTGTGCAGGCAAATCTACATGATCAAATTTAACTAGATTTCAACACTGTCCTAACAAACGGTTAAAGGTGAAGATGCTGGGCCTCTTGCATTGTATGTTACAAGGACAGACCTGGGACAGGCTCATTCTAACATTGTTCAAACAAACCTTGTAGTCAGCACCTCGCACTGAGGAACATCTAAAAGATAAGAAATATTTAAAAACATTTTTTTAGGCATGCTGTGTGACTGGGAACACATATCAAACATACAGTAAAATGTTCTCAAACGTGACTGGAAAAGTGGAAATAAGCTTTAAAGCGGAGTTTCACACTGAAAAAAATTTTTTAGCTAAAAATACCCCTGGGACAGTTAGGGCTAGTGCATTTCAGCAACGATAGCCTCTGAACTGTCCCCTGTTTCACTTACCTTTTAGAAGAAATACTTAACTTGAAAATGTCTTGTCCAGCGCTGCCATCTCAGGTGTGGGCAACTGAAGCCGGAGCATCCTCTTCGGTGTCCTCTTCGGTCACTTCGGAGTCCCAGAATGCCAGAGTCCCAGAATGCCCTGCTCGCCACTTCCGGGGCAGGCGCGTCATCCCTGCACAGCTTCTGGGCATGCCCAGAAGCTGTTTAGCAGTGAATGACGCGTCTGCACTGGAAGTGACGAGCAGGGCCGGTGAAGGCGCATTGACTTCTGGGAGCGATGACGCTCATCTCCCAGGAGTCAATGCAAGCAGGAAGAGACGGCGCAGGCCACAGCCAAGGAGGGAGGAAGAGGAAGGAAGGTAAGTATATTTTCTTTAAAAACAAGGTAAGTAAATAAAAAAAAAATGTAAACTATCCAATTCTTTTTCAGAAAAAAAAAAGAAAGCGGATGGTGCAAAATTGTTTTCGAGGCCTGAACTCCGCTTTAAGGAACACTCCGGTTTTTTTTTTTAGAATGCCTTATTGCTACAGAAAGTGTTCTTTCTCAAATAGTAAAGTAAATCTGTAATGTTCCAAGTCTGTAGAAACAGTGCCAATGTTTTCATGATTATTATCCTGTGATGCTTTTATATCCTGCTGTCCTCTCACAGCAGCAAGGGTGAAAGAGAAGCATGCGTACAGACCTGGAATATAAATCAGAGTTATGAAAGCATTTGAAAGCTCTGTCATAATGAGATATATGCTGCACTGAGAATCAATAGATGCCAAAGGTTTCTAATACTGATTTGCTTCCCAAGTTATGCCTGCAAATCACTGTCTGTAATTTATATACAGTTCTCAGTGTGCGCTACTTCATATGAGCTGTTTATTTACGTCAATGAACCCTGCTTAGGAATCATAGGACCTGGTTGACTAGGTAGATAATTGCATTGTATGTAATGTACTGCATTTATGGGGGAATATACATACAATGTCAGAGTTACAATGAGCCATTTACTTTGCTGCAGGGATTTATATTGAACACAAGTACTAATTTTCTTTAATTTTTATAGAAGGTCTTTTTTTTTAATTATTTCTCTTTATTTGTGCAATAACAGAATTTAATAAGTGAGCTTTGTACAATGGTATGCCTAAATGTAAGTTCTATGAATTTCATGCATCTAAACAAAAGGTTCAAACTATTAAAGGCATACTCTACCTTTTGCACACAAAAAAATTGTAAATGCAGCAACACTGATCTCATTAATGTGTAACTATTTTTTTTTTTTTTTGTAATGAATCCTGCAGGACATTGCACCTGTGATCACTGTGTTGCAGGAGGAATGCACATGCTTTTGCAAATTTTCCCCCAGCCTTGGATTTGTATAGACTGCTGTTATGGGCCAAAGGATGTCCTGCTAAACCTACAGAGCACTGAGAAGGAAGAGGAGGTGCTAATGCAGCCACCGATTAAATACTGCAATATATTAGAATTTTAAAAAGTGTAAATCATAAATAAGAAATATTTTAGGACAGCATATAATCATATATATTGTATTTTATTTTATTTTAATTTAATTTATATAGGTTGGTGTGGGCCATGCTTTGTCATAGCGAAGTGGTTAGCACTTCAGCCTAGCAGCGCTAGGGCTGTCAGTTCAAATCCCAACCACAGCACTATGTGGATGGAGTCTGCATGTTCTTCCTATGCCTGCGTGGATTTCCTCCCACACTCCAAAGACATGCTGGTAGGTTATTTGGCTCCTGTCTAAATTAGCCCTAGTATGTGTGAATGTGATTTGTGGACCTTAGATCGTAAGCTCCTCGGGGTAGGGACTGATGTGAATGTACAATATACATGTAAATCATTGTGTAAATGGAGTTATATAAGTACCTGAAATGAAAATAAAATAAAAATTCTTAAAGGTGGACTTTTTTTCAGTTTTGGATAGAAGTAAGGAAACACAAGCTCTGCCAATTCAAGGGCAGCAGCACACTTTATGCACTATGCACTGCCCAAAATACTACTTCTTAGTGGCAATGAGCCTTGCAAACGTTTTGCACTGAACTCTGTCTTAATGAAAAAATATTTGAAATAGAGATTTTATTTTAGTTATTGACTATTTTAGCAGCAATATTGTAACATACTGATTGAAATAGAATATGCTTAACATTCTTTCCATAGCATAGGAATCAAAACATCAAAACTAAACACTAATTACACAGTCTGGCAAAAATCAATACTATAATTACATTTCAGTGACTATTATATACAGCTCCACCAGTACTATAACAACTTCACAAACAAATAAAATGTTTTATAGATCAAAAGCAATTCAGTATTCTTAGAAACAAAAGTGTACAACATAACATTATTTGACTAGAAATACACCACAATATCTGATACATTCCATAAGAATTGCAACAACAAACAAATGAGCGCTACCTATGTGAAACTAAAAACAATTGTGGAGGGGTTGCCAACCCCCATTACTTTTTTTTACTGACAACACATAGAAATCTTACAGATTTTTTTACTGATAAACCTAAAATATGATAGAAACTCCTAATACAATTGATATTTAATATAAGAAAATTCATATTTAAGGAATAAAAGCAATATGTAAACATTAACAATATCTAAGCCTGGCTTTGCAATGAAAAATTTAAAACAGTGTACAAAATGTGAGCATGACTGGGGTTAGAAAAGACCTGAAAAAATATAAGTGAAATATAAGTGCTATGATGCTCATAGTGCTCCGTGGAAAATGGTGGTTGTGGTCAGAACCAGAGCCTAGTCACTGTATAAACTGCATGCCTATTACCTTGGCCCCCCTCACTACACACATAATCAGGCCCCTACCGCTACAACCCTGGCAGACAGACTATGCCAGAAGCTTCAAAAAAACATAGTCGCACTCTTGAGGGTCTGTGGTGTAAGACAAAGTCACAGCAAGATTTCTGCCAATATAAATCTGTCCTCAATTCCTGTCTCCACACTGCCAAACAGACCTATTTATCACTCTCATTAACACCCTATCACACAGTCCCCGTCAACTCTTTTCAACCTTTAACTTAATCACTGCCCAGGAGATTGCCAATCACTTAAAAAAAAAGATTGATACAATTTGTGATGAGATCTCTTCCTCACTTTTCACTCCTTGTCCTCCTGCACAATCAATATTCCCTTGTTTAACCCAGCTACTATAGAGGAAGTTACTAAACTTTTTCTAACGCCCACCTAACTTCCTGCCCCCTGTTCCTTCTCAAATACTATGGTGACCCTCTGGCTCTATCCTACACTCTCTAACTCATATCTTCAATCTCTCCCTCTCCACTGGCATCTTCCCCAACCCTCTAAAACATGCACTAGTCACTCCCATACCAAAGAAGGCCTCACTAGACCCCACCAATCTTAACAACCTAAGACCCATCTCCTTACTCCCTATTGCCTCCAAACTCGGAGTCCTTGAACATCTAGTCTACAACCGACCTCATTGAGAATAACTTTCTTGATACCCTTCAGTCTGGATTTCACCGGCAGCACTCCACAGAAACTTCTCTCCTAAAACTCACAAACGACATGCTCACAGCTAAAACCAACGGTCACTATTCCGTACTCTTACTCTTTGACCTCTCCGCTGCCTTTGATACAGTTGACCACCCCCTCCTCCTCAAAAACTCAATTTGCTTGGTCTCTGTGGCTGTGCTTTCCGTGGTTGGAATCTTACCTACCTCACCGCACCTTCAGTGTCATTTACAACTCCACTTACTCCTCTATTACCATTGTGGTCCCCCAAGATTCTGTCCTTGGACCTCTACTATTCTCGATCTACACCTCCTCCACTCCGCTTCCACTACCATTTAAATGCTGATGACACCCAAATCTATCTCTCTACCCCTTAACTAATCCCATCACTCTCCTCGCGCATCACTGATTTACTAAGAGACATATCAGCCTGGATGTCACACCACTTAATCAAACTGAATCTATCTAAAACTGAGATCATATTATTTCCTCCTCCACGTGCCCCTTGCCCTGAATTCTCAGTCAAGATCAATGGCACAACTATCAGTCCTTCCAAATATGCCAGGGTGCTAGGGGTAACCCTGGACTCTGAACTGTCCTTTCAGGCCCACATCCAATCCCTGTCCAAATTATCCTCCCCAACATCTCCAGAATATCCCCTTTTTAACCAACGACACCACCAAGCTTCTAATTCATTCCCTGGTTATCTCTAACCTTGACTACTGCAACTCCCTCCTCATTGGGTTACCTTTACATAGACTATCCCCCCTTCAGTCCATAATAAATGCTGCTGCAAGACTCATCCACTTTACCAACCGTTAAGTGTCCTCCACCCCTCTCTGCTGATCCCTCCACGGGCTTCCCCTTACCCAACAAATAAAATTCAAAGTACTAACAATAGTTTACAACACCATTCACAACTCTGCCCCCAGCTACATGACTAACCTGATCTCAAAATATTAACCAAGCCACTCTCTTTGGTCCTCCCAAGATCTCCTGCTCTCTAGCTTCCTTGTCACCTCCTTCCATGCTCGCCTCCAGGATTTCTCCAGAGCTTTTTCCATTCTTTTGAACTCCCTACCCCAATCTGTCTGACTGTCTCCTAATCTATCCATCTTTAGACGATCCCTAAAAACTCTTTTCTTTAAAGAAGCCTATCCAACTTCTAACTAATATACTGTTTCACTTTTTCCATCAGCTCATCCCCCACAGCTATTACCTTTTGTATCAATTAACCCTCCCTCTTAGATTTTAATCTCTAATGAGCAGGGTCCTCTAATTCCTTTTGTACCAAGTGTATTGTACCTGCAATGTCTGCCTTTATTTTATTAAGCGCTGTGCAAACTGTTGGCACTACATAAATCCTGTATAATATTATAATAATAATATACCACAGTCTGTGTACACACAAAATACTCTCAACTACTGTGTGACAAGTGACAGTCTCACAGACAAACATACCCATCTGGACATGCAAAAAAGTTACATATGCTTTTCTGCATAAAAAAAAAGATATCACTTTGTCTGACTCCATTAAAGGAAGAAATTCATTACAATCAGCAACTGTGGAAACAAATAACACTTTAGTGAGGACTATGTAATGACAACACACTGTACAGAGAGAAGCAGGCAGGATGAGGGGGAAGAGGTAGGAAAGGGAGAGACATAAAGAAGGAGAGAGGAAAAGAAAGGGCAAAGAGAAAGGGGAGCAGAGAGCGAGAGAGTGGAAAGAGTGGGGAGAAAAGTTAGGGGAGAGAGAAGAAGGGAGGAAAAAAGAGGGGGAAAGAGTAGGAGGGAGGGAGGGGAGAGAGGAGGGAGAAGAGAAAGGGAGGGGAGAGAGGGGAGGGAAGAGGAAAAGGAAAGGGAGGGATTGGGCAGAGAAAGGGGGAAGAGAGAGGGAAAGAGAGATGGGGACAGTGAGAAAAAGGAGGCGAGAGAGAATAGGGAAGAAGAGAAAAGAATGTAGAGGGAGGGAGTTGAGAGAGGGAAGGGGAGAGGAGACAGAGAGAGAGGAAGTAGAAAAGCAGGAAAAGAGAGAGGGAAGAAGGAAAGGGAGTATGAGAGTGGTCAAACAGAGAGGGGGGAAAGAGAGGATGGAGAGAGAGATAGAGGAGGGAGGGAGAGCAAGGGAGAGAAAAAAAGGGGGGAGGCAGAGCGAGAGAAAGGGAATGAGAGTGTAGCAGAGAGAGATAGTAGAGGGGAAAGGTGCAGAAAGGGAGGAAGGTAGAAAGAGAGGGAGGGGAGAGAGAGGATCGAGAAAAGGGGTGAGGAAGAGATTGAGGGAGGGAGGGAGAGAGGGAAGGGGAAAAGAGAGGAATAGAGAGATTTTGGAGATAAAAAGGGGGGGGAGAGAGAGAAATTGGGAAGAAAAGTGAGAGAGAGGGAATGAGAGAGTGGCAGAGAGAGGGACAGTAGAGGGGGAGAGGTGGAGAAAGGGAGGGGGAGAGAGAGGAGGGAGAAAATGGGGGAAGGAATAGATTAATGGAGGGATAGAGGGAAGGGGAAAAGGGAGGGATCCCTCCCTTTTCCCCTTCCCTCTATGAGAGAGGGGGTAGGTAGGGTGAGAGAGGAACAGCATGAGGAATATAGACAGAGAGAGAGAGAAAGAAAGTAAGAAAGAGAGCAAAGGGAAAGATGGGGCAAGAGAGAGGGGAGGAAAAGATGGGGGGAGCATTAATGCAGTCTGAACAGTAGGGGGAGAAGGAGCAGCATGTTAATAAGCATGTGCAAATTGCAAGTTCCAACATAGCAGTACAGAGTTCAATAAGGTGGTGTATGGAACTGGGAACCACATCCCATGTAACAATCTCACCCAACATTGTAGCTGTTACGAAGCTCATGTGATCTTGTGAGCGAAACGCATCATCATGTTATGTGACCCGGTCTCTCCAGCTTACCAACACGGCTCATACATCTGCTGCTCCTTAATGTCCCAAGGAGACTTGACAGCCTGTCTGATGACCTCTGAATGGCACCTATTCAGCTAGGGCACTGATACATGGCAGCCAGAAATCTATCTCCTGAGGACTTGGAAGTATTGAGCAGTTCCTGAACTCAGCTACGCTGTGGGTCCTATATGCCATTGTGAGATTCTATATGGAGCCAATTTTCTGATGTAACCTCTGTCTTTGAGCTTTGGTCATTTCTTCCTGCATATTGATTGTCTGGCTCCTGAAACCCCACCTTTGCAAAGGGTAAGTCGGCCACTAATTTACCTTTTGTATCTAAAGTGATGTATATCCCTTTTTAAACCCTTTAAGTGTATCCTATTTCTTTAATCAATTTAGATATAAAAATTTTAGCTAAAATACCCTTTGCTTACATTCTATTATAGGAACATAAATCCATAACCACCTGGTAGTTTATACCACGACGGCAAACAGGTTACAATATCATGGTGATAAAGTGCATATAAAGAGCACTACCCTATATGGGTTCTTTCTATTACCCCCTGTTTAAATATAAACAAAAAAAATATCAATTAACCATGAATGATGAATACAAATAAATCAAATACAATGCATCATAAATTACATATACTCCATTATCTCATATTGGGTAGTGCTCTTTATATACACTTTATCACTATTTAAAGGCACAGCACTTTTTAGAGCAGCAACCCACATTAATATATTTTTTCCACTTACACCATAAGCATGGGAATATAAATCAAAGTGGTATACACACATCCATATATACTGTATATACTTTTTTGTTTATTGGGTTAAAATATCAGTAAAGCAATTCTCCTGCAGCATATAGCAGAAAAATGACATATCTCATTTTCTGTTGTTGGATATCACAAGGCCTTCAATACTGTGTCCTGGCCCTATCTCATACATTATGCAAACATTGTGTTTTGGCCCTAATTTATTGGCTTGGGTGACTTCTTTATATACCAACCCCCAGGCTTACTTGATGTATGCAAGATTTAAGTCAGACCAGCTTGAGGGATGAGGACTAGGGATGATCGAACTTTTCAAAAGTTCAGTTCGGCCAGAACATCCGAACTTCCCGAAAGTTCGGCCCGGATTTCAGAACCCCATTGAAATCAATGGGACCCGAACTTCGGTAATCAAAAAACACAATTTTTAAGCCCTAAAACCCAATAAATGCCCCTAAAAAGTGCCTAGGGTTCTGGGTCATACCCCAGGGACTATTAATCACACAAAAAAAATCTTAAAAATTTGTCATTTTTGATAGAGAGCCAATTATTGAAAAAATTAAAAAAAAAAAAAAGAAATTTCTTTGGATTTAGTATCTGGGGGGGTCTAAAAAGTGTACCTGTGAAGTTTCGGCTCTGTAGCATGTCCAGAACCATAAAAAAATATTGTTTGTATTAGGTCACTTATAGAACAGGATAGTGGCTTCTCTCTTTTCACACCTTGCCGGTTTAGTAGCAAGCGTTTTTTTGGGCATTTTTTGGGGTCTTTTGAGGCAGGCAAAACATCTGAACTTGTGTATACGGGTATATATACACACATACTTATATGTATATATACACCTAGACATATATAGGTGTGATAGTAGCAGAAATGTATGCTTGCGCTAATGAAATAATTAACACTAATATAGTTACGCTCCTATAACACCTATATATGTGTAAGTGTAAAATACATATAAGTATGTGTGTATATATACCACTATACACAAGTTCAGATGTTTTGCCTGCCTCCAAAGAACCCAAAAAAATGCTAGCGCCAAAAAAAAAACGCCCAGGTGTGTTGTTGCAGGCATTTTTTGGGGGTTTTTGGAGGCAGGCAAAACATCTGAACTTGTGTATAGTGGTATATATACACACATACTTATATGTATTTTACACTTACACATATATAGTTGTTATAGGAGAGGAGCCATATTAGTGTTAATTATTCCATTAGCGCAAGCATATATTTCTGCTACTATCACACCTATATATGTCTAGGTGTATATATACATATAAGTATATGTGTATATATACCCGTATACAGAAGTTTAGATGTTTTGCCTGCCTCCAAAGAACCCAAAAAAACGCTAGCGCCAAAAAAAAAAAAAACGCCCAGGTGTGGTGTTGCAGGCATTTTTTTGGGATTTTTGTGACTTAGAGAAAATCTTTTCTCTATAACGGTCACCCTGATATGGAAGGGTTTGGTCACCCTGCCATAGCAGTCAGTGTCAGTTAACCCTACACTGCACTACGGTCCCCTTACACTTAACACTTTCCCTACAGAAACTTAATTTTTGCATCTAACTAAAGTGTCAAAGAGCACCCTAACTACACTAGATATCCCTTTACTCACACTAATAATTGCTAAATGACACTTTGAAGCAGAAGTAACAAAACTGCTTCCACTGTTTTCCACGTCCCTGTATTACAATGCTAGGAATTTGCCGGGGCTATCTTGTATACGGGGGGGCGTATTCACTAATGATTGGTCTAGGGACCCCCTAGTCACTCCAATCACATTTCTAGCATTCTCCTGCCCCTTCAATTGGCTTTTGCTAATGGTTCTGGTCCAGTCATGGGCTTTTAAAGCCCATTTCCTGTCCCATTGCATTTTGGTCGGTTCTGGTTGCCGAATTCAAAACTTTTTCAGCAAAAAGTTCTAAATTTGGCCCGGACCTCGAACAGCCAATGTTCGGGTCGAACCGATGGTCGACCAGAACCGTTCGATCATCCCTAATGAGGACAGGCTCTTGAGAGCTGGGTTTTTTTTCACCACATCAGTGGTTCCTGATTCAGGATTCATGCAACATCTTGAAACCATTTAAAGAGGTGACCAGAATGGTGAGCTATGACAAGGTGGGGATTAGCGCCACAATCCCTTTGGTGTTCTTGCTGGAGAACACACTGAGTGATTTCATACAATAGATGCTGAAAGCTAAGTGCCATCAGGATTCTTTGCCTACTGAAGGTTGAGGGGATCGCTGGGAGGAGAAGGAGGAGGAAATGGGGCAGGCTTCCAGGGAAAGTTTCACCCCTCCCAAACCCTGGGAGCTGTATGTTGGGTGGGGTAAAATCATTGAGGACACTGGATCACTTAAGGACACTTGGGGTCCTTATGCTGCAGGCAATCTGTGGCAAATGATCTCATTCATGCTATAATGCCTGTGCAAAGACCCCAGGATTTTAACTATAAAGGAGAGGGGCAAGTACTGTGTGGCTACCTTTTTGGATCCTTAGTACAAGGTGAAAGCATCAGATCTTATCCTAGAGGGAGCAAAAAATGAACCACTTGGAAGAGGTGCCATGGAATACCCTCTTTGCTGCATTTGCAGATAGTGGTAGAATTATCTCTCATGCCAATTGCTGAAAGGAGGACAAGCTGTTTCAGTGGCTGGCTTAGCAATGCTTTTATCTTTTTTGTTTTTTTCCAACCACAACAGACAGCAGTAACAGGTAGCACCCAAACCATATGATTCCAGACTACTTGGGGTCCAGGGCTGATGAAAACATCCTTCAAGGTGATGCACTATTTGGTGTTTAGGCTGGACCACTGGCAATAGCTTAAACGGTTTGCACTCGTGCTTCCTGCTTGTCCTACGGAGCTTCTTGCTTGTCCCTGGGGCATTCAGCACAGCAGGCTATTTTGTGACAGAGAGGCAAATTTGCCTGTCCCCAATACTGTGGGCTGGCTCACTTTCATAAAAATAAACCAGCCCTGGATCTGGATGAATACAAAATACCAGCAGCCAATACAGCAGGACAAGTTTTTCCTTGTAATTCGCCTCCCCCCCCAAAAAAAAAGATAGATTAACTCAATTACAAACCTCGCCAGCTCTTGCAACCTCTCTTGGCCTGCCGCTGCCATGGTTACCAGTTCTTGCAACCTCTCTTTGTCTGCTACTGCCACAGTTGCTAGCTCCTGCCACCACTATTTGTCTACCATTATTATTAGCTCCTGCCACCATTAGAGATTTTGCAATCTCTTCTGGCATGCCACCATTACTAGCTACTCCTACCTCTGATGGATTGCCACCATTACCAGCTCCTATTACCATTACAAGCTTCAGCCACCTCTCCTGCCCTATTGTTGCCACCATTACGAGCTACTACCACCTCCGCTAAAACTGCCACCATTACCACATTACCAGCTTGTGCCACCTCTTCTGGACTGCCATCATTGCCAGTTCCTGTCACAGACAGCAGCTCCTACCACCTCTACTGGTTTGCCACCATTTCTAGCTCCTAAAGGCTCTGCAGGCCAATCTACATTACCAGCTTCCACCACTTCTCCTGGATTGCTGCCGTTACCAGCTTCTACAAACTTTACTGGACTGCAACCATTACCAGCTCCTGCAACCTCTCACCTTGCCTGTCACCATTACCAGTTCCACCAGCTCCTGCTACCATTACCAGCTCCTTCCACCTCTGCTGGCCTGCCACAATACTGATTTCTGCCACTATTTCCAGCTCCTGTGGCTTCTGTTAACCTGCCACCATTATCAGCTCCTGCCACCTATCATTGCCTGCTGTTTCCACCATTACTAGCTCCTTCCACCTCTACTGGTCTGCCAACATTACCAGTTCCTTCCACCTCTGCTGCACTGCCAATATTACCAGCTCATGTGGACCCTGCTGGTCTACCTCCATTACTAACTCCTACCACCTCTACTGGCTTGCAGTCACCACCATTACCAACTACTGCCAATATTACCAGCTCCTATTTGTCTGCTAACATTGACAGTTCCTGCAGTCTCTCCTGCCCTATTCTGGTAAAGGTGCCACACAAATTTTTCTGCAGCTGTGGCCCATTCCAGTATTCTGGCACTCAAAAATATTTGTAGCTATTGTCTCTTTTTAAAAAAAAATACAATGTAAAGTTTTTTGTCAATAAAAAATGCCTTGTTTCTCCCCTTTACATTGTGGCCTAATAAATCTGCTTACTTATTGTACATTGATTGTACAATATTTCTAGCTATTGCCTGTGAAACTATAAACTCTAACTTTTATTTCTTGAAAAAAACTGCATCTTCTCTCCCTCCTAAATTGCCACCTGATAAAGCTGTTTACATACTGTGCATCAACTCTACAATATTTCTGGCTTTTGTCTCTAAAATAATACACTCTGATTTTTTATTTCTTAATGTAACAAGGGGCTAAGTTTTTTTTTACAATGCTTAACCTTCCAGATAGCTGAGTGCAGTGAGTGCAATATTTCAACAATTCATAAGTAATATAATAACAAATTTACTCTGCTTTGCTTAAAGATTGCATACATTGGAGAAACCAAATAAACACAATTTGTCCCAGGGAGTTCCTCAACTTCTGAAAACATCAGTAAATTTTGGAAGCAACAATCTTCAGATGGGATTTTAGGCACATCCACCAATGATGCCCTGGACCAGGGGTCTCCAAACTAAGGATCTTCTGCAGGACTGCATCCAGCCCGCAGGTAGGGTCAGGTTCCCCCTCTAATGGGGATATAATGTAAGAGGAGCTCTGATGGGGATCTGGATGTAAGTGGGGGTTCTAATGAAAACTGTGATGGGGATTCTAATATAAGGGGGACTCTAAAGGCAATCTCCGATTTGGGGGGGCTTTATTAGTGTCCCTGATATAAAGGAGGACTCTGATGAGAATTCTAATGTAAGAAGGGAACTCCTAAGGTGGAGTAACGGCGGCTCTGATGGGGACCATGAAGTAAGGAGGGGAGTTTGCTTGGTTTTAGTGAATTTTTTTATGTTTTGTTTTAAATCATATCATGCTGGTTCCAAAAAAGATCCAAGTAAAACATTAATTCATTTATTATTTGTTGATTTATAAAAATGATTTTTTTAGCCCAATAAAATCTATAAAACATACAATGTGCTCCTCGTATTAACAAAGTTTGGGGACCTAGACAAAGCTTTAATGTGGTCTTTTTTGTTCTCCTGCAAATGTGAGACTTTTTGAGGGGGCCCCTGCATAAAACTGGCTTAATTGTTTTAGCCAAATCATGGTAAAAGCTTGTCAGCCTCCTATGTGATAGCAATAAATAAAAAAAAATAAAAAACGTTTGAAAAAATAAGTTGCCCCACTCCAAAAATATCCCTACGTATATGCACATACAAGCATAAATACATGAGAAAATCCATAGGGGATGAAATGCATTAGGCAGGAGGGACTTTAGCACATTCAGATGACAGTCTGTCAGTGCGGTGTGGAAAGCTGTGTGTGATTTAAAGTTAGAATCTGGACTTGGCGAGTGAGAAACACCGGCTTTCATTTTACTTTCTGATCTTCAGCAGAACTGTAGACTTTATATATTGAAGTGGATAGATCTGGTGCAGATTTTTCCACCCTTACATGTGTTTTATGAATCCTACAAAATTCCAGATTTATAACAGTTTTATGTTATGTGCTCAACTCTCAATGAGGGGGACCACTCTCTCTAACTCCAATGTATAATATAAAATCGTGTCTTTAGTTTACAAGGATCTGGTGAACAATATCTATAAATGTGTACTTGAAAATGTGAAACAAAAATGTGAAAAGATAAAGACAATGAAATAATAGTAGTGATGGTGGATGAAAAGATGTATAAGGTATATTCAAATAGTCATCCAATCAAAAGTAGAACAGGTGAGTAAACTGGTGTAATCACAAGTGGCTGATCATGCAAGACAGAATAATGTGCAACTCATATATAATCAAACAATTCTAATATAAAAAGAAACACATGACAATGTAAATGTTGATCATAGGAGGCAAAGTGACCAAAAACAGACTCAAAAAAAAGTGCAACAATAATAAACTGGAACGTGCTTAAAATGTCCACCAACTGAGTCTGAACATCTAAAAAATATTGATAATAATAGTCCCAATGAGTGATTAAAGTGCAAGGTGCCAAAAAAAAATATTTTTATATATAAGGTGATCTTTTCAGTGCACTCTAGGGGTGAGGTGCTCTTTGCAGACACAGCAGAGTGAGTGTATCCCGGTGAGCTCACAATCCAAACACCGAGTGCAGTGGCCGCTCACCTCCACAACACTCAGACTGAGCGTTAGATATAAATATCCAGGCAACCCTCTCAACTCGTCCTCCAACTGCCTAGCGTCCTCCAGCAGCAATCGATCAAACAATGGGAGTATAACAGCATAGGAATTTCAAAGTGCCTTAATCCCTGTATTGGTGCTCAAGCAAAGAGAGGCTCTCATGGTGCAGAAACGTAGGGTAACTTTTATTAAAATACAGTACAGGCTACTCACATTACAGAAGGTAATAACGTGCTGACAGTTTCCAAAACCCGCCGATGCGGTGCGATCCAAAGCTTCCGGTCTCGGCCGAGGACCGGAAGTGACGTCAATACGGCTTACCCTAACGCGTAGCGCTACGTACACCCGTAGCTTTCTCAAAGGGGGAAAAGCTAAGTTACCCTACGTTTCTGCACCATGAGAGCCTCTCTTTGCTTGAGCACCAATACAGGGATTAAGGCACTTTGAAATTCCTATGCTGTTATACTCCCATTGTTTGATCGATTGCTGCTGGAGGACGCTAGGCAGTTGGAGGACGAGTTGAGAGGGTTGCCTGGATATTTATATCTAATGCTCAGTCTGAGTGTTGTGGAGGTGAGCGGCCACTGCACTTGGTGTTTGGATTGTGAGCTCACCGGGATACACCACTCTGCTGTGTCTGCAAAGAGCACCTCACCCCTAGAGTGCACTGAAAAGATCACCTTATATATGAAAATATTTTTTTTTGGCACCTTGCACTTTAATCACTCATTGGGACTATTATTATCAATAATTTTAGATGTTCAGACTCAGTTGGTGGACATTTTAAGCACGTTCCAGTTTATTATTGCTGCACTTTTTTTTTAGTCTGTTTTTGGTCACTTTGCCTATGATCAACATTTACATTGTCATGTGTTTCTTTTTATATTAGAATTGTTTGATTATATATGAGTTGCACATTACTCTGTCTTGCATGATCAGCCACTTGTGATTACACCAGTTTACTCACCTGTTCTACTTTTGATTGGATGACTATTTGAATATACCTTATACATCTTTTCATCCACCATCACTACTATTATTTCATTGTCTTTATCTTTTCACATTTTTGTTTCACATTTTCAAGTACACATTTATAGATATTGTTTACCAGATCCTTGTGATCTAAAGACACGATTTTATATTATACATTGGAGTTAGAGAGAGTGGTCCCCCTCATTGAGAGTTGAGCGCTGATTCTTTCCATCTTTTATTGACATTGTGATACGTGGGGACACTATCAGAATCAGCTGCTTGCTTGGAGGAGTTCCACGTTCATTATTATTTCCTTGATTTTGAACATCCGTCTGATCGCTTACCTCAAATAGCGCATAAGTTTACTATTTCTTTATGTTATGTGGATATTCATTTTTATTTTAATAGCATCGACTTGAGATGCAAGAGAGAAAAGACAGTGGAAGGAAACACAAGGGAAATTCTGTTATATAACATTTTTTGACCTGGTCTACAGCTCTGGTAAGTAACTTGATGTGGGAAGAAAACACTTTACATCATGTACCTGGTAGCAGAGCCTGATATGATGAGGAAGGCCTCTCTTATATCTCTGACTCGGGGCCGCTGATAGTGTAGATAGGAGGCACAGGAATACAGAGTGGCACGATTGCCTATAAGTCTTGCTAGAAGCAGGGCAGGTGTCCACGCTGGGTAGGAGAAGTCACCAGGTGGCTTCAGCAATCAGGTAAGTAGGCAGACAGCTGGCGCTGGCGACAGCAGGCAGAGTAGCATAGTCAGACAGGATGGATCAGGTACAGGGAATAGACAGGAACGTGGTCAGGGGACAAGCGGGAACTGATACCGATCAGTGGAATAGGAGCCAAAAAAGCAGGCAGAAGCAGAAGTCAGGGGTCAAGCCTAGGTTGATTCAGGTGGTGTATAGAGGAAGGTCAAGACTAGGGATGATCGAACTTTTGAAAAGTTTGGTTCGACCACTTCCCGAAAGTTCGGTTAGGATTCCAGAACCCCATTGAAATCAATGGGATCCAAACGTCTGGAATCAAAAAACATTTTGAAGCCCTAAAACCCAATAAATGCCCCTAAAAAGGGCCTAGGGTTCTGGGTCATGCCCCAGGGACTATTAAAAATTGTAGTTTTTGATAGAGAGCGAATTATTGAAAAAAATATTGAAAAAAAAAAAAAGAGATTTCTTTGGATTTAGTGTCTGGGGGGTCTAAAAGGTGTACCTGTGAAGTTTCAGCTCTGTAGCATGTCCAGAACCAGAAAAAAAAGATAATTTTTCTTAGAATTTTTAGTAGCGCAGGGATGGGGTTCCGCTCCTTTCACACCTGGGCGTTTTTGTTGCAGGCGTTTATTGGGCATTTTTTGGACGTCTTTGGAGGCAGGCATGACATCTGAACTTCTGTATAGGGGTATATATACACGCACACATATATATACAGTGGGTACGGAAAGTATTCAGACCCCCTTAAATTTTTCACTCTTTGTTATATTGCAGCCATTTGCTAAAATCATTTAGGTTCATTCTTCTTCCTCATGAATGTACACATAGCACCCCATATTGACAGAAAAACACAGAATTGTTGACATTGTTGCAGATTTATTAAAAAAGAAAAACTGAAATATCACATGGTCCTAAGTATTCAGACCCTTTGCTCAGTATTTAGTAGAAGCCCCCTTTTGATCTAATACAGCCAGGAGTCTTTTTGGGAAAGATGCAACAAGTCTTTCACACCTGGATTTGGGGATCCTCTGCCATTCCTCCTTGCAGATCCTCTCCAGTTCTGTCAGGTTGGATGGTAAACGTTGGTGGACAGCCATTTTTAGGTCTCTCCAGAGATGCTCAATTGGGTTTAAGTCAGGGCTCTGGCTGGGCCATTCAAGAACAGTCACGGAGTTGTTGTGAAGCCACTCCTTCGTTATTTTAGCTGTGTGCTTAGGGTCATTGTCTTGTTGGAAGGTAAACCTTCGGCCCAGTCTGAGGTCCAGAGCACTCTGGAGAAGGTTTTTGTCCAGGATATCCCTGTACTTGGCCGCATTCATCTTCCCCTCGATTGCAACCAGTCGTCCTGTCCCTGCAGCTGAAAAACACCCCCACAGCATGATGCTGCCACCACCATGCTTCACTGTTGGGACTGTATTGGACAGGTGATGAGCAGTGCCTGGTTTTCTCCACACATACCGCTTAGAATTAAGGCCACAAAGTTCTATTTTGGTCTCATCAGACCAGAGAATATTATTTCTCACCATCTTGGAGTCCTTCAGGTGTTTTTTAGCAAACTCCATGCAGGCTTTCATGTGTCTTACAGTGAGGAGAGGCTTCCGTCGGGCCACTCTGCCATAAAGCCCCGACTGGTGAAGGGCTGCAGTGATGGTTGACTTTCTACAACTTTCTCCCATCTCCTGACTGCATCTCTGGAGCTCAGCCACAGTGATCTTTGGGTTCTTCTTTACCTCTCTCACCAAGGCTCTTCTCCCCCGATAGCTCAGTTTGGCCGGACGGCCAGCTCTAGGAAGGGTTCTGGTCGTCCCAAACGTCTTCCATTTGAGGATTATGGAGGCCACTGTGCTCTTAGGAACCTTAAGTGCAGCAGAAATCTTTTTGTAACCTTGGCCAGATCTGTGCCTTGCCACAATTCTGTCTCTGAGCTCTTCAGGCAGTTCCTTTGACCTCATGATTCTCATTTGCTCTGACATGCATTGTGATCTGGAAGGTCTTATATAGACAGGTGTGTGGCTTTCCTAATCAAGTCCAATCAGTATAATCAAACACAGCTGGACTCAAATGAAGGTGTAGAACCATTTTAAGGATGATCAGAAGAAATGGAAAGCACCTGAGTTAAATATATGAGTGTCACAGCAAAGGGTCTGAATACTTAGGACCATGTGATATTTCAGTTTTTCTTTTTTAATAAATCTGCAACAATGTCAACAATTCTGTGTTTTTCTGTCAGTATGGGGTGCTATGTGTACATTCATGAGGAAGAAGAATGAACTTAAATGATTTTAGCAAATGGCTGCAATATAACAAAGAGTGAAAAATTTAAGGGGGTCTGAATACTTTCCGTACCCACTATATATATATATATATATATATACATATACACATACACACATATAGGTGTGAAAGGAGCGGAACCCCATCCCTGCGCTACTGAAATCAGTAGCGCAGGGATGGGGTTCCGCTCCTTTCACACCTATATGTGTGTATGTGTATATATATATATATATATATATATATATATATATATGTGTGTGTGTGTGTATATATATATATACCCCTATACAGATGTTCAGATGTCATGCCTGCCTCCAAAGATGCCCAAAAAATGCCCAATATACGACTGCAACAAAGACGCCCAGGTGTGGAAGGAGCGGAGCCCCATCCCTGCGCTACTGAAATTCTAAGAAAATTTATCTTTTTTTTCTGGCGGTCACCCTGACATGGAAGAGTTCGGTCACCCTGGCATAGCAGAGTCAGTTCACCCTAAACTACGGTCACCCTGACACTTAACACTTTCCCTACAGAAACTAGATTATTGAATCTAACTATAGTGGTATATAGTACCCTAACTACACTGCATATCCCTTTCCTCACACTAATAATTGCAAAATGACACTGGAGCAGCAGGAGTAACAGAAATGCTTCCACTCTATTGCACAGCCTCTCTATTACAGTGCTAGAGATTTGGCGGGGCTATGTTATATACAGTGGTGGGATTCAAAAATTTTAGTAACCAGTTCCGACTTTCCCAGCAGAATGACCAGCGTGCCCCCTTTCAATGCACAGTGACCAGCGTTCCCCCTTTCAATGCACAGTGACCAGCGTGCCCCCTTTCAATGCACAGTGACCAGCGTTCCCCCTTTCAATGCACAGTGACCAGCGTTCCCCCTTTCAATGCAGAGAGACCAGCGTGCCCCCTTTCAATGCACATTGACCAGCGTGCCCCCTTTCAATGCACAGTGACCAGCGTGCCCCCTTTCAATGCACAGTGACCAGCGTGCCCCCTTTCAATGCACAGTGACCAGTGTACATGCCCCCTTTAATGCACAGTGACGAGCGTGCCCCCCTTTCAATACAGAGAGACCAGCGTGCCCCCTTTCAATGCACAGTGACCAGCGTGCCCCCCTTTCAATGCACAGTGACCAGCGTGCCCCCCTTTCAATGCACAGTGACCAGCGTGCCCCCCTTTCAATGCAGAGAGACCAGCGTGCCCCCTTTCAATGCACAGTGACCAGCATGCCCTCTTTCAATGCACAGTGACCAGCGCTGCGTGCCCCCCTTTCAATGCACAGTGACCAGCGCTGCGTGCCCCCCTTTCAATGCACAGTGACCAGCGTGCCCCCCTTTCAATGCACAGTGACCACAGCATTGCCCCCAATCATTGCAGAGTGCCAGCCACAGCATTGCCCCCAATGATTGCAGAGTGCCAGCCACAGCATTGCCCCCAATGATTGCAGAGTGCCAGCCACAGCATTGCCCCCAATGATTGCAGAGTGCCAGCCACAACATTGCCCCTAATGATTGCAGAGTGCCAGCCACAGCATTGCCCCCAATGATTGCAAAGTGCCAGCCACAGCATTGCCCCCAATGATTGCAGAGTGCCAGCCACAGCATTGCCCCCAATGATTGCAGAGCGCCAGCCACAACATTGCCCCCAATTGCAGAGTGCCAGCCACAGCATTGCCCCCAATTGCAGAGCGCCAGCCACAACATTGCCCCCAATTGCAGAGTGCCAGCCACAACATTGCCCCCAATTGCATAGCGCCAGCCACAACATTGCCCCCAATTGCAGAGTGCCAGCCACAACATTGCCCCCAATTGCAGAGTGCCAGCCACAACATTGCCCCCAATTGCAGAGCGCCAGCCACAACATTGCCCCCAATTGCAGAGTGCCAGCCACAACATTGCCCCCAATTGCAGAGTGCCAGCCACAACATTGTCCCCAATTGCAGAGTGCCAGCCACAACATTGCCCCCAATTGCAGAGTGCCATTGCCCCCAATTGCATAACGCCAGCCACAACATTGCCCCCAATTGCAGAGTGCCAGCCACAACATTGCCCCCAATTGCAGAGTGCCAGCCACAACATTGCCCCCAATTGCAGAGCGCCAGCCACAACATTGCCCCGAATTGCAGAGCGCCAGCCACAACATTGCCCCCAATTGCAGAGCGCCAGCCACAACATTGCCCCAATTGCAGAGTGCCAGCCACAACATTGCCCCCAATTGCAGAGCGCCAGCCACAACATTGCCCCCAATTGCAGAGCGCCAGCCACAACATTGCCCCCAATTGCAGAGTGCCAGCGATCCCCCCCCCGCGAGACCCATGCACTTACCTCACGGACGGTCGCGCAGTCGGCTCCCCGCGTCTCCGAGTCCTCCCGCGGAGCCTCCTTCTCGTCCAACGGCACGGTGTTTGCCTTTCGGCCAATCAGGAAGCGGGAGGACCCGCTCCCTGATTGGCCAGGAGGAGGATCATGTGACAATAGCGAATTCTCATTCGCTATTGTCACAGAATGGGCGGGCCGTGGCGCCACGTCTGCCCGAGCGCGGGACATTCAATTGTCCTGCGCGTCCTCAGACGCGCAGAGGGATTCAGCCGGTTCTGCGAACTTGCAGAAAGTTAGCAACCGGTTCTATGGAACCGGTGCGAACCGGCTGAATCCCACCACTGGTTATATACTGGGGGGCGTATGGGGGGCGTATTCACTCCTGATTGGCCTCTGGACCCCCTAGTCACTCCAATCTGCTTTTACTGATGTTTCTGAGCCAATCACAGGCTTTTTAAGCCCAGTTCCTGTCCCATTGCATTATCGGTTCTACCCGAACATTGGCTGTTCGAAATTCGGCCGAATTCCGAACCTTTTGCGGTAAAAGTTCGGAATTCGGCCACCAGAACGGTGGTCGAATTCCAAACTTTTACCGCAAAAGGTTCGGAATTCGGCCGAATTTCGAACAGCCAATGTTCGGGTAGAACCGATGGTCGACCCGAACCGTTCGATCATCCCTAATCAAGGCAAGCCGGGTCAGCAACTGGAAGCAGGATGCAGGTTCACAGGATCACAGATACACAGAAGACTGAAGACAAAGCAGCACTGATCTTGAGTACTGGCTAAGTTTAAATAGCCTGTTTGGCGCCACCATCTGGCACAGGTGTGCACAAGCGCGCACAATAATGCGTGTCAGCACGTGTGCTCGCGTGAGTTCGCCTGCGCATATATATTAGCCAGTGCCCAATTCTTACGTGCATGAAAGGGAATATGTTTTGGCTTATGCCCAAAAGTTCGTCCAGAGGAGTTATCTAGTTTGCTGGCATGTGCATCCTGACTCACTTGTTGGAAATAGAGCATTTCATTTTAATTTTCAGGAACACTAGGATTTCGTTTTTTTCATGTCATAGGATGATATAAGCAGTTTCAGAAATTGTATTAGTAGGGGTGCTTTTTATGTTTGTATGTGTCAAAGGTCAGTTGTAAAGCAGATCTGCTGCTATTTGTGGTTCTGTTAGTATGCAATATCTCCTTCCTTTTTACAACATGCATCTTCCAAGACTCATATAGGCATTGCTGGAACTTACCTACTGGATTATTATTATTATATAGGATTTACATAGCGCTGACAGTTTGCGCAGCGCTTTACAACTTGAGGGTAGGCAGAACAAATACAATACACTGTAATGCAGTAGGAATCAGAGAGCCCTGCTCGTTAGAGCTTACAATCTAAGAGGGAGGGTCAAGTGATACAAGAGGTAATAACTGTGGGGGATGGGCTGATGGAGAAAATAAAAGTAGATATGTTAGGTGGATGCCAGATAGATATAGAGTATATACAACCTACAGCAGGTGTGTCAAACACAAAGCCCTCACACCTCTGCTGCAGCTGTGGTACCCCCCCCCCCCCTCATCTCCACATCCACCTTGTCTCAGCAGTTGGCAGCAGAGAGGACAACAGAACTCCTCCTCCAGATCCCTTACTTTATTGTGCAGCTGAAGGGAGATTCCTCTCTGCCATTCTCCCCTATCAGCAGTAGAAGGGAGGACAGAACTCCTCCTTACAGACTCTTTGTGCAGCCGCAGTACCCCCTCATTTCTGTCTCCCCTGGTCTCAGTATTTAGAAGACTTCGGCAGCTGACTCCAGCCCTCCTCTGGTCCTTCTCCAGACCCTGCACTTTCTACTTCCCAGCATTGCCTCCAGCTTCTTTCCAGCAGCAGCACAAGATAAGGGGGTGCAATTTGATGAAAGGAAGGGTCATCAAGCTCACTATTTAGCTGTATTTGGACCAACACCTGTTCCCTGAGCATTATGTTCATTTCCTAGCCCCAGTCTATATTAGTTACTGTGTTTCTATTTCTCTGTTTACCTATTTCAGTGTGTATCTGGCTACTCTTGTTAGCCCACCATGCTGGCCTTTTTACTGTCCCTTTATCTACAATTGCCTGCTGACTCTGTACCACATTCATGTTCTGTTCCTGTTCCTGTCCTATTAAGCTGCATTCTGCTTTGTTTTGATAGTCTGAGGACCACAACCTGGGACCCACACCAAGCAGTCCATAACTTTTTGCAGGATGTTCTGGTGAAGATCTGGTGTGTGTGCTTTAACTCTGCACCACTTTCCTTTTAAGGCATATCTAATGACAAAATCAACAATTTATAGTGTTGCAGTTTACCTGTCCTTAGACTGCAATCATATTTTATTTTATTTTTTTTCCTTTATTTTTTCTTTGTAATCTTGCCATTAAAGTGCATATACATGGTCAAAGGTAGGATCATATATGCATTTCCACATTGTATTTCAGTTATTTCTAGCCTACTTCTATTCATCTAAATGATCCTATAGTTATTAAACTTACTTCCTAAAGAATCCCACACATTTAGGCTGGGTTCACACTGGTGCGAATTGGATGCGGGTTTCCCTGCATCCAATTTGCATGTCAGGAGAGTGTGACTGGCTCTCATTGGAGCAAGTTCACACACCTCCAGGATAGCCGCGGAGCAGTTTGCAGGATATCCGTGTGCACCTTCTAGTCCGTTTCAGGTCCGAATTCAGACGAAAATTCGGACTGAATTCCAACCTGAAACGGGGACTGGGATGCACCGGGTCTCCTGCAGCGAGCCACTCTGGAATCCAGTGAGAACCCTTACTCCCTTTCACTTTGTGACACATAGGGGTAGATTTACTAAAACCAGTGCACACAGAATCTGGTGCAGATGTGCATAGTACCCAATCAGCTTCTAGGTTTTAGCCCCCTTTCACACCGGTGGGACAGTTCCAAATCAAGTCGCACCCGTTTGCCGGCAATGGAACCATTTGGAACTGAGACTCATGTCTCAGTGATTATGAAAAAGGTTCCTGCACTACTTTTTACCGATTTCATTGTGACTTGTGTAGACTTCTGCTAAATAGTTTTGCAAGCCGCAATGAAACTGGGAGTGCAACTCACACTGATATGCGGCTGAAATTACTGAAATATCCTGATTTCAAAGCTGCACCGATGTTGAAGTTAGAAGCTGATTGTTTACTATGCACAGCTGCACCAGTTTCTGTGTGCACAAGTTTTAGTAAATCTACCCATATTAACTATGCCCTGTAAGTAGGCAATGATGTGTCACATATTTCCCCCTCTCTGCTTTCTGAACTACAGAGGTGCTGAGAGGAGGAATTTCTGGAGATGGAATCACTACTTGCAGGCAGCAAAGTACTATGGGAAATGTAGTCTTTCAAAACTGAAATTAAACACCAGTCGAGATGCTGCAAGGTTGTGGAAAGAGATGGCCAGCAGAAAGGCACAACTCACAACATGAAAGAAGATTTTTTCAAGTAAGCTTATTTTGCATTGTCAGATATAACTATTGTTTGTGTTCCTTTTACAATGCTGATGTTATAAAATGAAAGTGTATGCTTTGACCATCGATTTACTTTAACAAACTTCTTGTCCTAGGATGACAACCATACTGAGCAGCGCTGTCTTCCTAAGAAATTTTATATGTAAATTTAACAGACCAAAAGCAAATGTTTTTATTGTTAGAGCTTGTATACACATTAAAGTGATTATAAAGGAATAATACAAACATCTCTATGCTTACCTGCGCTGCGCAATCAAATTGCACAGAGTGGCCCCCAACCTCCCTCTTCTCAGGTCCCCCGCCAAAGCTCCTGTCTCTTCCTCTTTGTACAGTGCACCCATGGGTAGCAAGTTCCCATGGGGGCACTTGTGCATGCTCACTCCCAAGCCCCACTGCTGTCTTCATTGACACAGATAGTGGGACTCAGCCCCGTCCCCTGCTTCCTCTTTACTGGCTTTAATTGACAGTAAATCAACGGTGCCCCACGAAAGCCAGTGAGACATGAAAGTGAGGGGAGAGAAGAGCTGCAGACGTGCACAGCGCAGGATTGACTGAGGGCTCAGGTATGTAAAAGGTGTGGTGGGGGGGGGGGGTCAAAACAGATACCTAAACATTGCAAGAAATGCATTAAGGTTAAAAAGGTTTAGGCTTTAGAATTACTTTAAAGCCTAGTACACACAGGCCAAATGTGTGGCGAGTGGTGACATCAGCCGGTTCTATAAAAATCAACTGATATTCGGCCCGTGTGTGTATGGCAGCCAGTCCAACAGAACCTGGTCATTGAGCCAACTTCTGTTGGATGTGCATGCTGGAAAACCAGCAGCCGACCAGCTCCCAATCAGAACACAACAGCTCTGTGGGGTAGATGGCTATGCTAAAATTGGATTGTTAGTACAGCAGCTCTGACCGGAGCTGTCAGTTTTTTTTCCTTCAACCCGCTGGGTTTAGCGAAAAGAAATCATGGTGTGTACCAGGCTTAAGGGTCTCACCTTATCTAACCTGGAGATAGCACAGTGGGTGCACTACCTTTTTTTTGTGTGACAATCTGGTTTTCCCTGCACTTCATAAATTGATTTGAAACCGTTTAGTTACATTCCTCTCTACTTTGAAATTTAAAGTGGTATCCATTGCAACCATAACCTCTGCCAGTCCAGTGTCAAAACGATTTATTTATTTTGCTGGAAGGCAATAAACTACAATAATTTCACTGATTTCATCCGACTTTTTAACTTTTTCAGGTTCCTTTTAACAGTTTTCCCCTCAGATAATCTTTAATTTCTTTAACTGACTTCTTGACTAGCTACCGTTAAATCATCCACATTTTGATTGTTATTGCTCCACAGTACAATATTTTTTTTTTTTTTTTCAATTCAATACGGGATAAATACTTTTTATTTCCTAGGCTTTATTAAAACAAATCTCTTCCTCAATCTGCTTTACATGCTCAAGCAAGAAAACCACTCCACAGTGTGTCTTCCTAGGACATCTCCACCCCTCTGGGTCCAAAAAGACCCAGGACCAAGTTGGTGTGAACCCCAGGAGTACATATGGAGGATAACAGGGGACTGAATGGGACTTTAATGGTGCCGTAAAGAGTAAATTAACTAACAAATATGTAGACACACATAATATAATGAAATCAATTTTATTATACAAAAATAATAATTTAACCACTTAAGCAGCGGAAGATTTTACCCCCTTCCTGACCAGGGCCTATTTTGAGATTCGGCACTGCATTACTTTAACGGACAATTGCGCGGTCGTGCGATGCTGTACCTAAACAAATTTGATCGCAAAAAGCGTATTTTGATTGGTTTGCGCAAAGGTTATTGCGTTTACTAACTAAGGGAAAGATTTTTGTCATTTTTGTTGTTTTTTTTTTAACGAGTAATGGCGCCGATCTACGTCGCTTTGCCTGTGGGGGGCTGACTGCCGACGTAAATCGGCGTTAGGCAGTCGGCAAGTGGTTAAAAGAGGTATCCATACATCACAGTTTATCCAAACAATAGCATTACATAGGAAGGACTAACTATCCACCTCATTACAGTCAAAGCATGCCGAATGGGCTAAAGACTGGCCGAACAAGATAATCGAGTCATCCAATCCTGGACATTGTACAGCTGTACAGTAAACCCCCGTTATATCGTGGTTCAGTTTTTGCGGTCCCGATATTTTGCGTTTTTTTCTGTAAGACCTATTAATATTATTTTACTAATTAAATCATTGTTAATGAAGTATTTTTGTGTTTTCATTTGCTCTTGCTCTGTCTCTCAGTATCTTTTATGTGTTTAAATGTGTTTTCTATTGTTTTAAAATTGTGTTTAAAGACCTTAAAATGCTTTTAAAAGTACAGTGAAAGTTATAAAAACATGCCTACAGTGTACTTAAATAGGGTATTTCTATTTTGCGGATTTTCACTTATTGCGGGTGGGTCTGGAACATAACCCCCGCGATGGAGGGGGGTTTACTGTATATGCCATGTTCATGCCCATCCATACTTAACATGTTTTGTGGACAAAAGCCGCTTCTTCAGAAGTTCTAGCAGTTTAACTATAGTGGATCGAAAAATACATTGTAAGCATCATCATAATATACATCAATGTTGTTACTCCAAATATAAACAGTAAAGAGGCCTTGAAAAAGGTTCACTGTCATCCACTGCCACCATCAACAATATGGAATAAAGGGAAAGAGAAATAAAGCACGAGACCAATGGGTATCCCCCCCAGCCGGGTGTGAAGGCACCTATATACCGCCTGCCCGTAGTCAAAAGATCTATAAAGAGAGAGAAACCCAAACAATAAGGCTATGTAGCTCAGCATGGTAAAATGAGCCTGACCAGTTAGGACAAAGATCTTCCTTAAAGTAAAACCTTAAGGGAAAGGAAATCCCCCCAGAGGATAAATGCTATTATATTGTTATCCTGTATGAATTCAGACCAAGCGAGCACTATTGCAAAGCACAATCCTATATAAGAAAACAGAAGGGGGGAAAAAGGTATATATAAGTTAGTTACTGATCTAGCCTACATGTATAAGATCATTTCACCACAAATGTCATGGCCATGAATATTTACCCCATAAGATTATAGCTGAGTGCAAATGAGAGGCTGCGGGCCATAAGTGGAGGCCATCCCAAGATGGAGATATTAGATGTCCCAAACTAAAGGAGATTGATATACTGCCATGTAGGAGTGTCATTCACCATTGGACTTCCATGGCGTGCCCAGATGTAATGTTGTTACTTACATGTTTTCTTGCTTGTGCATATTATTTGGACGTTGGTGCCTGTTGAAAACATTGATGATTACAGCCATATACACAATTTCACTGCTTTACATGCTGTTGTATGTGTTATTATTATTTCTTGTTCTCTTTCCTTAGGTCACCTTTTCCATCTAAGTGAATGTCTGATATAGATGAAGGGAATTCCAGACTGATTTGTTTACAAAGAGAACAAAGTGGCTGGGAGGTGCCATTTTGCTAGCAATTAAATTTCCTTGTCAATGTCAGTGTAGCTGTGGTAGGTTGTCTATGTAGCACAGATGTGTCACTTCAAAAGCAGGGCCAGGGAATCCCCCAAAACATAATATTATTTAATAGAGTTTTCCATTTTTAATGTTTTACTTTAAGCATTGCTAAATGTGTTGCTCCCAGCGCAAAAAAAAAAAAAAAAAGCTTTAGTGCTTTGGTACATGTTCCTCAGGGCAATGCCCAGCACCCTATGCCATTTGTGTGGCAATCTCTTGCCCATTAACCAAGAAAATGGCCAAAATGGTCCTTTTTGCTGAACCCTGCTCGATCCATACCCAGATTTGTTTGGCACATCATCAGTCCTAATCTGGTTTAGAATATTGTGATAATGAGTGACTTTATGTGAGATAACTATTTCTACTGATGATGGAAAAAATTGTATGACCAATAATTATAAACTGAAAAACTATTAACATTTGTCTATTGTGCCTAATGGTAAATTTAGCATGGACTCGAACCATTAGGATATTTAAAATTATGTAGGGTTGCCTACTTTCATCAGTATTTTATATTTGCAAAACCATTGATATTACATCAGGTCAGGTTGCTAACAATAAATATAAGTTATTGATAGTCTATTATCAATGTTAATAAATCCCTGTGTCTATTGCCGATTTCTTCTTCTATCAAAAAGACAAATTTGAAATAGTTTTCTACCCCCTTGCTTCAACAGAAAGTATAGCTAATATGTTTGGGTTCCAAAGAAAACTACACTTTTAACCTGGTATTAAACTAACAAACTTTTTGGTATAATTGTACAGAATTACATTGTTTTGTCTAAACAACTTTCAGATTATCTGAGCAGATGGAATGTCCCCTATGGCCCTTGAATGAGAAGAATAAATGTGATAATGACCTTTCTACTCTTATTATATTTATAATACCTTAAAGATCATCCTATTTAAATCCAAGTGCCCAGCAGCCCATCATTCCTAAAGGACCTCTTCTCCAGCACTGACTTTCTCTCTGGTACCAATAAATGTGACTTGAGATCTAATAACTAGGGTTGAGCGGACACCTAGATGTCCGTGTTCGACGGGTTCGGCCGAACTTTAAAAAAAAGTCCGGGTCCGTGTCCCGGACTTTTACCGAACTTTTCCCGGACACCGAACCCCATTGAAGTCAATGGGGACCCGAACTTTAAGGCACTAAAATGGCTCTAAAACACCAAAGGAAAGGGCTAGAGTGCTGCAAATGGCAGCAAAACGTAATTAAGAGCATGGCAAGTGCTCTGCAAACAAATGTGGATAGGGAAATAACTTAAAACAACAAAAAAAAACAGAAAAATAAAACAATGTTCTTCTTCATCTCTGAAGGACGAGGCCCATATGGAGTAGGAGGGAGGTTGAGGTGGTGGTGGATGTGGCGGTGACATAGGCGTGCGCACAGGGTGTGCTGGGTGTGCCTGGGCACACCCTAATCACCTAGGGCACATAGCATTGCCAGTGAGGAGATGGGAAAGATCTCCCTGGGACCTGCTCTGCTCTATTTCTCCTTGCCTACAGGTACATGGCCCCGATACATTACTCTCCCTGCTGGCAAACACATGCATGTGTATTTCAACTTTGGGGTGCACACCTTAATGCAATAGGCTGCGCACACCTATGGGCGGTGTAGGTGGAAGCGGCGGTGGAGGAGGACCAGGGCCGGATTAACAGCATCATGGGCTTGGTGCTGAGGATTTTGAAGGGCCTTAGGGCCGTGCCTTGCCATGCACCCAGAGGAGGAAGGGTGCAGCCATGCATGCCTAATTCAACATGGGATGCTGTCTCTGAAGCCCATAAACACATCCATGCATCGCCAACTGTCCCTCCTTGTCCGGCCTTCACGCTGTGTGGGGAGGTTCTGAGGGTGCTGCCTGGGGAAGCGAGCATAGAAGCCAGACTTCTGTGTTTACAAGTGACAGAAGAGCGGTAACAGTGAATATGGCCAACCCGGGGCCTATATAAAAGGTAGGGGCCTGGAGCTGCAGCTCCAATAGCCCCTACATTAATCTGGCCCTGAGGAGGAGGACGAGGTAGCCAACACTGCTTCTTTTCACAAATTTTAAATGAGGGTACACCCCAAAAGAGTGAGAAAGAGCAAAAATGGAACAATGGGTGGGTAAGGTCGGTATCCATTGCTATTCTGCATAAGGTACGGAAAAGTCCCGTGGGATCCATGCCTGGTTCATTTTAATGAACGTGAGCTTGTCCACATTGTCTCTGGACAGGCGGCTGCGCTTGTCTGTTATAACGCCCCCAGCCGTGCTAAATACCCGTTCAGATAATACACTGGCTGCAGGGCACGCCAGCACCTCCAAGGTGTAAAGGGCAAGCTCAGGCCATGTGCCCAATTTGGAGACCCAGAAGTTGAAGGGGGCAGACCCGTCATTCACTACATGTAGGCGTGTGCACACATACTGCTCCACCATGTTGGTAAAATGCTGCCTCCTGCTAAGACGTTCCATCTGAGCTGCTGGTGCTGCTGTTTGTTGTGGCGTGCTGACAAAGCTTTTCCACATTTCGGCCATGCTAACCCTGCCTTCTGAGGTGCTGGCGGTGCCCTGGTTGCGTTGGCGACCTCCTCCTCCTCCTCCTCTGCCTTGTGCTTCCACTGTGGCCCCGCTGTCAGATGGGAATGCCAGCAGCATGGCGTCTACCAGCGTGCGCTTGTACTCGCGCATCTTGCGATCGCGCTCCAGTGAGTGAATTAAGGACGGTACGTTGTCCTTGTAACGGGGATCCAGCAGCGTGGCCACCCAGTAATCAGCACAAGTTAGAATGTGGGCAACTCGGCGGTCGTTGTGGAGACACTGCAGCATGTAATCGCTCATGTGTGCCAGGCTGCCCAGAGGCAACGAAAGGCTGTCCTCTGTGGGAGGTGTATGGTCCGTGTCCTCTGTATCCCCCCAGCCACGCACCAGTGATGGCCATGAGCTGGCCTGGGTGCCACCCTGCTGTGAACATGGTTCCATCTCCTCCTCCAGCTCCTCCTCCTCCTCCTCCTCATCCTCCAGAACTGTGCCCCTGCTGGACAATTGCGTCCCTGGCGTTTGCGTGTGCAGGAACCCACCCTCGGAGCCCCTTGCGAATGACTGCCCTGAAAGCCTTGGAAATGTTACCTCTTCATCCTCCTCCTCCTCCTCATCCTGTGCCACATCCTCTTCCATCATCGCCCGAATTGTTTTTTCAAGGAGGCATAGAAGTGGGATAGTTAAGCTGAGAACGGCGTCATTGCCACTGGCCATGTTGGTGGAGTACTCAAAACAGCGCAACAAGGCACACAGGTCTCGCATGGAGGCCCAGTTATTGGTGGTGAAGTGGTGCTGTTCCGCAGAGCGACTCACGCGTGCGTGCTGCAGCTGAAACTCCACTATGGCCTGCTGCTGCTCGCACAGTCTTTCCAGCATGTGCAAGGTGGAGTTCCACCTTGTGGGCACGTCACATATGAGGCGGTGAGCGGGAAGGCCGAAGTTACGCTGCAGCGCTGCCAGGCGAGCAGCAGCAGGGTGAGAACGCCGAAAGTGCGCACAAACGGCCCGCACTTTCTGCAGCAGCTCTGACATATCGGGGTAGTTTTTAAGGAACCTCTGCACCACCAAATTCAGCACATGCGCCAGGCAAGGGATGTGCGTCAAACCGGCTAGGCCCAGAGCTGCTATGAGATTTCGCCCGTTATCGCACACCACCAGGCCGGGCTTGAGGCTCGCTGGCAGCAACCACTCATTTGTCTGCTGTTCCATGCTCCTCCACAACTCCTGCGCGGTGTGTGGTTTGTCCCCCAAACAGGCAAGTTGTAAAACTGCCTGCTGTCGTTTACCCCTGGCCGTGCTGAAGTTGGTGGTGAAGGTGTTACGCTGTCCGGATGAGGAGGCGGTAGAGGATGAGGAAGCGGAGTAGGAGGAGTTAGGAACAGGAGGCAAACTGAAGCGCCCTGCAATCCTCGGTGGTGGAAGGACATGCGCCAAATTGCTATCCGCCTCAGGCCCATCCGCCACTGCATTTACCCAGTGTGCCGTTAGGGAGATATAACGCCCCTGACCGTGCTTACTGGTCCACGTATCCGTAGTTAGGTGGACCTTGGCACAGATGGCGTTGCGCAGTGCACACCTGATTTTTTCCCCCACTTGGTTGTGCAGGGAAGGGATGGCTTGCCTGGAAAAGTAGTGGCGGCTGGGCACGACGTACTGTGGGACAGCCACCGACATAAGGTTTTTAAAACTGTGCGTCTCCACCAGACGGAATGACAGCATTTCAAAGGCCAATAATTTTGAAATGCTGGCATTCAGGGCCAGGGATCGCGGGTGGGTAGGGGGGTACTTCCTCTTCCTCTCAAGTGTTTGGGAGATGGAAAGCTGAACGCTTCCACGGGACATTGTGGAGATGGTTGTTGGTGACCCAGGTGGTGGTGTTGCTGACAGATCGTCTGTTTGCGGGGTGGCAGGTGCCGGTATCACTACAGATGTGGCTGGAGCGGCCGAGACTGCAGCAGAAGAGGAAGCAGGATGAGCCAGAGATGTTTCTTGGTTTTGAAGGTGTGTACTCCACTGCAGCTCGTGCTTTGCACTTAGATGCCTGATCATGCAGGTTGTGCTCAGGTTGAGAAGGTTCATGCCTCGCTTCAAGCTCTGATTGCACAGGGTGCAAACCACTCGTGTCCTGTCATCAGCACATTTTCTAAAGAACTTCCACGCTAGAGAACTCCTTTGAGCTGACTTTGGTGCGCTCGTTCCCTTGCTGCGTTGGGCAGTAGCGGGCGTAGTGTCTAGGGCACGGCCGCTCCGCTTCTGCACCCTGCTCCCTCTTCTGCTGTGCTGGTGGCTCTGTGCGACCACCGCCTCTTCCTCCAAACTACTCAGTTCACCTGCATGACGTTCATTCCATGTGGGGTCGAGGACCTCATCGTCCTCCACATCATCTTCCACCCAGTCTTCACCCCTGCCCTCCTTGTCGGTCTCCACAATGCTGAACGCCGCAGCAGTTGGCACCTGCGTTTCGTCATCATCGGAGACGTGCTGCGATGATCCTTGCATGTACTCATCTTGAGAAATAAGTGGTTGGGCATCGCTGCACTCAATCTCTTCCACTTCTGGGGCAGGGCTAGGTGGATGGCCCTGGGAAACCCTGCTGACAGAGTCCTCAAAAAGAATAAGAGACTGCTGTATGGCTTGGGGCTCAGACTGCTGGCCTGATTTGCAAGGGGGTGAGGTGAAAGACGGTTGGACATTGGCTGCAGGTGCCAACTCTGACCTTTCTGCAGTAGACTGGGTGGGAGACAATGTGAAGGAACTGGAGGCACTGTCAGCAGCAAACCAATCTACTATCGCCTCAACTTGTTCTGGCCTCATCACTTCTAGGGGCGTTTGATGCCCTACCAAATACTGATGCAGGTTCTGTCGCCTACTCACACTTGAGGAAGGTGTTTCACTTGTGCGTGTAGCTGGCACAGATCGACCATGTCCTCTCCTTGCATCAGGAGCTCTACCAGCAGCACCACGACCCAGGCCACGGCCCTTATTTGACGGTCTCCTCATATTTCTGTAATTTAAGATCTTGCCCTAGAAAGGTTTTTATTGAATAGCGGAATAGAAAATATGATCCAAAAAAAGTGTATGTATATCACACGTACACAACCACACTAGGCCCCAATTACTATTGTTTGTACCCCTAAAAGGCTAGATGAGGAGTAGGGGGAGTATGGAACAGGCAGCACCCTCAAACCTTCAGAAGTATGAGATGAACCCCAACAACTTGGAAAGGTGGATCTCTCTCACACGTACCGACACAGACTATCCCGCAATTCAATTGATCCTCAAAGGTTTTTATTGAATAGCGGAATAGGAAATATGATCAAAAAAAGTGTATGTATCTCGCACGTACACAACCACACTAGGCCCCAATTACTATTGTTTGTACCCCTAAAAGGCTAGATGAGGAGTAGGGGGGGTATGGAACAGGCAGCACCCTCAAACCTTCAGAAGTATGAGATGAACCCCAACAACTTGGAAAGGTGGATCTCTCTCACACGTACCGACACAGACTATCCCGCAATTCAATTGATCCTCAAAGGTTTTTATTGAATAGCGGAATAGGAAATATGATCAAAAAAAGTGTATGTATCTCGCACGTACACAACCACACTAGGCCCCAATTACTATTGTTTGTACCCCTAAAAGGCTAGATGAGGAGTAGGGGGGGTATGGAACAGGCAGCACCCTCAAACCTTCAGAAGTATGAGATGAACCCCAACAACTTGGAAAGGTGGATCTCTCTCACATGTACCGACACAGACTATCCCGCAATTCAATTGATCCTCAAAGGTTTTTATTGAATAGCGGAATAGGAAATATGATCAAAAAAAGTGTATGTATCTCGCACGTACACAACCACACTAGGCCCCAATTACTATTGTTTGTACCCCTAAAAGGCTAGATGAGGAGTAGGGGGGGTATGGAACAGGCAGCACCCTCAAACCTTCAGAAGTATGAGATGAACCCCAACAACTTGGAAAGGTGGATCTCTCTCACACGTACCGACACAGACTATCCCGCAATTCAATTGATCCTCAAAGGTTTTTATTGAATAGCGGAATAGGAAATATGATCAAAAAAAGTGTATGTATCTCGCACGTACACAACCACACTAGGCCCCAATTACTATTGTTTGTACCCCTAAAAGGCTAGATGAGGAGTAGGGGGGGTATGGAACAGGCAGCACCCTCAAACCTTCAGAAGTATGAGATGAACCCCAACAACTTGGAAAGGTGGATCTCTCTCACACGTACCGACACAGACTATCCCGCAATTCAATTGATCCTCAAAGGTTTTTATTGAATAGCGGAATAGGAAATATGATCAAAAAAAGTGTATGTATCTCGCACGTACACAACCACACTAGGCCCCAATTACTATTGTTTGTACCCCTAAAAGGCTAGATGAGGAGTAGGGGGGGGTATGGAACAGGCAGCACCCTCAAACCTTCAGAAGTATGAGATGAACCCCAACAACTTGGAAAGGTGGATCTCTCTCACACGTACCGACACAGACTATCCCGCAATTCAATTGATCCTCAAAGGTTTTTATTGAATAGCGGAATAGGAAATATGATCAAAAAAAGTGTATGTATCTCGCACGTACACAACCACACTAGGCCCCAATTACTATTGTTTGTACCCCTAAAAGGCTAGATGAGGAGTAGGGGGGGTATGGAACAGGCAGCACCCTCAAACCTTCAGAAGTATGAGATGAACCCCAACAACTTGGAAAGGTGGATCTCTCTCACACGTACCGACACAGACTATCCCGCAATTCAATTGATCCTCAAAGGTTTTTATTGAATAGCGGAATAGGAAATATGATCAAAAAAAGTGTATGTATCTCGCACGTACACAACCACACTAGGCCCCAATTACTATTGTTTGTACCCCTAAAAGGCTAGATGAGGAGTAGGGGGGGTATGGAACAGGCAGCACCCTCAAACCTTCAGAAGTATGAGATGAACCCCAACAACTTGGAAAGGTGGATCTCTCTCACACGTACCAACACAGACAATCCCCCAATTTAACTGATCCCCAAAGGTTTTTGATTAAATAGCGGAATAGAAAATATGATCCAAAACAAGTGTATGTATATCACACGTATCACAACCACACCTTGAGGCCCCAATTACTATTGTTTGGTACCCCCTAAAGGCATAGAATGAGGAGTAGGGGGGGTATGGTGAAACAGAACCTTCAGAAGTATGAGATGAACCCCAACAACTTGGAAAGGTGGATCTCTCTCACACGTACCGACACAGACTATCCCGCAATTCAATTGATCCTCAAAGGTTTTTATTGAATAGCGGAATAGGAAATATGATCAAAAAAAGTGTATGTATCTCGCACGTACACAACCACACTAGGCCCCAATTACTATTGTTTGTACCCCTAAAAGGCTAGATGAGGAGTAGGGGGGGTATGGAACAGGCAGCACCCTCAAACCTTCAGAAGTATGAGATGAACCCCAACAACTTGGAAAGGTGGATCTCTCTCACACGTACCGACACAGACTATCCCGCAATTCAATTGATCCTCAAAGGTTTTTATTGAATAGCGGAATAGGAAATATGATCAAAAAAAGTGTATGTATATCACACGTACACAACCACACTAGGCCCCAATTACTATTGTTTGTACCCCTAAAAGGCTAGGAGTAGGGGGGGTATGGAACAGGCAGCACCCTCAAACCTTCAGAAGTATGAGATGAACCCCAACAACTTGGAAAGGTGGATCTCTCTCACACGTACCAACACAGACTATCCCCCAATTTAACTGATCCCCAAAGGTTTTTGATTAAATAGCGGAATAGAAAATATGATCCCAAAAAAGTGTATGTATATCACACGTACACAACCACACTAGGCCCCAATTACTATTGTTTGTACCCCTAAAAGGCTAGGAGTAGGGGGGGTATGGAACAGGCAGCACCCTCAAACCTTCAGAAGTATGAGATGAACCCCAACAACTTGGAAAGGTGGATCTCTCTCACACGTACCAACACAGACTATCCCCCAATTTAACTGATCCCCAAAGGTTTTTGATTAAATAGCGGAATAGAAAATATGATCCCAAAAAAGTGTATGTATATCACACGTACACAACCACACTAGGCCCCAATTACTATTGTTTGTACCCCTAAAAGGCTAGGAGTAGGGGGAGTATGGAACAGGCAGCACCCTCAAACCTTCAGAAGTATGAGATGAACCCCAACAACTTGGAAAGGTGGATCTCTCTCACACGTACCAACACAGACTATCCCCCAATTTAACTGATCCCCAAAGGTTTTTGATTAAATAGCGGAATAGAAAATATGATCCAAAAAAAGTGTATGTATATCACACGTACACAACCACACTAGGCCCCAATTACTATTGTTTGTACCCCTAAAAGGCTAGGAGTAGGGGGAGTATGGAACAGGCAGCACCCTCAAACCTTCAGAAGTATGAGATGAACCCCAACAACTTGGAAAGGTGGATCTCTCTCACACGTACCAACACAGACTATCCCCCAATTTAACTGATCCCCAAAGGTTTTTGATTAAATAGCGGAATAGAAAATATGATCCCAAAAAAGTGTATGTATATCACACGTACACAACCACACTAGGCCCCAATTACTATTGTTTGTACCCCTAAAAGGCTAGGAGTAGGGGGAGTATGGAACAGGCAGCACCGTCAAACCTTCAGAAGTATGAGATGAACCCCAACAACTTGGAAAGGTGGATCTCTCTCACACGTACCAACACAGACTATCCCCCAATTTAACTGATCCCCAAAGGTTTTTGATTAAATAGCGGAATAGAAAATATGATCCCAAAAAAGTGTATGTATATCACACGTACACAACCACACTAGGCCCCAATTACTATTGTTTGTACCCCTAAAAGGCTAGGAGTAGGGGGGAGTATGGAACAGGCAGCACCCTCAAACCTTCAGAAGTATGAGATGAACCCCAACAACTTGGAAAGGTGGATCTCTCTCACACGTACCAACACAGACTATCCCCCAATTTAACTGATCCCCAAAGGTTTTTGATTAAATAGCGGAATAGAAAATATGATCCCAAAAAAGTGTATGTATATCACACGTACACAACCACACTAGGCCCCAATTACTATTGTTTGTACCCCTAAAAGGCTAGGAGTAGGGGGAGTATGGAACAGGCAGCACCCTCAAACCTTCAGAAGTATGAGATGAACCCCAACAACTTGGAAAGGTGGATCTCTCTCACACGTACCAACACAGACTATCCCCCAATTTAACTGATCCCCAAAGGTTTTTGATTAAATAGCGGAATAGAAAATATGATCCCAAAAAAGTGTATGTATATCACACGTACACAACCACACTAGGCCCCAATTACTATTGTTTGTACCCCTAAAAGGCTAGGAGTAGGGGGAGTATGGAACAGGCAGCACCCTCAAACCTTCAGAAGTATGAGATGAACCCCAACAACTTGGAAAGGTGGATCTCTCTCACACGTACCAACACAGACTATCCCCCAATTTAACTGATCCCCAAAGGTTTTTGATTAAATAGCGGAATAGAAAATATGATCCCAAAAAAGTGTATGTATATCACACGTACACAACCACACTAGGCCCCAATTACTATTGTTTGTACCCCTAAAAGGCTAGGAGTAGGGGGAGTATGGAACAGGCAGCACCCTCAAACCTTCAGAAGTATGAGATGAACCCCAACAACTTGGAAAGGTGGATCTCTCTCACACGTACCAACACAGACTATCCCCCAATTTAACTGATCCCCAAAGGTTTTTGATTAAATAGCGGAATAGAAAATATGATCCCAAAAAAGTGTATGTATATCACACGTACACAACCACACTAGGCCCCAATTACTATTGTTTGTACCCCTAAAAGGCTAGGAGTAGGGGGAGTATGGAACAGGCAGCACCCTCAAACCTTCAGAAGTATGAGATGAACCTCAACAACTTGGAAAGGTGGATCTCTCTCACACGTACCAACACAGACTATCCCCCAATTTAACTGATCCCCAAAGGTTTTTGATTAAATAGCGGAATAGAAAATATGATCCCAAAAAAGTGTATGTATATCACACGTACACAACCACACTAGGCCCCAATTACTATTGTTTGTACCCCTAAAAGGCTAGGAGTAGGGGGAGTATGGAACAGGCAGCACCCTCAAACCTTCAGAAGTATGAGATGAACCCCAACAACTTGGAAAGGTGGATCTCTCTCACACGTACCAACACAGACTATCCCCCAATTTAACTGATCCCCAAAGGTTTTTGATTAAATAGCGGAATAGAAAATATGATCCCAAAAAAGTGTATGTATATCACACGTACACAACCACACTAGGCCCCAATTACTATTGTTTGTACCCCTAAAAGGCTAGGAGTAGGGGGAGTATGGAACAGGCAGCACCCTCAAACCTTCAGAAGTATGAGATGAACCCCAACAACTTGGAAAGGTGGATCTCTCTCACACGTACCAACACAGACTATCCCCCAATTTAACTGATCCCCAAAGGTTTTTGATTAAATAGCGGAATAGAAAATATGATCCCAAAAAAGTGTATGTATATCACACGTACACAACCACACTAGGCCCCAATTACTATTGTTTGTACCCCTAAAAGGCTAGGAGTAGGGGGAGTATGGAACAGGCAGCACCCTCAAACCTTCAGAAGTATGAGATGAACCTCAACAACTTGGAAAGGTGGATCTCTCTCACACGTACCAACACAGACTATCCCCCAATTTAACTGATCCCCAAAGGTTTTTGATTAAATAGCTGAATAGAAAATATGATCCCAAAAAAGTGTATGTATATCACACGTACACAACCACACTAGGCCCCAATTACTATTGTTTGTACCCCTAAAAGGCTAGGAGTAGGGGGAGTATGGAACAGGCAGCACCCTCAAACCTTCAGAAGTATGAGATGAACCCCAACAACTTGGAAAGGTGGATCTCTCTCACACGTACCAACACAGACTATCCCCCAATTTAACTGATCCCCAAAGGTTTTTGATTAAATAGCGGAATAGAAAATATGATCCCAAAAAAGTGTATGTATATCACACGTACACAACCACACTAGGCCCCAATTACTATTGTTTGTACCCCTAAAAGGCTAGGAGTAGGGGGAGTATGGAACAGGCAGCACCCTCAAACCTTCAGAAGTATGAGATGAACCTCAACAACTTGGAAAGGTGGATCTCTCTCACACGTACCAACACAGACTATCCCCCAATTTAACTGATCCCCAAAGGTTTTTGATTAAATAGCGGAATAGAAAATATGATCCCAAAAAAGTGTATGTATATCACACGTACACAACCACACTAGGCCCCAATTACTATTGTTTGTACCCCTAAAAGGCTAGGAGTAGGGGGAGTATGGAACAGGCAGCACCCTCAAACCTTCAGAAGTATGAGATGAACCCCAACAACTTGGAAAGGTGGATCTCTCTCACACGTACCAACACAGACTATCCCCCAATTTAACTGATCCCCAAAGGTTTTTGATTAAATAGCGGAATAGAAAATATGATCCCAAAAAAGTGTATGTATATCACACGTACACAACCACACTAGGCCCCAATTACTATTGTTTGTACCCCTAAAAGGCTAGGAGTAGGGGGGAGTATGGAACAGGCAGCACCCTCAAACCTTCAGAAGTATGAGATGAACCCCAACAACTTGGAAAGGTGGATCTCTCTCACACGTACCAACACAGACTATCCCCCAATTTAACTGATCCCCAAAGGTTTTTGATTAAATAGCGGAATAGAAAATATGATCCCAAAAAAGTGTATGTATATCACACGTACACAACCACACTAGGCCCCAATTACTATTGTTTGTACCCCTAAAAGGCTAGGAGTAGGGGGAGTATGGAACAGGCAGCACCCTCAAACCTTCAGAAGTATGAGATGAACCCCAACAACTTGGAAAGGTGGATCTCTCTCACACGTACCAACACAGACTATCCCCCAATTTAACTGATCCCCAAAGGTTTTTGATTAAATAGCGGAATAGAAAATATGATCCCAAAAAAGTGTATGTATATCACACGTACACAACCACACTAGGCCCCAATTACTATTGTTTGTACCCCTAAAAGGCTAGGAGTAGGGGGAGTATGGAACAGGCAGCACCCTCAAACCTTCAGAAGTATGAGATGAACCCCAACAACTTGGAAAGGTGGATCTCTCTCACACGTACCAACACAGACTATCCCCCAATTTAACTGATCCCCAAAGGTTTTTGATTAAATAGCGGAATAGAAAATATGATCCCAAAAAAGTGTATGTATATCACACGTACACAACCACACTAGGCCCCAATTACTATTGTTTGTACCCCTAAAAGGCTAGGAGTAGGGGGGAGTATGGAACAGGCAGCACCCTCAAACCTTCAGAAGTATGAGATGAACCCCAACAACTTGGAAAGGTGGATCTCTCTCACACGTACCAACACAGACTATCCCCCAATTTAACTGATCCCCAAAGGTTTTTGATTAAATAGCGGAATAGAAAATATGATCCCAAAAAAGTGTATGTATATCACACGTACACAACCACACTAGGCCCCAATTACTATTGTTTGTACCCCTAAAAGGCTAGGAGTAGGGGGAGTATGGAACAGGCAGCACCCTCAAACCTTCAGAAGTATGAGATGAACCCCAACAACTTGGAAAGGTGGATCTCTCTCACACGTACCAACACAGACTATCCCCCAATTTAACTGATCCCCAAAGGTTTTTGATTAAATAGCGGAATAGAAAATATGATCCCAAAAAAGTGTATGTATATCACACGTACACAACCACACTAGGCCCCAATTACTATTGTTTGTACCCCTAAAAGGCTAGGAGTAGGGGGAGTATGGAACAGGCAGCACCCTCAAACCTTCAGAAGTATGAGATGAACCCCAACAACTTGGAAAGGTGGATCTCTCTCACACGTACCAACACAGACTATCCCCCAATTTAACTGATCCCCAAAGGTTTTTGATTAAATAGCGGAATAGAAAATATGATCCCAAAAAAGTGTATGTATATCACACGTACACAACCACACTAGGCCCCAATTACTATTGTTTGTACCCCTAAAAGGCTAGGAGTAGGGGGAGTATGGAACAGGCAGCACCCTCAAACCTTCAGAAGTATGAGATGAACCCCAACAACTTGGAAAGGTGGATCTCTCTCACACGTACCAACACAGACTATCCCCCAATTTAACTGATCCCCAAAGGTTTTTGATTAAATAGCGGAATAGAAAATATGATCCCAAAAAAGTGTATGTATATCACACGTACACAACCACACTAGGCCCCAATTACTATTGTTTGTACCCCTAAAAGGCTAGGAGTAGGGGGAGTATGGAACAGGCAGCACCCTCAAACCTTCAGAAGTATGAGATGAACCTCAACAACTTGGAAAGGTGGATCTCTCTCACACGTACCAACACAGACTATCCCCCAATTTAACTGATCCCCAAAGGTTTTTGATTAAATAGCGGAATAGAAAATATGATCCCAAAAAAGTGTATGTATATCACACGTACACAACCACACTAGGCCCCAATTACTATTGTTTGTACCCCTAAAAGGCTAGGAGTAGGGGGAGTATGGAACAGGCAGCACCCTCAAACCTTCAGAAGTATGAGATGAACCCCAACAACTTGGAAAGGTGGATCTCTCTCACACGTACCAACACAGACTATCCCCCAATTTAACTGATCCCCAAAGGTTTTTGATTAAATAGCGGAATAGAAAATATGATCCCAAAAAAGTGTATGTATATCACACGTACACAACCACACTAGGCCCCAATTACTATTGTTTGTACCCCTAAAAGGCTAGGAGTAGGGGGAGTATGGAACAGGCAGCACCCTCAAACCTTCAGAAGTATGAGATGAACCCCAACAACTTGGAAAGGTGGATCTCTCTCACACGTACCAACACAGACTATCCCCCAATTTAACTGATCCCCAAAGGTTTTTGATTAAATAGCGGAATAGAAAATATGATCCCAAAAAAGTGTATGTATATCACACGTACACAACCACACTAGGCCCCAATTACTATTGTTTGTACCCCTAAAAGGCTAGGAGTAGGGGGAGTATGGAACAGGCAGCACCCTCAAACCTTCAGAAGTATGAGATGAACCTCAACAACTTGGAAAGGTGGATCTCTCTCACACGTACCAACACAGACTATCCCCCAATTTAACTGATCCCCAAAGGTTTTTGATTAAATAGCTGAATAGAAAATATGATCCCAAAAAAGTGTATGTATATCACACGTACACAACCACACTAGGCCCCAATTACTATTGTTTGTACCCCTAAAAGGCTAGGAGTAGGGGGAGTATGGAACAGGCAGCACCCTCAAACCTTCAGAAGTATGAGATGAACCCCAACAACTTGGAAAGGTGGATCTCTCTCACACGTACCAACACAGACTATCCCCCAATTTAACTGATCCCCAAAGGTTTTTGATTAAATAGCGGAATAGAAAATATGATCCCAAAAAAGTGTATGTATATCACACGTACACAACCACACTAGGCCCCAATTACTATTGTTTGTACCCCTAAAAGGCTAGGAGTAGGGGGAGTATGGAACAGGCAGCACCCTCAAACCTTCAGAAGTATGAGATGAACCTCAACAACTTGGAAAGGTGGATCTCTCTCACACGTACCAACACAGACTATCCCCCAATTTAACTGATCCCCAAAGGTTTTTGATTAAATAGCGGAATAGAAAATATGATCCCAAAAAAGTGTATGTATATCACACGTACACAACCACACTAGGCCCCAATTACTATTGTTTGTACCCCTAAAAGGCTAGGAGTAGGGGGAGTATGGAACAGGCAGCACCCTCAAACCTTCAGAAGTATGAGATGAACCCCAACAACTTGGAAAGGTGGATCTCTCTCACACGTACCAACACAGACTATCCCCCAATTTAACTGATCCCCAAAGGTTTTTGATTAAATAGCGGAATAGAAAATATGATCCCAAAAAAGTGTATGTATATCACACGTACACAACCACACTAGGCCCCAATTACTATTGTTTGTACCCCTAAAAGGCTAGGAGTAGGGGGAGTATGGAACAGGCAGCACCCTCAAACCTTCAGAAGTATGAGATGAACCCCAACAACTTGGAAAGGTGGATCTCTCTCACACGTACCAACACAGACTATCCCCCAATTTAACTGATCCCCAAAGGTTTTTGATTAAATAGCGGAATAGAAAATATGATCCCAAAAAAGTGTATGTATATCACACGTACACAACCACACTAGGCCCCAATTACTATTGTTTGTACCCCTAAAAGGCTAGATGAGGAGTAGGGGGAGTATGGAACAGGCAGCACCCTCAAACCTTCAGTATGAGATTGTGTTCACTGTACCCCACAAAGATTGAGTTCACTGCACCCCACAATGATTGTGTTCACTGCACCCCACAAAGATTGTGTTCACTGCACCTCACAAAGATTGTGTTCACTGTACCCCCCAAAGATTGTGTTCACTGCACCCCACAAAGATTCTGTTCACTGTACCCCACAAAGATTGTGTTCACTGCACCCCAAAAAGATTGTGTTCACTGCACCCCAAAAAGGATGTTGTTCACTGCACCCCAAAAAGGATGTTGTTCACTCCACCCCAAAAAGATTGTGTTCACTGCACCCCACAAAGATTGTGTTCACTGCACCCCAAAAAGATTGTGTTCACTGCACCCCAAAAATGATTTTGTTCACTGCACCCCAAAAAGGATTTTGTTCACTGCACCCCAAAAAGGATGTTGTTCACTCCACCCCAAAAAGATTGTGTTCACTGCACCCCAAAAAGATTGTGTTCACTGCACCCCACAAAGGATTTTGTTCACTGCACCCCAAAAAGATTGTGTTCACTGCACCCCAAAAAGGATGTTGTTCACTGCACCCCAAAAAGGATTTTGTTCACTGCACCCCAAAAAGATTGTGTTCACTGCACCCCACAAAGGATTTTGTTCACTGCACCCCACAAAGATTGTGTTCACTGCACACCAAAAAGGATTGTGTTCACTGCACCCCAAAAAGATTTTGTTCACTGCACCCCAAAAAGATTGTGTTCACTGCAGCCCAAAAAGATTGTGTTCACTGCAGCCCAAAAAGATTGTGTTCACTGCAGCCCAAAAAGATTGTGTTCACTGCAGCCCAAAAAGATTGTGTTCACTGCAGCCCAAAAAGATTGTGTTCACTGCAGCTCACACACAGAAAAATGGATGTGGATCACTGACACCTGCCTATCTCCAATCCCACACCACACAGCAATATCGATTGTAGTTTGTAGAACACAGTTTCCCTAAAATTCAGCAGACTCTGTCCCTAACAGGATTGAGAAGAGATCGTAGATCAGGATTGAGTGCAGACCCCACCCCCCACACAGCAATATCGATTGTAGTTTGTAGAAGACACTGACCCTATATAATTCAGCAGACTCTATCCCTAAAATGCCTACAACTCGCCCTGCCTAAACACTCCGACCTGTCCCTCAATTCTATCCGGACACAAATGGTTTTTTCCTGCCTATCTTTCCCTAATCAGCAGCCAGCACGTTGATGTGTGCTCTGTCCCTGAATCTAAGCAGCATAATGACGCCGCTGCGGCTGCCTCGAACTTATAAAGACTTGGTCACATGCTTCAGACGGCCAATCACAGCTACTGAGACATTTGCAGGCATGGCTGGGATGGCTTAAGGCACACCAGTTAAACGATTGTTGATTGGCTGTTGAAAGCCCGCCATGAAAAGAGCGCCAAAGCATGCAAAACCCGGAAATAAAACGACCGAACACGGATTTTTACCCGAACATACAGTAAAGTGTCCGTGTCCGTGTTCGGGTACAAAAAATCCAATTATTCGGTACGAACACGAATAATACAGTCCGTGTTCGCTCAACACTACTAATAACCACTTAACAATGCCTCACTACCTTTTGCAGGGAATTCCTTTCCAAATGTAATCCTTCACCATTGCAAGTCACGCACCTCCTTAGGTCATGTGGGACCAATAACATATGAATACAACCCTCACCTTTTTGGATTCCTGTGCTTATAACCCCTTTAAAAAATGTAAGCCTGTGAAGTTATCTCAGTATAGATATCTTAACAGTCTTTAGATATAGTGGATGCATTCATTTTTTCAGGCTTTTGTTCCACTATTTTCCCCTGCTTATCATTACAATCTGCACTATACTGTATCACAAAGGAAAGAAGTGTTCTGTAGTCCATAGAGGAACATTGGAAAGGCTGAAAAATATAAATGCAACTTCCACGTCTAAGGACTGGCATTCTGCAACATATTACCATCTTGTTCTTTGGTTTAAATATATCTTAATCATTTTAGTGAACAGCCTGATGCTTTTTACACTGAAATAGTTAAAGTGTTACTAAACCCAGGACCCTGTAGTCGCTATATCTGGTCTCCCACAGTACAGAGAACATGGAAATGCTATTATTTTAGTAAATATAAACTGCTAAATACCTTTTCTCATCAGCAGTATATAGCAGTCTTGTGACTTCTATCAGTGTCTGATTAAAGCTTGTAGGAGTAGTTTTCATTCTCCTCTGACTGTCCTTTGAGGCCTCATGACCCCTGACCCTTTGCCTGGACAGTGCTGATTGGCCCTGTGCTGATCACATGCACCCTCCCAAGAAAAAATTTAATTCTCTAGCAATACACACCAAACTGAGCATCTGCAGAGTGCCTCCAAAGGCTTTGTCTTCTCAGAAGATGGATTGGAAACAAACAGCCTTTTTACACAATGTGGAGGATTAACCCCTTAGGTTCCACAGTGAGTATAACTAGCATGCTTTACTGCATATACAGATTGATTTTACTGTTGTGGGTTTAGTAACACTTTAACAATGTGTAATTGTCACCTTGAGATGATAAAAGTGTACAAAACAAAAAAAGCGGGAAAACTATAGGTGAAATAAGTCTGCTAATGCAGTCAGCTTCCATCAATAAACATTTACAGTTTAATCAAGAAATGGAGCAAATCAATGTAAACTTATTGGGCTGAAAATGAGATACCCAGTGGATTTAATAGGGCAGTCCTGTAGTTATTAAACACAGAATTGGATAAGAATGAGCAAGATTGCATTTTGTGTTTAGAAGAAATTATTCTTATTCACAGAGCTCCATCTAGATACCATCACAGATTGTTAATGTCAAGAAAGCTGCGCAAGATCTGTGTGTCCCTGTGAAGATTTACAAACGTGATGCATGCCTCTGATGGTGGTGGTTACTTAGCATTTTGTCTTGTTTATGCGCTTTATTTGCTTTTAGGCAAATCATTGGGTGATAGCAGATTTGCTCAGCTGAGTTAATGAACATTAACTGCTGACATTAGAGGTCAGTTTGCATGAATAAGAGGAAACATTTTAAGGTTAGAGGAAATGAGAATGCATTTTATTCTGAGTTCTATTAAGCTGCCAGCCCTAGGTCTGTAAAGGAGTTTGAATTTATGGCCCACCTTAAACTTTGTGCGAAATACCTGCACAAATAAAAACACAATTACTACAGTTTTTTTTTTTTTCACATTTTATTGGACACTTAAACAGTATATTTAAATAATGATGAGCACAAGGCCCACAGCAAATTAGGCAATTTGACATTTGTCCAACTACACAAGTATTAGACATTTTATTTAGGCTTGATTAGAAACTGTGAAGTCAGTAGAATAGCCAAAATTAAAGGATAAAAAGTGATACTTATTCATGAAGATAAAAATGATCAAATATATGAACACAGCTTTCCCCATTTCTATTATCCCCCTAACATATTATAGTAATTAGGCATCTGAACTTATATAAGGGGCAGCTCCCCATAATTGGACCATTTACCACTGATGACAACATAGACCACACTTTTCCCATACTTATTGGCTTTGGTGCATTGCTATAGACATTTCTGATTCTGAAGACAAACTAGAAAAACACAATGCAGATATCATATAATAAAAGCTGTATTTCAAATCTAGATTGAATTGAGAAAGTGGTAATCACAGAAACAAAATCTTTGCAGGTCACAATTCAGGACTCACTGCCAAAAAAACATTATATGCCTCGACTATCTGTTCATTTATTTGCAGGGATATAGCAGTTTCTTGGTTTACAAAACCACTTTGGCATCCAGCTACTTTCATTTATTTCATTATTATAAGTAGGGATTACCTAAAAAGACCTATTTTAGGTTTGATCAGGGTTCAGTAAGCATTATTAAAGTTCAGGTGCCATTTTCTGGCCATTTTTAGGCTAAAAGGCAATAAATTGTGAAACAAATGGTATGGGCATTTCTATGCGGGACATGTGCCAAACCAAAAGAAAAAAATTGTGTTGCTGGGAGCAGTGTTTTTTTTAAGTGAAAAACATTTTAATATCAAAGAAAAAAAATGAACAGCACAACAAATGGTAATGGGTATCAAACCAGTAGGATGACTAATTGAGGGTTGAGATCATAGGGAGGTTAGGCTCATCATATCCTATCCTATAATACTATAAATACTATACTCGTTCCAAAAGCTTCCAACATGATTATGCTGTTCCCTCATATGACCACCATGCCAATATTTTGATGCCCACTTGGTGACACTTCTTTTACCACAAGATTCATGAATGGTGTAAAATCCTGAAAGTATTCCCTGAACATGTCTCCCTCCGTTTAACTTTAAAGATAATTTTTTGTTCATTACCTTCTTTAACTCAGGCGGGTGCGCTTTGCTTATGGTGAAGCCGTTCCTTCGATCTGCTCCGATCACACAACGTTCTCAGCACACGGTGCAGCACGCCAAATCTAGCAGTGTTTTTTTTTAATGTTAAAGTGAAACATTAAAAATGAAAAACCCCATTAAATATAATGTCTTGGGGGTGCATTGACCATCCTTGTGAAGTATGCACCTGTATACATCAGTATAGAAGCTACTACAGAAACACTGACATTTACAGAGGGAAAAGGTGTGTTTAAATTGCCAGTATAATGACTTCCAAAAGCTTTATTCTGTTTGTATACAAAGCAACCAGGGATTTAATGTGTCCCTTATCCTAGATGAGGGTCTGGTATAGATGTTAATGAGGGACCTCCATAAAAAAAAAATATATATATATATAGCGTGGGGTACCCCCCTTTAATCCATACTAGGCCCTTGTATGGATTTTAAGGTGGAAACACACACACACAAAAAAATATGGTCAATGATGTCATCTGGCAGATCTTGCCCCTTTGTATATAACAGCTGTCATCCACTGGCGCTGTCAGTAGTGGGACAACAGTCATCTGGTTTAGAGGTGTGTACACGGGCAGAATTTTATTTCTTTTGTTGGGTCGGCGGCCATCAGGTACTGTGATTAACATGTATCTAATTGCTGGACAATGTAAATGATGATAATGATGATAGTGGTACATCCTGGGACATTTTTTTTATAATAGAGGACAAAAACTATCTCTGTGTTTTAATTTACACTTTAATTTAATTTTATTTATTTTTTCATGAATGAGTAGGGGTATCTCCAGATCCTTTGTTTACCTCGCTTGGAGATCTTTTAAAGGGGACCCAACCAAACAAAAAAGGTCCCTCCCAAATTCTATACTAAACCTCTCAGGTCTGGTATAAATTTTAAAGGGGAGCCCTATGCAAAATCAAAAAAGAAAAAGCATGAGATCCTGCCAAAATTCCATTCTAGGAAAGGGAAAATTAGTATGCACCCCCCCCCCGACCCATACCAGGCAACATGGCCTCAACATCGCGGGTACCATGTGATGTCCCTATGTCGATAAAATGCATTATTTACGTGCATGTATGCTTAGGCACATTACAGTTATCGGGCTGTATTTTAGCTCAGCTGTACAGAAACTGTACTGAGCTTTTTCAAGCTGAAGTATGTAAGAGGCCCTAAAGAAAAAAAAGTTTAGTTTTTAGTATATATGGTGAAAGGAAAATCCATCTCTGACTTTGAACTAAAGCCAAAGTACAGAGAAGGACTGCTGCAATTTCTTGGTTTTTTTCCTGATTTTTATACTTGGTCTGGTTTACTGATTACAAAAGTGTTGAAGACAGCTGGGCTGATTCGCTGAAGGAGTTGAGAATCTTCACTGTGTGAATATTCACTTAAGTTAAATAAACATGTGTGGGGGGGGAGTGGTTCAGCGCTGATGTGAGCAGCGCACATAGCTCACCTGTGCTCCTTCATCCTGAGGAGCTGACTGGTGTGCTCTGAGTGGGAGTGGAAGGTAGGAGCGATAGGAGTGGCAGAAGGATACATAAAGGAGCAGTGCTATGGATGCTGGCGAGGTGGCGAGGGTCTCTCTCTAGAGTCCATCTTGACCGGTCAGCTTCGGCGGTAACAGCCTTCGGAGACTTCCCTGCATGCACGTGTTGCTTGGAGAGGAGGAGGGAAGACCGCTCAGCTGTACATGAGAGGAAGCAGCGCCGCATCGTGGAGGATGAGTGTGGGACGGATCCCTTCGACCCCTGACGGGTCCTATTGGTTTCTCTTCAGCTCCTGTCAGCTCCTGTCGGTTTTCTACTGTAAATTGGTATAAGGGTGGAGGAGGGGAATGAGAGGGAGGAGCTATTTTTTATTTTATTTTTTTGTGCAGAATTAGGACAGGAAAACAGACTCACCTATTTGGTATAGAAATAAAATGGGAATGAGCCAGGCACATTGGAATTTAAACACGAGTGTATGTTCAAAAATTTTTGTAGATGTCAGGTATAAGGTATAGAGGTAATGGGTAAAAGAAGATTGCCCCTATATATATGGGAGGGTTCACAAGTTTTATATATGTGTATGTATATATATATATATATATATATATATATATATATATAAGTATTTTTTTTTATGTAGAAGAAGTAGGATGTGTGGTGAGGTGACGGTTTGTTCATGTAATGTAAGAGGACTGGGAGACTTGTTAAAAAAAGATAGCCCTATTTAAGACAATCTCAATTCTTAGAGTATCTGTCCTTTGTTTGCAGGAGACACATCAAACTAAAGAAACAGTGTCACGTTTAAAATATAAAGGAGTCCCTTTTTCAGTACCACTCAGTGTATACATCATACTCAAGAGGAACAAGTATTTTAATAAATAGATCAGTAGGGTTCTCCTGTAGACAAGTTAAAATAGATGGGGGAGGAAGATACATATTTATATATTGTGTGCTGGCTGAGATGAAAAAGGCTGAGAATAGAAGGTTTTTTCTAAAACAGGCCCATTATGAAGAGGGAGAAAAAACTGGACACATGCTTGACCTCCTGGCAAGATCTCAGAACACAAGTATGCCTACTACAATGTCCGATGAGACTCGTGCTGGAAGGCTGACCATGTGTCCAGTAGAAATAGTGAATGTTTTTAAAGACTTTTATTCCGATCTCTATAGGTCTAAGGTAGGGGAGTATATTAGAGAAATGGGAGACTTTATCCAGGGTTTGGCAACTCTCAGAGGAAAATAGGGCATTATTGGAAATGCCTATTACTATTGAATAACTACAAGAGGCAGTAAGGGAATCAGCTAACCATAAAGCACAAGGGCCAGATGGATTGCCAAATGAGATCTATGGGGAATATGGAGAGATAATGTTGCCAGAGCTTCTACAAGTGTTAAATGAGGCATTGGAAAAGGGAGAACCACCGGTATCAATGACGGAGGCTACAATTATATTACCAAAAGAAGGGAAAGATCCAACTCAATCTGCATCATATATACAAATTACTTTACTTTGCTTAGATGTTAAATTATTAGCAAAAGTATTAGCTATTAGATTAGGTAAGATAGTTCATACTATAATCCATCCTGAACAATGTGGATTTATTCCTGGCAGAACAACATCGTTAAATATTAGGAGATTATTTTTAAATTTACAAATTCCATCAGAAGAGTTGAGATCAAGAGCTATATTGTCCATTGATGCTGTTAAAGCATTTTATAGCATTGAGTGGAATTATTTGTGGTTGGCTCTATCGGCATTTATTGTTGGTCCCATTTTTATAACTTGGATTAATCTGTTGTATGCTGGCCTAAGGGCCAAAGTGAAGATTAACGGAAGATCCTCGGAATACTTCCCTTTGTTCCAGGGACAAGGCAGGGCTGTCCTTTGTTACCCCTGCTTTTTGCTATGGTGGTGGAACCTTTGGCCATAGTCATTAGAACAGCGGAAGGTATAAAAGCTTTTAGAAGAAGGAAGGAGGAGGAAAAGATTTTGCTATATGCAGATTATGTCCTTCTTTCTTTGGAGGATGTGAACCCTTTATTGATCGTTGTGATGGATATTGTGAAAAGATTTGGTTTGTTCTCAGGACTCTCCATCAACTGGGAAAAATCTGTTCTTCTCCCGGTAGATGGATTGGAGCAGGAGCTACCAGAGAGTGCTAGACATCTGCAAGTAGTAGAGAGTTTTAAATACTTGGGAATAAATATAACTGTAAACCCTAAGCTATATGTATTAAAAACCTTAGAGCACCAAATGAAATTATTTAGAGTAAAGTGTAGGATGTGGAGCCGTCTCCCCCTATCAGTAGTGGGTCGTTGCAGCCTGATCAAAATTATATGGCTGCCTCAATTGTTATACATCTTGCATAATTCTCCAATATGGATTCCTGGAGTATGGTTTAAGAAATTGGAGTTTTTTTTTTTTTTTAGGAAATTGATTTGGAGGAAAGGGCCGGCCTAGAGTTCATCTGCGAGTACTGCAGTTGCTGAGAGATGGGGGGGTTTGGCCATCCCCCCTCTTTGGAGCTACTTCCTGGCAGCCCGGCTACAACAAGTAGGGAGCTGGGAAGTGGGTAATGACACCAACAGTTATAGCTCATGAGCCTTGTTGGCCTGTACCCCACATACATTGCTAAAAGAAGCATTGGAAGCAAACCCTTTGGGGGGGGGGGGGATAGGTCAGTGTCCATCGGCAAGGTTGCTGCGGAAGGTATGGAATATAGCAAGATCAATATTTCAGCGCTCAGGATTTACACAGTATACACCTGTTTGGGGTAATGTACATCTAACGGAGAATATAAGTAATTGGAAACAGAAGGGAGTGATAAGACAATTATATAAAGCAGGGATATTGAGGACATTTCAGGAGCTGAAAGAGGAATTTGGGTTCTCAAACAGAGATTTTTATATGTATTTACAAGTGAGACATGCGTTGACAACACAATTTAGGGAAGAAGGACTATAATGGAGTAAAATCCCTTTGTTAAAATGTAAAAGTAATGGAAAAAGACTCTCATCTGCCTAGTAGAGTAACACTGGGGGAGAACGTGGGGAAATGAACAGACGTGCAATGGGATGGTAAAGTGACCTCAATAGATACATTACCCCCCCCCCCCCCACCCTCAGCAGCTCAGAACAGTCCAAAACACCAAAAAGATTGCTTTTGTTTGAGGGACGCCCAGATGCATCCTGCCCCAGATGTAAGGTTGCAGATGGGGACTTGATTCATATGGTTTGGAAGTGCCACAAGTTACATAGATACTGGGAGGAGGTGCGGGATAGCATATACTCAATGTTTGAAACAAATGTATGATTTAATCTTTATTGGGGTACATGGAGCAGGGAGTGGGTTCCCGGGACTCAGCGAATAGCAGTTTTGAGATGTTTGTATCAAGATGGAAAAGTAATTACAGGGAAGTGAATAAAGTCTAGACAGCCATATATAATAGATTGGCTGAGAATGGTTAATAATATAATATTAAGAGCAAAACTGGCTTATATAAGAAGGGGAGGTATAAGAAGATTTGAAAAAATATGGAAAGCATGGTTAGAAACTCCAGGTCTGGCACCTGAGATAGTGAATATTTAGAATGTCTGGTTAGGTAATATAATAACTTCAAATGGGATATGGGGAGGGCGGGTGAGGATGGGGGGGGGGGGGGTTATAAGAAAGTATTATTGAATGGTTGTTACTATTTTCGTATGTGATCTTTTGTTTATTGGAAACAAAAATATAGTAATAAAAAAAATAATCATGATTAATCAAGATGTAATTGGTACACAGGAATTTGCTTTTTATATGGATAATTGACATGAATACTCAAACAATTGATTAAGTCCTCAGTATACCAGGATAATGACCAGGCACCTTGCATTTTTAGAAGGTCAGCAAAGGTAGCCTCCTTTTTTTCTGAGTAAAGGTTTAATTCAATATATTTTTGTTTGCAAAACTGAACAGAAAATGTCTTACCAACCATAGGACCCCCTCCCCCTTGAGTGTTTTTTTTTTTTCTTTCAAAGATTTTTATTGAGTTTTAATAAACAATTGTACAAACGTCAAGGGCATAAGGTAACATACGTTTAGCAGAAGTATCCCTAGAAAAATCTATAATGGTAACATACAAATGCAAAAGAGCCTTGAAAAACATTATTAGTCCGTTGGCCCCCATGATGTAAGTACTGGTGAGGCATTCCCATTCCATCGGAGACCCTAATGGGAACTCAAACTGTCTCCCAGAGAACAAGAAAAAAAAAACCCCAGTTCGAGTTGCAAAGGATGAATGGGGACATAATGGCAATTGTTTATTGGATCCAAAGGTAAAGGAACTCTAGGTAACTATAACGTTGACCCTCAAAGTAGTATCCGAAGGTGTGATTTGTGAACTATTTTGTTCCACGTTGACCACTTCTGGACCGGAAGATTTTCCCCCTTAATGATCAGGCCATACTTTGCGATCCGGCACTGCGTTACTTTAACGGACAATTGCGCAGTTGTGCAACGCTGTACCCAAATAAAATTGATGTCCTTTTTTTTTCCACTAATAGAGCTTTCTTTTGGTGGTATTTGATCACCTGTGTGATTTTTATTTTTTGCGATATAAACAAAAAAAAAACGACAATTCTGAAAAAAAAAAACAATATTTTTCACTTTCTGCTATATAACATTCTCAAAAAAGAAAAATTTTAAAATCAAAATTGTTTAACATTTTAGGCCATTTTGTGTTCTGCTACATATTTTTGGCAGAAAAAAAAATCGCAATAAGCGTATTTTGATTGGTTTGCACAAAAGTTATTGCGTCTACTAACTACGGGAAAGATTTATGTCATTTTTATTGTTTTTATTTTTTACTAGTAGTGGCGGCGATCTGCGATTTTGTACGGGACTGCGACATTGCAGCGGACAGATTGGACCCCTAACTGACATTTTTTACACTTTTGGGAGTACCAGTGACATTACTACAGTAATTAGTGCTAAAAATATGCACTGTTACTGTAATAATGCCATTGGCAGGGAAGGGGTTAACCCTGTGGGGGATCAAGGGGTTAAATGCAAGTCTAACTGTGGGGGGGCGTGGCTTCTGAAATGACCATAGAGACATGTGATCCTATATAGAAGGATCACATGGGCTCTATGATCATTCCAGGGAGAAGAACGGTCAGCTGTGTTTACAACAGCTGACCGTTCTTCTCTCTCAGCGGGGAGTGATCACGGTGTCAGACGGCATTTGAAGCCACCTGACCCATGCATCGGCTTCCCCGCTGCTGAGTGGGGGCGGAAGCGCACCGGCGGCGGGGCGCGCTCACCCCCTAGCTTCCCACGCATGACCGACATAGGTCTACGTTGGTTTGTGCAGGAGAGCCACCCTGCCGCAGTAAAAAGGCGGCGGGTGGTCGGGAATCGGTTAAACTAGGGTCGTTTGACGCCCTTTGAGTATCATGTGTAACAATGACCGAGCAGTCTGGCCCCTTGTCACAGAAAAGCACAGTTCTACCTAATAATAAAGCCAGATAGGGGAAAAGGAAGAAGTAGGGGGGAAAAGAAAACTCAGTAGATATATGAAAGATAAAGCTGGGAAAATGATAAGGAAATGGAAGAAGATGTCCTGGCTTGTCCTGAAGTTTTCATGAACAGGGCCCAAGATTCCCAGACAGTTTCAAAAGAATGATTGGTATTTAGTAATCTACTAGCCTGCTTTTCTTGAGTCACGATCCACGTTATTTTCCTTTTCGTCATTGTAATCGAGACTGTGGGTTGTTTCCAAGCTCTCGCCAGGGTAATTTTATCACCTAGTAGCATGAAGTGGATCAGCTTCATTTGGTATTTTGTGGCTATTAGGGATGATCGAACGGTTCGGGTCCACCATCGGTTCGGCCCGAACATTGGGTGTTCGAGGTTCGGCCGAATTTAGAACTTTTTGCCCAAAAAGTTCGGAATTCGGCAACCAGAACCGACCAAAATGGGCTTTAAAAGCCGTGATTGGACCAGAACCATTAGCAAAAGCCAATTGAGGGGGCAGGAGAATGCTAGGAATGTGATTGGAGTGACTAGGGGGTCCCTAGACCAATCATTAGTGAATACGCCCCCCAGTATATAAGATCGCCCCCCGCCATATTCCTAACATTGTTATACTGGACATGGAAGAGAGTGGAAGCAGTTCTGTTAATTTTACTTTAAAAGTGTCATTTAGCATTTATTAGTGTGAGGAAAGGGATATCTAGTGTAGTTAGAGTGCTCCTTTACACTTTAGTTAGCTTCAAAAATTTAGTTTCTGTAGGGAAAGTGTTAAGTGTAAGGGGACCGTAGTGTAGTGTAGGGTTAACTGGCAGTGACTGCTATGGAAGGGTGACAAAACCCCTCCATAGCAGGGTGACCGCTATAGAGAAATGATCATTTCTCTGAATTGCTTCGGGACAGGCATATGGCTTCTCACCAGCCAAGCATTTTTTATGCTGCAGGGGCTGCCACTGCCAGTGCTTTTTTGAGGACATGTTTGATGTCAGACATGACATCTGAACATGTGTATAGGGGGTATATATACACATATATGTCTGTATATATACCCCTAGACATATATAGGTGTGATAGTAGCAGAAATATATGCTTGCGCTAATGAAATCATTTACAGTAATATATTTCTGCTACTATCACACCTATATATGGCTAGGTGTCTATATACATATAATTATGTGTGTATATATACCACTATACACAAGTTCAGATGTTTTGCCTGCCTCAAAAGAACCCAAAAAAATGCCAAAAAAACCGCTAGCGTCAAAAAAAAAATGCCCATGTGTGTTTTTGCTGGCATTTTTTGGGGGTTTTTGGAGGCAGGCAAAACATCAGAACTTGTGTATAGTGGTGTATATACACACATACATATATTTATATACACACCTAGACATATATAGGTGTGATAGTAGCAGAAATATATGCTTGCGCTAATGAAATCATTTACAGTAATATATTTCTGCTACTATCACACCTATATATGTCTAGGTGTGTATATAAATATATGTATGTGTGTATATACACCACTATACACAAGTTCAGATGTTTTGCCTGCCTCAAAAGAACCCCAAAAAATGCCAAAAAAACGCTAGCGTCAAAAAAAAATGCCTAGGTGTGTTTTTGCTGGCATTTTTTGGGAGTTTTTGGAGGCAGGCAAAACATCAGAACTTGTGCACAGTACCACTATACACAAGTTCAGATGTTTTTCCTGACTGCAAAGAACCCAAAAAAATGCCTTCTATTAAACCGGCAAGGTGTTACAGCAGCGAAGCCAACCCCCTGAGCTGAAAGTTTTCTAATACAAACAATCTTTTTTTTTATGGTTCTGGACATGCTACAGAGCTGAAACTTCACATGTACACTTTTTAGACCCCCCAGATCTGAAATCCAAAGTAAAAAATCAAAAAATCTCTTTTTTTTACAATAATTGGCTTTTTTATCAAAAATGACAATTTTTAAGAACTTTTTTTGTGTGATTTTGTGTCTGGGGAGTCTAAAAGGTGTACCTGTGAAGTTTCAGCTCTGTAGCATGTCCAGAACCAGAAAAAAAAGGATTGTATGTATTAGAAAACTTTCAGCTCAGGGGGTTAGCTTCTCTCCTCGGTTTTCACACCTTGCCGGTTTCAAAGCAGGCATTTTTTTGGGTTCTTTGCAGTCAGGAAAAACATCTGAACTTGTGTATAGTGGTACTGTGCACAAGTTCTGATGTTTTGCCTGCCTCCAAAAACTCCCAAAAAATGCCAGCAAAAACACACCTGGGCATTTTTTATTTTACGCTAGCTTTTTCTTTGGCATTTTTTGGGGTTCTTTTGAGGCAGGCAAAACATCTGAACTTGTGTATAGTGGTATATATACACACATAATTATATGTATATAGACACCTAGTCATATATAGGTGTGATAGTAGCAGAAATATATTACTGTAAATGATTTCATTAGCGCAAGCATATATTTCTGCTACTATCACACCTATATATGTCTAGGTGTGTATATAAATATATGTATGTGTGTATATACACCACTATACACAAGTTCAGATGTTTTGCCTGCCTCAAAAGAACCCCAAAAAATGCCAAAAAAACGCTAGCGTCAAAAAAAAAAAAATGCCCAGGTGTGTTTTTGCTGGCATTTTTTGGGGGTTTTTGGAGGCAGGCAAAACATCAGAACTTGTGCACAGTACCACTATACACAAGATCAGATGTTTTTCCTGACTGCAAAGAACCCAAAAAAATGCCTGCTATTAAACCGGCAAGGTGTTACAGCAGCGAAGCCAACCTCCTGTGCTGAAAGTTTTCTAATACAAACAATCTTTTTTTTTTATGGTTCTGGACATGCTACAGAGCTGAAACTTCACATGTACACTTTTTAGACCCCCCAGATCTGAAATCCAAAGTAAAAATCAAAAAATCTCTTTTTTTTTTTTTCAATAATTGGCTTTTTTATCATAAATGACAATTTTTAAGAACTTTTTTTGTGTGATTTTGTGTCTGGGGGGTCTAAAAGGTGTACCTGTGAAGTTTCAGCTCTGTAGCATGTCCAGAACCAGAAAAAAAAAGGATTGTATGTATTAGAAAACTTTCAGCTCAGGGGGTTAGCTTCTCTCCTCGGTTTTCACACCTTGCCGGTTTCAAAGCAGGCATTTTTTTGGGTTCTTTGCAGTCAGGAAAAACATCTGAACTTGTGTATAGTGGTACTGTGCACAAGTTCTGATGTTTTGCCTGCCTCCAAAAACTCCCAAAAAATGCCAGCAAAAACACACCTGGGCATTTTTTTTTACGCTAGCGTTTTTTTTTGGCTTTTTTTGGGGTTCTTTTGAGGCAGACAAAACATCTGAACTTGTGTATAGTGGTATATATACACACATAATTATATGTATATAGACACCTAGCCATATATAGGTGTGATAGTAGCAGAAATATATTACTGTAAATGATTTCATTAGCGCAAGCATATATTTCTGCTACTATCACACCTATATATGTCTAGGTGTGTATATAAATATATGTATGTGTGTATATACACCACTATACACAAGTTCAGATGTTTTGCCTGCCTCAAAAGAACCCCAAAAAATGCCAAAAAAACGCTAGCGTCAAAAAAAAAAATGCCCAGGTGTGTTTTTGCTGGCATTTTTTGGGGGTTTTTGGAGGCAGGCAAAACATCAGAACTTGTGCACAGTACCACTATACACAAGATCAGATGTTTTTCCTGACTGCAAAGAACCCAAAAAAATGCCTGCTATTAAACCGGCAAGGTGTTACAGCAGCGAAGCCAACCTCCTGTGCTGAAAGTTTTCTAATACAAACAATCTTTTTTTTATGGTTCTGGACATGCTACAGAGCTGAAACTTCACATGTACACTTTTTAGACCCCCCAGATCTGAAATCCAAAGTAAAAATCAAAAAATCTCTTTTTTTTTTTCAATAATTGGCTTTTTTATCATAAATGACAATTTTTAAGAACTTTTTTTGTGTGATTTTGTGTCTGGGGGGTCTAAAAGGTGTACCTGTGAAGTTTCAGCTCTGTAGCATGTCCAGAACCAGAAAAAAAAGGATTGTATGTATTAGAAAACTTTCAGCTCAGGGGGTTAGCTTCTCTCCTCGGTTTTCACACCTTGCCGGTTTCAAAGCAGGCATTTTTTTGGGTTCTTTGCAGTCAGGAAAAACATCTGAACTTGTGTATAGTGGTACTGTGCACAAGTTCTGATGTTTTGCCTGCCTCCAAAAACTCCCAAAAAATGCCAGCAAAAACACACCTGGGCATTTTTTTTTACGCTAGCGGTTTTTTTTGGCTTTTTTTGGGGTTCTTTTGAGGCAGACAAAACATCTGAACTTGTGTATAGTGGTATATATACACACATAATTATATGTATATAGACACCTAGCCATATATAGGTGTGATAGTAGCAGAAATATATTACTGTAAATTATTTCATTAGCGCAAGCATATATTTCTGCTACTATCACACCTATATATGTCTAGGTGTGTATATAAATATATGTATGTGTGTATATACACCACTATACACAAGTTCAGATGTTTTGCCTGCCTCAAAAGAACCCAAAAAAATGCCAGAAAAAACGCTAGCGTCAAAAAAAAAAATGCCCAGGTGTGTTTTTGCTGGCATTTTTTGGGGGTTTTTGGAGGCAGGCAAAACATCAGAACTTGTGCACAGTACCACTATACACAAGATCAGATGTTTTTCCTGACTGCAAAGAACCCAAAAAAATGCCTGCTATTAAACCGGCAAGGTGTTACAGCAGCGAAGCCAACCTCCTGTGCTGAAATGTTTCTAATACAAACAATCTTTTTTTTTATGGTTCTGGACATGCTACAGAGCTGAAACTTCACATGTACACTTTTTAGACCCCCCAGACCTGAAATCCAAAGTAAAAACCAAAAAATCTCTTTTTTTTTCAATAATTGGCTTTTTTATCAAAAATTACAATTTTTAGGAACTTTTTTTGTGTGATTTTGTGTCTGGGGGGTCTAAAAGGTGTACCTGTGAAGTTTCAGCTCTGTAGCATGTCCAGAACCAGAAAAAAAGGATTGTATGTATTAGAAAACTTTCAGCTCAGGGGGTTAGCTTCTCTCCTCGGTTTTCACACCTTGCTGGTTTCAAAGCAGGCATTTTTTTGGGTTCTTTGCAGTCAGGAAAAACATCTCTCCCAGGCTCTAGCATATCTCGGTTTCTCACCATGACTGGTAAATTACTTGTATATAGCTGAGATTCCCCCCTTCTGCTTCATGGCTGTAACTCTCCTGCGTTTTATGTATGATGTGGATTTTCAGCTGCAGAAATATTCCACTTCAGTAGTCATGTAGAGAAACGCTGAGACACCATTCCCAACTCTCAATGACTCATCATGTGTGGATGATCTCAATTCAGCAAGTAAATACACACACTCAATAAGATGTTTCCTAGAGTGACTTATGTATATAGTAACACAGTGATGATAGGCTGAGGAGACAGGTTGGGTAGAGATGGTAGATGACAGACACTTGAAAGAAAATGTTCTTGAAAGTAAGATAGTAGCAGATGGGATGCAGATAGGTTTAGCAATCATGTATGGTAGCAGATGACAGAGTAGCAGGTGGACATACAAGAGAGATCAACCCAGTGCAAGAACAGGTGGTAGTAGGCTCAAGAGCTAGCAATCTTAGATAATGCAGATGTAGTAATAGTCCTTAGTATGCAGAGCTAGATAGTGTAAGCTTTAGTATGAAAGTTATAGAGGTTTCCCCTATGGGGTACTTATCACTAATAGCAATGTAGCAGAGGAGAGGTTCGGCAAGAGCGGATGATCCGGTAGCGGGATACAGGGATCAGCGCAGCGTGGTTCCGACAGCGAGGTATGCTTGCAAGCATGAGAGCTTCAAGACAGGTTAGCATCAAGGCACAAAGCAGTTTGAACGAACACATGTGAGTGAGAGCCGGCGATCTAAATAGCCATCCAGTCCGGCACTCAGTGATGACAGCATCAGTCTTAAAGGTGTATGTGCACCTTACCAAAAGAGAATGGTGGGGCGCATACACTTATGAAAGAGTAATTAGGGTACCCAAAGGTACCAGAACATTACAGTAACCCCCCCCTTAAGGCCAGCTCCTGAAGGCCTCTGGAGCTGGTTTGTCTGGGTACTTCGCATGAAAATTGCGGATTAATCTAGAGGCATGTATGTCAGAGGTGTTTAGTCAGGTGTCGTCTTGGGGCCCATAGTTCTTCCATCGAACCAAGTACTGAAGTCTTCCTCTGTGGATACGAGAATCCAGAATCTCTTTTATCTCATATTCTTCTCCACCTTCAACTTGTACAGGAGGAGGAGGTGGGATAGTAGGCCTTATTCCTTGGTCAGGAACATGGGACTTCAGTAGCGACACATGGAAAATGGGATGTATTTTGAGGTCTATTGGCAATGTAAGCTGTACTGCAGCTTTTCCAATAAGTTTCTTGATTGGGAAAGGTCCCAAGAACAGAGGTCCAAGCTTTTTGCTAGGGATTTTCAGTCTTAAATTTTTTGTTGAGAGCCAAACGAGGTCCCCGATAGCGTACTGAGGAGAAGGTCTTCTGCGAAGATCATAGTACTTCTTTTGTTGACTATGAGCGTGTGCAATGGTAGTATTAAGCAAACCCAGAGAGTCCTTTATTTGGGTAAGATAGTCTGAAGCTACTGGGTTATTTGAAGGAAGGATGCGTGGTGGAAGAATAGAGGGATGAAACCCATAGTTCAAGTAGAACGGACTCTGCTTGGTCGTACTGTGGGTTGCGTTGTTGTAGGCAAATTCTGCCAGAGGGAGAAGATCCACCCAATCATCCTGTTGGTAAGAAGTGTAACAACGTAAATATTGCTCGATGCATTGGTTGACTCTTTCAGTCTGTCCGTTGGTCTGCGGATGGTAAGGAGAAGTGAGCTTCCGCTCGATCCGTAGTATGTGACATAGTTCTTGCCAGAACTTGGAAATAAATTGTGATCCACGGTCAGACAGAAGAGTTTTTGGGATACCATGTAACTTAAAGACATGTTTCATCAGGAGTTCTGCCGTTTGTTTGGACGAAGGTAGTCTGCGAATAGCAATGAAATGTGCCATTTTTGTCAGATGGTCCACTGACACTAAGATGGTATTAAATCCTTTGGAAGGAGGCAATTCCACTATAAAGTCCAAGGACACAACTTCCCATGGAGTTTGGGGTATTGGTAGACTGCATAGTAGACCGGATGGTCTCGTAGTGTCAATTTTGGACCTGGCACAGACATTGCATGAAGAGACGAATTTTTGTATAGATGTTTTCATGTCAGGCCACCAGAATTGCCTGGCAATCAGATTAAGAGTCTTTGTCATACCCATATGTCCTGCCATAGGCACATCATGCGATAATTCCAAGATCTTGGTGCGTATGGTAGGTGGTATGTAAAGTTTGTCGTTGTAGTAGAGGAAGCCTTCTGCATCAGTATTTAGTTGTGGTGGGGGTGAATCCAAACTTATACCATGCAAAACCTCTTCCTTCAAGGAACGGACAACTCCAATAATGCGTTTGTGAGGTATTATAGGAACGGAAGGGATATCGAAGTAGTTTTCTTCAGTTAGTCGTGATAGTGCATCCGCCTTTTTGTTCTTATCTGCAGGTGTGTAGGTCACTAGGAAGTTAAACCTTAGAAAAAATAGTGACCATCGTACCTGTCGGTGCGAGAGAGTTTTGTTAGTCTGAAGATATTGGAGATTTTTATGGTCCGTGTATATAAGTATTGGTAATTGGGTGCCTTCGAGTAGATGTCGCCAATTCTCCAGAGCCAATTTTATAGCAAGCAGTTCCTTTTCACCCACGGGGTAATTTATCTCTGGACTGCTTAGGGATTTAGAAAAAAAGGCGACTGGATGAAGTGGTGAAGTGTGAGTTGGTCGTTGGGAGAGTATTGCTCCTACTGCCATGTTTGACGCATCTACTTCCAGAATGTATTGGAGGGATGGGTCTGGATGGCGTAGTATGGGAGCAGAAGTAAACCTTGTCTTTAACAGGTGAAAAGCTTTATTTGCTTCATCTGACCATTTGAATGGTTTTTTAATGCTAGTGAGCTGTGTGAGGGGTCTCACAATGGCAGAGAAGTTTCTAATGAACTTCCTGTAGAAATTTGAAAATCCAAGGAATCGCTGTAGCGCCTTGCGTGTGGTTGGTGTAGGCCAATCCTGAATGCAGGATTTTCTTACTCATGTCCATCTCGATTCCTGTTTTGGATATGATGTAGCCTAGAAACAGTACCTCTTCTTTATGAAACAAGCATTTTTTCAGTTTCACATAAAGGTTGTGTGCAAGCAATCTCGATAAAACTAGTCTTACATGTCTTATGTGTTCAGACAGGGATCGTGAATATATAAGTATATCGTCCAGATATACCACAACACAGACATCTAGTAAGTCTCTGAAAATATCGTTTATAAATCGTTGAAAAACTGCAGGGGCGTTGCATAGCCCGAATGGCATTACAAGATATTCGAACAATCCGTATCTGGTTCTGAATGCAGTCTTCCACTCGTGTCCATCAAGGATTCGAATGAGATTGTATGCTCCTTTCAGGTCCAATTTTGAAAAATAGGTAGCTCCACGCACCTGCTCAATGAGCTCAGGGATAAGCGGTAGAGGATAGCGATCTTTTGTTGTAATAGCATTCAATTGCCTATAGTCGATGATAGGCCTGAGACTTGAGTCCTTATTGCGGACAAAAAAGAGTCCTGCTGCTGTGGAAGAAGTGGAAGGTCTAATAAAACCTTTTTCCAAATTCTCATCCAAATAGTCTTTGAGATGGGAAAGTTCATCCTGTGAAAGAGGATAAACATGACCGAACGGCAATTTGCTATTTGGGAGTAGATCAATGCTACAATCATAGTCTCGATGGGGAGGTAGTGCTTGAGCATTTTTCTCAAGAAAAACCTCAGAGAGATCCTGATAACATAGTGGTGCAATCTCATCTGTCACCACAGACAGGATCTTCCCGAAAGACGGGAGGTTACACGTACCCTCGCAATAGCAAGAGAGGAAGGTCAGGGTCCGTTCCTTCCAATCTATGGTTGGTTGATGTGTGTGCAACCAGGGAAGTCCCAAAACAATGGGAAAGTGGGGTGAAGGTATTAGATCGAAGGTAGTGGTCTCCATATGAGACCCGTTAGTAGTGACTAGGAGTGTCTGATCAGTGATCGGACCAGAGGATAAAGGAACACCGTTAATAAGACTCACTAAGACAGGTTTAAGTTTAGAAATAATAGGAACTTTATTTAAAGCAGCAAAACGTATGTCAATATAATTTCCACAAGATCCTGTGTCAATCATGGCCTTAGTAGTAATCCTGTTCTGGTCCCACTGTAATGTTAAGCAAACAGAAAGGTAAGGGTTAGTGATTGAAGTTGTCAATCCCCCTAGGAGGACATGTGAACACTCACCCTTCTTTTTGTAGACTAGGGGACAGACGTTTATCTTGTGATCCGGGGATGCACAGTACAAGCAGAGATTACCAGATCGTCTTCTGGCTCTTTCCATAGTTGATAGAGGTGGGCGTATGGTTCCTACCTCCATAGGAATGGGGTCAACGGCTGAAATCCGAGAAGAACTGGATAATGGCATTCCCATTTTCTCAGCCTTTCTTTCTCGTAGTCTTCTATCTATGGTGATACTGAGTTGTATCAATGCATCCAGGGTTTTTGGCAGATCCGCTGGGGCGAGCTCGTCTTTAACGGCCTCTGATAGGCCAAGCCTAAATTGGGATTTCAGAGATGCATCATTCCATTCTGAATCAAGGGTCCATCTCTTGAATTCTGCGACAAAGTCTTCTACAGGTCTCCCACCTTGTTTCAAGGATCTTAATTGAAGATCGGCAGTACTCTGCCTATTGGGATCATCATATAGGCTAGTGAGTTCTGCTAGGAACAAGGCATAGGAGTTGAGAAGCTGGTCGCTTTTTTCAAAAAGAGAATTCGCGAAATTTTTTGCGATCGCCTGTAAATACCAAAGGAGGATTTATTTTGGGTTCAGGGGACTGAGCAGTGGTAAGTTGTGTCAGTCTAATTACCTGCTGCGACAGTGCCTGATTGTCTTCTTTTAATTCAGCAAGTGCATGTGTTAACGCAGGTACTTGCTGTTTTAATTGTGTCATCTGAGTGGTTATTTCTGCTGAATCCATTTGTGGTTCGTTCAATCTGTAACGCTCCTGCGTTTTATGTATGATGTGGATTTTCAGCTGCAGAAATATTCCACTTCAGTAGTCATGTAGAGAAACGCTGAGACACCATTCCCAACTCTCAATGACTCATCATGTGTGGATGATCTCAATTCAGCAAGTAAATACACACACTCAATAAGATGTTTCCTAGAGTGACTTATGTATATAGTAACACAGTGATGATAGGCTGAAGAGACAGGTTGGGTAGAGATGGTAGATGACAGACACTTGAAAGAAAATGTTCTTGAAAGTAAGATATTAGCAGATGGGATGCAGATAGGTTTAGCAATCATGTATGGTAGCAGATGACAGAGTAGCAGGTGGACATACAAGAGAGATCAACCCAGTGCAAGAACAGGTGGTAGTAGGCTCAAGAGCTAGCAATCTTAGATAATGCAGATGTAGTAATAGTCCTTAGTATGCAGAGCTAGATAGTGTAAGCTTTAGTATGAAAGTTATAGAGGTTTCCCCTGTGGGGTACTTATCACTAATAGCAATGTAGCAGAGGAGAGGTTCGGCAAGAGCGGATGATCCGGTAGCGGGATACAGGGATCAGCGCAGCGTGGTTCCGACAGCGAGGTATGCTTGCAAGCATGAGAGCTTCAAGACAGGTTAGCATCAAGGCACAAAGCAGTTTGAACGAACACATGTGAGTGAGAGCCGGCGATCTAAATAGCCATCCAGTCTGGCGCTCAGTGATGACAGCATCAGTCTTAAAGGTGTATGCGCACCTTACCAAAAGAGAATGGTGGGGCGCATACACTTATGAAAGAGTAATTAGGGTACCCAAAGGTACCAGAACATTACAATGGCATTACCACACCAGCCTTCGTAAGGCGTTACTGTGGGAGGTGAAGGTTTAGTTTTCCATATAGAGTGAAGGAAATGCGAAATCTGTTGGAACCGAAATCGCTAAGTGTTCAGCATTTTGAGTTTGTTCAGACAGTGTGAAAGGGAGATCGGGCCTGTGCGGTTAAAGAAGTGTTGTATTCTGTACAGCCCCTTGTCCATCCACCATTTAAATGATGCAATATCTAACCCTGGAGGGAAGTTTGGGTTTTGGAACAGGAGTGCCAATGGGCGCAAGAGAGAAGTGATTTCAGTGTGTCCTTTGAGTCTTTCCCATAAGGAAAAGGAGTGAGATAAATTTGGTGAAAGTACTGCTGGGCGAAGTTTGGGGCGACACCACATTAGGTAGTCCAAAGTGTGAAGTGGTACTGCTTGACACTCCATTTGGACCCAATCAGGTTTTGCTGTACAAGTATAAATGATCGAGATTTTGGCCAATTGTGCTGCTTGATAGTACCAAAGAAGGTTAGGGAGGCCTAATCCTCCTTTTTTCCTAGATCTAAAGAGAATCGCCTTTGCTAGCCTATGTCCCAATGAACCCCAAATAAAGGTAAGAATTTTAGACTGGAGTCTCTGGAGATGTCCCTTGTCCACAGGTATAGGCAGAGATCTAAAATAATAGAGAATACATGGCATAAGTGTCATCTTGATAGCGTGAATCTTCCCAATCCAAGAAAGGCGAAGTTGTGACCAGCTTCGGAGGTCAGAGTCTAGTTTCTTTTATAAGGGGGGGTAGTTAGCTGAATAAAGTTGGTTGAATCTATTTGTGAGGGTAATACCCAGATTAGGGATGGCCCACTCACTCCAGGTGAAAGGGAAATGATCTTTCAGACGTGATAGTATTTGATCCGAAACATTAATATTTAGGGCTTGTGATTTGGACATGTTGACCTGTAGACCTGAGACTGCCCCAAAGGAAGTGAGAAGATCACAGATGTTTGGAAGCGAGATAAGCTAGATAAGCGGAGAGGTGATGAAAAGGACTAGATCGTCAACAAACAGGGCACATTTATATGTATGCGAACTCCGTGGATATTTGGGTGGTTCCTGATTGCCAGGGCTAGTGTTTCTATTGCTATGGCAAACTAGAGGGGCAAAAGGGGACAGCCCTCTCATGTTCCTTTTGAGATAGGAAGAAGGTCTGAGTAGCACCCCTGGAACCTGACTTTAGCGGTAGGATTCGAATTTAATGCTTTAAGGATATTTATGAAGTGTTGGCCGAAGCCCCATTTCTCAATTATAGTGAATAGGTAAGTCCAAGAAATAGAATCAAATGCTTTTTGTAGATCAATAGACAGGAGGAGTCTCTCTTGAGTTGGACCCCCATCCCATGAATGCAACAGTGAAACAACATCAACTGCCCATCTAATTTGGTCCGCGCCTTGTCTGCCTAGTGTAAAGCCCACTTGGTCTTTATGAATATATCTGGCAATAAATGAGGAGAGTCCATTAGATAGTATTTTGGTTGGAATTTTGAGGTCATTATTTATAAGTGAGATTGGGCGGTAATTGCTAACCTCACTTGCGTCCTTCCCTGGCTTTGGAATCACAGTGATATAGGCCGAATTAAGTGAACTTTCTAATTGTGGGTTTTTGCAGAACTCATTAAAGAGCCGTGCTAGGAAGGGAGAGATTGTTGCTCCAAAAGCTTTGTAATATTGGGCGGAAAAACCATCCGGCCCCGGAGCTGAGCCCGCTCTTAAGTTTTTGATATTGAAATAGATGATTCTATTTCCTCAGCTAGGATAGGGTCCTCCAGCAGAGAACGATGATGATCTTCTAATTTTGGAAGGGGTACAGATTCCAGGAAGGAGTGAAGTAGAGTTTGATTTGGGACTGAGTTACTGCTGTAGAGATGTTTAAAGAAGTCATGAAAAGCTCCTGTTATTTTCTGTGGGTTACGTGTGCCTATGCCGTTAGAGGGACGTATCAATGGTGGAGCTTTCAGTCGGGTTTTAGGAGTCAACCCTGATGCTAACTGGGGCCCATCTTATCTCTCTGGTAGTAGAAGTGAGCGTCACTCCATCTAATATGCTTGTCCCCTCTTGCAGTTAGGGCAAGGTTTAACCCTGTCCTAGCAGCATCTAATTTTGCAATTGAAACAGACTTGGGGTCTTGTTGGTGTTGCTTTTTGAGTAGTGGGAAATCTCCTTCCAGACGCTCCAAATCCAATTTCTTAGCCTTATGGATTTGGGAAGAGATTTGGACGATTTTCCCTCTGATGGTGGCCTTATGGGCCGCCCATAGAGTGATTGGGGAAATGGCGTCTACATCTTTAATAGAGAAAAATTCCCTAATGGCTGTCTTGATCTCGCACCTCCTAACCAGATTATTGAGTATAGATTCATTAAGTTTCCATTGATTATGAGTGAAATGATTCGGGGGCCTTTGTAAAAGGAAAATAACTAAGGAGTGATCTGACAACGCAGTATCTCTAATGAAGGATTTAAGTGCTAACGGTACCAGAGCCATTGGAAGTTAGATGTGGCCGATCCTGGAGAAGGATTGATGTGGATTGGAAAAGTGGGTGTAATCTTTTAGTGTGGGATTAAGTTCCCTCCAGATGTCTACCTGAGCTTGGTTGGGGGCATAATATGATATAAAGGTGAAAATATGGTCCTCAACGGTCCCTTTAACCAATAGATACCGGCCTTCTGGGTCTTTATGTTCTAATATCAGAGAGAATTTACACCTGTGGGAGAAGGAAATGGCTACTCCTTTTGTCTTCCCCTCAGCATTTGCTAGGAAGAATAATGGGAATTTAGAGTGGAGGAATTTGGGGCTGTACGTTTTGGGAAAATTAGTTTCCTGGAGAAGGATTACATCTATTTTCTGACGACTATGGTGGTATTGAAGAGTCTTTCTCCATTTGGTTGGGGAGTTCAGACCTTGCGTGTTGTGTGTCACTATTTTAAGAATCGAGGGTGATTCATTTTTGTTAGCCATAGAGCAATAGGGTGAGATACCAATGCGGAAACAAGCCCCATACCTTAAAAGAGTTGATGAGTCCAGTAGCGTGAAAGCTGCAAGACACGCGAATCGTTGCAGCTGGTCTAGTGCTGTAGAAAGGGCTGCCAGGACATCTGAAATGAGAGATACTGGTAAGGGAAAGAAAATAAAAGGAAGTCAGGGGTGAGGAGAAAGAGAGATGGATTTCACTCCAAGGAAGCGCAGGATAATACCCCATCACCTCCCTGGTGAAAATATGTGGTATCCCTCACTACTAGCGGGGAGGCTCCTAGTCTCCGATCGCTGATCCTGCCGCTGCACCCACAAGTCAAAAACTGTAAGTGAAACAACATAGCATATGCCAACAGGTGGTGATAAAATAAGAACCGGAATATAAAGAGTTTAATAACTTTAACGGCTTTAGCAGGATGGCCGTGAGATGTCTACCATCACAATAGTAACTTAGCCACTTGATTTCTTTCTGTGTCACAATAGTAACTTAGCCATTTGATTTCTTGCTGTGTCAGTACAGAGAGAAGAGGTTTCAGGGATCAACGTTTTTGTATAGTGAACGGTGATAAGTCTGCAAATATTTGAATCTGGCGATCATGGAAGGATAAACTTGGAGAGGCTCGGGCCCTCTTCATCACCTCCTCTTTCAACGAATAAAAATGTGGTTTGACCACTATGTCCCTAGGTAGCCTGTCTAATCTGGGGGAGGGGGGGGGCTAGAGCTCTATAAGCTCTATCCAATTCCAGCTTATGTTGAGGAATGTCAGGGATCAGATTCTTAAAGAGGGACTGAACTAAATCTGTAGTGTCAGTAAAGTTCTCTGGGATCCCCCTGATCCTGAAGTTGTACCTCCTTGCTCTATTCTCCAGGTCATCTATCTTTGACATGGCTGTTTCAAGTTGAGCGCGGAGATCTTGAATGCGGTCAGTATTTTGGTTGGTCCTTGCGACTGTGTTGTCCAGTTTTGATTCTATAGCCTCTATCCTGGAGCCAATGTTAATTAAATCTGCCTTGATGTCCCCAGTTAATTTTTGCTGCTGTAATCGAGAGTCCTCTGTCCAGCATTTCTGAGAATTTCACAAATATGGCGCTTGTGTCATACAGGGAGTCAGGCGGGGGACCCGATGGTGTATTCCTGTGTTGATAGTGAATCGGGCCTGACTCCTTGGGGAGAGGAGGAGGTCATCCAGGGTATGTCCTATGAGGCATTCCATGAATGCTGGGATTACTAAAATTGTCCCCAGGTGGTCCTTGCAACATGATGTATTGTGAGGGATCTGTATTGGGCTGTGAAGAGCCTTACTGGAGCTCGGATGGCCGGCGTGGCTGAGATGCGATAGATAAAGTCTGGATCGGGCCTTTCCTCTGGGGTATAACGGTACATGAGGGTTCCAGACCAGGCTGTAGGGGATCCTCTATCATCTGGTCCTTTCAGATGAGCTGTAGCAGGATGGGGAGCGATGCTGTCAAATCTGTGCGGAGCTCCCAGTCCAAGCGGCCATCTCAGAGCTGCCGCGCATGTGCCCTCCGAGTGTTTTTTTTTAAATTTCATACTTACCTTTTCCAGATGCCTTCGGGTTGGTCATCTGCGTGAGCAAGATCCTCTTCCTGTTTTGATTTTTGCCTGGTATGTAGGCAGTCCTCTATGTCTATGATGCAGTGAATGATGAAGTGGTGTTGTTGACATAATATACCATCAGCATAGAACTTTTTTTTTGTGCTCAATGGGGCAATGAAGATATTGAAGATATTTTCCTTTATGTTTGTTTTTGCATTTACCTCAATAAAAATTATTTAAAAAAAAAAAAAAAGATATTGAAGATATTCATTTTATCTCCCCAAACCCTGTATATTTGTATTCTTTTAAAAATATATACACTGTTCCAAAAAAAATCTTTGATCAACATTTGTTTTATACTTGATTATTAGGTATAGCTAGTGGCCTTACGCAACACTTGCAAATACCTATACAATATTCATACAAATATCAATATTTGTTGTATAGGAGACAAACAATGCTTATAGAAAATAGCTCATGCTTTAGACTGCTGCTGACACAAATTATATTTGCAGACATTTTATGGTATGACGTTTATGGTAATGATTCTTTTCCTGGTTCTATGTAAATAATGGAAGAGAAATATGTTTAACATCATGTTTTTCTAGCAGATAATGGTACAAACTTAGCTGATGCTGCCTGTGTCATACATAGGTAGCAAGAGGTGACAGCAAGACATCATTTATGCTGCTGACTTCAATGTTTATTTCATTAGTATATTCAGTAACTATTCCTCAAAAAATCAGTGTTCATGCCACACAGGAAGCTAAATGATTATTGTGGCATGACAGCCAGTATAATGTAGGAAGCAGAGGAAGAAGGGAGAGGATTAATTGTTTTGAGCTGGGAAAAGAGAAAATAAATAAAAGTCAAGCGTGCAAGATGAAGGACCGACTTTGGATTTGTGCTGCTATATCGCACTTGACCAGCATTGGTTTCATTTACATAATATGATCTGCTGCATGTCCTTTCTCATGACATGTTTATTGAATTTGAGATTAGTCTTGTGATTTTAAAGTGTTATCTACTTCAAAATGCAACAACAGCTAAAATGCTTCTTTATTTTTTGATGGAATGAAAAAGGGATCGAACGTCTGGTATTGATTCTGTCTATGTCTCTTTTGGGGAGGTTTTCCATTTCTACCTGTGTTGGTGACATCTAGAACACTGAAGCTAAGAAGATATTGGATATAGAAACCTATGCAGGTCTGGTTCATCCAAACCAATATATCTTGTACTAAGATTTTACTTTTGTGTCTACCAAGAGAATGGTCAGAAAACTTTTTGATAGCGATTAAAAAAAAAAAAAAACGAAGGTCCACGTTCAGCCCATTAGCTCTTTTTTTAACCCCTTGGCTCCAGCGTCCGCAAATATGCAGCCTCTAAACGTCTAGTCCTTAGCACCTAGGGGCCGCAAATTTGTGTGAATTGCTGCCAATACACCTGTGCCAAGAACGCGCATGTTGCTCACTCCCACCACAGCTACTGTCGCCTAACTGAAAACTGCTGATTGCTCCTTACGATCAGGAGGTTTTGATTTTCAGATCAGGTGACCGCCAATTACAGTGGTCACGTGATCTTAAGCCACACCTCCCAGCATCATAAATCTTTTAAAGAGCCAGGAGGCGTCAGCGCTAAGAGGTTAAACAGGATTGCCATTCTTGGATCAAACCTTTCAGGGAGTTGTTGTTGTTTTTTTTTTTTTTTTATTTTTTTTTTAACACTGTTATTGTTTATACAGTGATGATCACTGTTTAAGCAATAGTTTTAGATGTCATGAATGGGTTTGGCTAAGCATTCACAGGTAGACAGGTATCATGTGACTGCTTTGGACCAATAACAGATCACAACAGTAAGCAAGCTGTGCAAGTATGGTAAGCCATTTATGACAGGTTGTTTACATTGGTATCATGTGATCGTTATGATCGATCATAGTGATCACATGATCCCCCCACTAGTTATCAGCAACAGTGATCCACTGTGCCCCATGGACGCAGTGGTATAAAGAGGGCCATGTTGGCATACTGTGTGTGTGCTTCTAAACCGCGGCAGGCTCAATTACATATATATAAGTGACTGAGTCTACCCAGCCTATCTGCAGGAGTGGGGTGGCAAGTGGCTAAGACATTGAGATTTTCCCACTCGATTCCCCCATCAACACAACCAGTCAGTGTTGATGGGGGAATAATCCCTCCCGCTGAGCTATTGTGTTCTTCCCAGCGGTGGGGGAGGGGGGGAATGTAGCTGCAGGGAGACTGAGAGAACACACATGGATTACTGCTAGCGGCTATAGCTGCTGGCAAACAAATGCATGAAATATCCGACAGGTTGGTTGTGCCCAAGTTGATCGATCGATCAAGTTGGGTACAATCAGCCTGCCCATACATGCTCAGTGCATCCACATGAGAGCTAATAAACTCATTGACTATTATTACATAGACTCTAAGTGCAATTTACATAGTTACATAGTTACATAGTAGTTGAGGTTGAATAAAGACAATAGTACATCCAGTTCAACCTGTGTAGGCGCGCATGGCCGTAATCATCTCTCATACCCCTTAATGTTCTGATCCTTGAGATGTTTGTCCAAGAGTCTTTTGAAAGTAGCCATACTTCCCGCAGAAACTACCTCTTGTGGTAGAGAATTCCACACTCTTGTAGCCCTAACAGTAGAGAACCCCCTGCGTTGCCTGAGGTCAAAACGCTTCTCCTCTAATCGCATTGTATGTCCTCGAGTCCTCATGCAATCCTTGCGACTGGATAGCTTTTTTTCTATGCTGAGATCACCATTGAGGTATTTATAAATTGCTATCATGTCTCCTCTCAGGCGTCTCTTCTCCAGGGAGAATAAATTAAGCGATTGTAGAATCTCTTCATAATTAAGGTCCTCCAATCCCCTAATTAGTTTAGTTGCCCTTCTCTGGACTTTCTCCAGCTCCAACACATCCCTCCTGAGGACTGGCGACCAGAACTGGACAGAATACTCCAGATGCAGTCGGATCAGAGTTTTATAAAGTGGTAGGATTATAGTTTTATCTCTGGAATACATCCCTTTCTTTATGCATGCTAATATTCTGCCGGCTTTGGCAGCTGCCGCTTGACATTGCATGCTATTGCTTTGTCTATCCTCTACCAAGACTCCCAGATCTTTCTCCATTTTTGATTCCCCCAAAGGTTCCCCCCCCTTAAAGTGTATTGTGCGTTTATGTTTTTAGTCCCCAAGTGCAAAACCTTACACTTCTCCACATTAAACCTCATTTGCCATGTCGTTGCCCACTCTGTTATTTTGTTCAGGTCATTCTGTAGGATATCTGCCTCATACTGTGCAGTTATTGCCCTGCCCAATTTTGTGTCATCTGCAAAAACTGATATAGAACTACTGATCCCATCCTCAATGCTGTTTATAAATAAATTGAACAGGGTTGGTCCCAGGACTGAGCCTTGGGGGACCCCACTTACCACCCCAGACCAGTCTGAGTATGCGCTTTTTATTACCACCCTTTGGACACGCCCTTTTAGCCAGTTCCGTATCCAAGAGTAAACCTTGTGGTCGATGCCTGCAGACCTTATTTTATAAATTAAGCGCTTGTGAGGAACTGTATCAAACGCCTTAGCGAATTCCAGGTACACCACATCCACTGGTCTCCCCCTATCTAGCTCACAGCTCAACTCCTCGTAGAATGTTAAGAGATTGGTTTGACAAGAACGCCCTTTACTAAACCCGTGCTGATTACTGCTGATGATGTTGTTGTTTTTAGCAAACTTTATGATATAGTCCCTTATCATCCCCTCCAGAAGTTTACATACTATCAATGTCAGACTGACCGGCCTATAATTTCCCGGGACATGCCTCTGCCCTTTTTTGAATATCGGTATGACGTTAGCTTTCCTCCAATCCCTCTGTATATTTACTGTCATAATACTGTTAGCAAAGATCAGGAACAGTGGTCTAGATATAGTTTTACTAAGTTCTTTGAGTACTCTCGGATGTACGCACTCCAGGCCTGGGGATTTATTTGTATTATTTTATCCAGCCTTTCCCTTATTTCACCCTCTGTTAGCCATAGCGGCAAGTCCTGTGAATTACTGCTAATCATACAGTCATGGTCAGTGTACCACTCCTTTTCCTGTGTAAAGACTGAGGAGAAAAAAGCATTAAGCACGGTTGCATTTTCAGTGTCCTCTGTAACCATCCTCCCCTCATCGTTAATTATGTGTGCAACATGCTCTGCCCTTGTTTTTTTGCTGTTGATATATTTAAAGATTTTTTTAGGGTTCTTTTTACTATCCTCCGCTATTTGTCTCTCGAAGTTGATTTTAGCCATTTTGATTTCGTATTTACTTTTCCTATTTGCCTCCTTGTATTGCTGGAAAGCCGATAATGTGCCCTCTGATTTATATTTCTTGAAGGCCATTTTTTTCCCCTAATACGTTGTTTAACATTACGGTTTAGCCAGCCAGGTTTGGCTTTGTCTCTTCTAAATGTATGAGATGAATTTGTTTAATATGTTCCTAAAGCATTCCCATTTTTCCTCCGTGGTCAGTGTTCCTGGGGTTTGGTCCCAGTTTACCCTTTCCATCATTGAGCACAATTTGGGAAAGTTTGCCCTTCTGAAGTTTAGGGTTCTTATGTTCCCCTCTTGCCTTGTTATATTGTTATTTATGCTAAATGTGATCATCCTGTGATCGCTAGAGCCCAGGTTGTCCTGGACTCCTACCTCCGAGATTGGGTCTGGGTCATTAGTGATCACTAGATCCAGCACTGCATTATCTCTAGTAGGAGAATCCACCAACTGAGACATGTAATTGTCCTGTAAGGTTTCCATGAAGAGACGGGCCTTCTGTGAGTTTGTAGTCCCCTCTTCCCAGTCAATGTCGGGATAATTGAAGTCCCCTAATATGATGACTGATCCCAGCTTTGCCGCTTTACCCAACAGTGATATAAATTCCAGCTCCACCTCCTCCCTTTGGTTGGGTGGCCTAAAACAAACCCCCACAATTACTTTTCACTTTACTTCTTCCCTATGGAGTTCTACCCAAACTGATTCTAACTCCGTAATCATCCCTTCCATAATATCATTCCTCTCTATCACCCTTACATTATTCTTGACATAGAGACATACCCCTCCCCCTCTTTTTCCTACCCTGTCCTTCGGGTACACAGAATACCCTTGGATTTTGGCCAGCCAGTCATGTGAGGGGTCGAACCAAGTTTCTGTAATTCCCACAAGGTGAATGTCCTCCTCATTACTAACATTTAAAAAAGCCACAGATGTGGGAAATTAATCTTGTTTTGCCATTTTACCTGTATGTGTCACCTCATGTTTCTGTACCAAGTCCAAACATTCCAGGGTAGACAAACTTTTGATTAGGGCCATTTTGGTGATTTCTGATTATGATTTTAAAAAAGTGTAGGGGTTGGGCTTGGCCTCTTAGTTCCAGTGAAGGGAATTCTTAAGGCGTCAGCATACCAAGACATTTTGGACAATTTTATGCCAGAAACTTAGTGGGAACAGTTTGGGGATGGCCCCTTCCTGTTTCAATATGACTGCGCACCAGTGCACAAACAAGGTTCATAAAGACATGAATGAGCGAGCCTGGGGTGGAGAAACTTGACTGGCCTGCACAGAGTTCTGATCTCAACCCGACAGAACACCTTTGGGATGAATTAGAGCGGAAACTATGAGCCAGGCTTTCTTGGTCACATCAGTGCCTGACCTCAAAAATGCGCTTCTGGAATAATGGTCAAACATTCCCATAGGCACACTCCTAAACCTTGTGGACAGCTTTCCCAGAAGAGTTGAAGCTGTTAGAGCTGAAAAGGGTGGGCCAACTCAATATTGAACCATACAGACTAGGACTGGAATGCCATTAAAGTTTGTGTGCATGTAAAGGCAGGTGTCCCAATACTTTTGGTAATATAGTGTGTGTATATATATATATGTATATATATATATATGTATTGTGACAGGAAGTCAGGTAAATCTGTGGATGTAGTCACAGACAGGAGATACATTTCCACCTGGTTTAGAAAATTCACCAATTACTATAGGGTGTCGGCTGCAAAGGCAGCTGTTCGGAATGAGGAAGTTAAGGCCTCTATAATTTGTCCAGAGGAAGTCTATGGATTGCTGCCTCCTGATGCTGTGTGAGTAGAGGAGGACAGTCAGATGTGTGCCTCCCGACGCTGAGTGAGCATGGGAGAAGGATTGCTGCCTCCTGACGCTGTGTGAGCTGGGGAGAGGAGGACAGTCAGATGAATGCCCCCTGAAGCTGTGTGAGCATGGGGAAGACCTCCTGGAGCGATGTGCGCTGAGGAGGGTAAAAAGTGTGAAGACTTTTCAAGGTGAGAAAATGAACTATTTCTATGTGAAGAGTGTGAAGAGAAAAACCAATGGATGTTTTCTATGTGAAAGGAAAGTCCAATGAACATGTGCTGTGTGAAGAGAAAAGGGACATTCTCTATGTGAAGAGATAATAAATGGACTATTGATAGTCTGCTGTATGATCAGCCAAGTCTGCCCAACAGTAGGTTGGTGACAGACTTCCTTAGATAGGTTCCTGTGTGTGAGAAGGTAGCCGCCCACAGTGGCAAGGATTTATTTTGTGTTTTATTTTATTTTGGATGTTTTTAACGCTTGCAGTCTGGTGAAGAAAATTGCAGGAATAAACCAAACTGTTGTCTGCAACCACTTCTCGGCTATCTCCTTGTGTAACGAACCCCCCCAAGGGGTCATCCACACCCGCCACCGAGCTAATCCCTCACATATGGTGGAGGATGCGGGCAGAAGCAGAGATCCCTGAAAAGAAGTGCATATGTTCTATGAACTTTGTCTGGTGCATGAGATTGCACAATCTGTGTGTGCAGGAGACAAGATCCCGAAAGAGAGGAAAAACTACTTGTTTTAAAGAGACAGTGGTCTCAAAATTTTTGATGGACTTTGTTGTGTCTGGTGCATGAGACTGCACAAACTGTGTCTGCAGGAAAGGAGATCCTGCAAGAGAGAGAAAAGCTACTGGCTTTAAAGAGACAGTGGTCTCAAACTTTTTTGCTGGGCTGTGAAAAATTTATTGTGGAGTTATTGAAGATGGGGCGGTCAAAACGCAAAGATAGCTGAAATGAGAGACCGAATTCTATGGATGGAGGGGATGTTACCGTCTGAACGAGCCCCATCCATGGCGGAATGGAGTCTGCTAAAGAGAAAGGTTGTTGTCCCTAGCAACACTGAGGAAAATGTGGATTTTCAGCGGAGCTTTGCAGCTCAACAAAAGGCTCACCAAGAGAGCATGGCAGGCTGGAAACAGAGACGCCAGCAGCAAATGGAGGCCATCGGTTTGGAGGAAACCGAGTATGTGTGCAGGGCTGAGCTGGATGCCTTGCAACGGAAAATGGAAGAAAAGGAACGAGCCCTGGAGTTGCTTAGGATGGAGCATAGAAACTTGCAGGCTCAGGTGTTACAGTGGGAAGAATCCACTGCTCTTCTTTTTTCCGAATTACAAAAACGTAGAGAGACTATAATGGAGAAAGATACCATCCTCATGGAAAAGGAAATGTTGGAGTTGCGTAATCAGCTGAAAAAAAGTCTTCAGTCTTTGGAAGCTACAAAAATAGACCTGCAGGATGCGCAGGAACAGAATGTCACTCTGAAAACGACATTGTCTCTCAGCTACAAGGAGAAAAGTGAGAGAGAGGCTAAATTACTGAGTACTGTGTATGAGCTCACCACTTTGAGCAATGTGGTAGATGAATTGCGTACGGACTGTGAAAGTTGGAAAGATGAAGTCCAACGTGTTCAGCAGCAGTTAAAGGAGAAAGAAGCCTGTGTGGCAGAATTACATTCTCATTCCCAGAAACTAGCCAATGAGCTGAAGGCTCTTATGCAGGGAAAAGGAGATTGTGAACATAAGAGGGAAAAAGTAGAGGCACAGCTTCTGGAATCGCAAGTCAAGGTGTCAGAAGGTGACTGATTTATTGCTAAGCTGTCAGAGAAGGCAAGCCAACTGCAGGTTGAGTTGGACAATGTCACAAATCAGCTTTCTCAAGCAGACAGCAAATCTAGAGAAATTGCCAAAGATTTCTCTATCTTGGAATCGCAGATGCAAGACACTCAGGAACTCTTACAGGAAGAGAGGTGTCAAAGGCTGAGTTTTAGCACACAGCTCAAACAAAAGAAGATGAGAAAAATGGCTTCCTGGAACAATTAAAAGAGGAGGAGGAAGCAAAGAAAAACCTATCAGAGCAAGTCGCAACATTGCAAGCTCAGATAGCGGATATGAAAAAACACATGGAAGAAAGCGTTGGTTCATTAGAGAAGGTTGAAGATGTGAAGAAGAAGTTTGATCAGATGCTTGGTGAGGAGAAGACTGTGTCTGCAAAATATGCAGAAGAACGCGACCGTGCAGAAGCGGAGGCGCGTGATAAAGAGAGCAAAGCCCTGTTCTTGGCTCGCTCCTTGGAAGAAGCTCTAGAGTGTAAGGTTGAACAAGAAAGAGTTAACAAACAGCTGTGTACAGAAATGGAAGATTTGGTCAGCTCCAAGGATGATGTTGGGAAAAGCGTTCAGGAGCTAGAAAAGTCTAAGCGAGCCTTAGAACAGCAAGTAGAAGAGATGAAGATTCAGTTGGTAGAACTTGAAGAGGAATTACAGGCAACAGAGGATCTGTCCCAAAGAGGGGATAGTGTGCCTGATGCAGTTTTTAAAAGGATCAGTGTTTTGGGGTCTGTCCTGAGTGAGCATCAGAAATTTGATGACATGTTGCTTGAATCACCCCTCTGGAATAAACAGTTCCTTCAAAAACTTCAAGCACTGGAAAATGTATCATTAGAACTTCAGCAAACAAAGGAGCTGTGTAAGAAATATGATGATTTCTCAGTTCAGGCTGAAAACCTAGTGGAGAAAACTAAAGCAAGTGATATAAAGCTTGGAGAAAAAAGCAAACACCACCTAGTGGAGAAAACTAAGGCTGTTGGTGAAAACGTGAAGCAAATGAATACGTGCCTTTCAGGGAATATTTCCAAAATGGAATTGGTGAAAGACAGGTAGCAGAAGTTTGAGCGTGATCTTCAGATACATTCCATGTGGAATTCAGATAAAGAAAAGGAGCTACAAGGGAAAAGTAATGCAATAGCAGAAAGTGCATTGAAGAAACCTGTAATAGACTGTGTTGCAGTTCCATGCTTCTTCACTGATGCAGAGAGGAGGTCTGTAATGGATACCACCCAGATCGCTGGGTTCAACTGTCTACGGCTAATTAATGAAGCTACTGCCTTTGACCCATATGATGGTGGAAGGAAAGTTGATAAAGTACAGACATTTCTTGGAACAAAGCCAAGTGAAGCAGAGGTTCTCAAAGTTTTGAGGAAATCATTTATTGATTGCAGAGAGAGGCGGCTCAAGAATGTTGAAGACATTAAGACTAGCACAATTGAGTTGCCTATGGATCACGGTCCTCCATGGCGGATAGGACAGACGGTTATGCAGGACAAACTTGAGAAGGAGCGAAATGGCAAAAATGCAGTTGAAGAAGATGTATGTGAGATAAGAGACAAACTGTGTGGCATTTATGAGAAATCTGTCAATGAAGATGACAAAACAGTTTCATCCTGAAGCTTGAAGATACTAAGAGGCTTATCAGTGAGAGTCAAGAGCAGTGCCTGACACATGCGTGCCTGGAAATCTGTGTCCCAACCCTAGGGTTGAAACAAGAGGGGGGGTATGTGACAGGAAGTCAGGTAAATCTGTGGATGTAGTCACAGACAGGAGATACATTTCCACCTGGTTTAGAAAATTCACCAATTACTATAGGGTGTCGGCTGCAAAGGTAGCCAGAACTGTCTAAGGACGTTGAACAGACTTCAGCTGTTCGGAATGAGGAAGTTAAGGCCTCTATAATTTGTCCAGAGGAAGTCTATGGATTGCTGCCTCCTGATGCTGTGTGAGTAGAGGAGGACAGTCAGATGTGTGCCTCCCGACGCTGAGTGAGCATGGGAGAAGGATTGCTACCTCCTGGCGCTGTGTGAGCTGGGGAGAGGAGAGGACAGTCAGATAAATGCCCCCTGAAGCTGTGTGAGCATGGGGAAGACCTTCTGGAGCGATGTGCGCTGTGGAGGGTAAAAAGTGTGAAGACTTCTCAAGGTGAGAAAATGAACTATTTCTATGTGAAGAGTGTGAAGAGAAAAACCAATGGATGTTTTCTATGTGAAAGGAAAGTCCAATGAACATGTGCTGTGTGAAGAGAAAAGGGACATTCTCTATGTGAAGAGATAATAAATGGACTATTGATAGTCTGCTGTATGATCAGCCAAGTCTGCCCAACAGTAGGTTGGGGACAGACTTCCTTAGATAGGTTCCTGTGTGTGAGAAGGTAGCCGCCCACAGTGGCAAGGATTTATTTTGTGTTTTATTTTATTTTGGATATTTTTGACGCTTGCAGTCTGGTGAAGAAAATTGCATGAATAAACCAAACTGTTGTTTGCAACCACTTCTCGGCTATCTCCTTGTGTAACGAACCCCCCCCAAGGGGTCATCCACACCCGCCAATGAGCTAATCCCTCACAGTATATACATACATTTTAGTTACAAGTAAGTAAATGGGAAAGGGGATAAGGTAACAGGGTTATGCTGGAAGACAGACAGAAGTTAACAGAGGCAAAAATAGATGTATACAGATGAAAATGAAACTGAACAGAAGACAGATGTACAATCATATGTAATTTTATCAGTTTATATACATATTCTGTCATCTGTTTTTAGTAGCAGTAAGCATGACACCCATGTGAAAGTGACCTGAAAATGTACAGTATGTCAAGCATAAAAATATATGTTTGGCTTTAAATTAGATAGGGAATTAGAAATCTTGTTGAGATTGTATTGATATGCTGGGCAATATTAGATCATAGTTACATAGTTACTGTAGTCAGGTTGAGTAAAGACACAAGTCATCTGGCTCAACCAAAAAAAACAAAAAATAGTAAAGAAAACCCAACCATACAATCCCATATATACAATCTTATGCCCGCAGTTTATCCAGAGGAAGGCAACCCCCCCAGCAAAGTATGATCCAATTTGCTACAGCAGGGGGAAAAAATCCTTCCTTATCCCCCGAGAGGCAATCGGATATTCCCTGGATCAACTTTACCTATAAATATTAGTACCCATTTATATTATGTACATCTAGGAAAGATTCCAGGACTTTTTGTAAAACAATCTAGTGAGCTGGCCAGAACCACCTCAGAGGGAGTCTATTCCACAATTTAACTGCTCTTACAGTGAAGAAACCTTTCCATATATGGAGACTAAATCTCTTTTCCTCTAGATGTAAAGTGTGCCCCCTTGTCCTCTGTGTTTACCTTAAAGTGAATAACTCAACACAAAGTTCACTATATGGACCCCTTATGTATTTATACATGTTGATCATATCCCCCCTTAATCTCCTCTTCTCAAGAGAGAAAAAATGCAGTTCCTCTAATATTTCCTCATAGCTGAGCTCCTTCATGCCTCCTATCAGTTTGGTTGCCCTTCTCTGCACTTTCTCCAGTTCCCCAATATCCTTTTTGAGAACTGGTGCCCAATACTGAACTGCATATTGGTTTATCCTCTATTCCCATCCTCTATTCCCATTCTACAGACCTCTATTCCCATCCTGCAGAAAACAATTTTAGTACATGGGAGTTGTGAAAAATTATAAACAGAAGCATAGACAAAATGTAAAGTATGACAGGGGTTTTAGCCTCTCCACAGTCTGCTAAATATATATACAGTGTTTTTCTATGTTATATACTGTATGGTAGAAAATTAACTTATTTTTATTCTGTTAAAACTTTATCAACAGGCCAGAAACTCAGGTTAAACACACTAGCAGTTAAAAAGTAACATATCCTTTAAAATCAAAAAAGAAGTTTAACTGACTCAAACTTAAAAAAAAAAAAAAATGGCTGAGTAAGTAGGGATAGGTGAACGGTTTGGCCTAAGCATGAGTTCGGACTGAACATTGGCTGTTCGCCCCTTTGACAAACACCGGAATTATCAGGGCGTTCGACCGTTTGTTCGGCCCGCTGAATGACCACAATGCACTCCGCAGCCGCACAGTGCATTGGAAGCCCTGATTGGCGGAAGCAATGAAAGCGTTGCCCAATCAGGGCACAGAGCACTGTCAGAGCCCTGATTGGATAAAGTAATGATGATTCTATCCAATCATGGCTCATTGCTTTTGCACGCTCATTGCATGTTTAACACAGTATATTTCTGTGCGTGCGTGCATGTTTAACACAGTATATTTCTGTGCATTAGTGCAGTTTTACTGCAGTATATTGTAGTGTGTCAGTGGAGTATGTTTATGTAGTGAGTTCTCAGGTTAAAGTGCACCAAACCCCACTTTCCATTGATTAAAGTGCATCCACGTACACATTTCCATGTCTTTATAACATTTTGTCAATAAGCACCTTCCCATCATGTTTGGGAGGCCAACAAGGAGAGGCAGACGTTCCCATGGCACTGTGAGGGGGCCAGCAGTGTATGTGTCCACAGGCAAAGGTGGACGTGGTTCGTCCTCAGGCAGGGCATCATTTCTTCTGTTTAGTGATGTTGTTTGTGCTATCCAGCCACAGCATACAGAGGAGGTGGTGGACTGGCTTACTAAACCATCCTCATCCTCCTCATCCTCTGTCACCTAAGCAGAGACTAGACACTTGCTCCTTGATGATGCATAGCCTTTACTTGATTCAGATGTTGGTTCTGAGGTTGAGGAAGGTAGGAACATGAGCCTACAGAGAGGGGAGAACACTGGTACACAAATTGGCAGCCATGTTTCCCCAGCTGCAGCATATTGCTACATTTTCTCCAGTGGTAATGAGGATAGAGGAGATAATGATGATGAGGTCACTGACGTGACTTGGGTTGCGGAATGAGCAGAGGAGGAAAGTGAGGGTGAAGCACAAACCCAACGAGGCAGCCATCATGGAAGAGTAGAGAGTAGCCACCCTATTCCATCACGTTGTGGAGTTGTTATCTCCCGGCAACCTTTCCACAGCTCAGCTGTCTGGGTCATTTTTAGCACATATGCAACCAATCCCACTGTTGAAATTTGCAAACTTTGTCTCAAGCACATCAAGCGTGGCAAAAACACAAGCCATGCTTGGCAAGGCATTTAACCTGCCACCACTCAGCCTGTTGGCAAGAGCACCTAAAAGCCACACAAAAGGGACGCAATTCTGTTTCTCCTCCTTACTCACTTTAGTCTGCCCCCGCTTTACCTCATGACCTCTCAGCAGCCTCCAATGACAGGGATGATGGTATAGCACAGGGTGTCCCAGGTCCATGCAGCACATCTGCCAGTAGTACACCACAAGCTGTAGACTATAGCTGGAAAATTTCTTTGCCCCATCTGCTGCAGCGAAAAAAAAAAAGTCACTTCCACCCACATGGTCAGTGTCTAAATGCAAGCTTGTCAAAGCTGCTGGCTTTGCAACTTCTGCCTTTCTGTCTGGTGCATTCTGCCCCCTTCCGTGAAATTTCAGAATGTGCTATACCACAATGGTAGGTTCCCAGTCGGTATTTCTTTTAATGTAAGGCCATTCCAGCTCTATACCCTCACGTGGAAATGTTGCGGCATCATTGTGCAAGGCAGTCAGCCGCAAGGTCCACGTTACTGCTGACACGTGCTCCAGCAAGTATGGTCAGGGACACTATATTTCATTCACAGCACACTGGGTAACTTTGCTTGCAATTCGGAAGGATGCAGGACAGGGCTCAGTGCTGCAGTTTGTTGTGCCACCACGTCTCCATACAGATAGTGGTGATGATGCAAGATTTGTCAGTTCTACCCCCTCCTCCTCCATGCCCTCCTCTGCTGAATTGTCCTACGAGCCATAAGTACCCCCTAAGCATTCAAGGGGCTTTGCAATGAGTCAGGCTAAAAGGTGCCATGCAGTGCTTCAGTTGGTGTGTCTGGGGGACAGGAACCACACCGGAGCAGAGATTCTTGTAGCTTTGCAGGGGCAGGCCCAGAGGTGGTTCACGCCATGCCAGCTGGAGCCAGGAATGGTGGTGTGCGATAATGGCACTTAGACAGGGAAAGTTGACACATGGGCTATGCCTGGCACGTGTCCCCAATTTAATGGTGCAGCATTTCCAAAATAAGTACCCAGGGTTGGAAGATCTGCTTTTTTCCCCCCATGATAAAGGATTCATGCACTGTACTGTCACCATTCAAAGAGGCCACAAGGATGGTGAGCCATGATAATACATGCATCAGTGACACAATTCCTGTTGTGTTCCTGCTGGAGCAGAATTTGCATGGCATTCTGGACAGGGCACTTGAGGCAGAGAACGCACAAGAGGAGAGGGGGAAGGAGGAGGATTATGGCATTTTTTTAGGCATTTAATCAGAGGAAGACATACGTCAACCTTTAACAGATGGGTTCCTATCCCCAGAACCCTTGGGAGTAGTACAAGACTGGAAGGAGGCAGGTCCAGATACTGTAATTCTCAGTGACCCAGAGGAGTCTGCTTCTCATGCCTCCGCAAACTTGCAGTGTATGGGCTCCCTTATGCTTCAAAACCTGCGAAAGGACCCAAGAATACGCATCAAGGACAAGGATCACTATTGGTTGGAAACCCTCCTTGACCACCGTTACAAGGGGAAGTCTCAGAACTCATCCCATCCCCACAGAGGATGCAGAAGATAAAATATCTTGGGGGCACTCTAAAGGGGAGTTTATCTAATGCTTTCCCTGACTCTGGTAGGTCAAAGTGTCATGAAAACAGTAGTTTTGAGGCTTCTGTTGATCAAGTAGTCCTCGCTGCCCAGGGCTCTCAGCTTCCACATCCCATTGGCAGAGTCTGCATCATATGGTGGACAATTATCTATGGTCAAAAACAGAGATGGAGAGCTTTCCAGTTGACGATCCACTGGGTTATGAGAATAGACCACTGGCCAGAACTTGCCCAGTATGCAATTGAGCTGCTGGGCTGCCCTGCATCCAGCATGATTTCCGAAGGGGCGTTCAGTGCTGCTGGAGGTTTTGTTACTGATAATAGAACGCGTCTGTTCACAGACTCCGTGGACCATCTGACATTTATCAAAATAAATCAGTTCTGAATTACCAGCAGCTATGAAGCCCCTGATGCTGATGTCACTGATTAAGTGTTTTTGGGATGTGGAATCTCTGCAAGACTTCTAAGCTGTCCAGTGTTGTGGGTATTGATTTCATTTGGAAGAATTTTTTTCGTGTAGGTTTCATGGGCACAAATAACACCCAAAGACCAATTTTTCTGCACATGTATGACAGGTGCTTATTTTTTCCATTTTTAACTGCAAGGCCAATTTTTGCTTTCATCAAAAGTACCTCTATAGGGTTACAGCGTGGAGGCACCACAGACATTCAAAGACAAACTTTTCCACACTTGTTTGACAGGTGCATATTATTTACATTGTTGACAGCGAGGCCAGTTCTTGCTTTCATCAAGAGTACCTCTATAGGGTTACAGTGTGATGGGGCCCACAGACCAATTTTTCTGCACTTGTTTGACAGGTGCATATCATTTCAATTTTTGACAGCAAGGCAATTCTTGCTTTCATTAAGAGTACCCCTATAGAGTTACGGTGTGAAGGCACCTTTGACACCCAAAGACCAATTGTTCCGTCTTTGGAAGAGACACCAGAATTTATCTCTAATCTTGTTCCCAGTGCACTACATTGTGGCCTCATCATACAGACTGGCTCCCCTAGCCATTTTGTGCCTTTATAAATGCATTTATTTCTGCAACAGCTTCTATAGACATTACAAATGTGCCACTTTACAGGTAGACTAAGGGGACCCCCTAGGCACTATATTGAAAGTATTTTTTTTTTGTTATTTCCGATTTTGATGCTTTTACTTTAAGCATCTGTAAATCACGGCTAATTTAAAAATGAAATTTTTTACAAACTTTTTTTCATGGATACAGTACATGTCCCCCAGGGCAGAACCCGGATCCCCATAATCATTGTATGCCCAATTACCTGCATATAAGCCTTCAAAATGGGCACTTTTGATTTTCCCAGTTTGGGTCCCTTACATTTCAATGGGGTTTGTTATTTGGTTCCAAACTTTCGCGATGTTCGAAAGTTTTGGTGTGAACCAAACAGGGGATCGTTCAGCCCATCTCTAAAAGCAAGTCTCTGAACAGCCCACTGATGCACAAAAAACAATTGAACCTGTCTCTTGGTTGACATGTTCAGATCCATTCCCAATTTTTCTCTCCTTCTATATCACCGTGATTCTCAGCATCCATTGCAAATGACTGCACAGTAAAACTGCTGTGACATGGTGTGGTCCCTAACAATATCTAATACTTATAGTCTTTGTTGCATATAATATAATTTTTTCATACAAAACAGCATTCTATGTGATGATTCCTTTTGCATAGTAATTTTGATAGAAACACTGCATAAGGCACGTACAAACATTGCAGGAAACACTTTAATTCAATAAAAACAAAATGTAAAGGAATATAAGGCACAAAAATAATATTACCTGTATTTTGTATGAGTTTGTGCTTTAAGGCTAATAAAAATATAATACAAAAATTAAATTATAATGTTGATTATCAAATACGGGGGATTTTACATAGGATTTCGAAATTTGCAAAAAACATTGAAAGGCTACACCCTGACTGACTGTCGTGATTCAGAGATAATTATTTAAAAAAAAATGTAAATAAAAACTGGGACCTACAGAGAAAGGGAATTTGCACTTAAATGAAGTAATTATGTAAATCACAAATTGGAATTTTAAAGTAATTTAGACCATTGAAGATATTTCTAAACTAATTATCAAGCGTACTGACCTCAGATTTAAAAGTAACTGAAATCTCATCATATAATATGCTTGTCTCAGGATCATGTTCTTTAGAGATGTTCTAAGTAAAGAAATTGAGATTTTAAATAACCTGTTATACAATACTAATAGAAAATGTTTTGCAATGAAATTTATCAGATTAGAAAATAGGACTGTAATTCAAAAGACAAATGAATGTGCTGAAGGATGATGATGTCATATATTTTCAATTATCACCAAAAAGAAGGTTGTTGTTCTTACACTGTTTCCACTCTCGCCGATGACCCTTCTGCCATCACAGACAGCACTGCTTTAAAAAAAATCAATATTAGGATCCTTAATTACATAAAGGTACATAAGTTAGAATGACAATTTAGATCACAAAATGTAACATTTTCTATTCTGCTTCTTAAAAATGGTGCTTAAGTGTTAAATATTACTCAAATTATGCAACTTGTGACACATGGGGGTTGATTTACTAAAGGAAAATAGGCTGTGCACTGTGCAAATGCAGTTGCTTCACAGCTTAGTAAATAAGGGGAAGTTTTACCTCATTTACTAATCTCTGGATCAACTACACTTGCAGAGTGCAACTGCTTTTGCAAAGTGCATAGTCTATTAGCCTTTAGTAAATCAACCCCATAATGTATACCTTTACAATTTTAGACTATTACACTCAGGCATATCTGAACTTCTGTATAGGGGTATATATACACACACGCTTATATGTATTTATACACATACACACATATAGGTGTTATAGCAGAGAAGCCATATGGGTCTTAATTATTTCATTAGCGCAAGCATAGTGTTCTGCTACTTTCACACCTATATATGTGTATGTGTATATATACATGCATGTGTGTGTGTATATATACCCATACACAGAAGTTCTGATGTTATGCCTGCCTCCAAAGACGCCCAAAAAATGCCCAAAAAAACGCCAGCTACAAAAACGCCCAGGTGTGTTTTTGCAGCAGGTGTTTTTTTTTGGGCATTTTTTTGGGGTCTTTGGAGGCAGGCAAAACATCTGAACTTCTGTATAGGGGTATATATACACACACACTTATATGTATTTATACACATACACACATATAGGTGTTATAGCAGAGAAGCCATATGGGTGTTAATTATTTCATTAGCGCAAGCATAGTGTTCTGCTACTTTCACACCTATATATGTGTATGTGTGTATATATACATACATGTGTGTGTGTATATATACCCATACACAGAAGTTCTGATGTTATGCCTGCCTTCAAAGACGCCCAAAAAATGCCCAAAAAAACACCAGCTACAAAAACGCCCAGGTGTGTTTTTGCAGCAGGCATTTTTTTGGGCATTTTTTTGGGGTCTTTGGAGGCAGGCAAAACATCTGAACTTCTGTATAGGGGTATATATACACACACGCTTATATGTATTTATACACAACATACACACATATAGGTGTTATAGCAGAGAAGCCATATGGGTGTTAATTATTTCATTAGCGCAAGCATAGTGTTCTGCTACTTCCAAAAAAACGCTTGCTACAAAACCGGCAAGGTGTGAAAATAGCGGAGCCATATCCCTGTTCTATATTAATTCTAAGACAAACAATCTTTTTTTTCTGTTTCTGGACATGCTACAGAGCTGAAACTTCACATGTACACTTTTTAGACCCCCAGACACTAAATCCAAAGAAATCTCTTTTTTTTTTTTCAATATTTTTTTCAATAATTGGCTCTCTATCAAAAATGACAATTTTTAAGAACTTTTTTTGTGTAATTAATAGTCCCTGGGGCATGATCCAGAACCCTAGGCACTTTTTAGGGGCATTTATTGGGTTTTAGGGCTTCAAAATGGTGTTTTTTGATTTCAGAAGTTCGGGTCCCATTGATTTCAATATGGTTCTGGAATCCGAACCGAACTTTCAGGAAATTCGGGTGTTCTGGTCAAACCAAACTTTTCAAAAGTTCGATCATCCCTAGTTGGGAGGGCCAGGAACGTGTTTCAGGCAGAGAGAGATTTGATTCTTTGCAGTTTGTCAGACAGTGCCAGTGATTCATTCCTAGCAGTGTAGGGAGTAGTGATGAGCCGAACAACCCCCTGTTCGGTTCGCACCAGAACATCTCGAACAGGGGAAATGTTCTAGCGAACATACGAACAAGGACAATTAATAGGTTTTAATTAAAATCCATAATTAGTAGTGATCACCGCCTGACCAGGATATTCAAACCCCCAGCCTCTCATTTGCTAGCCCGTTATACTACCAGCTACGCCACCGAGCCAGCTGCTTAACCTAAGACTCTCTGGATTATGGGGCACTGGTGATGTCAGAGCCCTATAAAAGAGCTGTCACACTCAGATAGAAGTTGGTTAGGAAGAGATAGTCTTAGGTTAATCAGCTGGCTCGGTGGCGTAACTAGTAGAATAACGGGCTAGCAAATGAGAGGCTGGGTGTTTGAATATCCTGGTCAGCGGGTGATCAATATTAATTATGGATTTTAATTAAAACCTATTAATTGTCCCTGCCCCTTCTGACGTGACAACAGTCATTTATTCACTGCACCTGAGCAGTGGATTCTGGGGCGTTGGTGATGTCAGAGCCCTATAGAAGAGCTGTCAAACTCAGATAGAAGTTAGTTAGGCAGAGAGAGTCTTAGGTTAAACAGCTGGTTCGGAGGCGTAGGTGCTAGAATAACGAGCTTGCAAATAAGAGGCTGTGGGCTTGATTTCCTGGCCAGTGGATGATTAATATTTATTATGGATATTCAATAAAACCTGTTAAATTAATCATGGTTGCGGGGACTCGAAGTTCCCGCGAAGAAGCCCATTTGTTCACCATTCGGCGAACAGGCAGTGTTCAAGTCGAACTTAGGTTTGACTCGAACACAAAGCTCATCACTAGTAGGGAGGGCCAGGAATGTGTTTCAGGCAGGGAGAGAACCATTTTTTTTTCAGTTTGTCAGACAGTGCAGTGCCAGTCATATATTCCTAGCAGGGAGGGAGAGAGATTTCTCATCTATAGGGCTATTGATTACATCACATCAGTGAGAGTATTGTTAATCAGTCACCTGTGTACATACTATAACCACTACAGCTTGTCATCTATAGGACTATCGATTACATCACATCAGTGAAAGTATTGTTAATCAGTCACCTGCGTACATCCTATAAGCAGCACAGCTCATCTATAGGGCTAAAGATTACATTATATTAGTGAGAGTATTGTTAATCAGTCACTTGCATACATCCTAAAAGCACAGCTCATCTATAGGGCTGTAGATTACATCATATCATTGAGAGTATTGTTAATCGGTCACTTGCGTACATCCTATAAGCACGACATCTCGTCATCTATAGGGCTATCGATTACATCACATCAGTGAGAGTATTGTTAATCGGTCACTTGCGTACATCCTATAAGCAGCACAGCTCATCTATAGGGCTATAGATTACATCATATCAGTGAGAGTATTGTTAATAGGTCACTTGCGTACATCCTATAGGCAGCACAGCTCATCTATAGGGCTATAGATTACATCATATCAGTGAGTGTATTGTTAATCGGTCACTTGCGTACATCCTATAAGCAGCACAGCTCATCTATAGGGCTATAGATTACATCATATCAGTGAGAGTATTGTTAATAGGTCACTTGCGTACATCCTATAAGCTGCACAGCTCATCTATAGGGCTATAGATTACATCATATCAGTGAGTGTATTGTTAATTGGTCACTTACGTACATACTATAACCACTACAGCTCATCTATAGAGCTATCGATTAGGTCACATCAGTGAGAGTATTGTTAATTGGTCACTTGCGTACATCCTATAAGCAGCACAGCTAATCTATAGGGCTATAGATTACATCATATCAGTGAGAGTATAGTTAATCGGTCACTTGTGTACATCTATAACCACCACAGCTCATCTATAGGGCTATCGATTACATTATATCAGGTCAATGAGTATCTATTGGTCAGTTGCAAATACCCTATATTGATCTGTATCGACATCATGTTCAAAAGGCCGACAAGGAGAGGCCGACACCCACAGGCCACGAAAAGAGGGCAAGCAGCCTCTGTGTCCATTGTGAAAAGTGGTGGTCACAGATGACATAGTGCATCCTCTGCAGGAGGGGCATGCCTTCCTTTATTTCCAGTGCTACCCGTGCTATTCAGCCACAACATGTGGACGAGTTGGTGGAGTGGATCAATAAACAGTCCTCATCATCCTCGTCATTTCACACTCAAGCTCACAGTAGTTTGCCTTCCACCGCAGCTGCCAAAGCAGCACGTTCCACAGGCGCTTTATCCACAGCTTCTCCTTCTGTCACCCCACCATCATGCACTATTCGATCATAGTGTCAGTGACATGCTGCTGGAGGATGCGCAGCAATTTGAAAGCTGTGATGTTGGTTTGAAGGTTGATGAAGGGAATAACGTGAGCCTAGAGAGAGGGGGTGACAAAGACAGACAAGAAACCAGCAGTCATGTTGCCACAGCTGAAGCATATTGCCAAGTTTGCTCCAGTGACAAGGAGGGAGGGGATGATGAGGTCACTAACTGTACTTGGGTGCCTGACAGGATAGAGGAGGAGGAGGAGGAGGAGGGGGAAGATGAGGAAGACGCACAACTCCAATGAGGTAGGATGTGCTCCAGGGGCCGCCATAGCAGTAGCCAATCTATTGTGCCACAGCACAGAGCACCACAGGTGCAGGGTGCTAAAAACTCCCCTCAGACTCACAAAAGTTCATTAGTGTGGGCTTTTTTCAGCACCTGTGCAGTAAACTGTAGCATGTCTAAAGCGGATCAAGTGTGGCCAGAACACCAGCCGCTTGGGCACCACATGCTTGACAAGGCATATGACAACCTGCCATGCAGTCCATTGGCAACAGCACCTGAAAGAGGCACCAGATCAAAACAAGCATACATCACCTTGCTCCTCATCTGTGATCTTTAACCCTACTATACCTCATTCCTTCTCAAATACATGCATTGAGAGGGATGATGGAATAGCAAAGAGTGGCACAGAGACTTGCACCCAATCTGCTAGCAGTACACTACCACTTGATTTAAGCACCAGGCAAATTTCACTACCCCAGTTTTTGAACCGTAGAAAGAAATACTGTCCCAGCCATCCACATGCTCACTGTCCTAATGCTAGCTTGGCCAAATTGCTAGCATTACAGTTGCTGCCTTTTCTCGGCTCCCTTTTCTCGGCTCCCTTTTCGCGAATTCATGGAATGTGCTGCACCACAGTGGCAGGTCCCAAAAAGGCATTTCTTTTTGAATAAGGCCATTCCGGCTCTCTACCGTCATGTAGAAGGTAGTGTTTTGGCCTCGTTAGACAAAGCGGTCAGCAGGAAAGTGCACATTACTGCTGACTCTTGGCCCAGCAGGCATGGACAGGGACGTTACATTTCTTTCACGGCACACTGGGTAACTCTGCTGGCAGCTGGGAAGGATGCAGGACAGGGTTCAGTGTTGCAGCTGGTTTTGCCACCACGCCTCCAAAAAGCTGGTGCTGGTTCTGCCACATCTGGCTACTCCACCACCTCTTCCTCCATGTCCTCTTCTGCTCAATTGTCCTCTGAAGCAACAGTGCCCCCTAAGTGTTCAAGGGGCTACGCAAGCAGTCAGGCTAAAAGATGCCATGCTGTGCTTCAGTTGGTCTGTCTACGGGATAGGAGTCACATCGGTGCAGAGATTCTGTCAGCTCTGCAGGGGCAGGCTCAGAGATGGTTGATGCCACGACAGCTTGAGTCAGGAATGGCTGTATGCGACAATGGCACCAACCTACTCTCCGCCCTTCGATAGGGACACTTGACACATGTTCCATGCTTGGCACATGTTCTGAATCTGGTGGTGCAGCATTTCCTGAGCAGATACCCCGGCTTCCAAGATCTCCTGTGGCAGGCCAGAAAAGTCCACCGTTCGTTCAATGCCAGTGCTCGCTTATCTGACATTCAAGGGGAATTCAACCTTCCCACCAACCGTCTCATTTGTGACATACCCACCAGGTGGAACTCAATGTTGGCAATGCTGCAGCAGCATCAATGAGTACCTGTGCGAGTACGGCACAAGGACAGGGGCAGGGGAGCTTGGCTTTTTTTCGCCACGCCAGTGGCTTTTAATTAAGGATGCATGCATCGTCCTGTCACCATTTGAGGAGGCCACAAGGATGGTGAGCCGGGACGATGCATGCATCAGTGACACTATCCCACTAGTCTACCTGCTGGAGCACACGCTGCGTGGAATCATGGACAGGGCACTTGAGGCAGAACAGCGGCAGGAAGAGGAGGACTTCCTTTTCTCACAAGGCCCCCTTTATGCAGATATCATTCCTGCAGGGCCACAAAACACACAGGAGGAAGAGGAGTAGTAGGATGAGTATTTCAAGAGCATGGATGTAGAGTATAGCATACAGCAGTCTTCAAGGGATGGTTTTGATTCCCTAGTAACCCCAGGAGTTGTACGTAGTTGGGGAGAGGTTGCTCCTGCTGACAATGTCATACTTAGTGACCCAGAGGACTCAGAAGCTCATGCCTCCTCCAACTTACATTGCATGGGCTCCCTGATTCTGCAAAGCCTGTGAAAGGACCCGAGTATTCGTGCTATCAAGGAGAGGGATAATTACAGGTTGGAAACCCTTCTTGACCCACGTTACAAAGGTAAAGTTGCAGAGCTCATCCTGCCTTCGCAGAGGGAGCAGAGGATGAAACATCTTGAAGAGGCCTTGAAAAATAATTTGTGTACCACCTTTCCAGACACTAGGAGGTCAACATTCTCTGGACGTGTTTCTGAGGCATCGTTCAGCCAAAGGAGGAGCGGTGGAGAAGGCTGCCGGCTGACTGATGTCTTTAAACAGTTCTTTTGTCCTCAGCAGCACCCAGGGCTGTTTAAGCAACCATCAGCAGCATCTCCATCATATGGTGCATGATTATCTAGGTACAAGAGCAGACTTGGAGACCTTTCCAGCTGAGCATCCACTGGGTTACTGGGTCTTGAGGATGAACCACTGGGCAGAAATTGCTCAATATGCAGTGGAGCTATTGGCCTGTCCTGCTTCCAGCGTGCTTTCCCTGAACGGAAGTTCAGTGCTGCTGGAGGTTTTGTGACAGACAAAAGAGTGCGTCTGTTCACAGACTCTGTTGACAAGCTGACTTTTATCAAAATGAACCAGTCCTGGATCAACAAGAGCTATCAAGCCCCTGATGCTGATGTAACTGATTGAATTTGCTAGGGGTCTGCCATCCCTTGAAGACTGCATATGCTGCCTATTCTATTCTTCTACCTGCTAGCTTCCAACAATGTTTTTGGTTTCGGTCACTACCAACCCCCAAGGCCTAATTTTTCTGCACTTATATGACAGGTGTACAATTTAAATGTCGTATGTCATTTTTAACAGCAGGCCCTGTCCCTGTGCCCTGCTAACTGTGAAGGGTTATGGTGTTCAGGCACCAACAACATCAAAGGCCCAGTATTTTTGCACCTGTATGACAAGTACATGCAATTAAAAATTTGTATGGAATTCTTACCAGTAGGTCCCGTTCCCGCACCCAGCAAGAGTATCTGCGAGGGCTTGGTTACGGTGTTCAGGCACCACCAACAGCAAAGGCCCAATTTTTGGCACCTGTATAGCTCATGCAATTTCAAATTTGTATGGAATTCTTACCAGCCGGACCCATTCCTGCACCCAGCAAGAGTATCTGCGAGGGCTTGGTTACGGTGTTCAGGCACCACCAACAGCAAAGGCCCAGTATTTTTGCACCTGTATGACAAGTACATGCAATTTAAAATTTGTATGGAATTCTTACCAGTAGGTCCCATTCCTCCACCCAGCAAGAGTATCTGTGAGGGGGCTTGGTTACGGTGTTCAGGCACCAGCAACAGCAAAGGCCCAATTTTTGGCACCTGTATAGTACATGCAATTTCCCATTTGTATGGAATTCTTACCAGCAGGTCCCGTTCCTGCGCCCAGCAAGAGTAACTGCGAGGGGATGGTACCGGTGTTCAGGCACCACCAACAGCAAAGGCCCAAGTTTTGAAACCTGTATAGCACATGCAATTTCAAATTTGTATGGAATTCTTACCAGAAGGTCCCATTCCTGTGCCCAGCAAGAGTATCTGCGAGGGGTTGCGGTGTTCAGGCACCACCAACAACCAAGGCTCAATTTCAGTTTCAGTTCTTGCCGATACTAACCTTCCAGGTCCCCATCACTCCAGCCAGTTTGCATAGCCGCCACCCAACCTTGGCCAGGTCAAATGACAGGATAGCGCCCCCACTAGATCACTGATAAGAAAACATACAACACTTGATCTTTGCCAATTTCAAATTAGTATGGAATTTTTACCAGCAGGGCCCGTTCCTGCGCCCAGCAAAAGTAACTGCGAGGAGTTGCGGTGTTCAGGCTCCACCAACACTCAAGGCACAATTTTTCTGCACCTCTAGGACAAGTGACAAGTAAATGCGATTTCAAATTTGTATGAACTCCTTACCAGCAGGTCCCATTCCTGCGCCCAGCAAGAGTAACTGTGAGGGGTTGGTTATGGTGTTCAGGCACCACCAACACCAAAGGCCCAATTTTTCTTTATGACAAGTACATGCGATTTCAAATTTGTGTGGATTTTTTAGCAGCAGGGCCCGTTCCTGCACCCAACAAGAGTAACTGCGAGGGGTTACAGTGTTCAGGCACCACCAACAACCAAGGCCCAATTTTTCTGCACCTGTATGACAAGTACATGCGATTTGAAATTTGTATGTATATTTGTATATGACATTTTTTGCTTTAGAAATGTCAGTATTGCTGCAGCAGGCTACATGCATTGTAGAGATGCACTACTTGACAGGCACATTCAGGGGACCCCCCAGGCACGATATTTGAAGGAATTTTACATTTTTATAGTTTCACTTTAAGCCTCATTAAAATCAGTAAATCACTACTCCTTTAAAAACGATCGTTTTTTAAAAACTTTTTTTTTCATTGCTACATATTTCCCAGGTCAGTACCCGGACCCCCATACACCTTTTTGGGGCAATAACTTGCATTCAAGCCTTCAAAATGAGGCTGTTTGATTTTAAAGGTTCGACTCCCATAGACTTCAGTGGGGTTCCTTTATTCAAACAAACTTTTCCTCCGTTCGCGGTGTTCTGGTGCGAACGGAACCGAGGGGTGTGCGGCTCATCAATTCTGTGTACTCACTTTTGTGAGATACTGTATATATATATATATATATATATATATATGTCCCAAAAAATTAACATATATATATGAAGTGTGAAACCAAAATAATATTGAAGAGGTGAGAGTCCAAAATTACTTAACCACTTGCCGATCGCTCGCATGGAGCGTACTGCGGCAAAGTGGCTTGATTCCGTCCAGCGACGTAGACCTACGTCGCTGGACTCCTCTCCTTGTGGGCGGCACGCGCGCGCCACCGGAGGCTCTCTCCCGCTGTATTCAGACACAGCGGGAGTCGGGCCAGGGGAGGAGAGGCGGTGATCACAGCCACTCTTCCCCGATCGTCGGGGATTGAGTAAAGGAAATCCACCCGATTGTGTAAACAAAGCGGGCGGATCTCCTATGTGACAGGCAGGGACAGATTACAGGATTCAGCATAGCTGAACCTGCGATCTATGTCAGTGTCACAACCCCTCCCCCCCACACACGTCAGTAAGCACCAGGCATATATTTAACCCCTTGATCACCAATAAAGTTAACCCCTTCCCTGCCAGTGTCATTACTGATTACTGTAGTAATGTCACTGGTACCCCCAAAAGTGTCAAAAATTTCAGTCAAGGGTCCGATCTGTCTGCCGCAATGTTGCAGTCCCACAAAAAAAATCGCAGATCGCCTCCTTTACTCGTTAAAAAAAAAAAAAAACAATAAAAATTACATAAATGACATAAATCTTTCCCGTAGTTAGTAGCTACGATAACTTTTGCGCAAACCAATCAAAATACGCTTATTGTGATTTTTTTTACCAAACATATGTAGCAGAAAACAAATTGGCTTAAAATGTTAAAATTTTTTGATTTATACATTTTTCGGGGGGGGGGGGGGGGGGGGAGGGAATTTCATATAAAAAAATTTGAAAAATATTGTTATTTTTTCAAAATTGTCGCTCTTTTTTTGTTTATAGCGCAAAAAAATCGCACAGGTGATCAAATACCACCAAAAGAAAGCTCTATTTGTGGGGGAAAAAAAGGACATAAATAATTAATTACAAAATAATTAACATTAATTTGGGTACAGCATCGTACGACCGCGCAATTGTCCGTTAAAGTAACTCAGTGCCGAATCGCAAAATATGGCCTGGTCAGGAATCGGGTAAAATCTTCCGGTCTTAAAGCGGTTAAAAATACGCTCATTGAGAATTTTTTTGTCAAAGACATGTAGCTAAATACATTTTGGCCTAAATATATGAAAAAAAACTGAATATATTGGATATTTTTTTAACTGTCAAAGTAGAAAAATATTGTTATTTTTTCAAAATTGTCGCTCTTTTTTTATTGATATCGCAAAAAATGAAAAGCGCAGAGGTGATCAAATACCACCAAAAGAAAGCTCTGTTTGTGGGAAGTAAATTTCGTTCGGGTACAGCATTGCACGACCGCGCAATTGTCAGTTAAAGTCGCACAGTGCCAAATTGCAAAAAGTGGCCTGGGCGTAAAGCAGGATATTCCTCCGGTCCTAAAGTGGTTAATATTGCACAGTCCCGTGAAAAACCACTTAATTCAGTGCATCATCAAATAAGGTAAGTCCTGTGAATGAAGGATGATTTAATCACCAAAAAATGCACCACCAATGTGAACATTCAATACCGCTCCCATCAGATGGACACTCACCACATGCATATGCAATATTAAGAAAGTTTGGACTCTCAATTTTCCAATATTATTTTTGGTTTCACACTTTATAAATATATGTTAATTTTTTGGGACATATGGTATTGTTTGCGCTGCTAGTGTTTGTTCATATTCACTGTAAATCAATTACTGTACTTCAGAACTCATGAGCCAAAAATATACACATATGTTGGGTGAATGTCACGTTTGCTACTTTATAACTATTCACTTAAAAAGAACTCTAGATAAGATATATCCACTCATCAGTGGGTGTATAAGTAAAAACTATTTGTTTATCCCAGGAACCGATGTGGACATGCTTGTCACTAAGAAACCCATCAAACGTGATGTTTTGCTGCATGCTGCATTACTCCAGACTTTAGAGTTTCTTAATAATGTTGTGGAGACTTGCTTTGCATTTCATATGAGATGTATGAGTAGCCAGTCTTCCACTGCCCTCTAGAGGTAAAAAAAGAATAATGCACTAATTGTAACTGCTGTTGGGATAAAATGACCATTACATTTTCTTTCTTTAATGATGAGATTACCGAGATGGAAGGCTGTAATAGCTTTTCATTAATAATGATAATAGCACACTAAAGTACAAACTAAAAACCACTGAAAAAGAGTGTACAAGGAGTATAACAACGAAAGTAGATCCAAGTCCTAATGTACAACCCCAATTCCAAAAACGTTGGAAAGCTGTGTAAAATCTACATGAAAACAGAATGCAATGATTTGCAAATCTCACAAACCCATATTTTATTCACAATAGAAAATAGTAAGCATATCAAATGTACCATTTTAAGAATAAAACGAGGTAATTTTGAAATTGATGACAGGAACACGTCTCACAAAAGTTGGGACATGGCCATGTTTACCATGGTGTAGCATCCCCTCTTCTTGTAATAACACACTGTAAATGTCTTGGAACCAAGGAGACCGGTTGCTGGAGTTTTGGAAGAGGAACATTTTCCCATTCTTGCCTGATATAGGATTCCAACTGCTCAACAGGCCTGGGTCATCTTTGTCGTATTTTTAATTTCAATTGGTGAAAGGTCTGGACTGCAGGCCAGTTAGCCACCTGGACTCTTCTACTATGAAGCAGAGCTGTTGTCATAGATGCAGTATGCAATTTAGCAATGTCCTGCTGAAATATGCAAGCACTTCTCGAAAAAAACATCATCTGGATGGAAGCATATGCTGCTCTAAAACCTGGATATATATTTCAGCACTGATGTTGTCTTTTCAGATGTGCAAGCTGTCCATTACAAACGTACTAATGCACCCCCCTACCATCAGAGATGCAAGCTTTTAAACTGAGAGCAAATAACAAGCTTGAAGGTCCCTCTTTTCTTTAGTCAGAGGATGTTGCGCTCATGGTTGCCAAAAAGAATGTCAAATTTCAATCCGTCTGAACAGTTTTCCACTTTGCAGCAGACCATTTTAAGTTGGCTTTGGCCCAGAGAAGATGATGGCTTTTCTATATCATGTTCAAATATGGCTTCTTCTTTGTATGAGAGAGCTTTACCTTGCATTTTGACTGGCGTGGTGAGTTGTGTTCACAGACAGTGATTTTTGGAAGTATTTTTGAGCCCATGCAGTGATGTCCACCATAGAATCATGCCTGTTTTTAATGCAGTGCTGCCTGAGGGTCCGAAGATCACAGGCATCCAAAATTGTGTTTTAGCCTTGTCTCTCAAGCACAAAGATTTCTCCAAATTCTCAGAATCTTTTGTTGATATTATATACTGTAGATCAGTATTTCTCAACCTTTTTCCAGTCAGAGTTCCCTTGAAAAGTATTTTCGGGCTCAAAGGTACCCCAGTCCATGGCTTGGTTCACAATATTGTGTGTCAGGAACGTGCACAAATGTACATGTTCTCAACACACAGACAAACGCACAGGGGTGCCATTAGTTCTTAATATAACCCCTAAGCATTGGCAAACACAGTGCATTTTTGGTGTGGCACGATTTTAAAAAATAAAGCTTCTTTCTCAGCATTTTTGTAGGTTTTAAATGAATGGGCTGCCCTAAACGCAGCATGCAGCTGCACAGATGTGAACCAAGAGTTTGTTCACAAGTGAGGTTGGGGAACGGTAAAAGTACATGGTTGAGACTCGTTTTTATCACCCCCAACTGCTCAACTTTAGCTGCAGAGGTTGTACACATGCTGTGGCTATGACAGGAAGTATACTCCGAGATTAATTCACCCGTGCTGCAACCGCCCTGCAAAAATGAGCGCTGCACGCTGTTGCAGCACCATGATGCTACACTTAGGGGGTTAAAACAGGCGCTAAGGAGGCAACATACTGCTTCCTAAACACCTGTCAAATGCCTCTGAAAAGTGATCCAAGCATGGATCATTTTTCAGAGAAGCAGCAGTCCTTGCTGCTAATGTGAACCAGCCCTAAAAAAAAACAGGTTTAGAGGTAAATATTAAAAGTAACATAAGTACATGCATTCACATTAACCACTTGCCGACCGCCGCACAACTATTTACTGCGGCGGTCAGCCCCTCACAGGCAAAACGACGTAGGTCTACGTCGCTAGCCTGTGAGGCTTCTAGGGAGCGAGCGCGCCGCCGGAGGCGCGCTCCCGCTCCTGCGCAGTCACGGACCCCCCCAGCGCGCTTGCCCGGCGGACCCGATGTCCGCCGGGCACTCGCGATTGTCCGTGACACCGGAAGAAAGGCAGACGGCTCATGTAAACAAAGCCGCCTGTCATTCTTCCCTGTGTAAGAATGGAGATCAGACGGTTCTACTATGTAGGACCGTTGATCTCTGTTCTTACACCAGTAGCCATGTCCAATCACAGTTAGAAGCACGCCCCTAGGACACACTTAACCCCTCCCTCTCCAATACAGTTAACCCCTTCACTGCCAGTGTCATTTTTACAGTAACAGTGCATATGTATAGCACTGATTACTGCAGTAATGTCACTGGTAACCCCAAAAGTGTCAAAATGTCAGTCAAGGGTCTGATCTGTCCGCCGCAATGTCGCAGTATCGCAAAAAAAATCGCAGATCGCCGCCATTACTCGTTAAAAAAAAACAACAAAAATGACAAAAATCTTTCCCTTTGTTAGTAAACGCGATAACTTTTGCGCAAACCAATCAAAATACGCTTTTTGCGATTTTTTTTACCAAACATATGTAGCATAAAACAAATTGGCCGAAAATATTAAAAAATTTTGATTTTTACATTTTTTTGGGGGGAATTTCATATAAAAAAATGTGAAAAATATTGTTATTTTTCAAAATTGACGCTCTTTTTTTGTTTATAGCGCATGATCAAAAAATTGCACAGGTGATCAAATACCACCAAAAGAAAGCTCTGTTTGTGGGGAAAAAAAGGACGTCAATTTCGTTTAGGTACAGCGTCGCACGACCGCGCAATTGTCTGTTAAATTCACGCAGTGCCGAATCGCAAAATAGGCCCTGGTCAGGAAGGGGGTAAAATCTACCGGGGCTTAAGTGGTTAATATAAACATACAAATGCACACACACACATATACACAAAACATACATATATGCATACACAGAAATACACACTAAGCCTTTCTAAAATCTACAGTACTGTACCTGTACTTGCTACCGGGTACTGTATTGTTGGGTATTGCCCTAGGGTGAGGCGGAGAGCTTAGGACTCTGGAAGAAACCCCCTCCTTCCTCTGCTCTGCACATACCTGTGCTGATTGAGCTCCCAATGTGCCAATGTTTAGGAGCTCAGTCGGATCCAAAATCTTCTCTCTAACAGGATGCCCAGGCACCCCTGATGACCTCAGATGGTACCCTGGTTGGGAAAGGCTGCTGTAGATGATGATATATTTTTATGTAATCTTTACCTAGCTGATGATACAGTATATTTAAAGTCTTTGCAATTTTACAATGAAGAACATTATTCTAAAACTGTACAACAATTTTAAGACACGGCTTTTGCAAGATTGATGCCTCTGCCCATCTTTACTTCTGAGACACTGACTCTTTAAGATGCTCTTTTTTTACCTAATCATGTAACTCACCTGTTGCCAGTTAAACTAATTAGTTGCATATTCTTCCAGCCCTTCATTGTTAGTACCACGTACTTTGCCAAGTTTTTGTTGCCCTGTCCCAACTTTACTGAGATGGGTAGCTGCCATCAATATCAAAATGACCCTATTTAAATTTTCTCAGTTTAAACGTTTGATATGTTTTCTATTTTCTATTGTGAATAAAATATGGGTTTATTGCAAATCATCTCATTTTGTTTTCATGTCAATTTTACACAGCGTCACAACTATTTTGGAATTGAGGTTGTAGGAATTCACCAGTCACCACTATGATATTTACCTACTGTTAACGATAATTTGTTAGCTGGTAAAGGAAATAATTATTTGGTTAAAATGACATGCGGTGTTCAGATTTTATAATATGTGAAAATGAAGATCTACAATATAACTATACTGTATGTAACACAGGGTAATTGCTGAGGCCCTAAAAGACCTAGGGCAAACACTGCATTACGTTGAAAAGTTGTGGGGCTTGAAGTATACTAAAGTAAAAATGTGTGAAGCTGTTCATTGTGCCCTTTCCAAATTGAAGTAAAACATTGTCACACATTGTCACAGATGGGACTTATAGTCTATGGTTAATTATGAACATTGATTATTTTACAGATGGGAAGATAATGCAATTACATATGAAATCTGTCAATCTGTCAATCTATGGTGGGCCTGCTGCTGTTAACCTGTAATAGACCAACATGCTTATTGCCCCATCCTACATATCCTCTGGTCTTATACACTAAATAGACTAAAACTGATAATGATGCTCATTCCAAGGTTTGATCAATTATTAACAACTGGTGTTTTTCATGTAATAATAAATAAACCAAAGGTAGAAATAGTATCATTATTGACTCATTTGAATTACCTGTCAAACTACACTAGTTTATCGGTGCACTTTATTTTAAGTTACTATTAGATTTCATAGAGCTTGTCTGCAATTATTGTTTATTTAAAGAGGAAGTCCAGCATAAAAACTAAAATCTCTAAATCTACTTGCAGGTACAACCTAAGACTAACATATCTAACCCTGTAAAGCAAAACTCGCTATACATACCTTTTCTCAACCTGATTCCCATCCAATCCCACGTTGAGCTGTCAGCGACGGCTTCTCTGTGGAGGCGGGTGGAGAAGAGGTAGCTACAACGAAAGCCCCATAGTAGAACTATGGGTGACGCCACTTACCAGGCATTTCACAGCCATTGTCGGATGTGTCCTACACAGAGCTTCTGCCGCTGGAGACCAGACCAGATCAGCTTCGTATGAGTGCTGCCAGCATTGCTGCAGAGGTTGAAGGGGAGGGGGTTAGCCTGTCAGTGCTCAGAACATACGCTGCACACTGCATCAAACTGGTCTGCATGGCTGTCACCCCAGAAGGAAGCTTCTTCTAAAGATGATGCACAAGAAAGCCCACAAACAGTTTGCTGAAGACAAGCAGACTAAGGACGTGGATTGCCGGAACCATGTCCTGTGGTGTAATGAGATCAAGATAAACTCATTTGGTTCAGATGGTGTGAAGCGTGTGTGGTGGCAACCAGGTGAGGAGTACAAAGACAAGTGTGTCTTGCCTACAATCAACCATGGTGATGGGAGTGTCAAGGTCTGGGGCTGCATGAGTGCTGCTGGCACTGGGGAGCTACAGTTCATTGAGGGAACCATGAATGCCAACATGTACTGTGACATACTGAAGCAGAGCATGATCCCCTCCCTTCAGAGACAGTCTACGGAAGGCTGGTCTTGTGTAGACTGAAGGCTGGTCTTGTGTGACTAGGAGTACAGGGCGGGGAGTGAGTAGGAAATGCAGCCTGCTCTGTTGTGCTAATGAGTATGGAGGGATCTGACAGGCAGTGCTGAGAGATTTGGGATTGGTTTTGCCCATCTACTGGGATTATTGGCTCATCTTTTGGGATCATCTTCAACCCTGACCCTGCTGTTTGAGTTATCTATCGGTGGTGAATGTCGGTGGATTGGATCTGTCCCGATACCATACATTGCGCAATTACTATCTGAGTCTGGTAAGGGGCCCTTATTGTCAGTGTTGGTGGTCCTGGTATATTTGGGATTTGTCTTTATCTGCCTATATCCATCCTCAATCTGGTAAGCGGCTTTATATTGGTGGTGGTCTTCTTCCACTTTCGTCATCATCTGTCTCTGTGATCACTCATTTGGGGAGTGTTATATGCCTGCACAATAGTTTTCTCTGGTAAGCAGCCCCACATCTGGTGACGGATTTACACACCTCCTGCATGGTGCAATTTAGGGTGTTTAAGGAACAATTTATCGTTATGGTATTATGCTATGGCGTTCTCTTTTTTTCCATGATTTTATGACTTCATTTCTTGGGAGTTCATCACATGTGTCTTCTACAATCAAGTTCACTCCTTCGTGATTTATCTTTGCAATTATTTATTGTTTGTCCGGTAAGCGCATCACCTATAAGTTTCTGGATTCTTAAAGTGTGGATTTCATTAGTCACATCAATTTGGAGAATATCCATTCTCACTAGGACTTTTTTGCACTGGGACTGGATTCATTTTATTTTTGTTTTGTTTTTGGACATTGATTTGTTCACCTCATTCAGCGCGACTTATTTTATATATACGGTAAGTAAAAGAACCAACTAAAACAGTATGGATAGTAGTTTGTTCCTAACTTCCAATCCATTTGCCTTGGACCCCAATCTACAAATCTTTGGGACATGTGATTTGTCTATAAATCCCCAACCATACTCCCTAATACCAATATGAAATACAAAATATAAACCTAAAAGTGGTTCAAAAGCCTCAAGAGTTTTTACCTTAATGCATTCCATGTATTGTATAAGTGAAAAATCTTCTGTGTTGCAGCTCCCTCCCAGGTCACCCTTTTTTCCTACATGAGCCCGATCCAATCCAGCGATGTGCACGAACACAGCAGCACCAGCCGCTGTCTCTCTCCGCACTGGACAGATTGCAAGCAGCAGGGACCCCAGAAGAGGAGGAAAGGGGCTGCCTTTTGAACAGAGCTGGTAAGTATTGGTATGTTTATTTTTATACAAACAAAAAAAAAAATCAAAGGTTTACAACCACTTTCAATTATATAAAGTGCAATATTCATATACACTATATTGTCAAAAGTATTGGGACACCTACCTTTACACGCACATGAACTTTAATGGGATCCCAGGCTTAGTCAGTAGGGTTTAATATTGAGTTGGCCCACCCTTTGCAGCTACAACAGCTTCAACTCTTCTGGGAAGGCTGTCCACAAGGTCTAGGAGTGTCTCTATGGGAATGTTTGACCATTCTTCCAGAAGCGCATTTGTGAGGTCAGGCACAGATGTTGGACGAGAGGGCCTGGCTCAAAGTCCGTACTCTAATTCCTCCCAAAAGTGTTCTATCAGGTTGAGGTAAAAAAATCTGTGCAGGTCAGTCAAGTTCCTCCACACCAAACTCGCTCATCCATGTCTTTACGGATCTTGCTTTGTGCACTTGTCCAAATCATTTGGTGGAGGGGGATTATGGTGTGGGGTTGTTTTTCAGGGGTTGGGCTTGGTCTCTTAGTTCCAGTAAAAGGAAGGCTTAAGGCGTCTGCATACCAAGGCATTCTGGACAATTTCATACTCCCAACTTTGTGGGAACAGTTTAGGTATGGCCCCTTCTTGTTCCAACATGACTGCGTACCAGTGCACAAAGCAAGGTCCATGAAGACATTGATGAGCGAGTTTAACATCAGTGCCTGACCTCACAAATGCGCTTCTGGGAGAATGCTCAAACATTGCCATAGACACACTCCTAAACCTTTTGGACAACCTTCCCAAAAGAATGGAATCTTTTATAGCTGCAAAGGGTGGGCCAATTCAATATAGAACCCTACGGACCAAGACTGGGATGCCATTAAATTTCATGTGCATGTAAAGGCAGGCGTCCCAATACTTTTAGCAATATAATGTATGTCCTTTTACCACAATTATCCTAAATACATTATATAATCACCTGACTGGTGTTCACAGATATGCTTTTCTCAAGTATGAATTCAGTTAGGGATAACAGAGCTAATTACCTGGCTGGGGTGTGTGGCATAATATTAAGCATGTGAAAAAAGTCCATAAGGATAATCAGTGTCAGTGTAAACAAGGTTAAACCTCCACCAGTGGTCCTTCACCCAAAAACAGAAATGCGCACTCACCAGACCATGTTGCTGTCTTATTAGGACAGCTAATGCGTTTTTGTATATTATACAGTAGGTCTTGAGCCAGAAAGCTAATCAAAAACTGCTCCTGAAGAAGCGTTTTCATGCGAAACGGCCGTAGAGCAGTATTACATGCCAGAGGTCCTAGCCACCAGTGTTATTGTGGGTTCTGGTGGCTTTTAATGTAAGTGATGTTCTAAAGATTGGACCTTTGTGTTTGGCTTTTTCTTGTTTTTAGTTGTCTTTTAATAAATACTACACTATGGAAAGCATTTTCTCTCTTGCATATCTATTGATATAACTTCCTGCTGGTTGGAGTACTTGAAGGAATTTTCTTCGGTGTCATCCGCTCTTCTGATTTGCTTTCTGGCTCAAGACCTGCTGTATAATATACAAAAACGCATTAGCTGTCCTAATAAGACAGCAACATGGTCTGGTGAGTGCGCATTTCTGTTTTTGGGTGAAGGACCACTGGATGATTGACCTTGTTTACAATAACACTGATTATCCATATGGACTTTTTTTGCTGTTTTATGGACTGAGGTCATTATTTTTGATCATATGCACTATATGTTCACTAATTTTATGTTTTAGTGCTGCAACCTATTTTTTCACGTTTTTTATGTTTGTATATTCACATTGTTTGCAAGCTGCTGATTAAGTATTTTATTTTAAGGCGCTGACTTCACTTTTATGTATATTTATAATATTAAGCAACTACTGTACAGTATATCAACATCAGTGCTAAAGTGATAAATTGGTTGGACAGTATAATTTTTCAATAAGCAGGGTTCTTTAGGCTTTAAATGGACTACATTTAAAGCTCCACATACAAAAGGAGGTAGCTGTTTTTTTGTACTACCATATTGTATATAGACAATACGTAGGGAGAAAGTATATGTAGACCATTCATACCTAGAATTTTGTTTATTGGGAAACAAAGCAACGTCTGCTGCCCTATGGTCTGTTAAATAGACAAAAGCGATTTGCTATAGCTACAGTGCCTTGAAAAATATTTATACCCCTTGAAATTTCCCACATTTTGTAATATTACGACCAAAAACGTAAATGTATTTAATGCATTGGTGTGAGCAGGGTGTGCACCGAGTGTGCCTGGGCACACCCTATTCACCTTGAGCGCCAGTAGGGAAGGCAGAGGGGGCGCAATGTTAATATGTGGAGAGGTGGCCGTACTGGGGGTTTTAAATGCTTCTACTACCATATTGGAGTGTTGTTATTCTCCCACTGCGTAATGTCCCAATTCTCCTTCCAGGTCACTCCACCTTTCTGCCAATGAGTTACTTTAATTTTCCTACTACATGGGCTCGTTTTACCACCATTTTCACTTCACCTCACTTCGTGTAGTACTTGGTAAGATCATGCAGTGTATCCAGTAGTGGGATTCAAAAATTTTAGCAACCAGTTCCGACTTTCAATGCACAGTGACCAGCGTACCCCCTTTCAATGCACAGTGACCAGCGTGCCCCCTTTCAATGCAAAGAGACCAGCGTGCCCCCTTTCAATGCACAGTGACCAGCGTGTCCCCTTTCAATGCAGAGATCATCGTGCTCGTGCCCCCCTTTCAATGCAGAGACCAGCGTGCAGCGTGCCCCCTTCAATGCAGAGATCATCATTCGTGCCCCCTTCGATGCAGAGATCATCATTCGTGCCCCCTTCGATGCAGAGACCAGCATGCCGCGTCACGGCGTGCCCCCTTCAATGCAGAGAGAGACCACCATGCTGCGTGCCCCCTTCAATGCAGAGATCATCATTCATGCACCTTTCAATGCAGAGACCACCATGCTGCATGCCCGCTTTCAATGCAAAGACTAGGCCAGCATACTGCGTGCGTGCCCCCTTCAATGCAGACATCATCGTGCCACCTTCAATGCAGAGTGAACAGCGTGCCAACTTGCCAAGCCCCCAGACCAGACCAGGCCAGCGTGCTGCGTACGTGCCCCCTTCAATGCAGACTTCATCGTTCGTGCCCCCTTCAATGCAGAGTGAACAGCGTGCCAACTTGCCAAGCCCCCAGACCATTGACTTACCTGTTGTAGACTTGTAGGCAGTGGCTTCTGCTCTTCAGTCCCCGCGTCTCCTCGAGTCCTCCCGCGTCCTGCCTCCTCCTGGCCAATAGCATTGGCCGAGGAGGAGGAGGATCCGTGTGACAATAGCGAATTTTCATTCGCTATTGTCACACAATGGGTGGGCTCGGGCCGCACACTGCTCTACTAGAGCCAATAGGCGGGGAGTCTGGGACTGTCTGGGAGGCGGCGGCCTGCAGGAGAAATGGGTGACGTCACTGGTTGCTAGACGCTAAGCGGCTCTAGCCTAGCAACCAGTGACTGTGTGTGGGCTCCGGCCGCCTCCCTGCAGAGAAACAGCGCCGACAGGGGAGGGAGCAGCAGAGCAGTCATCAGGAGAATGTTTTTTTTTTACAGATCATGGTCAAACTCAAACTCACGGTTCTGCGAACTTGGAAAAAGTTAGTAACCGGTTCTATGGAACCGGTGCGAACCGGCTGAATCCCACCACTGAGTGTATCAGTCAGTCTTGCATGGATCCCCTCTCCCCTTCTCATTCACTTTCTCCAGTTTCTTTCTGCTCTCCCTCCACTGCACAGATCCTACAGCTCCCACTATCAGATCTGGCCATTTCACTCTAGGAGTCCACATGCTGACTGTCTGCCTGACACCCTTTCCACCCAGGCTTACTTTTTATCCCTTCTAACTGCCCTTCAGCCTGCTACATTCTTTGCAGTCCTTTAAGGGGACCGTAGAGGATTACTTTTTTCAGCACGCTGAACAAAAAAGAAAAATGAAAAGGTTTTTTTATCCACAGGTAAAGGCAGATGGAGGAATCCTCCTACCAGGACATTGTACTTTGACAGCAGGATATGGTGCTGGCAGAACACACTGATCAGTGGCTGCACTTTAATGGGTCACATTCAGCAGGCAGCACTGCCCACTGAATGGGACAGGGAGGATATTTTTTTCTGGAATGCACAGGTGTGTGTGTGTGTGTGTGTGCTAAAAACTGAAGCTCAACCACCTGTTTACTTGTTTTTACCACACCCATGCTGCAAAGGTAGTTATGTTACAGTACAAGTAGAGTACAGTTATGATGCTTTGCATCCCAGCAAAAATGATCATCCCTGTTGTATTCAGTGGGCAGTGCCGCCTGCTGAATGTGACCCATTTAAGTGGAGCCACTGATCAGTGTGTTCTGCTGTCAGAGTGCAATGTCCTGGTGGGAGGATTGGAGGCAGCAGCAGTGGCAGGCTTGTAAGTGGGGATCAAGGTAAACTTTTTATTTATATATTTTTCTGGCTAGTCTCTAACATGTGTATATAACTACAGTGAGACACCTGTGATCATCATCATTATGATTATCACACTGTACAGGCTATATACAGTATAGTAAGACACAGGCTGTACTGTGTGATCATCATTATGATAATGATGGTGGTCACAGGTGCTGTGGCTGTATTATTCATGGCTGCAGACAGTGTTCGTATTGTATACTTTTACTCAGGGCCTTTTTTCTTAGCTGAAACATGACATTCCCAAACTCTGCACTCTGTACATACTGCACCCTAAACCCTGCCCCTGTACATAATGCACCCTGAACCCTGCACGTAATGCACTCTGTACGTAATGCACCCTGAACCCTGCACTCTGTATGTAACGCACCCTGAACATTGCACTCTGTACGTAACGTGCCCTGAACCTTGCACTCTGTATGTAACGCGCCCTTAACCCTGCACTCTGTACATAACGCGCCCTAAACCTTGCACTCTGTACGTAACGCGCCCTGAACTTTTCACTTTGTATGTAACGTACCCTGAACCTTGCACTCGTAACGGACTCTGTGTGCAATGCGCCCTGAAACATGCACTCTGTACATATTGCACCCTGAACCCTGCATGCTGTATGTAACACGCCCTGAACCTTGCACTCTGTACGTATTGCATCCGGAACCTTGCACTCTCTACATAATGCACCCTGAGTCTGCAAAATATTTTTTTCCTTCCAATTCACTATTATGTGCTTTGTTATGGGCTATCACATAAAATCCCAATAAATACATTTATGTTTTTGATTGTAACATGACAAAATGTAGAACATTTTGAAGGGATATGAATACTTTTTCAAGGCACTGTGAATGTCTGTTTTACAAAAACAGGCATGCTCTTAATCCAGCCAGAAACCTTGGTAGCTGATAACTTCCTTTTTTTTCCTTTCTCTCAGGACAGTTATCCATTAGCTTATTTCCAGTTAGCTCTGCTTCCTACAAAACACCTTCTTATGAATTCCAGCATGCAGTAGCTGACAAGCTACACGTAAGCTGCTCATTTGGACCAGGGATCCCGAATCTATGGAGAGGTCAGTCCCGCCTTTGCGATCATGTGACACCAGACTGTGCTAGCTGACAAGAGATGCTCTGGGGTTGCCAAGACAATGCATTTCAGAGGGCATGGCCTCCTTCTTTAGGTCCCTGAAGATGTCTTATTTTAAAAAAGAATTCAGAAGCTCTAAATGCTTACAATGTCATTAGGAAATTTTCACCAGTTACATTGCCCTCAAGAAACTTTACCCATTTCTGAGACAAATTCAAATTTTCGGGGGGGGGGGGGATAAAACCAAAATGGGTGATTTTTCTTCAGATTACTGGGTTAAATTTAAATAGTTAATGGCACTGGTCAGAGAGTAGCCAAGGAGGTAAGAAGCAAATATTTGAGAGGTCAGTAAAATCCTAGATGCAAATTCAAGGTCTATTCTTGGGAGGAAATATGTGTGCTGAAAAGGTGTGGATATTGTTAGACATCATGGGTCAACATACAGTATCAGAGAGACCAATTTTAACCATTAAAGAAACATATATGATAGGTCTGGGGTTTGTTACATTGGAGGAGGTGGTTTATGACACAGATAAGAGGAGGCGGGAGGGATTGAGGTGGGGGGGGGGGGTTCAAACCCTCCCCTCATAATGTCTGAGGCTCCACAGCAAGCACTGACACTGGGTGGCACCCGCAGCAACTGACGCCAGCTGCAACTCAGAAAATGACAGTGGCAGGTCAGGAGTGAGGCTCTGTTTTGCTTTCCCCTAGCTCCTGTCACATGACACAGCCGATGAGGACTTCCTTCACTGATCCCACTCTAACCTGTCTGGTTTCATAAGTGGATTTGGTAGAGGGAGGGTAGCTGCAGTGAAAGATGGGGAAAATCTGTACTGGGAGAAGCAGTACTGGCGTGGGGAGAGATCTATACTGGAGAGGGCTTTGTACTGGGGGATCTGTACTTGAGGGAGAAAGATATGAGATTTTGGCATGGGGAACGAGGTGTTTTTTTGGTGTACTTTGTCTACTGACCTAGAAATTATGCACTCCCGACTCCTGCAAAGTTTGTTTAACTCTTCTTACCCCTGTTAGACTCTTGCTTTTGGCACAGTAATTCACAAATATTTTTGTGTTTAAGGACTGTAACATTTGTTACCACGTACACTGTGAGTAGGCTCTTGTCTTAAGCCTCTTCCACTGTCAGGGGGGATCTGAATATTCTTTCCTCTAGACAGGGGATATGATCGAGCCAGTTCAGGAGTAATCTTTCCAGTGACACCTGCTCTAAGGATCGGCTTTTGGAGAGTGTGGCTGTTAACCCATTGCAGTTTGGTAAGCGGCAGTGGTGTTGGGAGAGGTCCTCTGTGTGTTACATTCTTCCCTCTTTTTCACTTAAAGCTTAATCTATCTGGTAAGCATTTGGGTCATAGGGGTGTTGGTGCTCTGTCTGGGGATTTGACTCTGGTGATGGTGTGCACCTCTCAGGGTGACCTTTAAGCATTAACAGTATTATGCTATGGAGTCTACTTTTTCCCACATATGACTACCATTGACTGATGTGAGGCGAACCTGAGCACATTCATCTGAGGCTGGTCGACTCTATTCCATCTGTGTTTGTGGGTGAACCCTATCCTGTTTTGGAGTGATCCTTTTAGAGTTATTGGCTCCGAGGACCGCATGACGGATTGTTTGGCCTGAACCTACTCTAATCCGGTAAGAGGCAGTGGTGTCGGGAGAGGTCTTTGTGTGTCACTTCTATTCCCTATATCACTTACAATTTGCCATCTGGTAAGCATTTGGGACCTAAGGGTGCTGGTGCCTTCAACTATCTGCCTTCTGGTGACGGTGTGCACTTCTCAGGGTGATCCATGAATATATAACAGTATTACGCTATGGAATTTCATTTTTCTCCCATATATGATTACCATCTGTTGATGTGAGGATTATCCAAGCATATATTGGAGGCTGGTTGAACCTACTTTATTTGAGTTTTTGGGCGAACTCTATTCCGCTTTCTTGTAAGGAGATATGAACATTGGTTTATTCATCTGACACTGGAATTTTGGAATTTGGACTGTGTCTACCATTTGGATACAGATTTGTTATCATTGTGGACTATTTATCAATTATTGTGCTTTTATCTGATGATCATTTGTCGATTCAGTACATATTAGCGCAACTTAGCCCTTTACACATTTAAAAATGTCATAGAAGGCCTAATGGAAAAAAACCTGGGGTTATGGATTTGTGGTAGAATGACAGTGCTAGCTGGCAGGATGGAGCATTGCTTTATGGATCTTATATTCTGAAATACTGTACATATAAGAAATAATACAAATTTAGTAAATAAGCACTATGACTTAAACAGGCCATAGATGATATGATTTTCTTTCCTTCCACTAAAGGCTTTAGCTGCTGGCAGTAATCAAATCCAACAGGCTGGTTAAATCAAAATCAATCGATGGGTCAACTTGCGTGCAACCAGCCTGCTCTCACATGGATCGAAATTCGGCCAGCCCCTGCTGAACTTGCCGAATTTTGATCCATGTATGACTGACTTTACGACCCTGCTGTGTTGCTCTTTCTATGTGGATTTATAGTCCAAGTACATTTGCTTCGGTACATAGGAGGCACAACTCATGTCATGAACAGCCCCCTCAGGCTAAAAAGTATATTTGGTTTTTGTTCTGCATTGGAACAAACTCCAAGAACATTTGTCATAGTAGCTGACCTCTCCTGAAAATAGAAGATGACTGGCTGTCAGGCAAATGCATTGGCTTCAATTCTTCAAGTCACTGATCTAGACCAAGTAAAAAGATAATTAATGCTGACAGTTCCATGACTTTAATTTGTTGGGTGATGTGTCTCAGTATTAAAGCCAGAAACCTAGCATTTCTAGAAGAAGGCCAGCAGTTGGATTCTACATATTTCTCCTCATGACAGCTGTATGTTAAGTTCAGCCAATATCATTATTTGGCTTATGAAATTGATAGGTTAAAGAAAATGCTAACCTATTCATTAGAAATTATAGGGTTGATTTATTAAAGTCAAATAGACTGTTCTCTTTGCAAGGGAATTTTCCCTTAGTTTAGTGAATGGGGTGATGTGCTTTTTAAAAAAAATGTCCTTGCCTGTGGTTGAATATTTTTAGAAAAATGAATTTTCACCACTTTCACTAAAGCTAAGGGAAAATTTCCTTGAAAAAGGAGAATTCCCCAACAAAGTAATCAGCCTATTTGCTTTTGGTAAATCAACCCCACTATGAGTGTACCCTGAAAGGTGATCTAAAATGGTCCTGCAGCATTGAGGGACAGGTGACATGTCTTCATAGGCTGCAGGAGGGTAGAGGGGATGAAGCAAGAGATGCCATCCTTGACTAAAGCAACGATGGCGGAAGTGAGAGCAGGTGCCAAAAACAATCTGTACTTGCTCTCCCGCCTCCCCCCAAAAAACCTTGTTTGCGGAGAGAGTAAACCAGAAGGGCTTCAATCTTTGAGCGAAGTGTCGCTTTAGGTAGCAATATCATAGCATATGTTTAGCTAGACTTATTAGCTAAGATGTGTTCCATCTCAATACAGACCCCCAAATACTTACCTAAGCCCATCTCGATTCAGCGATGTTGCACAAGAGGCTCGACTGTCCAAGTGTCTCCCTTCTGATTGGCTAAGACAGCAGCGGGGGCCATTGGCTCCCACTGCTGTCAATTCAAATCAGTGAGCCAATGAGTAGAAAGAGGGGGTGGGGCCGGGCTGGGCTGGGCTACGGCTCCATGTTTGAACTGACACACGGAGCAGTGCCTTGGCTCGAGTGCACCCATAGCAAGCTGCTTTATGTGGGGGCACTTGGCAGGAGGGAAAGGCCAGAAGGGACAGAGAGGGACCCGAGGAGGATCGGGGCTGTTCTGTGCAAAACCATTGCACAGAGCAGGTAAGTATGAAACAAGACTTTAGTATCACTTTAACCACTTCAGCTCCGGAAGGTATACCCCCCTTCATGACCAGGCCATTTTTTGCGATACAGCACTGCATTACTTTAACTGACAACTGCGCAGTTGCGCGACACTGTACCCACATAAAATTGATGTCCCTTTTTTCCACAAATAGAGCTTTCTTTTAGTGGTATTTGATCACTTCTATGTTTTTTAATTTTTGCGCTATAAACAACAAAAAAAACAAACAATATTTTTTACTTTCTGCTATAAAACATATCCAAAATGTAAATGTAAAAAAATCTCATTTCTTTTTTTTTTTGTAAAAAAAATCCCAATAAGCATCTATTGCTTGGTTTGTGCAAAAGTTATAGGGTCTACAAACTATGGGATATTTTTATGGAATTTTTTTTTTTTAGGAACTAGGAATGGCGGCGATCAGCAACTTAAAGTGGGTCTGCGACATTGCGGTGGACAAATCAGACGCTAAGTGACACTTTTTTGGGAACCAGTGACACCAGTACAGTGATCAGTACCCGATCCTTCTGACAGGAGGAGAGACAGCCGTATCCTCCCTCCTGGGACTCTGCTTCCCGCCAAAGACGCTGCGTCATGTACTCCCTTCAAACTTATACCCACTCCCAGAATCCTGTGCGGTAGAATCTGCCTTTCTGGGGTAGATACAGGCCTGAATGTGCTACTGATTGGGTTTCCTCCACTGCCCAATGAGAGCCCTCTCATGGAGCTAGTGGGGAGACTCCCCAGTCTCAATAGCCACACCTGGAAGACATGACAGCCCAGCTGAAAATCATGGCCCTGCTGTTAGGCAGCTAAGGCCCACTATACTTTGCCTAGCACCTACCTTGTAGGGTGCTACATGCATAATGAAGAAACATCCACACAAGTAGGTTACCCAACGTTAGAGGTGATTTATTCTTCCAAAGTAAATAAACTTTTGCAAACTAGTACTAACTAGTTTCCCAATGTTTCTCTTCTCTCTCAGTTTTTCTCCATAACTCAGCTAAGGTGCCCTCAATGCTGACGGAGAGGGGCAGGGAAGGGTCAAACAAGGATGATATGCAGGTGACTGACATCCTACTTATCAACTGGAGATGCCATTGGTCATTAGGACACTGGCGGCTATAAGGTTGTAATAGTGCACAATGAAAACCTGAGGCTTGGTGCATGTAACTATACAAGGCAGACTTAATCCACCTGCTGGCTTGTATACACTTTTGGGCAATTTTAGGCATTTTGCAAAGGCACCCCTAAAGAAACCTCAAGGCACCCTGGTTGAAAAAGGCTAACATAGACAATGAAACAACAAAACACAAATAACAAACGAACTCCAAAACAAAGAGGGGGAAACCCTATATCCACACAATGATACAAATTAATGTTATAGGACGCACACAAAAATAACAGAAACAAACAGAATTACGTACTACCACATCCCTTAAATTTTAGCTGTAATTATTAACTACAGGATATAATCAAAGATATGTAGCTATCTTCAGTGTTCATGCTGTCCTACTTAAATGAAAAGGAAAAGAAATACATATAAAAAAAAAAAACAAGCTCTCTCATACACTGGCATTGCTCATTTATCCATAGGAAGATTAGTTAAGAATTAGTAAGACAATGGGGGATTGGAAAACAGGACAAATGTATGAGGCAATTGTAAGGATGCATCTGTTTCTCTGTTTCTCCAAGGGAAACGAAGATTATTCATCTCGCTTGTGCAAGCCTGTAATTTAAATATTTAAATACTACTGGGTATATGGGAATATTAAATATTCAGTGTTCCAAACTGTGGCTGCCGTTGGTTTCAAAGCCGTAGCAGCAAAGCTCCTTTTTAAAAGTGTTCATTTCAATTCCAAGAACATCTTAGGATAAACAGTCTTGCAGGCATATTTCATTTTATTTCCATGGTGTCAAAGTATTGGTTATATTCAAATCTAAACTGGCAAGTTTTTTTTTTTTTTTTGCCCAATTATCGGATGTAACACTGATGCACTTTAACATTTTGCCACAAGCCCCCGTAGAATTGGTCATATGGAACAAGAGAAGACATACCAGCTTGTTAATGGGTGCACACATTTTTCTTTTTAATTGCGGTACACTTTCTACAGTCAGAAAACCACAATGTCAGTAGGTTAATGGGCAAGCTGGAAGTAATAGTAAAGTTTGCCAATTTGGGAATTGCCTGCTTTCGTGTTGGTAAGTATGACGCAGATGGAAATAGGACTGCTATCAAACTATTATTACAATGGTGAATATGGAAGTGCTGCGCAAAGTGATGAAATTAACAATAATCTAATGTGAAAATAACAATAAAGTGAAATGATGCCATTTCAAAAATGCCAAATATAGTGCAATAACGTTAATACCACATAAAAAATGTCCAAATATTTAACTGCAAATATAGAATTGTAACATGCAGAAACAACAATATTCAGTGAATCCGTGAATATTAATAAAATATCACTGTAAAATTAATCCAAAATGTCCTCAAAATGTTGAAATGAATACGTAGTGCCAATAAAATAGCAATCCCAATCACCAGTGATCAATCAAAGAAATAATAATCGACAATCCGTGGAAGAAATGGCTTGTCTGGTGTATCACCTCCAAACCTGTGACCCCCCTTTGGGGTGGGTGCTCACCTGGTTCAGTGTGACCTTGCAACTAAGCTTGGTCAGATAAGGCATGTACTCCCCAACAGGAGAAAGACCCTGTTGCAATTTGTAAGATATTAATAAAATGTTAATATAGCAAATATGGAGAGTGCATAGTATCTACTCTGATTAATATGGGAATACAATTGCAACAGGGTCTTTATATTTTAATTATATTTTAAGGCTTACCTATAGGTACTGTAAATATCTCCTAAACATGTACCGTTTAGGAGATATTTACATTTGATGCAGCCAGTGACGTCACTGGCGCATGCGCTCTGAAGGAACGGCAGATCGTGCCGTTCCTTCAGAGCCCTGTGCCGTGACCGTCGGCTCCCGCGCGCGTGCGTGGGAGTGACGTCACCGCGGCTCCGGCCAATCAGATGGCCGGATGCCGCGATCCCGGAAGACGGGCGACTGTACATGTCGCCCGTCATAGAGGTAAGAGAGCGGCGCGGCGAGGGCTCGTTCTAAGGTAAGTATTTGATAATGAGCTAGTATGCGATGCATACTAGCTCATTATGTCTTTATCTTTCAGGATGTAAAGAAAAGAAAAAAAAAAATTATCGGTTTACAACCTCTTTAAACACATTGATTCTCAGTTGCAGGCCGAATACCCACAACTTGGAAATTGTCGATATAAATATATGCGTTTATCTCACGCACTTCGGAGTCAGGGTCGACATACCCCTCTGAGGTTGATTGAATCTCCATTTTTGGAATCCATTTTTAGGGACAGCGAGAAAAAAGGTATAATTTCTAGAATATACACCACTTTATTATCTTCCCTACAGGATCCTTCCCTGCTTCCCTGCAGGGCGAAGTGGGAGAGGGATCTTGGCCCCATTGATGGTGATCGCTGGGAACAGATCCTTGAGGCAGGCCCCCTGGTCTCTGTATCTGCTAGCCATAAACTGTCCCACCCGTTTGTGCTACACCGTACTTATAGAACCCCGAGACAGCTTCATGCGTGGGGTAGACGTTCCTCACCCCTGTATCCCAAATGTAAATTTCATACCGGTGATTTTATTCATATGCTATGGAAATGCTCCAAATTGGTACGATACTGGCAGTTTGTAGTGTCCACTATCAATAGAGTATACCAGGTTCAGATTCAGTTGGATCCGCTGGTGTGCTTATTGGGCGGCTTGGATGAAACGCTTTACCATTCTTGTGGCTCTACTCAGACTTCTATACTTAAAAAGCTTATCGCTAGAGTGTGGATGTCTTCCAACCCCCCACTGGTGCGCAGTGGATCCACTCTGTCAATTCTATTCTGATACGTGAAAAACACACTTATTATCACAGGAAAGCTCCACTGAAATTTGAGAGCATATGGAGTTCCTGGTTGGTTTCCCCTGCAGTAGCTCCTCCTCAACTTGTCTTAAATCGCTTGCTTATGTAGATGGTGGAGTGCAGCTGAAATGTTATCAGCAACGGGCATTTGGTTGCTTTTATTGTTTTTACTTTTTATGTCTTATTCAATGTTGTGTATGGAATGGCACTGCTGCTTTTTCTTTTCTATTAAGTTCATTTTGTACTGGAATACATTGTATTCTGGAATCCTGTATGGTTGTGTATTTTATTTGATGTAATTTATGTACCTCTTGTGCAATGTTTTATTGACTTATGCCATTCTCAATAAAGTTCTTTCTCTGATTAAAAAAAAAGAAAACACATTGATTTGGTAATGGTTACCCATAATAAATATTTTAGGATAATCACATTAATATTTAAAATTTTTTATTATTATTATATATTTTACATTGTATATTTTATTTACATATTGATATGGTACACACATACAGTATAAGTATACACAGTGCTTTAAGTGGCCCAAAAGAGGTGCCGGTACTCTATTTTATATAAAATTCTGACCTTGACAAAGCATTGACAAATATTTAGGGCCGGTTCACATTATTGCGAGTGCGGCGATCGCATGTAATTCGGAGCGCACTGCTCCTTCATTACATGCGATCGGATGTGCGGATGCAAATTCAGCCATACACTTTGTATGGCTGAATTCGCACTGTATCCGCAGCAAACTCGCACAGGACCCTTTTTTCCAGCCGCATCAGGATCGGATCGCACAGTGGTTCACACTTGTGCGATCCGATCCTGTGCGAACTGTCAGATTGCACTGCGATATGCGATCAAACTGGGGGTGTCGTTAAGATTTAATTGACACCCCCTGCGTATCGCATATGGCAGTGTGAACTGCCAGATGTGCGTTTGCGACTTTTAGTCCCGGTTCACACTTGTGCGATGCGGCAAGGCTGCAAATTCGCAGCCTGTTCCCGCATCGCATCCGCACATCTGGCAGTTCACACTGCCATATGCGATACACAGGGGGTGTCAATTAAAAATGTTAACGACACCCCCAGTTTGATCGCAGATCGCAGTGCGATCTGACAGTTTGCACAGGATCGGATCGCACAAGTGTGAACCACTTTGCGAACTGATACTGATGCGGCTGAAAAAAAGGGTCCTGTGCATCTTTTGTGCGGGTGTAGTGCGAATTTCAGCCATACAAAGTGTATGGCTGAATTCGCATCCGCACATCCGATCGCATGTAATGAAGGAGCAGTGCGCTCCGATATTACATGCGATCTCCGCAGCCGCACTAGTGTGAACCGGCACGAAGCCAGGTTGGTATTGGGCCTGGTAACTCACTTGATTTGTTGTGCTTGTGGCAGGAAGGATGGCACGGCAGGGCACTGACTGTGGTGGCACTGGCAGGTGCTGTAGTGGCAGGCGGCAGGCAGGTGCTGTGGTGGTAGGCCAGGCAGGTGCTGTGGTGGCAGGTGGCAGGCAGGTGCTGTGGTGGCAGGTGGCAGGTGGCAGGCAGGTGCTGTGGTGGCAGGCGGCAGGCAGGTGCTGTGGTGGCAGGTGGCAGGCAGCAGGCAGCTAGGGCACTGTGAGGTGACAAGGGGCGGCAGCCAGGCTTTACTGTCTCAGTGTCACTGTGTCAGTCAGGAGTCCACACTGCACAGGGCACTGCTGGAGGAGGTGGGGGATGGAGCACACTGTTTAGGCGCGCGGAGGAATAAGTTCCTCCTCCGCTGTGAATGCTGGGGCGGTGGGCCGGGTGTATGACGTCATTGATACACAGGAGCAGAGGCAGAGCGGTCAGCGGTGCGGCGCATCGATGGATCATTTACTGGTGTGTGAGTCACAGTGTGACGTGACTCGTTTGTGTCTGCAGAGCAGCACCCCCCCTTTCATCAGTGTGGATGGATCGGCCCTGCGTACCGGAACGCTAAAATGACGTTCTGGGCGCAGGGAGAGGTGGCGGTACTCGCAAAAGCTTTTTGAAGAAGTGGCGGTACCGAGTACCGGTGCGTACCGGCGCACTTAAAGCACTGAGTATACATATCTGAATTAAGATTGTTAAGGATTCCTTTCGAATTCCATGAGTAACGTTATGTATAATCCATATTATAACTAGGGTATGGCCTTATCCTGTAGATTACTATTGATAGGACCTGCATGTCAAGAATTAACCACACTCACTACTGACGGAGCTATGTAAGGATTTACTTATCTCTATGGGAACATTGGGTTCATGGCAAAATAATAGAAATAGGCTTATCACGGGTCCAGGGCAAAATTATAGAGATTGACCATTCACGATCACGAACCATTGATATCAGCTTCTTCATTTATAAAAGCTGGCTCGTTCCCCGACCAATCAGATCCCCCTGAGGAAGACACGTAGTCCCTGTGTCATCACACGCAGCGGAGAGGCCTAGTCTCTGTTGGTGTCAGTGAAAGTACGAACGAGGTACGCTGTCACACACGAGTGCCGCGGTGGGAAGGTATATTGAACCGATCGTCTGCACTGTGGTATTGCTTGTATAGACTGGCGCGCTTTAGCATCAGGTACATGTGAGTGATTTTATACTTCTTTTAATAAAGTAGCTATTTAAACAAATGGACTGTTGCTTTTTCCCCACATGTGATAACTGCTGAGCTCAACACCCCAGAGTGGGAGTCTGTTGTCTGGAATGATAGTTCATCATTCTCCTTGTGGAAGTGCATGCCTTATCTGACCAAGCTTAGTTGCAAGGTCACACTGAACCAGATGAGCACCCACGTCACAGGAGTGGAGGTGATACACCAGGCAAGCCGTTTTTTACACGGATTGTCAATTATTATTTCTTTGATTGATCACTGGTGATTGGGATTGCTATTTTATTGGCACTACGTATTCATTTCAACATTTTGAGGACATTTTGGATTAATTTTACAGTGATATTTTATTAATATTCACGGATTCACTGAATATTGTTGTTTCTGCATGTTACAATTTTATATTTGCAGTTAAATATTTGGACATTTTTTATGTGGTATTAACGTTATTGCACTATATTTGGCACATTTGAAACTGCATCATTTCACTTCATTGTTGTTTTCACACTAGATTATTGTTAGTTTCATCACTTTGCGCAGCACTTCCATATTTACTTCATACTTGCATTTTGCACTTACCTAAAGGGGAGTGACCTATGCATGCAGCATAACTTTATACGTCAAACAGAGTAGCTCATGTGATCATAATTTTGTTTTTTATTACAATGAAAGATGCTCTTTTAGAAAGATTTTGGAACACAGAGTCACTTTAAGACCGGGTTCCCACTAGTGCAAATTGGATGTGGATTTCTCTGCATCCAATTCGCATGTCAGGAGACTGTAAATTGGCTCTTAATGGAGCCTTTTCACACAGCCCCGGGACGGCTGTGAAGTGGTTTGCAGAAGAGTCCTGTGCGTCTTCTGGTCTGTTTCAGGTCCGAATCAAGCCCAAAACTCGGGCCTGATTCGTCCCTGAAACAAAGAACAGGGATGCACCGGACCCCCTACTGTGAGCCGCTCCACACAGCAATATAAACCCAGCCCGAAGCGAAACTTCTCACAAAAAAGTGAAGTACCACTGGTTCTCCCCCTCCCCCAAACTGTTTTTACTGGGAGGGAGATGTGAGAGTACCATCTTTTTTTGTTTTTATCGGTACCTGCTCCAACTTCCGTATTTATCTCTTACGCAGGGATGACTCCCATTGCCCTACCCACTCTTCTCCCACAGCCTATTGAGACATGTCATATGTCCCAGTAGGCTGCAGGACCATTCACAGAGCGCCAAACAAGCTCACACAGGTGCAGTGGAGAGCCAGCTGTGGGTCTTCAGGAAGCCAAAGCCAGCTCCCGTATACAAGATGGTGGTGCCCAGGACCCACATCGTTAAGAACTGGCTGAGGGAAAACAGTGCTAGACTCCAGACAATGGTAAGTATCTTTTTTCCAGCGACAGGAAAAAAATTAATAAAATAACCTTAAGTTCCTCTTTAAAGCGGTACTCTGCCCAAAAGGGGAAGTTCCGCTTTAAGGACTTGTTCCCCGCTCCTCCTAAACAAGTGGCAATTTTGAGGAGCACCGGGGGGAGCGGTTATCCCATTTTAACAGGTACCCGCTTCTGTACCGTGCGCCACAGGGCTTGGCAACGGAAGTTTAACTTCCTCCCTCCCCACTGCAGGCTTCTGGTACACTGGCAGGTCCCAGAAGACTGCATCCACCAGTCATGATGCGCAGCGCAACTCGCGCATGCACAGTGGGCACCCAGCTGTGAAGCCGCAAGCTGTCACAGACGGGTGCCCATAGTGAAGATGTCAGCGCCAGGGAACAAAGACAGCGGGTGAGATCACCACTGGATCCTGGGACAGGTGAGTGGCTGTTTCTTTTTTTTTTTTTTAAAGTCAGCAGCTACACTTTTTTTAGCTGCTGACTTATTTTTACCACAGGTGGCTGGAACTCCTCTTTAAAGTGTAGTTCCAACTTTGCAGTGCCCATTCGCACATCATACCTAAAAATATTTATCTTTCTAGGTGTTTCTTTGGAGCAGGTTTATACTGTACAAAGGACCCCATAGGCAGTTTCTATCACTTCGATTTGATGGCAATGTGAAGATAAGAGACAAAAGGGAGGGAGTCATTTTTAAAGCGCATTAATGTACAACCCACTCCTTGAGATCTTTAACCCATTTGTTAGGGAAGATAGACCTGGGCATCTAGTATACAAACTGATAATGGAACTCTGCACAGTGCAGGCAGGGTTTATTATGGCAAAGCAAGTACTAATGGTCATTAACTGAAACAGAAACAGCTGTGTACAAGGCTTAAAACTGGGCGAGGAACAGCCAAACTCTGCTACTAAGGTGAGGTTGTGGAGAACAGTTTCATGTTGCAGGTCACACACCATGGCAAGACAGCACAGCTTCAAGACAAGTTAGTTACACTGCATCAGCAAGCAAGCTCTTCTTTTGCTCTTCTAGGCAAACATATTTCAAAGCAAACTGGGGTTTCAAGATGTGCTATTCATGCTCTTTTGAAGAAGCACAAGGAAACGCACACCATTAAAGCGGAGTTCCGGGCACAGAAATCATTTTTCAACAAACATACCCCCGGGACAGTCAGGGCTAGTACATTCCACAATGGCTAGCCTCTGATCTGTCCCGGTTCGCACTTACCTTTTAGAAGAAATACTCACTTATAAAATTTCTTCCACAGGGTTTCCATCTCTTTTGTGGGCAGCTGAAGCCGGCGCGGTCCTCTTCGGCGTCTTCTTCTCCCAGAATGCGCCTGCACCGGCCCCTCTCGTCACTTCCAGTGCGGCGCCAGAAGTGACGAGCAGGGCCGGTACCGTCGCATTGATTCCTGGGAGCGATGACGTTCAGCTCCCAGGAATCAGTGCAAGCCTGGAAGTGACGGCAGAGCCGCGGCACAGAGGGAGGAAGTGAAGACTAGGTGAGTATATTCGATCTTCAATTACAAGGTGAGTAAATAAAAAAAAAACCTAACTATCCAATTCTGTTTCAGGTGAAGGTGAAAAAGCGGACGGGCACAAAAAAAAAAATATTGATTTTGTGCCCGGAACTCCGCTTTAAGGACCATATACACAGTGGTCAGCCAGGGAAACAAAGCGGAGTTCCAGCCGATTCTGTGCTCATTAAAAGTCAGCAGCTACAAAAAGTGTTACTGCTGACTTTTAATAGACACACGCTCACCTGTCCCATGGTCCAGCAATGTGGCTGTCCGAAGTCTTGGTTCTCTCCCTGTCCTCGACACTGGCATCATTAATGTGGGCACCTGGATGTGACAGCTTGCGGCTTCACATCCGGGTGTGCACTGCACATGCGTGAGTCACGCTGCACATCCTGAATGGCCCGGAAATCTTCTAGGACCTGTGACGTGTCCCAGAAGATTGCAGGGAGGAAGGGGGAGAGGAGAACTTCCGCTTGTGCCGCCTAGGCAGCCCGAGTGGAAGTGGGAGATGGTACCTGTCAAAATTAGGTACCTCCCGCCGCCCCCCCCCCCCCCCAAAAAAAAAAAAAAAGTACATGCCAAATGTGGCATGTCAAGGAGTCAGGAGTCCTTAAAGCCGAAGTTCCACTTTTGGGTGGAACTCCACTTTAATGCAGCAGATGTCAGAAACATCATGCTTATTTTCCTTCCAACATCAGAAGATGTATAGCGGTGCCATCAGCACAGAACTGGCAGACACTAGTGGGACCTGGGTATACCCACCTAGTGTCTAGATAAGCCGCCTGGCAAGACGTTATCTTCATGGAAGAACTGCGGCTAAAAAGCCATACCTCCAAGTCATCAAAATTTGAAATATCTGGTTGTAGCAGGAGGAAGTTTGTTTGCCAAAGGGCTGGAGAGATGTACAATAACGAGTTTCTGCAGGCAACAGTAAAACATGGTGGTTCCTTGCGTTTGCGGCTACATTTCTGCAGAGTTGGAGATTTGGTCAGGATCAATGGTATCCACAATGCTGAGAAATACCGGCAAATAGTTATCTATCATGTCATCCCATCAGGGAGGTGTGTGATTGGCCCCAGATTTATTCTGAAGCAGGGCAATGACCACAAACGTACAGCCAATGTCATTAAGAACTATCTTCAGCATAAAGAACAAGGAGTCTTGGAAAAGATGGTTTGGCCCCAACAGAGCTCTGATCTCAACATCATTGAGTCTGTCTGGGATTACATGAAGGGACAGAAGGATTTGAGGCAGCCAAAATCCACATATCTGTGGTTGATTCTTCCAGATGTTTTGAAACAACCTACCTGTTGAGTTTCTTCAAAAATTGTGTACCTAGAATAATTTATGCTGTTTTCAAGGCAAAGAGTGGTCAAAGCAAATAATGATTTAGGTTTCTTTTCAGTTCATTTACCTTTCATTTAAAGTATTAAACACTTCTATGCTCTTAATTTACAGTATTTAGTACACCTGCCTAAAACCTTTGCATGGTTATATATATATATATATATATACACACACACACACACACACAGTATTATAAAGCATTTATCGGCATATATAATTTTAAGAGGGAAGTTTCAGGAAAAAAAAAAACTAATTTTAAACTTTGAAGAAAAATAAGGGTCAATGCCCATCAATGCAGTCTGATCAGTGCCCATCTGCAGCCCCAACATTCCAGTGTGATCAGTGCCCATCTGCATACTCACCATTGTCCATCAATGCAGCCTGATCAGTGCCAGATTACACAGAGGGATGTTTACAAGGTGCTCGCAGTCACACATAGTCCTGCATCCTGGAATGGCTCCTATGATAGACAAAACACTGGTCCAATGCCGGGACATGCAACGTCTATCCTAGGAGCCGGTCCAGGAGGTGGCACTGTGTGTGACTGCGAGCGCAGAGTAAACAGATCCCTGCTCTGTGTAATTGACACTCCCCCCTTCCCCTTCGAGGCAGCCAGGTTAAAAAAAAAAAAAAAAAATCAACGTATAACACGCACACATAATTTGTCCTCTATTGTCAGGGGCAAAAAATGTTATACGCCAAAACAGTATATCTACAGTATATAGATCAATACAGTAGTATATAACTGTAAATTGAGTGGTCGTGCAACGCCTAAACCCAAAAAAAAATGTATGTCATTTTTTTTCCCTCACAAATAGAGCTTTCTTTTGGTGGTATTTGATCACCTCTGTGTTTTTTTGCGCTGTAAACAAAAAAAATGACCAACAGTTTTTGAAAAAAAAAAAAAAAACAAAAAACTAATTTTGTACTTTCTGCTATGAAGCTCATCTAAAAAAAAATGAAAAATTTGTTCATAAATTTAGGCCAATATTTATTCTGCTACGTTTTTGGTATGAACATTATAGCACCTACAAACTATGTGACATATATTTGTTGAATTTTTTTTTTTTTTTGCTAGCAATGGCAGTGATTAGCGACTTATAGTAGGACTGCGATATTACAGCAGACATTCTGACACTTTGCTTGGAACCAGTGACACTAAAACCGTGATCAATGCTAAAAATATGCACTGTCACTGTACTGATAACATTGGGTGGGAAAGGGGTTAACATCTAGGATGATCGAGGTTAACTGTGTGCCTAATATGTGTTTGTGCGTTAACTGTGTGTTGCTTTTACTAGGGAGAGCAATGGATTCTAGTCCCTGCTTTGCAGGAACACAGAATCCATTCCTCCCCACGTTTACATAGGCAGATCCCCATTCTATGTTGTGTACAGACGTTCGACGGGTGCCAGAGGAGATTGAGTGCCCAACACCTGCAGATTGGCTTCTGCTGTGAATTATCACATTAGAAGTGGCCCACGCGCACCCTCTGCAGGCGGACGTCCGGAACCACATATACGTGCAGCTGCCGCCCTGTAGCAGTAAAACTGCTATGGAGTAGACGGCAGGCGGTTAATGTGTAAATTTGTGAATAGAAAAACCAAGCCAGGTCAGTAGAGCTCTGGAGTGAAGTTGTAAAAAATGGATAGTAGTACTTGAATCAGAACATATAGTATGAAAAACGGTAGTCATCTTGTATGTTTTAAAAGGCATTCCTGTTGTCTTGTAAGGACTTTCCAGTGGTAGGGATGCCAGTTTATACGTATGCCTCCATCCTTACTGTGGCTGGGTTTCTATGGCCGCAACAGCATAGAATCAAACCTTTAAAGGACAGTGACATGGAAGTTGCCAATGATTACTTTTTTCATAATTTTAAGTAACTTTTTTTTTAGTTTTGAATAGAGTGGAGAGGATTTCGAAAACCTGTCAGGTCTTTATTGCTGTGTCTCGGTTAAGGAGATGTAACCTGTATATTTGTCCTGGTGACTTTAACAAGAGTGAGAGTGAAAAGAAAAAAAGTTTTGAGGCACTAGGAGGTTGGTTTACTAAAACCGGAGTGCGAGAAATCTAGTGCAGATGTGCACAGTAGCCAATTTGCTTCTAGCTTCAGTTGGTTTAATTAGGCTTGGACAAAAAAAAAAAAAAAGAAAGCCTGGAAGCAGATTGGTTTCTCCAATTTTAGAAAGTCAACCCTTAGGTTTCAAAAACTCACTTATATTATTACAAACAGTACATGTTCTCATTCAGGACCTTTGAAAAAGTCCAGAGGGAGACAATGCATTAGATGGGCGTTGTGAACGCCACCACGCTGACTGGGCCTGCACAGAGGATTTGCTGATCTAGTAACACTATTGACCTGAATTTTGCATGTTTTTTGTTTTAATAGTTTTTTATTTGAGAAGTTTTTAACCAGTAAAAAAACATGAGAACATAGAAAATTAACCAGAAAAATCACAGGATACATAGCACAACAATGCAGACGTGTTCAAGGATGATACAGTTATTCTGGCAATTACTTAAACTGTTCAGAAGGAGAGGCAGGAGAGAAAGAAAAAAAAAAGGGGGGTAGAGGGAAAGAGAAAAGGGGATGAAGGAGAGAAAAAGGGAGGGGGGGAAGGGGGCGGCTGATCATTCTCCAAGAAGGTAAACAGTCTATAACCTTATCTTATAGCAAAACTGAATTTCACATGTTGGGATGCATGCTTATGATGTTTAGAATGGGAGTTCAATAATTTTGGGCTGCTTTTAAATAAATAAAAAAAAAAAAAACAAAAAAAAAAAAAAAAAACAGTGAGCACTATGGAGCTTTTTCTATAAAAGCAGGTAAGCGCACATTCAAGAGGACCCCTGGGTAATGGGTTTGTAGATACAGCGCTGGTGATTCACAAAGCTTGCATGGAAAGACAAGAAATTTTCACTTCAAGTTCATAGTAATATCTACGTGGGGACTTTGCGTTTAGACTATTAACAATATTTGTCCTTAAGGAGATTTAGGATATTATCACTTACGATATGTGCACCATTTCTAATTTTGACAATCTTGATAGAGCCTTTTGGAATACAAATCTCCTGCCACTAAGGGAACAGTATTTGGCTTAGCTACATGGTTGATTTTAATCTCTTGATACTTTGAGATTTAACCACTTACTGGCAGTCACCTAATTAAGCTAAAGCTCCAGTTTCTTAGTGGCTCAAACCTGCAACTAAAATCACTAGTGATTAATTACTAGGTATAGTAAATGCCTGATAAACATATGAAAGTAATCTACAAAATATCATGTAGTAGCAAGCAATCTTGCAATATTGCGTGACAATTCATTTTTGGATGACTGATCCCTACAAGATGAAACCAGTGTACTTTCCTCCATAGATGACTTATTTTATACAATTTTCCATTTTATTTTATTCATCTTTCACTACATCAGCTGTTGTTCCTTCTTTTTCTCCTTGTTTGTTCTTTTCCTTTGTCTCCACACTGGGATTCTGGTGGTACTGTCCTCAAAATTTCAAAAAAAGATATTTCTTGCTCTGCTGCTCTCAAAGTGATCCTTTTCCGATCTTCTTCAGGGCAAGGAACGCCAACTTTGTTGATCATCTTGTGAGCAATCATTTTGTGCATTAGTTTCCTCTTCTCTACTTCATCTGTATCAAAGATCCCTTTCACTATTCTCACCCTCTGTACAGGCAAAGTACTTCTCTGCTTTCTTCTCTTTATGTATCTTCTGATATATTTTCCCCTCTTTCGCCTCAATCTTCTCTTTTGCTTCTCTCCTTTCCTCCTTTTCCATTCTCATTTTCTTTCTTTTCTTCTTTTTCTGTCTCCTTGTTCCATTTTTCCTCTTTGCTTCTTTAATTCTGGTGGTATTATCCTTAGAATTCTTAAAAAATCTATTTCCTGATCTGGGATCCTTTTCTGATCTTCCGCAGGACAAGGAACGCCAACTCTATTGATCATCTTGCGGGCAATCAGTTGTTGCATTAGTTTCCTTTTCTCCTCTACGTCACCTGTATCAAATCTCCTGTTCACTAGTTTTACCCTCTGTACAGACAAAAAAAAAAAAAAAATTTTATGCTCCCTTTGCTTTTTCTCCAGGGCTCTCGTCTCTATGTATCTTCAGATATATTTTCTCCTCTTCCATCTTTTTTTGCTTCTATCCTTTCCTCCTTTTCTATATTTTTTTTTTCCTTTTTCATGATCCTTTCTTTCCTTTTCTTCTTTCTCCGTCTCCTTGTCCTGTTTTTCTCCTTCCTTATATAATCTCCCTCTCTGGAACTGAGTCAGCAGGAATGTCAGATGACTACCGCCATTTGTTCCATCTGTTTTAACAATCATTTGCTCCACCTAGGCAATTTTTGCACAATTGAGCTACTGAAAATTTCCTGCTTAGCGATAGGCTTTTTGGCCGTCTGCCAGTAAGTGGTTAAAGGCCAACTCTGGTCAACTACCTTCCCCACTTCCCACTAATGCTCATTACAGAAATAAAATGTAATTTTACTTGTTCCTATAAATTCCCATCAGCTGTGCAACAGGTCCCCATAAACCTCCTCTCTAAAGCATCTCACGCTTACCTACATTCATACAACACAGGACAAAGTCCTGCATTGTACCGGACAGCAAGGGACCGCCCCACAGCCCAAACTTATAGGGAGAAGAAGTGTGCTGGAGCAAGGAATACAGTCTCTTCCTTTACTCCCAAAAGAAGTCCTTCACCCCCAGCGCTTGTAGTGTGTTTTTTTTTTTTTCTTTGTTCTGTCCTGGATTTTGACTTTAAATCTCTAAGCAGAAACAAGATAATATCGCCCATGCAACTCTAGCCATAATATGGCAAATATAAAGAGTTAAGAGTACATTCAGTCTAAAGGCAGCATGAAAACATAAGTAGGGTATCCCTACAGATAAGTAAAGAAAACGGCCACATGTCCAACAGTGTAGTTGCAGCAGAGCTTTTCACAAGATAATGAGCTTCTTCCGCCAAGTGCAATGCAAAATTTATGTGATATTCCATCTTCATGTACTTGTACACTGAGTGCATTTGGCATTAAAAGAGAATCTGCTACCACCACCCAAAGGTCGCAGAAATAAATTGTTAATTTATACAAAGAAAAACAGACTCACACAAGATGTTTTTGAACAGATTATATTGTGTGAATACATAACAGTACCAGGAACATCAGCTTTCAATTATCGAGTTACAAGTACAAGAATATAGTTATCTGCTGTTAACCCCATCACTGTTAAAAATGACATGCACTGATTGATGACCTGTGCTGCAAGCGTACAGAGCAATGGCAGATTAATATTAACATCTACTGTAGCTCTTACTAAACAGGGGAATGTAAAAGTTTCCACGGGGATCTCAGCCTTTGTCAGATATTCCACAGCAAAGATTATGACTCACCACAGAAGGAAGAATACTTAAAGCATGGCTCTGAAGAAAACAAGCCCATTAACTGACCTTTATTTCATTATCGGTAAACTATTCAACAGTAAAACAAAAGCCCTAACCATTTTTTTCCCATCCAGACTTTGCTAAAATATCCTATTACAACCTTATTTCTATGTTCCTAATGTCAGTAATCAATTTTTGGAATACCTTCCCTTTTCCAGTTTAAATATGTCATTAGGTCTTCCCAACCAAGTTCACTTATGCTTTCAGGTTCCAGGAAGGTTCATATCGTGTGATGTCATGCAACATGCCACTTCCCTGCTTTAATGCCCCCAATCGCTCCACGCTCCTAACTTCTCCCCTGACTCTCTTTGGTTAGTTGCACTGGATGCACATAAAGGCGAAGGTATACAATTGGATTTTTGACTTACCGGATGTTCATTGATGGACACAGCTCCTGATCGTCATAACCATTGGGTTATACACTGCCCTCTACAGAGTAGGACACTAGGCAGAAAAAGAATCTGGCTACACCTATGGGAAGTCCCAGGGGGTATACTCCCTCTCTCTGCTATGGGTACTCAGTTTAGTTACAAGCAGTGTCAGAAGGATCCGACTCCACAGAGGGGTGGGTGCTGTGTCCGTCAATGATCAGGGAAATGGATTTTACGGTAAGTAAAAATTCCCATTTTCTTTCGTTCATTGACAAACAACTCCAGATCTTCAAAACCACTGGGACGTCCCAAAACAGTGTTAAACATGAGGGATGGGAACAGCAAAAAAAATTCCCAAGGCTAAAACAGTAGCCAACCAGGCAACAGGAGCTCAACCAAACCAACAGGAGCCCACCTGAAAAAAAAAAAAAAAAACAATACACCCTTAAAGAGGATTAGGTCCTCTTAATAGCAGCCTGAAAAACCTTGCGGCCAAAAGAAGAATCCACAGATGCCAACACATCCACTTTTGTGAAAGTGTGCACAGACGACCAGGTGGCCGCCTTGCAAACCTGAGTCACTTACACCTGATGAAGGAAGGCCCAGGAGGCACTAAGCGCCCGAGTAGAGTGTGCCTTGACAGGGAAAGGAGGAACCTGACCCCTGATGGAATAGGCCTGAATAACAGTCAGTCTGATCTATCTGGAAATGGCCACAGAGGAAGCAGACAACCCTTTCCGAGGAAGCGGACAACCCTATCCGTGAGCACAAATAGCGAGTTTGACTTCCTAACAGACTCCTTAACTGCCAAGTACACCCTAATTGCCCGGACCACTTTCAAGGCATGCAAGGCAATTTCCTTTGGATGTTTCGGCCTGGGACACCGAAAGGCAACACAATGTCCTCAATCAAATGAAAATCAGAGACAACCTTTGGTGGGGAACGAAGGACAGAGGCGAAGAACTACCTTATCTCTGTGAATCACCAGGTAAAGTGAACGGCATAATGCCGCCAGTTTGGACATCCTGCACACAGAGGTAATAGCCACCAAAAAAAACACCCTCTGCGACAAGGTAAGCAAGGGAATCCCCCCGAAGATTCTTAAAGGGGAGGCTTCCTGGAGGACCGAAAGCACCAAATTTAGGTCCCAAGGCGGCAACAGAGAGCGCACTGGAGGAGCCAAATGTCGGACACCCTGAAGAAAGGTACACACCAGGGAGTGTGTGGCCAAGGGTCATTGGGAGAAGACCGCCAAAGCCGACACTTGGCTCTTGATGGTACTCAAGGCCAATTTCTATTCAACCCCCATTGAAGGAAGATCAAGACCCGAGCCACCGAGGAGGAGCGAGGATGAACTTCCACACCACGCAATGTAAGTCTTCCTTGTACAATGGTAGATCTTCCTAGAAGTAGATTTCCTAGCTTTTAACAGCGTAGGAATCACCGACTTCAATAAACCTCTTATCCTTCAGCACCTGGCGCTCAACAGCCAAACCGTCAAAGCCAGCGACTGTAAAGCAGGATGGAGGATTGGTCCTTGGGACAGCAGATCCTCCCTGAGAGGAAGCCTCCAAAGAACCTCGGCGACCAGCCGCACCATATCGGTGTATAGAGTTCGTCGAGGCCAGTCCAGGACCACTAAGATGACAGGAATTCCCTTCTGCCTCGATCCTGCGTAGAAGTCTTGGCAGAAGCTTGAGAGGAGGGAACACGTAGATCAGACAATACTGACCCCACAGGACCCCCAGGGCGTCTGCAGCATCTACCAGAGGTACCAGTGACCGAGCCACAAACCTCTGCACCTTTCTGTTGAGCCACGACACCAACAGATCTACCTCGGGGGTGCCCCGCCGGAGACAACTAATGAAAACACCTCCAGATAAAAGGACCACTCCCCCTTGATCCAACGCTTGCCGACTGAGGTAATCCGCCTGCCAGTCCCCCCCCCCCCCAAGGAATGTGTATGGCGGAGAGGGCTGGAACAAACCATTCTGCCCACCTTTATAATGCCTGATACCTCCAGAGCCGTAATTACACTTCTGGTGATTGACATAAGCCATGGTTGTGGCATTGTCCAATTGAAAGCGCACTGGACATCCCTGAATATAATCCGTCCAATGGTCCAGACACGGTCTGATCGCTCGGAGTTCCAATACATTGATCAGTAGTCTGGACTTTTCCAATGTCCAGATCCCCTCAGCAAAATGTTTGAGAGGACCCCTTTCCAGCCTGACAAGCTAGCATCCATGGTGATCACTGTCCAATACAAGGGGAGGAATGATTTTCCCAGGCAAAACGCCAGAGAAAGAAGCTACCATATCAGGGACTCCTTCATTCCCTGGCTCAGCCGGGTCCAAGGCCAAGTCCAGAGTCAAACCCAGATAGTCCAGCTTTGTGGACGGACCCAGAGCAGACTCTGAAAATTCAGAATCCAGCCGAACTCCCACAGATTTCATATGGTGATTTCCAGGTTTTCCACCAGAGCAGTAGGAGACTCTGCTCGCTTGTCCAAGTAGCCCAGTACCACAATCCGCCCATTGGCTTAAGAAAGCTAGCACTGGGGCAAACACTTTAGTGAAGACCTGAGGAGCAGAGGCGAGACCAAAGGTGAACGCCACAAACTGATAATTGCTCCTCTCCCACGGCAAAGTGGAGGAAGCGCTGGTGACCGGCACATATTGGAATGTCAAGGTAAGCATCCTTGACTCAATAGAGGCAAGAAAATCCGAAGCAGGGATGCCACCACCGTGCGGAATGCACTCCATTCTGAACTTCTGCACCCACACAAAGCCATTAAGCACCTTGTGGTCCAGGATTGGATGCACCTTGCCTTGCTTCCTGGAAACTGTAAACAGGTTTGAGTAAAAACCCTGAAAATGTTCCGAAGTGGAACCAGGACAATCACCCCTTGAAAAGAACCTTGCCGGGGACAAGAGCAAAACTCAATTTTGTAGCTGCACCGAATGACTTTGTGGACCCACTTGTCTTGTACCAGGGAAGTCCACAGATACAGGAACCAGTGAAGAGTTCCCCCACCGCCGATACAGGTGAGGGCACACCCTCATGCTGAAGGAGCCTCGTCAGCGGGTCTGGAGAAGCCCGCTCTCGGCTTGCCAGACCAGGTTCGTTTGGATCCTTCAGGAGGAGGCTCTGAAAGGCTTTGAGCCCTTGTTAGTCGACCCCGAGGGATGAAAAAACTTCTTATGAGCCAAGAAGGAGGGCCCAGGTCTATAACGAGGATCCTTGCCCTTAGTAGCCTGCGGAAGAAAGGTACTCTTCCCCCCCTGTGAGACCTTTAATGATGTAATTCGGGGTAGCGCCAAACAGGGAATCTCCTTGAAAAGGGAAGATCAGTCAAGTCCTTTTTAGAAGTCTGGTCCGCAGACCAGCATTTGAGCCAAAAGACACGCCGAAGGACGACTGCCGAAACAGAGAGCCGAGCCACTAGGGGAGCCGCATCCAAAGAGGCATCACAGAGAAACTGCAGCCCCTGGACCAACTGGGTCCGCCAGTTCAGCAAAGGCAGGGGGGGCTGTTCTCCCTTCAGGTCATGGCGTAAAAGCTTAGCCCACTCAGTCAGAGTTTGCAACACCAGGACAATGGTGAATACCGGCCTCAGTGCTGAAACCAGCCACAGTGTACATAATGTGGGCCACAGCCTCCGCCTTCCTGTCAGCCAGATCCTTAAAGGGCAGGGACTCTTCAACCGGAATCGTTGCCTTGTTCAATCTGGAAACTGGAGGGTCCACCACCGGTGGAAGAGTCAACTTCTTAAATCGCCACCCACAGGGCCCCACTGTCACGGCCACCACTATATTCAATGGCAAACCACTGCAAAATGGCTGCCGGACTACACAAACCTGGTCGACATACACAGAAACACACAGGCTACAGCAAAACGGTGGCACCACGAGGGATCCCTAGGCTACAAGGACAGGCCCAGGCAAGACAGGGGGTCCTGGCAGGAGCCCCCACCAAGTACAACCAGGTGGTGGACCAGACCACCCACACAGCCCAAGCATATGTGGAGGGGAGTAGGATGGGGGACAGATGAAAGGGTGGTGCCTGATGGGAAGGAGGGGAACCCGGGGGTCCGACGTCCCAAGGAGGGGCCAACGTCCACCCCAAAACCCTCCAGAGGGAGACAGCTACTCACCATACCAGGAACCAGTTGAACACTGCTCCAGACAACCCCTGGCCATCAAAATGGGGAAGGGGGGGTTGTCAACCAGGAGGAACGCTGCGTCTCATGCTGAGACTTGGTCGCTTGTGACATTACGAGGCGTTTTTAACTTGCAGGCCAGCCCCCGTCCAGTGGGGCTATGTCGCAGCCAACCTAGCGCGGAGCTGAGGTCTGAGCAAGCTCGCTGGCCAGACTGGGGGGACCACTGGATCTAGATTATCCAGCCTGTTGCCCATCCTGGCAGTTGATTGTAGATCTCATAGGAAAAAACAGGAGAAAAAAAAAAATCTATCCAAAAAGAAGAAAATTGCCAGGACCAGAGATCCCAGCAAGGAACTAGGTCCTTACTCCTGACTAGGCAGGAAAAAAAAAAAAACTTAGTACCTATAGCAGAGAGAGGGAGTATACCCCCCTGGGCCAGCCCATAGACGTAGCCTGATTATTTTTCTGCCTAGTGTCCTACTCCTGTAGGGGTCAGTATAATCCAATGATTATGTAGATCAGGAGCTGTGTGTCAATGAACGAGAGAGAAATTGTTTTTCTGTCCTTCTGCATCATGTGTTTTGGGTTGTAATAGCTGTGTAGTGTGCAGTTTCCCAACTATCTAAAATTACTTTTAATAAAAAAGTAATTCTAGGGCCACAGTGTCCTTGCAACCAAGTTGCCTGCGATCCTTCATGACAGTACTACTTTTTGAAAAATTAACAATGATTATCAACTGTACCTATGGTACATAGAGCCCCCATTTCAGGTACTGAAGGTGCCAGCACTACTATGTAGGCTTGAAATGGTCCCTACAAGTACTCTTAGATGGCAACTGCAGCCCATAAGCCATGGGCTGCTGTCTTATTAAGGCTTTGGAAACATTCAGGCTTCTGTATGGGTACCATCTGCATTAGTAAAGTGTCCAACCAAACTCAAGCAACTTTGCTGAAACACCATTTAGTTACAGAAAAGAAGACACTAAACAGATTTTATTGGGAGTACCAGCTACCCCCAAGCTACTGGAAGGCTTTAAGCCAGCCATAGACAGAGCGTATTTAAGGAGAAGATATCGCTTGATTCCCCTATCAATACAGTCAGTGAGTATTGCTAGTGGCTACAAACGTCGCTAGCAATAATTACATTTAAAATCCAACAGGCTTGGTTGTACCAAAGTTGATCAATCAAACAACTTCGGTACATTTGGTCTGCCCATACATTGTTTAAATCTCGGCTGGTCTCTGCTGAACTGGCCATAATCCAAACTGTATATGGCCGGCTTTAGTAAGCACTATAAAAGCATGTTGAAATCCTGCTAGCAGTGTATTTTAACTCCACCCCCTCTAACACATCCTGCTTGGCTTTTTACTTTTTCTAACCAGTGAAAATATTCACCCAAGTCTCCCTTGGTCGCTGCATTTCTGGGAGCACGGGACCACTGATCCAGAAGTACAAACCCACCTGTGACCACCTGTCTGCTCCAAATGCAGATAGGAAGCATCCATATCACACAAGCAATGACGTGGAAACCCAAAAGGAGGACCCCACAGAAGTACATAGAATGACAAAGGACGGAATGCTGGCATCTTGTAACCATGGCTTTAGGGAATATAGTTAAGGGGGGAGGGGGTGTGAAGGAGGTAGAGCTGCACGATTCTGGCCAAAATGAGAATCACGATTTTTTAGCTTGGAATAAAGATCACAATTCTCTCACGATTCTCTGTGTAACAAAAAAAAATTGGGATAACTTTACTGTTACGTTTTTTTTTTCATTCATTAAAGTTTATTAATTGCGTTTGAAAGACTGCTGCGCAAATACAGTGTGACATAAAATATTACAACAATCGCCATTTTATTCTGTAGGGTCTCTGCTAAAAAAATATATAAAATGTTTGGGGGTTCTAAGTACTTTTCTAGCAAAAAAAAACTGATTTTAACTTGCAAGCAACAAGTGTCAGAGAAAGGTCTAGTCTTTAAGAGGTTAAACTTCCTTTCTCCCTGGGAGAGGGAAGGAAAAGATACAATGTAATCATTTTGTTTATAGTTACTGGGAGACTTAGGCTACATTCACACCTGAGCGTAGCGTTTTTCGCGCGTTTTTTACCGCGATTTTTGCGGCGTTTTTTACCGCGATTTTTACTGCGATTTTTGTGCAGGCGTTTTTAGATTGAATAGAGATCAATGGAAAACGCCTGTAATCTGCCCAAAAAGAAGCTCATGTACTTTTTTGAGCGTTGGGCGTTTTGTATACAGCGTCAAAACGCTCAGATGTGAACAGGGTCCATTGAAATGAATAGGATTTGTCTTGTTGGGCGTTTTGAGAGCTGATCCTAGAGCAGAAAAACGCCCCAAAAACGCCCCAAAACGCCTAGATGTGAACGGAGCCTTAATGCTGATAGGTGTTTGCGGGAGGAAAGATACAATGTAATAATTTTGTTTATAGTTACTGGGAGTTTTCCACAGCTGTTTTCTCTGCTCCCTCAGCTATGCAAAGAATCGAGAATATGTCAGGTTTAGATCGTCAGGGGGGGTGAATCGAGATCGCGATTTTCATACGATTAATCATGCAGCTCTAGAAGGAGGTTGCCAATATCCCAGAGATCAGCTTTAAAGTAAGCACTCCCTATTAAGATCTATATTTTGCATCTCCAAACTGCTTTAAATGCTTTATCAAAACTCTTCTAACATCTTTAAAAATGCTCTGTAAAAGCTTGCATTGCTCTTTCACATACCAAAGCCTGTATATATAAGAACTAAAATGTCTTCAAGGAAAATGCTACTATAATTAAAAGTATTTTTTCTCTAAGTTTAATATGATTATGTCCTTATGTAAATTCATATCTGAGATACAAGCAAAATTCCTTCTTTGCTACTATGATTTTTTTTAATCCAAAATGAACTGACACAGTATAAGTGCATAATGTAGCATGCAAAAACCTTTGCAGAATCTTTCAAAGGCTGAGTATCCCACTTTTCTGAAAACATAATGGCATTATAAAGGACTACACAAAGCATGTGAAATGAAGTGTACAGATATAATAAAAAAGACAATTTCTGTTACATGGATTGTACAAAGACAAGTTACCCATTTCTGTATCACCCACAATCTGCAGTGCTGTCATCTTTTACAATATACTAGGTTTTTTGGTACAAATTACAATCACAGATATTGAAACAATTTTGCAAGTGTAGCACATTTTACATTTTCATCTCCTAAGCGGTTCTTCTGTTTTACGACGAATGCCTAGAAAACGTTTCATTTTTGAAGGTCATAGCTTACATTTGCAGAGATCAAGCAACCCACTGGGCTAGTTATAAAACCGTTCCACTTCTGCCAGAAGCCATATAAATTCATTGTAGCAGCATGTGACACCCTAGCTGCCGCATCCAAAACAGGTGTAATATAAAAGGCAGCAGGGCAAGTGACTACACACTTATCTTAGCTATTCATCATCATTCCTAATATTCTGCCGAGACCATAAAACCCTTTTGTCCTTTGCCATTTCCAAACAATTTATGTGGTTTCATTTCATGGAAGATTAACCATTAAAGAGCTATTTCAAAGCTTAGCGCCGAGGCAATAACATCAAAATAGCTTCATATCTAAAAAGACTTGACCCACACACATCTGCATTGAGGATGTTAATAAAAAATAACATTTCAAACACCGTAGAGTAAGATAACAGACTGATTAACATAGAATAATATAACATTTGGCATAAAATAACAAAGGAAAAACAAAAACGGAACACATTTACAATGATCTGACAAACAGGTATGTGCAATGTGTACAAAAATATTTTATCATTGCAGGTATATTTACATATATAACAAGCTATCATCTTTGGCTGCCATATTTGGCAAACATGGATCAGAATTATAGTGCATAAAAAAAACGTTTGCTATGAAAGTTTACAGACGTTGTAGTGTATTATATGAAGAATGAAAGAAATAAAGTTTTGCATGCCATCTAGAATAAAGATTTATAGAAAGTTATGAAGAATAGCGGCTATTGCTTCTAATTTACAATATTGTTTATCTGATGACCATTTGCAACAATAGGGCTCATACAACCTACATTTTTAGCGAGAAGCCAATGGAAAATTAACCAGACTAATACCCTCACCTAGGGGTTGACAGTTTGTAATATCACAAATATCCACTGAATGGAGAATCACAGTATCTGGTTCAACATTCAAAATGGCGGCTGTAATATGTATACGACATGGCATTGCCACATAGCTGTACTTGTAATAGAGACTAGACTCACAACCACATCTAGTGAGTGTAAGTTTAGTATATTTTAAATGGACAGAGAGGGTAAAATCCCAGGACATTTTTATTCGGGTTAACAATATGTGAGAACATGTGTTGGCTTACACAGTCCATCAAACTTGTCTATCATGGGCTCATATCTTTAGCTTTCCAAAGATACACTGTAATGCAATCAGTAAAAGGGGAAACCAAAAAGCACTACAGAAGACATAAAACGTATAGTTCTGGTTGCACATACTTTTATAAAAAAATAAAAAGTCAATGTTTTCTAAATAGAGCACATTGGGTGCTGGAGGTCCCTAGGCAAGAATGCAAGTGGGTACCTAGACAGCGTTCTTAAGATGGTCATGCACCAATAGAACTATTGTCAAATGTTCGTACAGAAATTCAGAAAAATTGTTGGCTAGAGCATTTGATAGTACCATTATGAACTCAACAAATTTTGAATAAAAATTATGAAAATGTTTGTTCAATTGCCAAGCCAATGTTTAGAATTCTGGGGTTAGATTTCGGGAAACACAAGTGCTTTACAATAAGCATGATTTTTCCCAATAAAAAAATGACATGCATAAAATTCTCTTAACACTTTCTATCCCTGCCCTTTTATTTTCTTGGTCACTATAATCAAAAACAATCAGCAATCTGACCCCCAATAACTATTAGGCTTCTTTCACACGGCCGCTCCGCATTTCTTCTCCGCTGCAGGACTTTTTTTTTTTTTTCACGGAGTGGATGACATTTGTGTCATCCGCTCCGTATGCCTGCATATCATCCCATCCGTTTGCGGATGTTATGCGGACATAATGTATGTCTATGGCATTGCGGATGTCAGCGGATGACACCGCTGACATACGATTTTCTTTCCTTTCCATTTTGATGAAAAAATAGGGCTCTGTTCCGTTCCAAAAAACGGAACAGAACTGAAAGGAAGAAAATTGAATGTCAGCGGATGGTATTCCGCTGACATCCGCAGTGCCATTGACTTACATTATGTCCGCAAAAAAATAGGATGATTTGCGGACAAGCGGAGCAGCTGTGTGAAAGAGCCCTTAGAAAATGGGACAACGCTCCGAAGAGAAATTTTTCTAACAAAATTCTACTGGTGTATGGCCAACTTTTGACCAGGGACCACTTTACAAGGAAAGCCTGGAAAAGGTACATTTTCAGCTTGAAACATGCTAGTGGTAAATATAAAACTATTCACATTAAAACAATAAAAAAATAGCATAATCCTGACCATAATCGAAATCAGAAATTTGAAAAAAAAAATATGTACATTTCATTAAATGGATCTTGAGTCACAAAGCAGCATCCTGACATATTTTTCAAAATGTGCAATAGATATACTAAACTCACAAACCCAGAGATCAACAGAATTCATTAATCTCTAAGCAAACACAGCTGTGAAGTAAGCCGTTGGTAATGTTCCATTGTCCCAGCAGTTCAGGAGACCCTCAGCTTCAGTACAATACAGCCTCTATAGCAGTGATGGCGAACCTTGGCAAGCCAGATGTTTTGAAACTACATTTCCCATGATACTTAACTACACTGCAGAGTGCATGAGCATCATTGGAAATGTAGTTCCAAAACATCTGGGGTGCCAAGGTTCGCCATCACTGCTCTATAGGATCGTAAAGGCAACTAAAGCACAGCTTGGATTTCTGCCAAATTCTGCTTAAAGACAAATTAGAGCTGTGTCGTCATCACCCGGCTTCACAAAAGTTGATTTAAAAATCAAAAGACGCTGGGTGGTAAAATATCAGCCAAACAGCAACAGCATTTTATCAGAAGCAGTCACTATTCAGGTATTCAGAGGGCCACTGGTGCAGTGGCTGTCTGAATTCAATAGACAGCAAAAGGAGATCCCCCCATCTATGCAGTTGGAGTGTGGATGGGGGAATCAATTGATTTCTCTAAATCTAATAGTGTATGGTTAGCTTAAAAGACCAAAAAGCAAAGATTCCACCTACTAAACTGCCTGAGGCAAGATTCCACCTTATAGTAGGAAAAGCCCAAAACCATAACAAAGATATGCATGAATAGAAACCCTGTGCAAACCAGCAATAATGTTTGGCATTAAATGGCCACTACTACACTTAAAAATATTTTTAAGAAGATAAAACATGCAAGAGAAAAAAAAAAACATAGTGACATGTTTTGGGGCATTTATTTTTCCCAAACCAAGGTGCAGAATGTACCATGATAGAACCGGTAACCTCAAACTGATCATACACATTACAGCTTTTACAACCTCCTTTTAATTTGCCAAAACTGGATAAAACGAGGACCTACCTAATTAATACAATCAGGCCAGCCTTGTACTACATAGTTGTTGGTAGAGCTAAAGAAGATAGTAAAAATAGAATGTAAAGTATAGGTTGAGATTTAGGATTCCTTGAAACAATGGAAGATTAACCATACACTTGATTGTCCGTAACTACTTCTGTCAAGACAGTACTGGAGATATGCATCTTCATACAAAGAATGATTGCTAGAACATGTTTTGAAGTACTTGAAGTTTACCTTCAACGACCATATATAATGGATTTTAGTAACCTAGTAAACTACAGGGCGAAGTGTCATTTCTGTTTAATAAAGTGCACTGGAAAACTAAAGAGGCTGTGGAATAGAGTACAATAAACCAATCTTGGAATTTGGATCATTAGTATAAGTACCAAATAAAAAGACCATAAACATGAGTTATGAAAGGGAATTCTTATGGTCAATAACCTAAGTTACAATGGCGGAATGAGCAAGTATATCATGAGCTCAAGCATCATATTATGCACGCTATATCGAGTTTTGAGTTATTGGCCATGTCTCAATTTTTTTTATGAATGTTGGATATAGGTTGCCGATTGCAAAATTTTAACTTTGTATTTTAATTTTTTCGATTGTTACTTAACCATACTAAATACTGCTTTCAAGATCAATACTAGCATTATCGCTTTGTTATATAGTGTCCTGTCACATTGACCACATTTTTTTCTGCTCAAAAAATTACCATGTGAGCTAAAAAATTGGATGTAAAATATGCCAAAGGTTCTAATTTTTTCCCACCCTTAGAAGTCATTTAACAGCATTGCAGCAGGCACACTTTCTGTTCCTGGTCTATGCAGGGTGTTACTCACTGCTGCTGTGAGCAAAAGTGAAGGCTGGAGGCAGTGTAAATGACACAACAGCCAAAAAAAGCCAATGCGGTACTCACTGCTGCTGTGTCCTATATGGTGAACACAACCATAGAGCTGGTTTCATCTGAAAGAGTCTGCCCCGTCCCCCCATTTTCACAATGAAGGAACTCCTCATCAGCCGACAGTGCACTGCATGTTCATGTGTTGCCCTCAATTTGTAACTGAAGTTGTTTCTCAGTGAGTACAACTGACTCGCTGTGTTTTTTTTTTTCTGCGATTATATGTGCTGAACTATCCACTCATAAAGAAGCAATAAAGTCTAAGAAAGAGTAGCTTGGCCTTGCGTCTAATGCAGGCCATAGACAGTTCAAATCTCCACCGGTTTAGCAGGAACGATCAACTTGGGTACAACCAGCTTGCCGGATTTACTTGCAATTATCACTAGTGGCTGCTATATAGCAGCTAGCAATTATCAGTTTTCTCCCAGCAGGGACGGCACGTATTCCTGTCAATAGAACAGTTTGACCTGTCACAGGCTCTCATCAAGAGTGTCCACTATGCCCATCCTTTCCACCCAGCTACTTTATATAGCTTCTATGCTGGTACAGCTTCTATGAATGGAGGACGGTCAGCAGGTTTAAAGGTATGCCCCTTCATTCATAGATGGCTCCGTCTATGGCCTGCCTTATTCTGTGCAGAGTAACCTGGAAGCAAACATGTTTAACACACAGCATCAGGTTTAGTGTCTCGTACTGTACACATTTAGGCAAAGCTGTGTGTAGTAGGATTAGATAGGCATGATATCAAAATGTCAATCATTGTTGTAGTGTACTCCACCCGACTCCTTCCAATTGCCCATGTACAATAGAGACTCACGGATAGTTCTATAACCTCTTTTTTCTTTACAGGTTTATAGTAGAAAACCTCAGATAAATGTTAAAATAAAAGCACAAAGCTTTTTTTTTTTTTTTTTTTTCGGGGGTTGGGGTATATATAAAGAGGATTGCTGGAATTCAGCTTTAAGAATGCAATGTGCAACAAAGACAGGGTAATAAGTAGAAAAACAAAAAACACAACATACTGTCTATTCTTAAAGCCTAAGTGCACTGAAAATGAGGAAAAAAATAAAAATAATCAGCACTAGAGACATAACGTACATTCAAGTATGATGTGACCTTTGTGCTGATGCCTTTTCTGTTGGCTGAAATCCTCCTCCGTGCATGCTCCCTACCCCTGTAATCTTCCGATGCGGCAGGGGTTAATAGAACAGTTGGACCTGCCACAAGCTCTCAAGAGTGCCCAACTACGCCTGTCCTTTCCACCCAACTACTCTATTTCTAGAAGCTGAACTACAGCTTCTAATAATGGAGGACCGGCAACTGATTTAAAGATACGCCCCTCCATTCATGGACTCTTTTATTCATAGAAGCTGTAAACAGCAGAATCGTGGCTATTAAATTAAGTTAAGTATGCACCCAAGAGGGGGGGGGGGTGGTTTAGGTTAGGAAAAGGATAAATGCACATTGTTTAAATAAAATGAATCATTACCAACGCATTGCGTAACAAGAAATAAATTATAAGAAGACCATGGCAAGATATTTCCCAACATTTGCAACAAAAGAGAACCAGGCTACCAAACCAATGCAAACAAATGACATAACGTCAGGTGGGCCCTTATACTACACAGTTGTTGGTACTACAGGCAGTCCCTGGGTTACGAACAAGACAGGTTCTGTAGGTTTGTTCTTAAGTTGAATTTGTATGTACATTAGAACAGGTACATTTTTTTAATTAACAGCCGCCAAAAAAATATTTTTACGTTTTGGATAGCATAGGGAAGGGTTAACTGGCCATACAGTGATGTGGGATTGTCGATAGGTCCACCAGACAGTAGGTGGCAGTATGCGGTCAGCAGCAAGATAGCAGATGGTTTCCGGGACCAACGTGACGTCGCACTGCAGCCGTTCTTAAGTACAAGTCATATGCAAGTCAGATGTTTGTAACTCGGGACTGCCTGTACTGTATTTTATTAACTGGATGGAAGAAAAAAAAAAATCAATAGTCCGCGAGTCATTCAAAAATCAGGAGTCCATGTTGACAAGATCAAAAAATTTCATGAAAACCATGCAAAGTCCTGTTTGCAAAATAAACTGAACCCAACCTGATCACACCAGGAATGAGCATATTGAGGGGTGAAGATCAATGAAATAACAAGCGGAGAAAAGATTTATATCACAACCTAAAATGGTTATCAGTTCAATATTTTCTTAAAATTAGTCCCAGCTAATATTTTAAACAGGTAATCCAGTTAAGCAAATTCTTTTTACAAATTAGCAGATAGTCATTTTGACTAAATAGGTTTTGATGACAGACCTCTACAACGTACTCAACGCCAAACTGGGAGAGTACAGCTCTTTGCGCCAATCAGGATGTACTGATTTACACAGCATTGACACCAACTCTGCATACATGCTTACAGGAGGGGGGAGCAGAGGGATAACCATATTAATGTGGTATTGCTTCTTCACAATTCCATTGGCAGGTTGAGGGAGAAGAATGGACTAAGAAGCAGAACTTCAGAAACCGTTTTTAATCTTTGGTCACCAAACGAAGGCCATAACCATGATTTTAGGGGGCAGAATAGCGTTTACCTCTGCAGACAGAACGCTGACAGCTAGCGTGTATATAACTATGTATAAATTAGACTGTGAAAGAACAACGTTGCCTGGAGATCCACTTTCATTTTTATCTCTTGAAATGCTGTAATGGAAGTTCATAAACCTAATTGTGAAGAATGCAACCATATATTAATGCAGTAATCAGAATTTAAATTAAAATATACTAGGGATTGCTTCCTTTTTTATCCCTGGTGCAACAAGCAGCTGCATAAAATACTGTAACATCCAGACTCGGATTTATCTTTCCAATACAACATGGAAATGTAAATTTACTATAGGTTACAGCACTTTTAAGCAGTTACCGGAGCAGCAATTTTAGAATAATGCCAACATTTGATTTCACATATGTTAAAGCTCTTGAATGTAGCAAAAGCAATATCGCACAAGTTGCCTTTTCATGGAATGTTTTCTTATTTAATTCTAGGTTTCTGTAATCTTAGACTGTAAATTCACTTGATATAGCTGGTATAAATAACATATCATCATAGCTACTGCTTTAATGTTAATTGCAGTAATGTTCAAAAAACATTGCTGATTATCACAGTACTTGTATGCATTTCCGACTAGTACCACTTGCATAAGACTGCTAGTACCAGATGTGAAGGTACATGCTTAGGCATGTTTTCTTTGAGCATATGCTGACATTGCACACATAGCCACGAGTACATCCACTTTACTGTGAGCCTGTGACATTGGAACATGTCACTAATGTCCATTTGGAGTTCAGGAGATCACATAAGCCACTATGGTCACAGCCAATGTCCCAACTGACTCGATCTTTGAAGCAAATAACTGTAGAAGCGGCAAGTGCTCATGTTTTGACCAATCCAAGCTACATAGTATTTACCTCTTTGCACTTCAATGCAGTGCCATTTTTTTTTGCATTGGTCCACTCAACATTTGTAAACAAGCCTATTATAGCACTTTTTGGCCATGGAGTAAATTCTGAGGTAGTCCACACAAAGTCAACTGACTTGCAGATTCATTTGGTATGATTAGGTTGTTTCCTTGTAATCGCCAATAAATAGAGTCCTGCTTAGGTCACAGTCTTGGTCATATGATCTCAAGCAAGGTCTTGGCAGGGGATGCTCTTCTGCCTTGACTGAAGATGGCCCTTCGTTTCGGAATAAGGTTTTTTCATGACCAACAGAATGGTGGCATAAGGGAGGGTGCGATGCCGCCAAGTTGCCATCTTTCTGTATGGGCCAATTTGGACATGAATCTGTAAGTGTGAAAAAATAAATATATATGAGACACTGTTCTTCTATAGCATATTACAGAATAAAATCAGACATTTTTTTATTAGATGTACATTGAATGTTTTAATTAAAGTGGAAGTTTAGCCAAAACCTAATCTGATGCTAAACCTACTCTCCGCCTCATTCTAAACCGAATCTATCTAACCCTGTGAAGATAATCGCTATACTTACCTTTTCTTAAGCCAATCCAGTCTGGTCTCCAGCATTAGCAACTGCTGGGAAAAAAAAGCCTGGGAAGTAATACGACCCATAGACTTACTATGGGGCTTCTGTTGTCTGCTGCCTCTCCTGCACACTATCAAAACACAGAAGCCGCCGCTGACAGCGGATGCTGGGACCGGTCCAGAGCAGCTTCTAGCAATTATAGCAACTTTTTTCTTTACAGGGCTAGATAAAATAAGGCTTAAAATGTGGCTAGAGTGAGAGTAGGTTTAGCATTAAATTTTTAGGTTTTGGTTGAACTTCCACTTTAACTTTTAGAGTAATTTGCCCAGCCTAGACAGACTTGAAGCCATTACTGTACTATACAAAGGGCCAGTGTCAATAGGCTTTTGTCAGACACTCACCCTTGTACATTCAGAATTGTATCTCACTCACAAGTTAGTAGGAATACAAAAGAAGCTTGAAGCAGGTTGAGGTAACTTTGAATGAGGTTAAATGCTTATGTCAATGAACTCTAAACCTCTAAAACTGATCTCAAAAACACTTGGAGGAAAGAAGTATTTGCAAATCAACAGAAGTCAAAAGCCATCACACACCGGTCCAAACTCATTTCGGAGTTAAGCAGGGCTCCTTCATCAGGCATGTGCCAATTGTACAAAATATTTAAATAGGTATCCAATCATTGGTCATAATCAGTGGATGCTTATTTAAATATTTTGCACAACTGCTGTACAATAATCACATCTCTGATGAAGGGGCCTTGCTTAACTCCAAGATGTTGCACAATCTTGTTTGTGATCTGATCATACTACAATAAAGTCATTTGGACTCAACCTGAAGATCCGTGGTGTGCTGGCAAATATATACAATGTGCCAAGTTTATACCCAGTCTACATTCATGTTGCCCTTTCCATTGTAGAGGCCACCTCAACACTTACTTCTGGGCCCTTAAAGCATATATTTTGCATCTGCCCTTATTTTTTTCTAAATGAGTAATGAAGTCAATATAGGTCTTACCAGTAAGACATAGCTTTCATCTCTGCTTGCTATATCAAGCTCTATTGCATTTCTGCACAGATGTTACACAGTTCTATACATAAGCTTAAGAGCACTGGGGCATGTGTATAGCAGCACTATTGTAAGCAATATAATATGTACATGTGAAGAGAGACACAGCTATATAGTAATAAAATATATATGGTTTTATATTGTACTTGCATAAAGGGTTGTTTGCACCCTTTTCTGAACACCACATTAAAGCGGTTGTATCCCGCTTTTTGACACTTTTACCTACAGGTAAGCCTATAATAAGGCTTACCTGTAGGTACAAATAATATCTCCTAAACCGGCATGGTTTAGGAGATATTTACAGTGCATGCAGCCGCTCGCGCGAGCGGCGCATGCGCTCTGAAGGTCCGGGGGGACCTTCAATTAAGTTGCCGGGAGCTTGCCGGAAAAATCACTCCCGCGCGCATGCGCGGGAGTGACGTCATCGCGGCTCCGGCCAATCAGCGCGCTGGAGCCGTCTCTTCCGGCCAATCAGCGCGCCGGAGCCGCCGAACCCGGAAGAGACGACGAGGGATCATGGCAGCGCCCGCATCGATGTCCGGGGGTCCGTGTCGGGGCTACGTTTTAAGGTAAGTTACACATAATGGGCTAGTATGCGATGCATACTAGCTCATTATGCCTTTGTCTTGCAGGTTTTTTTTTTTTATTTTTTTTTTTTATAGGGTTTACAACCGCTTTAAATGTGAGAAATTTTACTCTGAAGCTTTGTATAATGGATAAAACACAAGAATAGTCCATACTGTAATCTACAAAAAAGTAAAAAGAAATAAAAAGTGAAATGCCTCTAGGATTAGCTATAGTAGTTTTTTTTGGTGTAGAATATAGCAGTTCTTTCATATGGCTTCTGTATGAATAATATCCCTGTTGAGAGATGGAGCAAATAAGGATACACAGCTGTGGTTATTTTAGTGCTCAGTTTAAAGAGCTGGATACTACAAAAACCCTATCTTTCAAAAAACAGCAAGATTTACAATCACAGAAGTAAAAGAAAACACAGATTGCTTACCACAGCTGGGTTTTGCGCCTTCCTTTCTGTCATAGTTGAGGAATGCAGACATATCCCTCTTAGCAGCAGATGCTCCCACTTCATTAGAGAGAGAAAGGAAAGTCTCCTTTGGAACTTGTGACATAAAGCTAGACAAAGTTTGGTCCATTGGGTCCTCCTCAGTCATGTAAGTATATGGACAATATTCTCTAGTCCGTGAGTAGATATTCGCATTATCATAGCAATCTGAGCAGATCATATGTTGTCCAGCACCTGCAAACATAATGCATTCCGATCAGAAACAAATACAGATGTCAAATTTAAAACTGCACTGGATAAAACATTAAAGAAACTTTGTAAAATGTAATTGTTTATACTTTATGTGAATACAAACAATTCTAGCAAATTAGGTAAGCTATGGAAGAGAGGAATTTTGGCTTGCCTAAAAAATTCCCTATCTTGGAGTACAGTACAGGACTGGTAATCATAGACCCTGGGTTATAGGCTGCTACCAATCACCTGAAAGTAGCCAACTATAACCCAGGGTAGAGCTGCACGATTAATCGTATGAAAATCGAGTTCTCAATTCACCCCCCCTGACGATCTAAACCTGACATATGCTTGATTCTTTGCATAGCTTCGAGGAAGCAGAGAAAACAGCTGTGGGAAAAAAAAAAAAAAAAAGCCTGGCAAATGCCTATCAGCATCCCAGTAACTATAAACAAAATGATTACATTGTATCTTTTCCTTCCCTCTGCCAGGGAGAAAGGAAGTTTAACCTCTTAAAGACTAGACCTTTTTCTGACACTTGTTCTTGCAAGTTAAAATCATTTTTTTTTGCTAGAAAAGTACTTAGAACCCCCAAACATTTTATATATTTTTTTTAGCAGAAACCCTACAGAATAAAATGGCGATTGTTGTAATATTTTATGTCACACTGTATTTGCGCAGCAGTCTTTCAAACGCAATTAATAGACTTTAATGAATAAAAAAAAAAACGTAACCTTAAAGTTATCCGAATTTTCTTTTGTTACACAGAGAATCGTGATCTTTATTCCAAGCTAAAAAAATCGGGATTCTCATTTTGGCCAGAATCGTGCAGCTCTAACCCAGGGTCTATGAATGTCCAGCCTGTGTCCTGTACTGTATGATTAACCACTTCAGCTACAAAACAAAAAAGCGAGCAGCGCCATCTAAGTGCAGTAAAAGGGTATGTTTATTCCAAACAGATTAATAAAACTCACAGGATAACCTTGATGCCAGCGCATGTGTCTGGATATAAAGTGTTCATCCGCTCTGGGGGAGGACGGCTGCCCATACAATGTGGAATGCCTCTCGTCACGGTTGCGCTGGTGACTCCCAACGCTTCCTGGGACACGGGTATACTCTAAAGAAGCCGGCCGACATCACATCCAGATGTCAGGTGGAGCGGGGATGTGCGCATGTTCGGACTATGCATGCTCCCTCATCAGGCATTCTGACTTGCCATTTTGGAAGAGGTATAAGTAGGGAACCAAGGACCCTGGGCGTGTCTGAGTAACACTAAGGAAGCGGTTCCAAACTGCACCTATTTACCCACTAAAATAGGCTTACATGCGCTGGGAAGTGTGTTACAAGACTACTACAAGACTAGATAAGCAATTGTGTCATAAATCACACAGTATAAAATAAAATCAATGGAAATAGAACACAATAGTGGTTGGATAGCCCTTATCCAGAAATTTCTGCATCAGAATGCCTCAGAATGACGCCATAGTTGACAAGCTAAAACCAGCAGTACAACCGATGAGATTCACAACCAATTTTCACACCCAATTCAGAAACATGGAGCCGTATATTCCTAAAACATCGGTCCATTCTACAAGAGGATCCACTATCACAGATCAAGCTCTCATTTCATATAGACGTGCCAGAAACGTAAAAACCAAGATAGCACCCTAATAAAGTTAAACCAAAATCCACCAGTCCGTGCCCCACTGAAGATTTTTTTATCATCAAAGGCATGTATCTTATGCTGTATGGCATTATGCCTCACCTGCCAACATGTCCTTTGTGGACAAAAAGAGTTCCAGACTAAGAGTAAATGCTATACCATTTCTGATTTTCATATCTGCTCATCAGAATTTGTAGTTTATTGTATGTTCTGTCCTTGTGGCTTGCTTTATGTTGGCCGCACTATTTGCACACTTCAAAAGATATTCGGTGAGCACAGGCGACCAGTGAATGCAGGGTCTGATCAGCATAGCGTTCTCAAATACTTCTACACAAATCACAATCAGTCCTCTCATGAACTCAGTTTGGGGGATTGAGGTAATGCCAAAAAATCTCCCTGCAGCAGAACGCTTTAAATGTCTATGTGCCAGAGAGTCCTATTGGATTTACCGTTTGGACACTTTGGCACCTGGAAGGTTGAATGAGGAGTTGGAGGTCAGCCTCCTGCTTTAACCCTTCTTATTCACTTTATTTTAGATTTCATTGGATCCCTTTGGTTTGTCTCCAGTATTCCAGCTGCCACATTCTCTCCTGGCAGTAGCATGTGGAGACAGATACAGTGCTAATCTTCCATTTCGTTTTTTATTTTATATATGACAGAACTATCAATCCTCTGCCAACATCTTATAATATTTTTAGAAATCTCACATTGCGGCTAACACATCCTGTTTACTATTTTAGGTTGCGGACCCTTATGGTCACTATTTAGTCCTGATATCCGGTATGAGTAAATACAGGACGCACTTTTTCTGTCCCCACAGAATGTATGCACTGTATGTGCTTTTGTGCAGCCCGGCCGCAGTATATATGCAGTAGGCGAGCCGAAAGTGGTATAAGCGTTAACAAACCCATACATTAAACAGTTTCAAAAGACCGTTACATGCCGGAAATGAAACACTCCCATTGGTTGTGCTCTCAACCAAACTGTTGTCATAATTGATCACATGTGCAGCATCATAGCAAATGTAGATTTAATAGAGGACAAGATTGCAGCTTCCTTGGCTGAATATGAAAGGAGGCTTTACTTCCACTTTAGGATAAACCAATAGCCATACAAATAATAAATAAAAACACCAACCATTGTTTGTGCAAGTGACATCTCACCTGGTCCTGGATGACTGTCACGCATCTCTCCTGGGTGCATGCCTCCACGAACTCCATATAATGGGGGAATTCTGCTATTCTGCATATTTGCTGCAAATGGAGTATTCAGGATTTCTGCATCTGCCTCACTTCCAGTATCTACATATAATCCTTTGGGGAAAATGTACATGTCTTATTTAAAACACACATTTAAAAGTTATGAATACTAAAAATATATGTGCAATTATGTGACAGGCAGGGGCAGATCACAAGATTCAGCATAGCTGAATCAGCGATCTGTGTCTGTGTCACACAACCCCCTCCCCCCACACATGTCAAGTGGTATAAAGCCCCAAATCAAAAAGGTAAATATATTGCAGCTTACCATTCATTATATATGATAGCTGCATTAGTTTTTTTTTTTTTTTTTTTTTAGGCTTTTTCCCCCCCTCTGGTAATCTGGCCAGTAACACACCTCTTGTATTAGAGACACGCCACTCTGGATGAAGGTACACAGGGGACACATTTGGTCAGTGCTATTGTCAGTCAGCTGGGAGGGGAGTTTTAGATGTATTAGCAGATTTCAATACATTAACAAATTGAAGCTCAACTCCGGCTAATAATTTATTATCAGTTATAGCAAAATGTTTTTTTTTTTTTTCCCTTTTGGGATACAAGGGAGCGTTTGGGATAAAGGTTTTACATAAACAAAAGCCGACCATTTTAAGCACCTGTCAGTTTTACATGTTTTTTTCTCATACCTGTAACTGCAAGAGAGCTTGTGCTTTTGAAAAACAAAAGTCCTACTGGCTGGATTACCAGGTGAAGAAAGAAATCCCCAAAAAAGAAAACTAATGCAGCCATCACATTTATTGGTAAGCTGCAATACAATACATGGCAGGATATGGCATTAATACTGCTTTAAACGTCAATGCGAAACAACCTTATTTGTCTGGGTTTTTTCCCCACAATTCCTTGTAAGCACTGGGATCCCTGTTTTCTGTACTTGGCAAACTGTGAAAATGCAAACAATCTCAAGAAAACAATTGCATTTTATGACTCCGCTGCAATACTCAATCACAAAAAAAGGTGGCGCTGCAGTAAAATGTGGGAATTCTGGCTCCATGTTTAAATAAAATTCAGGAGTTTTGTGATGAGACAAAGGTAAACTCAGAAAGGGAAAGGGGGGAGGAATCCACTAACATTTTATCATAAGGCAGACACAATTTGTAAATATAGGAACAACTTCATGACAAATTTAAAGTGATAATAAAAACCTGTTTTATATATATATATATATATATATATATATATATATATATATATATATATTTATTTATTTAACAAATTATACTTACCTGCTCTGTGTAATGGTTTTGCACAGAGCAGCCTGGATCCTCTTCTCAGGTCCCACGTCGATGCTCCTGCCCCCCCCCCCCCCCTCCTACCAGGTGCCCCCACAGCAAGCAGCCAAGCAGGCGTGCTCCTGACCCACAGTCCTGTGTGTCCATTCACACAAGGAGCTGCGGCTCGCCCCACCTCCTCTGTCTCCTGATTGGCTTTTGGCCGTCAGTAAGCCAATCAGGAGTGAGAGTCCATGGAGAGGCAAGACTCCTACGGACATCGCTGAATCGAGAGGGGGCTCAGGTAAGTATTAGGGAGGGCTGAGGAGGTTGCTGCACACAGAAGGTTTTCTTACCTACATGCAGGTAAAAAAACCTTGTGCCTTTACAACCACTTTAAGATTCTTTGTCATAAGGTGGAAAACAAAAACATATGCATCACTCGCTTTATTTGCTTATCTGTCTATAAATGGCTGCCCACCAGACTGATGAAAAAGCAGGCAGATTCAAAACAGGCCATAAACTGAGTGGATGTAAAACAGGTCATCCATTCAGTGAGTGTAAAAATAAAAAAAAACAAGTCAAACGTGTCCAAAAAAGAAAAAAAAAAAAAAAAAAAGACACGATGGACCACTGTCTTTTTTTCTGCCATTACTTTTCTTTGTATGAATTTTGGCCAGTTTGTAATAAACAGGCTAAAAATTCATTCAGCAAGTCGTCCCACTGGCCATCTCCCGGTCGTAATTCCTTTTATTGAGAAACTGGGTGAAACATTGATGGCCGAACAGTGGCTGCATCCAATCAAATGCATGGCACTGTTTGGGTATTTTGACAGCTGGTGGAGCCAGCTGTCAATACAATAGCTGCGGAAGGAAATACATCCACCCTCACTTTGTAGAGTGGATGGAGGAATCTGTTAGAAAAATCTGTGTGTATGACCAGCTTTAATCTTTTAAAATGACCTGTATGCAGACAACCAAAATGATCACACTCTAATCTGACAGATAAACAATTATTTACTATGCCATCATCATCACTAATCCAATACACTGTTCTGGGGAATCTTTCCTTTCATAAGATGACTATATTGCCCTACACAGCTGGCTTGCTACGTAGAAAAAAAAAAAATGACTAAGCTCCTGTACAGCAATCCACCCAGTACATCTTATTTTGGTTTTAATAAGGCAAGCAATAAAAATGTGTTCAGGTTGAATTAGATGTCATCTAAAGCTATATACCATCGGTTCCTTTGTGAACACAGCTGCTGGCAGTAGGCATAAGCTGCTGGTGACTGCCAGCTTCAGAATTACTGTATCCTTCTGGTGGCTCTGACAGTGTTCCCTGGGAAGAAAGGTAGCTTGGAATATCAGCCGGTAAATTCATGTCCTCTGTAAAGAGAGTCAGAAAATATGTCAACTTCATATGCACTGCAGTGCAGTAGCCAGCCTTAGTTTAAATACATATGATCTTCTACATTTATTCAGAATTTCAAAGTACATGAGCAAAAAAAAAAAAAAATAAATGGGTCTTCTAAAGCCCTGGTTCACACCAGTGCGACGTACCAGTTCAAAGTTGCATGACAAGTCGCATCCCATTTGCGGCAACTGAACCGTTCAAAAAGCTGCGACTCAAGTTGCAGCAATTTTGAAAAAGGTTCCTGCACTATTTCTATGCGACTTGCACTGACATCTGGTAAATGAAGTTGCACAGATGTCAGCAAGTCGCACAGAAATAGCCCAACTTCAAAGCCGCACTGATGTGAACAAGGGCTAAATCTGAAAGATCTCTAAAATCTAGGATTCTCTTTGTTTACTGGCTTTCAAATGACTATGATATAACTAATAACAGGACAATCGTAAAAATAACTAATAATATGTAGCCACAATTGCAACTGACACATTTTTTTAAAATAATTTTTAGACACAGCACTCTTGTATAATATATCCCACAGGCAAATGCCATGGAAAGCTCTGAGAATAAGAAAATTGCCACAAACAAGCTCTTTAAAGGCCATTAATTCCCCTGAATCCCATATAAAAAATGTCAATGGCTTATATAAAGGGTTTTTGCTTTATCAGATGTTTTTAATGCATTCCCAAGTCTCTCTTTCCATGTGGTAAGCTGTACAATTAGCAAACATCTAGTGCTTAAAGTGGTTGTAAACCCTCATATATACCCAGTGAAGTGACTGGCCTCAGATGAAACACACAGATTAACCACTTCTAGACCAGAAGGTTTTATCCCCTTAGTGACCAGGCCATTTTTTGCAATACGGCACTGCGTTACTTTAACTGACAATTGCACGGTCATGCGACACTGTACCCCCAAAAAATATATGTCCTTTTTTTCCCCACAAATAGAGCTTTCATTTGGTGGTATTTGATCACCTCTGCGGTTTTATTTTTTGCACTATAAACAAAAGCGTGATAATTTAGAAAAAAAAAAAAATAAATAATATTTTTTTACTTTCTGCTATATAACACAGCCAATCAAAAAAATGTATAAAAAAAAATAAATAAAAATCTATTTTTTCATCAATTTAGGCCAATATGTATTCTGCTACACATTTTTGTTAAAGAAAATCCCAATAGGCCTATATTGATTGTATTGCGCCAAAGTTATAGTGTCTACAAACTATAGGCTATTTTATGGAATTTTTATTTATTTACTAGTAATAGCGGTGATCAGAGATTTTTAGCAGGACTGCGACATTGTGGAGGATAAATCGGACATCTGAAACTTTTTGGGGGCAGTGACACCAATACAGTGATCAGTGCTAAAATAAATCCACTGTTACTGTACTAATGACACTGGCAGGGAAGGGGATAACATCAGGGTGATCAAAGGGTTAAGTGTGTCCCTAGGAGGTGCTTAATAACTGTGTTTGTGTGTTGCACTGACTAAAGAAAGACGGAGACCAGGGGTCCTGCTCAGCAGGAACACAAGATCTCCACCTTGTCACCTTGAAGAATGGTGATCTGCCTTGTTTACATAGGCAGATTGCAGTTCTGCCCCTTCCGGGGATGGTCCGCCAGACTCGTTGATAGACATCCGCACTAGCCAATCAGGGCGCGATGGCACCATCTAGTGGCAACTGAACGAAACCACATACAGGTATGTCGTTTCGCGCAATAGCGCCACTTTGCCACAGTATATACACAGCAGCTGGTCGGCAAGTGGTTCAACAAATTATTCAGAAGTAATTTATACAGATAGAGGAACGAAGCAGCAGACAGAAATGACACTTAGTACTCCTGAGACAAGTACACACTATAGAGGGGTATGCTTTGTTCATATTTCATGTCTGAGGTTTACAACCACTTTTAAAAAGGTACATAACTACTAGGACAAAATCAGTCTGAGATGTAAACTAAAACATGGTTAATCTTCTTTACAAAACTAAAGAACCTTCAAAATGCATTTAAATGTATGGAAAATGGCAAGATAAAAAGACCCTGTGTACGCTCTGTTCCAATAAAAAGTGTACTACATCCTAAGCTCTGGTGATCATTTCACCTACAGTACATCTAAGTTTAGACATGCGGTTTGGGGGGGGGTTGACGATAAAAATGTGCAGTTGAGCCGCCGGTGCTTGCCTTCGCACGCGGGGCTAAATCTACCTGAAATTAGAGATCGGCGGGCAGCAAGCATGTTAAATGTGACGTGTTCAGGCAAACTGGGAATGCGGCAAACATCCAGCACACAAAAATGGGGCTAAAACAGGTGGTGATTAGGAGTCACTGAAGCGTGATCCAAATGTGGATCAGGCATCAGAAGAGAGGTAGAATTAGACAGATGACTAAATCCACCCTTATGCCCCGTACACACGTACCGATTGTCGGCCGTAAAGATTCGGCCGACGACCGATCGTAGGCTTGTTAGTATGATGCTTCCGACAGCCGACAGCGCATTTTCGGCCGAACAGAATCTGTCGTGCAAGCATTAAAATTTTTGTTGGCCAACACCAGAACGGCCGATTGTTCGCCAGTCAGTATAGAATTCGGCCGACAATCAGCAGATTTGCAAGACTGGGCATGCTCAGAGAAGAAAAAACACAGGGAAAGTTAACCATCACATGACATCACTTCTGCAGTCGGCGGACAAAATTCGTGTGCAGTCTTTTGCACTTTTCAGCGGACACGACAGCCCTGGACAAAAGACGGCCGATCGGTCGGCTGATGATCGGTACGTGTGTACGAGGCATAACTGCCCATACTACAGATGCAGAAATCTGAACTGTTTGCGTATCGCCACAAAACCTCCTTCGTGACCGCTGACACTAAAATGTGGCTTAAAAAAAAAAATCTATTTAAGTATGTATTCTTAACTCAAAAAAAGTACATTCTATTGTTTTTTGGGAGGTTTGAAAGCTCAGAGGACATTACAAGGAGGCAGAAAAACACAGTAAGAAACGGGATGTGTATGGATTATTTTTGGAGAATAAGGATATTGTTTAGTATTACTCTACATAACATGTGTTGCCAATCAGCATGCTGCAATGTAGGGGGTGAGAGCAGAGACCGCATGAGACACTCAAGAATGATAACTAGAGTGTCAGCTGCTCATATACTTTAACAATGTCACCGTAAAAGAGAAGTATGGGGTTTGAGGTTATTGAACATTTATACATACCTAGGTGGATGCAGCATAGGTCCGATGCTGCATCTGCACCCCGGCGCTTCTACACTGAGAACCATGCCATCGAACACTGCCAATCACTTTGTTCTGACAACTCTATGCTCTGCCGCCTCCTCACTCACTGGAGCGCTGAGGGGTGGGGAGCGGCCGGCTCAGGCTCCCATCAGCTAGCTGAGAGGCAGAACCGGGTGTCGGTTCAGGCTCCTGGAGGATCCCGACACCATAATCGCGATGATGTGGTGCCAGGACCAACAAAATGGGTCACAGGAGTGCAAAACAAACTGCACTCCTGTGCTCCATAGATGTACAGACAAATGAGCTTTGGCTGTACTTCTCTTTTATTAAAATAAGCATTTGTCCCTAAAGACAATGTATAACAAGGTTAACGACCATGGTGCTTAATTAGACCCCTCCTACTTCACTGAGCCACAGCATATCTAGCCACTATAGCTGAAATCCAGCATTACCACTTGTCTTTGCTAATAAATCAGTGTTCTGGCAACTCCAGAAGCAAACTAAAAGTAGTGTAAAACTGAACACTCACCGGTGCTGGTTATGCTGTAATCTTCATTTTTCCTCCGCATATGGTATATGACAATAACCCAGACCAAAGATGTACCCACCACGCAACAGACAACAACGATTATAACAATGCCCACAGTAGTCCAACCATCTTCTTCATAGCCTAGGACATTCTGGGAAGAGTCACAATTGGGGGATGACAGAACGTAAAGGTTAATGTGACCCCTTTCAGTTCCAAGGGTATTGGACATGCTACATGTGTATTTCCCTGCATCTTCAGGTCCTGTATCCACAATGATGAGCAGCTGATTTGCAGCAGCAAAGAAATGCCGCTCAGTGACCACCAGGGGACCATCATCTTTAGTCCAATTCAAACGTGGAGCTGGGCTTCCCCCAGCTATACACTGCAGTACAGCGGTCTCCCCACGAGCAACTGTTCTGTCCTCTAGGGGTCTTATGAATGATGGCGTTTCTGAAACAGACGTAATGGGAACATATGATCATGATGCATACAAAAGTTAAAAGAAAAAATATCCTACATTACAACATATCAAGATACTTGCTGCACACTGAAGCTTTATGTATAACAAGTGCAAAAAAGGATGACACATATGGAGTCACATGAGAAATTACAGCTCTCATTATCAACTCCAAAAAGCTTATACACAATACTTGTCATGGATAAAAGCACAACATTACATTAAAGCAGATATCCACTTTTTCCCCCATCCACCCCCACTTTTTTCCTTTACAACCTCCTGCTTACCTTGAGGTGAGTTCTGCACATGTTCGTTACTAACCCACCCAGCAGATACAGCAATATCCAGCTGAGAACCTCTTCTCTTCTGTAACACTCGATACCAAGCCACCATGTTTGAACATGTCATCAAGAGGCTGCCTGCTGTTCTGGGTTCAGCCGGCAAGCCTGCCGATGATGTGCCGAGAAGCTCACCCCCTCCTCCTTTCCTTAATGACGAGCTATGCCTCATAGGATATGTGCATATCCGAGGAGGCAAATGGAGCACAGTGCATGCCATCAGGGATGAGCTTGGGCGTGTTCAAATTTGTACGCGCCCGGTCCCACCAGGAAGCCGACACTGCACTCCGCTAATCACAGGCAGTGAGACATTTCCCGATCAGCAGCTGCACAGATCAGGAAGCGTCTCACTGCCTGTGATTAGCGGAGTGCAGTGTCGGCTTCCTGGTGGGATTGGGCACGTACGAACTTGAACACGCCTGAGCTCATCTCTACATGCCATTTGTCTTGGCATATGATGTGCACTGGTGGGCAGGTCTGAAAAAAAGGAAAAAAGGAAAAAAAAAAAGCTTGCAAAATATGTTGAAGACCAGAGGAGGTGGGAGGTGTGAAGTTTCTCAGGGTGAAGATACGCTTTAAGGTTTTTAATTATTCGCACCGCCGTCACAAACCTTTACTGTAATTTGCCCAAGAAGCTTATTTTTTAGGATCGCCCATGCCATCTAGTGATTATAATGCAGCATTTTCCTGATTGGAGTATTTCAGTAAAGTACCAGATTATGGCTACTAGACTGAGCCAATGATCCTACTGTAAAGATCTGAGGCAACTTTTTTTTATATAAATAGTTCTTAAGCCACAAAATGCAATATTTTGAAGTACAAGTAGCAGTACTTTATGCAGGGATTCTATGTTCATATAAAAGATGTGCCCCTTAGCATAGTGCTTTTTCACACCTAGTGCACTGCGACAAGACACCCTTTACTGCAGAAGACTGATAGCAATGTGTATGTGTGTTGCAGTGTAACTTGAGGCATGCTAAAGCGAAATTTCACAACACACTATGTTGTGAACAGGTCCACAGGTGTTTGTAAATCCAAAACAGATATTTCAGTTTTTGGAATAGACTGAAGAGATGAATAACCAGTCTTTATATATCTCAGGGGTTGTAGTGGTGCGAGTTCTAAACATAAGTTACCACTTCAACCTAACTGCTGCAGCCATATCAAAAATGAAACTCCGCCATTGGGATCGTTATTGATTTAATAATATGTAAAATACAAATAGGAGGAGCTAGAATACCCCAAACTCCAAGGTGGGTGGGAAAAAGTGATGAAATACGTCAGAGTGAGGTTGCCACTGGCTAGCAATAAGTATATACTCACAAAATATACACTATATTGTCAAAAGTATTGGGATGCCTGCCTTTACATGCACATGAATTTTAATGGCATCCCAGTCTTTCGTCCGTAGGGTTCAATATTGAGTTGGCCCACCCTTAGCAGCTATAACAGCTTCAGCTCTTCTGAGATTGCTGTCCACAAGGTTTAGGAGTGTGTCTGTGGGAACATTTGACCATTCTTCCAGAAGCCCATTTATGAGGTCAGGCACTGATTTTGGACGAGAAGGTCTGGCTCGAAAACTGCAATCTAATTCATCCCAAAGGTGTTCTATTGGGTTGAGGTCAAGTTCCTCCACCCAAACGTGCTCATCCATGTCTTTATAGACCTTGCTTTGTGCACTGGTTCAAATCATTTGGTGGAGGGGGGGATTATGGTGTGGGGTTGTTTTTTTAGGGGTTGGGCTTGGCCCCTTAGTTCCAGTGAACTCTTAAGCCATCAGCATACAAAAACAATTTTGGGTTTGGGTATGGCCCCTTTCCTGTTTCAACATGACTGCGCAAGTATTTTTGCAAACCAGACAGTGCTCTGCCCCATATGCTGCTGGACCCTGCAACAGTCACATGTTCTGCTATGGCCAAATTCATGTATACACAGTTATATGCATGTCCTAGCGTTCAGCGGTTCCATTTTAAAGGCTTACCAAGCACAGTCAGCGTGACATTGGTTGATATACTTCCTGCAGCATTTTGAGCCATACAACTATAAAGGCCCATGTCTTCAATTTTAACATTGACGATGAATAGAACTTCATCTTCAGGCATAACATGCATACGACGTTCTCGGGCTGCAGGAAAATCTGTTCCTCCATCTTTCTGCCATGCAATTTGGGGAGGTGGGTGACCTTCTGCTGCACATTCCAAACGTGCCATGGCACCAGTGCGAATGGTCAGATCCATTGGAGTTTTCAGGAATGAAGGCATTTCTGTAATAAAAAGACAAAGAAACGTCAAAACTACTACATGCCAAAGGATAGATACCTCTGCATATAAACACTTTGCATTAAAAGTCTTTAAACCAATCGGTGAACTGAAGAAATTCTTAAACAATAACTACAGCACATATATACAATATGCTTAACTGAACACATTAAAAAGAGGAACCTTAGTATCTCCCACACTCGTAAAGAGCCCAATTTTTTGGGGTGAACTGGCTGTTCACATCACAGGTCTTTCTCTTCCACAATGGTGGTGGGTAGTTATTACATCTGCACTTATGTAATGACATACGAGCACTGTTTAGTGCAGTAATACTCTGAGCCAAGGCTGGTGTGATGATTTAGCCCCAAGGTGTGTCCATGATAGCCTAGGCTCAGGGGAAATGGGCCAAAGGAACATGGCAGTAATTAAACACAGAAAGCCATTACCATCTAGTAGCCGAGAAGAGATCATGTAGAGACAGCGCTGGATTTAACAAGAATACCGAAGCAAAAGTGAGGATTTTGATTTAACTGGAAAATCCTTTTCTTGGGAGTAAATCGCAGGACACATAGGACTGGCAAAAGTCTGGAATCCTAACCCAGGCATGACCCCTCCCAGCCAGCTGAGCTAAGCCTTAGTTTAGTTGCAAGCAATAAAGAACACTGACACAAGTGATTAGGGATCCTCCTGTAATGTACGCCAAGAAAAGGATTTTAAACCAAAAATGCTAATTTCTTAATTGTATGTTACAAGACATACAGCACCTGATATTCATGACTACTTGGGATGTCCCAAAGCACTGAACATGATGGATGAGCAACACAGCAACAAGGCCAGCACTCCCAAAACCCCAAAAAGGAAAGGGGGGGAAAGCCAATTTCAAAGCTACTTGTAAGAACTTCTGCCCCAAAACCTTCATCTGCAGAGGTGTGAAAGTGTGTGTGAAAATCCGCCAGGTAGGATTTACTAAACATGTGAAGCAAGGACCAGGTAAGCAGCCTCAACCTGAAAAGCATAAGCCTGATGCTGACTAGCAAAGGAAAATGACTAGAAAAGCAGAAACCTTGCCCTTGATACTACAGGCTTCAGACATTCACTAAACAATAGCCAAACAAATAGCAGCCTGACTCTGAGGTACAACAAACAAAAACCAATTTTCAGAATTAAACGGTTTATTTTGGGTGAAGTCAAACAGCTAAAACATTTAAAGTGTTAAGCACCTGTTCCTGAAAGCTTTTTCCTCCACTTTTGCAGTCACTAAAAAAAACCCCACTATATATTTTTATGTGTTCCTGTTCAAACAAACAACATACCTATTTTTTTTCCCCTTACAATTTATGTTTTTTTAGAAGGTGTTATGGCTGACTGCAAGGGTTATTTTTTTGTTTTGTTTTTTAATGCCAGTCTGACCTCTTTACAATGCAAAAAGCCTTTTTTTTAAAAAAAAAAAAAAACCTTTACCCCTTTGTTTGGACAGTGTTCAAATCTAGTTCCAATTAATAATGAAATGCTGCCTGCACAGTACAGACAGGGTTCATTTTTGCAAAAACAGCTGCCCAGCCCCCTGATAAACTGGTAGACATTTTCCTTGCCGAAGAGTCGAGGATCTAAAACATTAGCTGGTATTTTTAAATATTTTTCTTTTAGAAGTTATGCTATGGAAATAAGAACATATAACAAATATTAAGTAGGAGTTATTCTAATCTGGCTGCATAAGCCGAAATTCACTTTACAATGATTAGTATTGGGAAATAAAAGATGGCAACACAATGTCCTGATTCAGGTGGAGCGAAGAAACCACCGTGGGATCGAAGACAGGGGACTTAACATCACCTTATCCTGGTAAAGAACCAGGCAGGGGTTCCTTGTAGGAAAGCAAGAGATAAAGAGCACCAAAAAGAACTCGTTGTGTGTAAGAAGTCACAAAGAAATCTTTCCCTAATTCAAAAACAGAAGTTTTCAAAACAGGATCAAATTAAGGTTCCACAGAGACATGGAGGACTGCATGGGAGGAACAATCTGTGTGACACACTGCACAAAGGCTTTAGAAGTTCACATCTAGGCGTTGCTATTTTATAGGCATTTTTCCAGGCCTGTATAACGCTCTATATCGCCTTTCCAGCGTTTGCATTAAGTCTATAGGGCAAAAACACTGTAATCTGCCCAAAAAGAAGCTCATGTACTTTTTTGGAGTGTCGGGCGTTTTGCTTAAGGCGTCGGAACGCTCAGATGTGAACAGGGGCCTTGAAAAGAATAGGATTTGTCTTGTTGAGCGTTTTTTGAGCTGATCCTTAGAGCTGAAATACGCCTACATGTGAACGTAGCCTTAATTAAGAAATGAGATGCAATAGATCTCGGAGACCAGACAAGCAAAGCTGGAATCTGTCCCTTGAAAGCCAGACATCTCCACACCAGACTAGAGAAAAGCCTAAAAGCACCCCACAAAATACTGTCAGGGATGAATTTTATAAGCCTCACACCAGGCCAAATTACTACTTTCAATTTTACAAAGGATGTTATAGTGCGTACAAAAATCCCATTTCCTTTATTTTCCATTGAGGGGCACAGGAAGGTTTGGCAACACAACAAGCACTAACAGAACAAACAAACAATTCGGGGCTGTCCCCAGCTCAAGGCTGTCTGAAAGACCCTACGCTTGATTCTGGCATACGATGGAAGCAGTAACATTCACCTAATAGAACTTGAAGAATGCTTGAACAAAAGACCAGGTGGCAGCATTGCATATCTGCAAAGTGAGGCCTGATGTCGAAAAACACAAGAGGCACTCACAGCCCTGGTGGAGTGAACGTACACAAGAAAGGGGTAAGCTCAATCTTCCCTCAAGACCAAAGGCCTGAACGATCACACCTCGGGCTAGTAGAAAAACGCTGGGGCACCCTTTCTGGGCCCATCGGGGATGCCAAAAAAGGAAAAATTCTTCTTGAAAGAAGCAGGGGCTGAAAGACTCACACAGCCCAAACTACACTTAAACAATGGGGTTCCAATTTACTCTTGTTTTCCTGTCTAGACAGGTGAAATCTCCTCAGGATGAAAACTTACTGTATTTTGTAAAGGTTGCTTAGAATAAATTTACAAACTGGACACAAACAGTTTTAGCACATACAATTCTTTTTATATATGACTTTGCATTACAACCAACAGTTAAAAAACACATACCATTGACTGTGAGCTTAGCTTTACTGGAGTAATTGGAGCCAAAATGGTTGGTGATGACACACTGGTATTTCCCTTCATCTGTAAAGTTCACATTAAACAGATGCAAAACTGTAGTGTACTCTATGAGCTCCATTCCATATTTATAAAATCTGGCAAAGGTTTCTACTTTGGCATCATAGAGGATTTCACTGTCTTTTCGCCAAGCCGTATACATAGGAGAATCACTGCTACTGCCTGCAGAACATGTGAGCGTCACATTCATTCCTTTCAATGCCACAGTTGTCTCAGGATGTAATTTGATTTGTGGTTTAGGAAAGTTATCTGGTGAAAAATTAAAATACCATTTAAATCAATAAGCAAAAAAAAAAAAAAAAACACATATTTGAAACACTAGAATTGAAAAGCAGTAAAATATAAAAGTAAAACCTATTATCTGGCTTTGTATAGAGGATGCTTCAGGGCTATCTGCTGCCTAATGGAATAGATTTTCCGAATCAGCACGTAGCAGTAAGTGTTTAGAGATTGAAAATTGAAGGTCACAAATGATGACGGATCTAAAATTAAGGATTTTTTTTTTGAGTTGATGTATAATTTTAATTTTTTTTTTTTTTTTTACTCAACTTTATTGCTATCGCAAAGGGGATAGGTGCACTTTCTGGTTGTGGAAATAATTGAACGGCTTTACAGCTGTGTGTGTATATGTGTAAATACCCCCATTGCCAATGACCTATGCCTTATGTCAGTGGCAGCAAAAAGATTAATGACTAGTTAAAGGCATTCTGGTAGCAGAATTTCTGTAATACTCTAGTATAAGGCTTTTATCAACCTCACATTGTCACTTATGGCCCCAGAGTCTGGGCATTCATCTTAATCAATCTGACTGGTGCGCAAGCATATTTTTCTATAGACAACTGAAGCACTTGCATTGAGGGGTGAGCGTAAAGCTGGCCATACATTACCCAATTTTCCTTTTTAATTTCCTTTAGGTTTACCTTCAACTATGTAGTGTAAGAGCCTGCCTGATTGAATAAAAATTGGGTTTGACCTCCTATTATATGATTTTGGTCAATCTAAAGGATTTACCAAACACCCAAACAAAAGAAAGGAAGTTCTGTTAAAAGCTAACGCTAGTCTTTTCAATATTGCAGTTGGGGGTTTTTAAATCCAAACCTGTTGAGACCTTTGGTTTTAATATTGTGCCGCACATAGTTCTATCCTTTGCAAACTATCCCGACAATACATAACTTGCATGCCTTTGTAAAGGAAAAATAATAGCTTTTTTTAAAGGCTAGCAGGAGGAAAATAATGGAAGTCCCCTGAACCTTGCAAAGGCAGCATTAAAATAAAATACCAACCGCAGACAAAATCTCCTGAATCCACACTGAGTAGAGAACGCCCGGAGAGCCAATCAGGATGAGCGCAACTCACGTTCACAGAATGCTGAAAACCACTGTCAATGAGCCACTGGGGGAACCATTTTAGCTGGCAGTCACAAAGCAAATTGCTTGTGTTTAGGACTCTGCAAGCAGATTCACATAGTAGGTTATCAAAGAAAGAAGAGTCTTATATAAAAACATGTATAGAATGAACAATGTGACAATAAATGGACAAAGCAAACCAACAAGAAACCTAAAAATACACTAATCTTGACTGGAAAAAAAAATAGGTCGAAGAATTTGAACAAGTGGAAAAAAGGCAACACATTTGAAGTTATGATTTTTACTAAAGCTTAAAGATACCATGTCACTAACTTAAAACATTGCAAGAAGAAGCAGTAAACATTCAAATATTTTAAATTGCATTGCACAGATACCCTTTTCTTTTTACAGGCGAGTATGAGCGCCAATACTTTAGGCCAAGTACTTGCCGATACAGAGTTCTGTTACTTTGCGGTGCGATTTGCATCTATACAAAAAGGAATGGGTCCAAATCGCAGTGAAAAGAATTGCATGCAATTTAAACAGGAATGCATTGCGATTCCTGTCTGAATCACATGCGGTTTTTGGCACCGCTCTCCTGTGTGAACTCAGGCTTGTCATAGTGATTTTAAGCCTGAGTTCACACAGGAGCAGGGAAACCTTCCTGCATGACCGGTTACTTCAGCTCAGACTCCAGATCAGACTGTGGACATCAGGTGCTGCGGCTCTGGCTCCTTTTGCCCCTTCCTTGGCTTTGTTTCCTGCATCTCCATAGGCTCTCTCCCCCAAGCTCCAGTGATTTGAGCCATCCACTGGACCCCCTCTTCCTATTCCCGCTGTACCAGATTGCTGTCATACACCGAAAAGCAGCTACACAGGTCTGAGATTTGAAATCCCAGCGGCTTTCTCTCTTCCCCTTACAGTGCTGACAGTACGGGCTAGACAGCTACTGATTGGCCAGTGCCATCCATGCGATGGTGCTGACCCATTAGTATCTCTGTAGTCTGTACTCTGTACTGTAAGCAATGCTAGGAGGGGAGAGGAGATAAAGCTTCTTTTTGGCGTCTGACAGCAGGGGATCATGGCAATCTGGTACAGCGGAACCGGGGGGAGTGGGTGCAGTGGATGGCTTGAACCGCTGGAGGCTGAGGGGAGACACTGGAAATGCGGGTAACAAAGCCATGGTAGAGGCAGGAGGAGCTCAAGCCGCAGAGGTCCACAGTCGGATTGGGAGTCAGAGCTAGTGGAACCCGTCATGCAGGGAGTTTCCCACACCGCCCGTGTGAACTCAAGCTTGGTTTCACACAAGAGAAGTGCTGGAAACCGCATGGGATTTGGGCAGGAATCACACCGCATATCTGTTCAAATGGCATGCAATTCTTTACAGTGCGATTTGTGCTCATTAATTTTTTTATGGATGCAAATTGCACCGCATAATATTGGTTTTGGGCATTGGGAGCATTTTCACAAGTACAAAACAAAATACTCGGTATCAGCCAATACCGGTGCATCCCTAATTTAAAGTAATATTTTTAAGGAAGGTACTATGTTGCCGCTTGAGTGACAGCTCTGAAACTGCTGCCATCACATCCAAGATGGAGTCTACCAGCAACAGTTTTAAGACTTTTAGATGCCTACATAAGGGAGGCTTTTTTACAGGTAAATACCATGTCTTCTATATGAGTGCACATTTGGAAATTTAGGAACTTCTGTTAAAATAAATGGTAAGGCAGCAAGGTCCCTTTAAACAATCGAATTCCCTAATGCTAAAAAAAAAAAAAAAAAAAAAAAAAAATTATTTTATTAGATTGTACGTTCAAGGAGCAGGACCCTTCTAACTCGCTTGTATTAAACTGTGCCGTCTCTCTTAATAATGTATAGTGCTACACAAATTGTTGGCGCTATATACAGTAAATCCTGAATAATAATAATATTAAAATATGGCAACTGCATTTAAAAACATACAATTTTATTTACTGGTCATGCATATAAGATTTCACTACTTACAATTCCTGAAGTTTAATATGAGCAAAGGCGTTCTCTTGCACAGACATGACCCCATTATTGCTCAAGTCACTGCAAAGCAAAATTAGAAAATGTCAGAAAAATAATCAATTGCAAACAGAACTGCATCGGATGTGAAAAAAAAAATCCATATTTGATGTTTATTGAGTGGAGCAGCTCTATTAATTATGCATTGAGGAGAGAACAGCAACCAAGCATACTAGTGTCACATGCAGTGTCATTTCAGGGGCAAACAATAAATGACAGCTTAGTACTGTATTATAGAGTGGATTAGCACAGTAATTAGAATTGAAATTGCTAATAGAACAGACTGACTGAAGCTGGGGTGTCGCATCTTTCCAAAGAAAACTGGCAAGCTTTTCTCCTAGAAGGAGCATCTGCTTTGTATTAGGCATCTCCTTCTGAAAACTCCCATATACTATCATTCAGCAGTCTTGCCAGTTGCAATATTCACCTAAATATATTCAGTTTAACAATATGTTACCACAGAGAACCAAATAGCATCATATAACTCTGCACAAAACCAAAAATTAAATGGAACTGAACTAGTAAATGTTTGTTGTTATGTTATAAGGCGCATGTAGAAATATTAATGGTGTCTAATCAGCCTTAAAAACATACCTAGCATCTTGAGTTCCTCCAGAAACAAATAAGTGCACCTCCGGTGCCTAGGCACTCCTGTGACTTGATCATAGCCGATTGTCTGCAGTGTAAGATCTTAGGCACATTTGTCGCTGGCTGCTAGTCTCATGAGTTAAGTGGGGGGTGCCACTACTGTGCTGCTGTTTTCTTGCTGGAGACTAATGCCGGCCATACGCGTGTCGAATTCCTGAACTATTTTACACTCAAAAAACGCACCTTTGAAGAATTGTTAAATTTTCGACCATTAGTGGGCCACAGCAACAGCCGATTTACGTGCAGCCATCAAACTCGAGTGATCGAGCATGTTGGAAATTTTTTGAAAAACTAACAAATTTCTAATCAATGATGGGAGAATCACGCAGGAGATAGAATTGAAAAAGAAATGTACATAGGCTGTGACCTGGAAAGAAAAGCAGATTCCCAGCCAAGAATTTTCTTTTCTGTAACATGAGGTGAAATTAAAGGCTTGGTTGGTCAAATTACAAAATCAATGATGGCACTATTAGATTAAAAAATGCACAAATTTTTGCTTGGAATTCAACCCATGTATGCATTAAGGCCGGTCAGAGATGTTGCAAATTTCTTTCCTGCAACCACTTGATTCCCCCATCAACACAGACAGTGTGGACGGGGCAATTCCTCCCGCTGAGCCATTGTGTTCTCCCGATGGTGGGGCAGGGGAAGCCGTCCCCACCAGGAGAAACGCAATTTTTTTTGGGAAAAAATATATTTTTTTTTAAATAAAAAAAATAAGAAAACAGTAAAGTTAGCCCAATTGTTTTCTAGAATGGGAAAGATAATGTTACGCCGAGTAAATTAATACCCAACATGTCTTGCTTTTTAAAATTGTGCACGCTCGTGGAATGGTGACAAAGTTTGGTGAATAAAAATCTCCATAGGCGACGCTTTCTACAGGTTACCAGTTTAGAGTTAGAGGTGGTCTAGTGCTAAAATTATTGCTCTCGCTCTAAAGATACCTCACGTGTGGTTTAACCCCCCCTTTTTTCATATGTGGATGCGACCCTGTTATTTAACGTCAAAGTAGACATGCAAATACGCAGTCCAGAAGTGGTTGAGATGGTATCCCAACATTACCAAGTTCCAGTTGGTAACATGGACAGTGTTGACTGGCATTACTAAAAAATGGCCAAAAAACGAAGGTTGAAAAGGATTAAAAGAGGTGCATGGAAGCCAGCCAGCCAGCCCCCAGTCTGATGTACTCACCCTCCAGTCTGCCACCAACCTAGTAGACCTGTCTTATGATATAAATAAAGAACAGGGGTTTAGTTGACACGCATTTGCAAACGCATGTGTAAGCTGCAGGGCCACTACACGGCACCCTGTTTTACCTGCAGTCCTAACCCTTTTAATTTGAGTGTCTCCACAATGTGAGCACATGGCTGCTAATGGATGGATAGGAGGCAGGTGGAAGGGAGCAGCCCAAACCTCCCCCAACCCACCCCCATCCATGACTGGTCAAGCATCCGCCAAGGGGTTGGAGGTGTATGCTTCTCAGCTGGTCGTTTTCAGTTTGTACCATCGCAACAACATTAGAGTTTTGAGATACTAGACCAGTCATGGATGGGGGTTGGATGGGGGTGGGTTGGGGGAGGTTTGGGCTGCTCCCTCCCACCTGCCTCCTATCCATCCATTAGCAGCCATGTGCTCCCATTGTGGAGACACTCAAATTAAAAGTGTTAGGACTGCAGGTAAAACAGGGTGCCGTGTAGTGGCCCTGCAGCTTACACATGCGTTTGCAAATGCGTGTCAACTAAACCCCTGTTCTTTATTTATATCATGAGACAGGTCTACTTGGTTGGTGGCAGACTGGAGTGTGAGTACATCAGACTGGGGGCTGGCTGGCTTCCATGCACCTCTTTTAATCCTTTTCAACCTTTGTTTTTTCTGATACAGGGATGGAGACGCTGGGCATTACCTGCTGGTGCCTCACCTTAAGTCCCACATAGCCTACATTGTTTACTAAAAAATGGCCTTCCTCTAAGGCCCGTAAAGAAGCAACTATGAATATGAAATAATGAAAGGAAGCACAGGCAGGGCATACTCCGAGGAGATGAAGACTTCCACATACACTAATTAGTGGATAATACTGGGTAGAAAGATCTAACCAGTAGTTGAAGGCAACATTTCAGGGAGATATCAATGAGTTTACGTTCTCACCCCTCTCAATTCCCTCTTTGAATTTGATGTAAGCAAGGGATAATTTTTTTTATTTGTGTGAGGTTTTGTTATTCCTAAATTTAAAGTGCTTTTTGTGAAGATAACACTGTTAGGTTTTCTATACGTTTTCATTTGCTAACAGGGCTTACTTCTATCTGTTAGTTTGTAGGTAGCCCAACTGAGTTTTTTTTTTTATATATCTTCTGACACAATGAAAGGCACAAGAGGAGCATGGAGAAAGGGAAATCACCGGATGATCTTACCATTTGAGTGCCACCTTCACATTTCAGCTGACACCTAACAACTAACAAAAGTTTTGTTTAACCACTTCAATACTGGGCACTTTCACCCCCTTCCTGCCCAGGCTAATTTTCAGCTTTCACTGCTGTCGCACTTTGAATGACAAATTGCACAGTCATGCAATGCTGTACCCAAACAAAATTTGTATCGTTATTTTGAGAAAGATCAAGATTTCTTTTGGTGGTATTTAATCACCTCTTTTTTTTTGCTCCATAATTGAAATAAAAGAAAAAAAAAAAAAAAGTTTCTTCGTTTCGGTTACAACAATCTTTCACTGACGTGCGCTAATGAGGCTCCCCTGCCAGGCACTGATAGGATGCACTGATGAGGTGGCACTAATATGCAGCACTGATAGGCAGGCTTTATGGGCACTGATAGATGGCACTGATGAGGAGGCACTGACAGGCATCACTGATAATCAATGCACCAATTATCAGCGCAGACCCCCCGTCAGGAGGGATGCTCATCAGCTCTCCTCTACCCACGCCCTGTCAGCACGAGTAGAGGAATGCCAATAACCGGCACTTCCTATTTACACTGTGATCAGTTGTGATTGGGCACATCTGTTTACATGCTAAAGAGCCTACGTCATAGGCTCTTTACCGTGATTGAGGAAGGTTGTGTCTGTTAACACACCACCAATTGCCACGCTGCATGCCCCCGGAGGCATATGATGTCCAGTCAGGACAATGGAGCCCCCGCCAGGCCGTCATTCTGCTCTAGGCCAGGCAGGAAGGTGTTAGATTCCACTCTAAAGATGTCCCATGTCAGTTGTGTTGTACTAAAAGCTATTGCAAAATTTTGAGTATGTCTGTTTTTCATGTTAATATGATCAGGAGAAATGGAACATTGCCACATACTTCATACAAGATTATTACAATATGATTTTACCTTTAGAAAAATAGAATCAGAAAACACTTACAGATGCTGCAGGGAATCCAGGCCAGAGAAAGCTTTTATAGTAATGGATTTAATCTTGTTCCCTTGCAAAATGCTGAAACAAAAGTATTAACAGCTAAGTAAAACACAAATCTTTGCACCACTAGATCACATTAAAATGACAATACTTCAATCTCAGTTCCTTACAAAATATGACAACTTTTCTTTCATAATGATTGAAAGACGCGAAAGATGCCAAATACAAGATATTCCTACATTTAAAGCACATCGTAAGCCTCACAAGAAAAAAAAAAAAAAATCTATGCCATACCTTAATGTCCAGAATAAACATAGCTGGTACTTTACCTTATCCTGCGACTCCACAGTGTCAAACAAATGGCCACCTTTCACTGTTCTGGAGACAACGCTTTATCATCCATGGATGTGGGTGTCACTGCATTATGTAAAACTATTAGAATCGTTTTTACATTTTAGATTGGGGTGCCTTGAGACTGTCCCTAATTTTTAAAGGTTGCCTCAAGATTGTCCATAATTTTTAAAGGGTGCCTTGACTAAAAAAATGTTGAGAAACACTGGCTTAGAAGAAAGCTGTGGCTTGGTAATCACAGCCATGTCTTTTCCTGCATGTGAGCTGTACATTTTAATTCTTCAAATGTAAGATTTTTCAGAAATCCTAATTTTAAAAATGACCATTCTCCATTAACCACTTAAGCACCAAGCCTATTTCTGACACGTTGTTTACAAGTTAAAATCAGTATTTTATGCTAGAAAATTACTTTGAACCCCCAAACATTATATATTTTTAGCAAAGACTCTGGAGAATAAAATGGAGGTCATTGCAAGATTTTGCAGGCACAACCACTTCTTCAAGCTGACGTACAGGAACGTGGGTTTGCGGCAAGTGGCTGAATTGAGTTGTGGCACTGACAGGAACAAAATCTTTTAAAACAAGTTACAGGTATATAATATGACTTCTAATTATGTAATGCTCTAAGAAACATTTATTTTGTAAGTGTGAAAAACCAAAAAAAAAAAAATATGTATACTGTAACTAGATACTCCTATATTTGAAAAATATCAAAATACAACTGCCTTTTCAAGCAACATGTTCAGTCTGTTTAGAGTTAAACCTGCTATTGAGGGCTAAAGGCCCGTACACACGTACCGATCGTCGGCATACAAACGTCGGTGGACGAAGGATCTGCCGATTGTACGCGTGTTAGTATGGTGCCTCCGACAGATGTCTGCGCACAATCCGCGGACAAAAGTCTTTCGTGCAAACATGAAAATATTTGTATGCCGACACCAGAACGGACGATTGTTCGCCTGTCAGTACACAATTCGGCCGACAGACCGCAGATTTGCAAGACTGGGCATGCTCAGAAAATAGAAAACACAGGGAAAGTTAACCATTACATGACATCACTTCTGCAGTCGGCGGACAAAATTCTTGTGCTGTCCTTGTGCTGTCTTTGCACTTTTCAGCAGACACCGACATCCCGGGGAGAAAAGAGGAACATTTGTAAGCCGACCATCGGTACGTGTGTACGGGGCTTAAGTCTACCTTTTACCCAAAAAAAAAAAAAAGAAAAAAGAAAAAACCACACACACACACACACACACACACACACACCCCAATATTAACCACTTGTGCTCTGGAAGATTTTATCCCCTTCATGACAGGCCATTGTTTTGCTATTCAGCACTGCGCTACTTTAACTGGCGATTGTGCGGTTATGCAACACTGTACCCAAACAAAATTTATAACATTTTTTTCACACAGATCTCTCTTTTGGTGGTATTTGATTAACACTGGGGCTTTTTTTTTTTTTAGTAACAAAAAAAAAAAAACTGAAAATGTTGAAGAAAAAAAAATATAATACACACACACACACACATTTTTTTTTTTTTTAATTTTTTCTATTTCTGCTATAAAACCTATCCATAATTTTTTTTTTTTAAAAAAAATCTGATATCATAAATTTTGGCCAAAATGTATTCTGCTGCATGTCTCTGATAAAACAAAAAAAAAAATGTGAATAACTGTATATTGATTGATTTGCGTAAAAGGTATAGTGTCTACAAACTATGGCATGCATTTCCTGGAATTTATATTTTTATTTATACTACTAATGGCAGCGGTCAACAACTATTAATGTGACTGTGGGGGGGGGGGGGGACAGTCTGACACGAAGGGACGCTGGGGGGGAAACTAACTTCCACTGATATCACCAGTGGCATTAATACAGTAATCAGTAATATTACTATAAACTGTAATGACACGGACTTGGAAGGGGTTTAAATCTAGGGCGATCAAGGGGTTAAACGTGCGCCTATGTGTAAAGTGTAAAGCTATTACTAACATGTCTTAGTTTCTTCCTCTGTACAGAGCTCGGTGCTATTTACCAACACAGAGCTGTGATTGCACACAGCCATCAGCAGGTCCTGGCTGTGAACCATTGGCCAGGTCATACCAGTATGTCAACTTGCCTACAGCGGATGCTCGCTCAAAGTACATTGCGGGTGGGCAGTTACATTGTTGATAAAGTTTACCAAAGACAATGGTCCATCCAGTTCAACCTCTGTTGCTGTTTGTTCATGTAGTTAATCATTTCCCATATCCCTGGGTACTGTGTTTGATAAGATGCACGTCCAAGAGACTTTTGAACCTATCAATACTTCCTGTTGACACCACTGATTGTGGAAGAGAGTACCACATCCTTACTGCCCTGACAGTGAAACATCCCCTATGCAGCGTAAGGGTGAACGGCTTCTCTTCCAATCTCATTGTGTGGCCCTGTATCCTCATACACTCCCTCATACACTCCCTGAGGCTGAAGAGTTTCCTACCCACACAGGGATTACCATTGAGATATATTTGCCAAGTGGTTAATGAATAAAAATGTGTTTATTATTTATTTTGCACCGGAGCCTGGAAAGCACTGCAACTGCCATCATTCAATCATGGGTGCAGCGCTCAGGTATGAGTACTGCCATCATTCAATCATGGGTGCAGCGCTCAGGTATGGGTGTACCATGAAACATGCTCAGAAAGGTGGACTTTGTCTTTCATTTTAAAACACTAATTGTATTTGTACAGTTATTAGAATGTCGCGCAGCAAACAGTTGTGATCTGCTTTACAAGCAGCATTTTACAATACGGTGTACTTACAGTGTATGCAGCTTAAGCAGTCCAGCAAATGCTTCATTAGAATCCTCAATAGCCCAGGAGATCTCATTATTTCGAAGGTCCCTACATTAAAGAAATAATTTTGACAATTAAATATTCGTAGCATTTAAAGGGATTTTCTAAAAAGAATAAAAATTGAAAATAGAATTAAAAGTTAAAAAAAATTGTGAAAATCTTGTACAGAAGTGAGTCAAATCATGGCCAAAACACTAAAGTTGGTTTTCAATATGTACTAAAAAACGGATATGTTTCATATAAAACTAGACAAAGCTAGGATATACCCAAAAGAATCAGGTATTATGGGGGAGGGAGCTACCTGTTTGTGAGGATTCCCAAACTTCAATAATTCAAATATAAGGCTAATGACATACAGCTGGGTTCATATAGAAGATGGTCTTTATTTAATACCATCATAATATAATACAACTATATTTGGCTGAGAAACAAACATTTTTTTGCACAAAGTGTGTTGCTCAGATAGAAGTATTATATCTATGATATTGCAAGTAAAACAGATGTTTTCTTATGTGCCAATCTCCTATTCAGCTGCATTACATTAAAAGCAGCAGGCACTAAGAAACACCTAGATCTGCCCAAATAGCTTTGAAGGGGGGAAAAACACCCAGCAGATTTCAAATGCATTTAATAAGACATACCTGCGTCTTTTCCTGCAAAAACATCACAAGTCATTTACTGAAGAAATACTGTTCTAGTCTGGCATCAGTTTGATTAATAATAGAAGACGATGCGCAAAGAAAAAGGAAGAGGAGAAAGCCAGTTCCTTGTCTGATTGAGTTTCCTGGCTCATGCTTGGTTAAGCATCAGTGATTGGAGCCCTATTTACCAGTGCTGCCCTCCTGCTTGTGAACATTTCATGACCCTGAACTGCATAGTCTGCTTGTCATCTGTTCTTATGCCCTTCCTGCACCACAAAAAAACTCCTAATTAATGTATTCTTGTTCTCTTTCATGCAGCACTAACTCTACCAGATTGGTTTTAATTATTGCATTAGGGAGGTTGCACAAAGGTTAACAGAATATGAATGCATTGAGACGTTTTTCTCAGCTAGGGTAGAAAAAAAAAAAAAAAAACGTGGATGAATAATTGGGTACAAACTGTGCAATTTCCACATGTTCTCTATAGTCTATGGGAATACAGTATGAGCTATGTTAAATATTAGGTGGCAAAATCCAGTTTAATTAGCAAAGCATACAGCAACTACATCTCAGAGTAAAAAAGGGAAATAAGGTGAGCAGCAGTGTATAAAAGAAACCCTCAGCCACTGAGAAAAGGGGGGAAAATATACTGGGCCTGTTAAACTACTGATACTACGCCAGCTATCTGGCATACAAATAACTGATTTATGGAATGGAGCAAATAATCATTCAAGTTGAATGGCATGTAGTGGCGAATGTTAAAAATAAATAAAAATGTCGCACTTTGGGATCAAAGTGAAAATTTCAGCATAAGCCTCGGTGAAATTGATCAGTTTTTTACTGCCATTCAGGCATGCGTTTCCGATTACCATTGCGTTTACAATGCAATTTTAAGACTGGTGCGATTTTGGCCTGTCATGCAAATGAGTGTCTGTGAAAATGCATCACAAATCGCGTACTACATACAAAGAAACCAAAACAAATAAGTTTAGAAATAAGGTTATGTGTAATAAAATCGTGATGTGTTCAATACCTATTTTACCCACTGCACATATACATATATAATATGTTTTTCAGGGTGAACTCTGCTTTAATACCCATTTCATGCGGTCAGCAATGGCACCACATGGAAGAGAAAAGGCCTGAGAAAGAAAATTTCTTTACACAAAAAAGGTAAAGACTACAAGAAGATCAGCAAAATGTTACCTATTAGAATACTGTAGCAAAAGTGATACAAAAATTTATCAAAGATGAACCTGCAACCATCTCACAAGTCCAGGCCATCTATGGAAGTTAAACACCTCGACAGAAGCAACTTCTGAAGAGTAGGGTTAATGGAAATCGCCAGGCAAGTTCACTGCAGTAAGCTTAAGAAGTAGAAAGCCAAACTAGGGTGACTGTTTACCGTGACACAATACAGCGTACACTGCAGAGGAATGGCATGCATGGGTGTCGTCCACGAACGAAGCCTCTCCTAAAGCCTGCCTAGAATTTGCCAGGGCCCATGCAGAAAAAGAAGAGCACTACTGGGACCCTGTACTCTGAAGTGATGAGACCAAGATAAATGTTTTTTGAAACTGATAGCTTCAAAACTGCATGGCATGCAGCAAAGGGTGAGGAGTACAAAAAAAAATACATGGTGCCTACAGTGAAATATGGTGGTGTTAGTGTGGTCCAGTGGGGCTGAATGAGTGCTGCTGGTGTCAGGGAGCTGCATTTCATTGATGGTATCATGAATTCACAGATTTACTGCTCTATATTGAAGAATATGCTACCATCACTCCGTGCCCTTGGTCATCGTACACTTTTCCAACATGACAATGATCAAACACACACATCTAAGGCCACTGCATTTCTTAAGAACAGGATTGAAAGTAATTCAGTGGCCAAGTAGGTCTAACCCAATCGAACACCAATGGGGAATTCTGAGGAGACAAGTTGAGAATCACTCTCTATCCAGCATCCAGGCTCTAAAAGAGGTAATTCTCAAAGAATGGAAAAAGATAGATGTTACAATACATCGCCAACCTGTTCATTGCCTAGAAGACTTGGTGCGGTCTTTACAAATCATGGAGGACATTCATACAAAATACTAGATGTAGTCGTTTATGTTGCGGTGTATATTTATTTTTGCATCAACTATTTTGAGTAAAACTCAGGATTTTGTAATCCAAATTATAATTATATATATATAAAATTTTTTTTTTTAACTAAAGTCTAAACTCTAGTAAGTTCAATGACAAAAATAATGTATTTACCTTAACAAAGGCATACAAAGCATTGTTACTTAACTATCGTTCCAGTATGAGCGATAAAAGTCCTATGCCAAACACTTGGTTACCTTCCCTTTAGACAACACCCCTGTCTGATTTTTCCCCATGGCATTTCTTCTCATTAGAAACTCCCAAGGTATAGTTGGGCTCAGTACTCACATTTAGGGACGTATTGGCTTAGGGGTTGTAAACCGAGCCTGGAGTGCAGGTGGGGGACCGAAAAGAGGAGGATTGGGGCTGCTCTGTGCTAAACCATTGCACAGAGCAGGTAAGTATAAAATGTTTGTTATTTAACCACTTGCCGACTGCCGCACGACTATTTACGTCGGCAGTCAGCCCCTCACAGGCAGAGCGACGTAGGGCTACGTCGCTAGCCTGTAAGGGTTTTGGGAGCGAGCGAGTGCACGCTCACGCTCTGCCACGCCCCCCCCCCACCCGCGCGGGTCCGCCGGGCACTTGCGATTGTCCGTGACAGCGGGAGAAAGGCAGGCGGCTAGTGTGAACAAAGCCGCCTGTCAGTTCTCCCTGTGTAAGAATGGTGATCAAACGGTTCTACTATGTAGGACCGTTGATCATTGTTCTTACACATCAAGCTACAGACAATCACAGTTAGAAACACGCCCCTAGGACACACTTAACCCCTCCCTCTCCAATACAGTTAACTCCTTCACTGCCAGTGTAATTTTTACAGTAACAGTGCATATATATAGCACTGATTACTGTAGTAATGTCACTGGTAACCCCAAAAGTCAAAAATGTCAGTCAAGGGTCCGATCTGTCCGCCCCAATGTCGCAGTCCCGCAAAAAAAAAAAAAAAAAAAAAACGCAGATCGCCGCCATTATGCGTTAAAAAAAAACAACAAAAATGTTAGTAAACGCAATAACTTTTGCGCAAACCAATCAAAATACGCTTCTTGTGATTTTTTTTTTACCAAACATATGGTAACAAAAAAATATTGGCCTAAAATGTTAAAAAATTTAGATTTTTACATTTTTGGGGGGGGGGGAATTTCATATAAAAAAATGTGAAAAATATTGTTATTTTTGCAAAATTGACGCTGTTTTTTTGTTTATAGCGCATGATCAAAAAAAAAAAAAAAAAAAAAATTGCACAGGTGATCAAATACCACCAAAAGAAAGCTCTGTTTGTGGGAAAAAAGGACGCCAAATTCGTTTAGGTACAGCGTCGCACGACCACGCAATTGTCCGTTAAAGTCACGCAGTGCCGAATCGCAAAATAGGCCCTGGTCAGGAAGGGGGTAAAATCTTCCGGGGCTTAAGTGGTTAAAAATAAATACATTTACAATAACTTTACCATTTTTTAGTCAAAGATGACATTTCAGCTGTGTGTGAACTGACCCTTTACATCAAATTGCATTCATCAATCAGATTTTCAGGACGGAGTAAATTTATTCTCCTCATTAATATGTATGCTCTAACATCTATTTATACAGGATTGGAAATTTTATGTTTTAATCAAGTATTAAGACGTGAATTCTTGTAAAATGCTCTCTTTCAATTGACCTTGTCATGAAAATTTACCTTTGTTCTTGCAAGAGTGTAAATATTTCTGTCTCTTGCAACACGCACTACTGAACACTATGTTGATGAGGAAACCCAGTCTGCTGCGAAACCGACATTTCCGGGTAAGTAGGTAGCTTCGAGCAGAAAGTCGTTTTAGAACAAAAAATTAAAGAATTTGGAGGGTACATAAAAGATTTAATCTTTAAATTTAAAATAGACACTTGCAGAGATTTTTTTAGTGTCACTTCAAACATTGCCTAACAGTTATTTAACTGCCCTCAGTCAAAAACATTAATAGTCAGAAGTTCCTATTTAGTGACCACTTGACCATCATAAACTGTTTTTTACCCCCCCCCCCCTCCTCCTCCCAAACTAATAATAAAAAAAGCTCCTCAGCTCGCTTTCACAGAGGCTTTTTCAGAACTTCACCACCAAAACATATATTCAAGAACAGCTAACTAAATAGTACCATCTGATAAAATTGTACGGTCAATAAACAGAGGAATTTATGGTTAAAGTTTTATAACATTTTTTTCAAATGTGGTCAGAGTACAGTGACTCAGAGCACATTTCTGACAAAGTTTACAGCAATCTTCAAATCTGCAACTTTACCACCCATATGCAATAGTTCAGGATTACATTGAATAAATGCAATATACTACATATAGTATTTGGTTTATTATTAACAAAGACAGAATAAAACAGGTTGAGGTTTGTCTGGCTGGAAAAAATAAATTCCAGTTAAATACCCTGCCTAATCCTTCCAGTGATGGTTTTGTCTTCTTCGGCTAAGCTTGTAGATCGCACACATTTTAGATACACTGTAGACTGTCAATTAGAATGCAGTTATCTTATGCGTGTTTGGAGAATACATGGGATGTGGTGCCCCATAAGGGTGGGGACAGATCCTTTCTATCGTTCCTTGGGCTAATCAAAAGCTGGAGCACTTGTAAGTCCTCAGTGTATGTTCCACAGAGGACTGCGAATGGTAAGTAGGTGTACTATGGCAGAAGAGACATTTGGGGCAATTTTCTAAAACTGGAGTGTGCACAATTTGGGGCAGCTCTGCATAGAAAGCAATTGGCGTCCGGGATTTTATTTTCAAAGGTTAATTGAACAACCTGAAATTAGAAGCAGATTGGCTACCATGCACAGCTGCACCAGATTCAGAGTGTTCCAGTTTTAGCAAATCTTTTCCAGTGTATGGGTCCTTCCACGTGGGCTTTCAGCCCGGCGGACTGTTTTGCTAACGGGGGATCAATCTGCCGATCCCTGCTGAACATGCAGATGACAGGTAAAGCCTCGTACACACGCAACGAATTACCGCCGACCGGTCGTCTGTCTTTTGTCCAGAGTGGTGTCTGTTGGTTGGAATGTGCTCTAGACTGCACACAAATTTTACCGCACGACAGAATTCTACTTCAGAAGTGATGTCATGTGTTGGATTGCTTTGTATGTGTTCTTTCATCTCTGAGCATGCCTAGTCTTGCTCATAAGATTTTTTCCCCATCGAAATCTGTACTAATGAGACGAAAATCGGACGTGTTTTGATGGTCGACAAAAATTTTATGGCCTGCACACCAGGATTTTTTCGGCCGAAAAGTGGGAGTCGGTTGTCGGAAGCGCCATACTAACAAGCCGAAAATCGGCAGATCGGTCGTCGGACGACATTTCCCGGCCGAATTTCTACTCGTGTGTATGGGGCTTTAGTCTCCACTCTCCGCCCTGAGGCGGACCTGTCAGATCCCTGCTCTCCTCTATGGGAGATCAGATGAAAAATGGACCGCCTGTCCGTTTTTATTCAATCCTCCAGACGGATGGAAAATAGGGTTTCCATTCGTCTGGATTTCACAGAAAGGATCAGATAGCAGCGGGTGTCAGAAGACATGTCACCGCCGACATGCATCCATAGGGGTGCATGGAGCATCCGATCAGATTCCCCTTTAAAACTGACAGGTGGACCTGATCAGAAAGCCCGCGTGAAAGGGGCCTAAGGCTGCATTCACACCTGAGCGTAACGTATTTGCGCGCTTTTTACCGCAATTTTTACCACGATTTTCAGGCGTTTTTGGAGGCAGGCATTGACATCTATTAAAAACGCTGGTAATCAGCCCAAAAAGAAGCTCATGAACTTTTTTCAGCTACAGGCGTTTTGCTTCAGGCGTTAAAATGCTCAGATGTGAAAAGGGGCCATTTAAATGAATGGGGTTTTACTTGTTGGGCGTTTTGGAATGTTTTTTTTAGCGTTTTTGGAGCTGAAAAACGCTCAAAAACGCCCAGGTGTTAATGGAGCCTTAGTCTCTTCTGCAAAAAAAAAAAAAAGCCTGCATGTTTGCATTTTTTATTTTTTTTATATTAAGTTCCACTTTATTACCTTGAGTGCTACTAATACAAAAATTAGCAATTTTATTTAACTATGATTTCTTGCTACTTTAAATGAAGGATTTTGAAAGGTCTTTTTTGTTATTGGTGTAAATGGGGTGTACATTTATTTTTTAAGGCCTGTGTTTTTTTTCTTTTTCTTATAGGCTTGCATTTACATCAAGAAATTTCCATACAAGTCAATGTAGATATAGAAACAGCTTCAAACTAGTTGAAGCAACTAGTCAAATTTAGGTTAGCTGCAGGTCAAACGCACCTGTAACAGAATAATAAATGATCTGACATCAAGTGCAAGAAAACCTTAACACAAGCTACATTTTTCCATCGATGAAAACTCCAACTCCATCCATACAGTCCCTTATGTAGTGTGTATAAGTTAACCTGTACAGAGTCATATTTGCTTTATAATAAAGCTATCTACAATTACAGAGTCTGAGCATATATGACCTCTAACTCCAGTGAGCAAGCACAATTTGAGCTTTTTTAATGTAACATTTATTTTAAAAAAATGCTGCATAAGTGCAATAAACAGCATGGGGAAAAAAAAAAAAAAAACATTTTTTTTCTTTTCTTTTTTAAAAAGGGCATATTACAACATATTTGTAATAAACTGCATAAAATGCCTGTTACTACATTGCTCTGATATACTGTAATGTTCCAGACAAGTAACTTCTCTGTGTACATTCTTTTTACATGTAGCAGAAGGCAGAGGTTACTGTAATTAACACTAAAATTAAGCTCAACCCACAGTTCTATTTTAGCGTCAAAAACAAGATAAATGAAAAGTCCACTAAAAGGATAAAACAACAAAATCATTAATTTTCAATCCAGAAGTACTGAAGTATTTTTTTTATGGTGCAAGATGTCCTTAGTTTTATGAAGGGCCTTATTAAACTTCTCTGTCCCCAGGTGGTTCTGGACCCATTCCACCCAGTGCCTGCACAGTAAACCGAGGAATCACCAAGGTAAAGTTAGACCCCAAGCACATGGGACGAGTGCAGAGAAGGATTGCCAAGGCATCAATAAAGATTTAAATTTGGGGGGGGCAAGTAGTGTGCCACCCAGGGATGCCAGATTTTCTACAAATTTTGCTTTGGATGATAGGCTCGGTTTTGGCACGAATCATAACCTGATTAATGCTATGCTTGGTTTTCGCTAGTATAAGAGTTGTGGATTTCCAGGCTTTTGTGATAGTTAATTTCGCGGCTGTACTGATCTGCAGTAGGATTTGAGTTTAAGAGTGCCACAGAAGGATCAGGAGGGATGGACACGTCAATTAATGAGAAATCTATCCTTCCAAAACTCACAGACTACTGGGGAAACCCACCAGATATGGAACCTCAAAAGCAAGTTGGAGAATAATTAGGGACATATTTTGCGATCCTGGCAGGGACCAAGTACCAGCGTGTAAGCACTTTATAGTTAGTTTCTATTGCAACAGTGTCTTGGGAAGAGGATTTTGTTGCAGTCCAATGTCATTCCAATCGGCTGCTTCTAACTTAAGCCCAAGACCAGACTCCCATTTGGCTACATATGAGGGTGGACCAGCATATGGCTTATTTATGAGTTGGGCATAAAGTATGGAAAGTCTTTCTGTATGAGGATCACGTTTGCAAACACTTTAGAGCAGGACAGATTATAGAGCCCAGCTCAGCCTTGGATGTAAGATGTAAAGAAATTTCTGATCTGAAGATATTATTATTATACAGGATTTATATAGTGAAGTTTGCTCAGCGCTTTACAATGTTAGGGCAGACACTACAGTTACAATACAATTCAATACAAGAGGAATCAGAGGGCCCTGCTCGTTAGAGCTTACAATCAAAGAGGGAGGGTCAAGTGATACAAAAAGGTAATAACTGTGGGGGATGAGCTGACGAAGAGAATAAAAGAATAGTTGCTAGTTGGGGGCAGGATAGGCTTTTCTGAAAAGAAAAGTTTTCAGGAACTGCCTAAAATTGGATAGAGTTGGAGATAGTTTGATAGATTGGGGTACGGAATTCCAAAGGATGGGAGAGGTTTGGGAGAAGTCCTGGAGGAGAAAATGGGAGGAGGCGACGAGGGAGCTAGAGAGCAGGAGGTCTTGGGAGGAACAGAGAGGATGATTTGGTTGGTATTTTGAGACAAGGTTAGTGATGTAGCTGGGGGCCAATGTGCAAGAGGATAGCAATTTCTTAGGTATTTAACCTATTTAAAAAAAATAAAAATAAATCAAAACAGAATTTACAATTACATTAAATTGCATATCACTTAATGGCGTTTTAATAAATACAGAGCTGCTATCATTAATGTCTTTAAGATCAACTTTAATGTTCAAATTCAACTCATGTAACAATGTAGAAGAAAATTATGGCACTTACAATGTCACAAGATTTGCAAGACCCTTAAAAACGCCTTCAGCAATGTGATTTATCCTGTTATCGCCTAGGTTCAGTTTTTCCAGTGAGCTCAGCCCAACAAATGCAAACTCATCCAAACGGTTCAGCTGGTTGTATGACACATCCCTAGAGGGGGAGTTACAGGAAAATATGCAGACGGTTAGAAAAGCAGAACAAGCTGGAAAAATATTGCCACATTTTTTTTTTAACTTGCCTTAACAACCTGAAGCAAAAATTGAACATACTGCATGAAAACATCAAACAGAAAATACAGTATCTAAATATTTAATACATTAGTAAATGTCTTTCATTTTGTTCTACTTAAATAAAATGACAAATATTAAACAGTCTATGGTACTAAGCAGTCTATAGTAACATGAACCAATCAAATATCTACTTTAACAACTTTAACCAGATCGAACTGTTAAAAGTTAACTAGTTGGTTTCCTTAGATTACTATTAATCACTGCTCTTTGCAGAGTATTGAATATACAGTTAAGGGACACAGTGAAATAAATGCAGGAGTTGGGAACAGACACTTTCTAGGTTAAGGTGCTGGGTACTAGAGAACCAATAATACAGTATTCACTATACCAAACCAGTGCCAATGAAATAGGTAAAGCGTTTCTGCTTTTACCGATTTTCGAGTTCCCTTTTTTTGAAAATTGTGCTTTAACCACTTCAAAACCAGGCACCTTTACCCCCTCCCTGCCCATGCTAATTTTCATCTTTACGCTGTCGCACTTTGAATGACAATTGCGCAGTCATGCACACTGAACACAGATTAAAGTGTTTTTTTTTTTTTTTTACACAAATAGAGCTTTCTTTTGGTGGTATGTAATCACCGCTGGGTTTAATTTTTAATTTTACAAAAATGAGCCATTTTTAAAAAAACTGCTATTTTCTTTGTTTTTGTCAAAATTTTGCAAATATTCTTGCTTCATAAATTTAGGCCAAACTGTAATATGTTACATTTCTTTAGTGAAAATAACCCAGTCTTTAATATTTAGTCAATCAATCCTGATGTACTGAAGGCCTCTCTCGTTTCTTGAGGCACGAACACGCCAGGACAGTACAACTATCCCCCCAAATGAGCCCTTTTTGAAAAGTAGACAGTCCAAAGTCAATGTTTTTTTTTTTGTTTTTTTTTAAAAAAAACACTCGGTGACCAGAGTACACTGTAGTACTCTCTGTGGGAATGCACATGGTTATTTTTTTATATATATATATTGTGATTGCTTATAACAGTAAATTTCACTGTTCTAAGCAACCATTTTTACTGAATTAAATATTCACTATTTACTATTGTGATTTGCTGTGATTGGCCACGGCTAATCACATGGTACAGATGGGCTGTAATTGGCCCTGTCTGTACCGTGTGATCCCTGTGACCAATCACAGAGATCCACACAAAAGTACACAATGGATGGCATGAATGAAAGGCATCGATTGTGTACAATCGTCATGTGATCTGCTGTGATTGGTCACAGCGATCACATGGTACCAGCAGAAGCCAGTACACTGATCATTTGCTGGGAACTAGTTTGTCTATTTTTTTTTGTTCCGCTCTTGTCGCCCACGTAACACAGATGTGTGGCAGCTAAGAGGGTCAGCTGTAACCCCCACAAGCCACACAAATGTGCGCAAGGGCGGGAGAGGTTTCTGTGCTGAAAGCACACTTGCAGTACTTGGACAAAGCTGTCAAACACGGCTCGCGGTCTCTATTACCGATCAGGAGTCGGCAAGACTGACTTCCGATCATGTGACCATTGTGACAGCCATTCACATCTGACTGATCATAGCCCAGTTAAAAAGCATGTTGAACCTGGGAATATACCCTAGGATATATTTTCTATATATTCTGAAAATGTAATAAATTCACTGAGAAGAAAAAAAAATTGGTCTTGTAAATTAAATTCTAAAAGGAGATTACTCATCAGTGTTCAAGAAATCGGAAATGTCCCCACCCCTCACTGATTACCCAGTGGAGCCGTTAACTCACGCTATCTATCATTATTAAGAAAAGAACAGAGAAAGAAAAAACTAGAGCAGAGCTCAACATCTCCACAAATGCATTTTGAACACTTACAGATCCAACAGATTCTGGCAGAACTCCCATGCATCTGGACTGATCCTGTGAACAGCATTCTGGTTCATGTAGAGAAGCTGTAGAGCTCGCAATCCATAGAGCCAGCCTTTATTTATGTCTGAGACATTATTATATTCTAATTCTCTGCAAGAAAGACAGGAGGAACTGAGCATTAGTTTGGGCAACAATACATTTTTCCAGTTACTAAATCATTCAGAAACAGGTCTAAGTTAGAGTATAACTACAGGTGGTACAGGCTCAATGTGATGTTCTACCTTTTGCGTCATTTCATGCATTCATTTTCTATTCAAAAAGTAAAGTGGTTGAAAAGGCTTAAAAGTTTTTTTTTTTTTTTTTACCCTCATGCATTTTTCGCATGGAGGTAAAAAACCTGTAAGCAGCTGCCCCCCAATACATACCTGGGCCCAGGTTGTGATCCAGCAATGTGCACGAGAGCCTTGGCTCTCTGGGGACTCTCCCTTGGCTGGGACAGCAGCTAAAGCCCCAAACCGTCTCCAAATTAGCAACAGCATTGTCGATTCCCTAGCACAGCCCCCTACCTACCTGAAATTTGTAGCCATCTCCATTTCTGGAAGCAGCTGATTACTGTCTGTGCTGGCCAATCTCCTTCTGCCCCTTCCAGCCCTACATAAACTTTCATGTAGTAGTCAGAAAACGAGCAAATGTGTCACTTCAGTGATAGATAAAAGTCTGCTGGGACAGGCAACATCACATGCAAATTAATAGTATGGCATTAGGGTCTCTTTATGAAAACTGTATACAGTGAGGCATGATGCCAAACAAAAAGGTTTGGGATTTACAGATACTTTACAGTTGTGTAAAAAAAAAAAATAATTAAACCTCATTTTATTAAGAAGGCAGAATGGAACCACAAAATACTGTATGTGTGATGACAATCTGAATTTGCACCAAATGTGGCAAAGAACTGGTTGAACAAATACTCTCCCTACAGGCTGGGTTCCCACAATTGCACAATTCAGTGTGGTATGATTTTACAGCCCACTCATTTGATTGGACTGAGACTGCACCAGATCCCACAAAAAGTAATGCACCCCTTTTGAAAAATGCACTGCACTAAATTGCATGGTACTGCAGTACCATGCAAACCTTTTGCAGGCAAATGAACTGTTAGCAGTCTGCGCTTGGGGCGCCGTTATTGTATTGGCACGCAGTGATTGCCCAATTTCTGGACGCTCCAACTCTGGAATCCAATCCGCTGGATCGCCTCTTGACCTCTAGATACCTGGATAAGCCCTCATCATCACACATATATATATATATATATTATATATACACACACATATACATACATACATACACACACAGTATCTCACAAAAGTGAGTACACCGCTCACATTTTCTTTTCATGTGAAAACACTGACGAAATTAGACTTTGTTACAATGTAAAGTAGTGAGTGTACAGCTTGTATAACAGTGTAAATTTGCTGTCCCCTCAAAATAACTCAACACACATCCATTAATGTCTAAACCACTGGCAACAAAAGTGAAAATGTCCAAATTGGGCCCAATTATACCTCCTCGATGTCATGCGACTCGTTCGTGTTACAAGGTCTCAGGTGTAAATGGGGAACTAGTGTGTTAAATTTGGCGTTCTCGCTCTTACTCGCTCATACCGGTCACTAGAGGTTCATCATGGCACCTCATGGCAAACAACTCTCTGTGGATCTGAAAAAAAAGAGTTGTTGCTCTACATAAAGATAGCCTAGGCTATAAAAAAGATTGCCAAGACCCTGAAACTGAGCTAATGCACAATGGCCAAAACCATCCAGCAGTTTAACAGGACAGGTTCCACTCAGAAATGGCCTCGCCATGGTCGACCAAAGCAGTTGAGTACAAGTGCTCAGCGTCATATCCAGAGGTTGTCTTTGGGAAATAGACGTATTTGCTGCAGAGGTTGGAGGGGTGGGGGGTCAGCCTGTCAGTGCTCAAGACCATACGCCGCACACTGTATCAAATTGGTCTGCAGGGCTGTCGTCTGTAAAGATGATGCACAAGAAAGCCCGCAAACAGTTTGCTGAACACAAGCAGACTAAGGACATGCAATTATTGGAACCATGTCCTGTGGTCTGATGAGACCAATATAAACTTCAGATGGTGTCAAGTGTGTGTGGCGGCAACCAAGTAAAGAGTACAAAGACAAGTGTGTCTTGCCTACAGTCAAGCATGATGGTGGGAGTGTCATGGTCTGGGGCTGCATGAGTGCTGCTGGCACACTGGAGCTACAGTTTATTGATGGAACCATGAGTGCCAACATGTACTGTGACATACTGAAGCAGAGCATGATCCCCCTCCCTTCGAAGATTAGGCCGCAGGGCAGTATTCCAACACGATAACGACCCCAAACACACCTCCAAGACGACCACTGCCTTCTTAAAGAAGCGAAGGATAAAAGTGATGGACTGGCCAAGCTTGTCTCCAGACCTAAACCCTATTGAGTATCCGTAAGCCATCCTTAAACAGAAGGTGGAGGAATGCAAGGTCTCCAACATCCACCAGCTCCGTGATGTTGTCATGGAGGAGTGGAAAAAGACTCCAGTGGCAACCTGTGAAGCTCTGGTGAACTCCATGTCCAAGAGGGTTAAGGCAGTGCTGGAAAATAATTGTGGCCACACAAAATATTGACACTTTGGGCCCAATTTGGACATATTCACTTAGGGGTGCACTCACTTTTGTTACAAGCGGTCTAGACATTTATGGTCGTGTGTTGAGTTATTGGGAGGGGACAGCAAATTTACACTGTTATACAAGCTGTACACTCACTACTTTACATTGTAGCAAAGTGTCATTTCTTCAGTATAGTCACATGAAGAGATATTAAAATATTTACAAAAATGCGAGAGGTGTACTCACTTTTGTTAGATACTGTATGTATATACATATATCACACATACACTATATATATATATATATATTATATATATATATAATATATATATATAATAACGGAATTTTTGTAAAATCTTACCTGTAAAATTCCTTTCTCCGAGTCCTCCGACAGTCGCCGCCTCTTCATATTCGTCACATATGGGGTATTAGACTTTGCTCCGAAGGAGTAGCTAGGCAACAGAATATGTTAACAATAAAGCTTTAACATATCCCACCCTCAAGGGGTGGTCCCCTCAGTCAATACCCTCCTACTTCCTGCAACCATATCTCAGTTTTAGTGGAATAGCAGTAGAGTATACATTCAAACCCCAAAAGAGGGGCGGGGGCGGCGACTGTCGGAGGACTCAGAGAAAGGAATTTTACAGGTAAGATTTTACAAAAATTCCGTTTTCTCTTACGTCCTCCGACAGTCGCCGCCTCTTCATATTCGTCACATATGGGGACGTCCCAAAGCAGTGCAAACATGAGGGGTGGGAAACGCATCCGCGCCGAAAGGCAACGCAGTCTCCACATCAAAGAAAGGAACCTTACCAAAGGAAGGAAACCAGCTGGGCAACAGCAAAAATAAGTGCTCAACAGGAGCAACAACCCAGGAAAAGACAAAAAAACCAGGGGATACAAAAAACTATCCCAACAGCCAGGAGTCCCCAACAAGGGACCCTATGGAACAGCCGCACTAAGAACCTTGCGGCCAAAGGAAGCATCCGCCGATGCCTGAACATCTACTTTGTAGAATTTTGTGAAAGTGTGTACGGTCGACCAAGTCGCCGCCTTACACACCTGGGCTACAGAAGGCCCATGACGGCAGGCCCAAGACGTACTCAGTGATCTAGTAGAGTGCGCCTTCACAGGCACAGGGGGAACCTTCCCCTGCAAGGCATAGGCCTGTTCAATGGTCTGCCTGATCCATTTGGCAATGGTAGAGGCGGAAGCCGCCATGCCCTTCCGAGGACCCTCTGGAAGAACAAACAAGGAGTCAGTCTTACGAAAAGACTCAGTCGATTTAAGGTAAACCCTTATCGCCCGAACAACATCCAGAGAGTGCAATCTCACCTCCTTCGGGTGTTTAGGCTTCGTGCACAACGAAGGCAAAACAATATCCTCGTTAAGATGGAATTCCGAAACTCGTTTCGGTAGAAAAGAAGGATTAGGTCGCAAGACCACCTTATCCAAATGAACAACCAGGTACGGAGACTTGCAGGACAAAGCCGCCAGTTCCGACACTCTGCGAGCCGAAGTGATCGCCACCAAAAAGGCGACCTTTTTGGACAACATAGACAACGAGATCTCCCTGATCTGTTCAAAAGGAGCACGTTGTAACACAGATAGAACTAGATTCAAGTCCCAAGGGGGCAAAGGATCCCTCCTGGGAGGAACCAGATGCCGCACACCCTGAATAAAAGTGCCAACCAAGGAGTTGGAAGCCACGGGACGTTGAAACAGAACGGCCAGCGCCGACACCTGACCCTTAATCGTAGCCAGCGCCAAACGCTGATCGACACCCGTCTGAAGGAAAGACAGCACACGGGAAACAGAGTACGTGCGGGGTGAAAACCCCCTGGACTCACACCAGGCAAAACAGGCCTTCCAAGTACGGTAATAAACCTTCCCCGAGGAAGACTTCCTCGCGTTGATCAAAGTATGAACGACCTCTGGAGAGAGACCCTTCTCCTTCAGGACCTCGGTCTCAACAGCCAGGCCGTCAAAGCCAGCGACTGTAAAGCAGGATGGTAAATCGGTCCTTGAGACAGTAGATCGTCTCGAAGAGGCAGACGCCAAGGAGCGTCGACCGCCAGATTCACGAGGTCTGCGTACCAGGACCGGCGAGGCCAGTCCGGTGCCACAAGAATCACCGTGCTGCGTTCCGAGTGCAACCTGCGAAGGAACCTGGACAGCAACTGAATCGGTGGAAACGCGTACATCAGCCTGTACTGATGCCACGGGGCCACTAACGCGTCCGACGCGTCTGCCCGAGGGTCGCGCGTCCTTGCCACGAACCTCTTCACCTTGTAGTTGAGGCGAGACGCGAACAGGTCCACATCTGGAAGACCCCACTTCGCGCACAACATCTGGAAGACAGCCGGGTGGAGAGACCATTCCCCCTGATCCAGGGTCTGGCGACTCAGATAGTCCGCCTGCCAGTTCTCCACTCCCGGAATGTGAACCGCCGTTATCGCCGGGACATGAGACTCGGCCCAAGACAGAATGTCGGCCACTTCTCGAGCCGCTCGGGCACTCCTGGTGCCCCCTTGGTGGTTGATGTAGGCCACCGCCGTGGCATTGTCCGTCTGCACCCGAACCGGGCAGCCCTGCAGCCGGTCCGTCCAGCGATGAAGACAGAGCCTTATCGCACGCAATTCCAGAATGTTGATCGGAAGGGAAGACTCCCCCTCCGACCAGGTCCCCTGGGCGGACAGAACGCCCAGAACACCACCCCAGCCCGACAGGCTGGCATCCGTGGTGATTATCGTCCACGAGATCGGACGAAACGACTTGCCCCCGGACACCAACGGGGACTGGAGCCACCACAGAAGGTTTTCCCTGGTGCGATGACTCAACGAGATCTGAAGATCCAGAGATTGAGGTCGCCCGTCCCACCTGGACAGGATCTCCGCTTGGAGACCCCGCGTGTGAAACTGCGCGAAAGGAATCGCCTCGAAGGCCGAGACCATCAATCCCAGACATCTCATACCCGTCCGCAGAGACGAGTGTGGAACGTCCCTGAGGGACCTGACTTCCTCCTGAAGAGTCCTGAGTTTGTCTTCCGGCAGGAAGACCTTCGCCTGCACCGAGTCCAGTATCATTCCCAGATAGGGGAGACGAACCGACGGACTCAGTGTCGACTTTGGAACATTTATCGTCCAACCGAACTCCTGCAGAGTTTGCATTGTGACAGACAGGTCCTTCTCCAGACCCTGTCCGGTCGCAGACCGAACCAGAATGTCGTCCAGATACCCCAGGACAGAAATGCCCTGGGCTCTCAATAATGCCAGAACCGGTGCAAGCACCTTGGTGAAGACCCGCGGAGCCGAGGCGAGCCCAAAGGGCAACGCCACAAACTGGTAGTGATCCTCCGCAATGGCAAATCGAAGGTACTTCTGATGACCCTCGAATATGGGGATGTGAAGGTACGCATCCTTCAAATCGATGGAGGCCATGAATTCCCCCGGAACCAGGGCAGCCACCACCGAGCGCAGGGATTCCATGCGGAACTTGCGAACTCGCACAGAGCGGTTCAGAGCTTTCAAGTCCAGAATCGGACGAACCTTGCCCTCCTTCCTGGGCACGGTGAACAGATTGGAATAAAACCCCCGAAATCTGTCCCGATGAGGCACCGGAACCACCACTCCCTGAGCCCTCAGGTCCCGCACCGCCAGGTGCAGATCCCGCAGGCGCTCTGGAGACAGTTGAAGATTTGAGGGAAAAAATCTGCTCTCCGGCCGAGAGAGAAACTCGATCTTGTAACCAGATCGAACGATTTCCAGAACCCATCTGTCCCTCACACGGGCCAACCAGGGCTGAAGAAAACCGAGCAAGCGTCCCCCCACCCCAAAACTGGGTGAGGGCGCCCCTTCAGGCCGAACTGTTATGGGCCGCAGGTCCGGATTGACCGGACTTCTGTTTCCCAGACCAGGGCTTCTTCTGAGAGCCTTGGCCCTTGAACGGTTTGCCCTTGTAGTGCGGCCGAAAGGCACGAAAGGACCCCTGAGGGGGCCGAAAATGAGCATGCTTCTTCCCAGAAGCCCCCTTAGCCTTGGGGAAATGGGGCAAGAGAGTGCTCTTACCCCCGGTAATCCCCTTAATCAACACATCCAGGGACTCCCCAAAAAGGCGAGACCCATCATAAGGCAGATTGGCTAAGGTTTTACGTGAAGATTGGTCCACCGACCAACATTTCAACCAAACCAGGCGGCGAGACAACACCGCCACGCTGTGCACACGCGCGGCCAACGGAATCAGGTCCAGGTCCGCATCACACAGATACATGACACCCTGGTGGATCTGATCCACCATATCCAGGGTCGCCGCCGAGGCCGAATCGGCCACTAGGACGCGCCTAAGCATCTGCGTCCAACTTGCGATCGCCTGGGCCGCCATGAGAGAAGCAAACAGAGCCTTAAGCATAGAACCCGTAACAGAATAAGTATGACGGGCAAGAGACTCCAGTCTCCTATCCGTGGCATCACGGAAAACAGGGGATCCCTCTGCAGGGATCGCAGTGGCTTTGTTCAAAACCGCAATAGCATGATCCACTGGCGGAGGCACACACCACCGTTCATCAGTGGCAGGCGAGAAAGGATAACGCAGCATAAATTTACTTGGTACCGCAAAAGGCTTGCGCAAATCGCGCCATTGGTCCTTAACAGCGCGCTGAAAATCAGCATTGCAGGGAAAAACCTGCGGCGTCCTGCGTTTTCTCTGCGTCCCATAAGCCGCCAAGGCAGCTGGGGGACACACCTCGTCCTGCAAACGTAGCGTCTGCTTAATGGAAGCAATCAACTCATCCATGATTGCAAGCTCTTCAGGCGAGCCAGGGGGAGAATTATCAACCCCCTCAACTTCAGCCTCTACCTCAGACCCCACTAGATCAAGAGAGGAGCGGGACCCCGATAGGGGGGTCCCCGCCAGAACAGCCCCATCACCTTCACCCTCAGAATCAGAGGACAGAGCAACTCTGGGCCGTTTAGTAGATTGAGCAGCCACCAGCATTTGCACCTGTGCAGCAAGGCCAGCCACAATAGTGGCTAAATCCCCCCCTGGGGGGGGAAACAGCGGTCCCCTGGCTTTCCACCAATACTGTGGGAAACTTGCCCTCCTGAGAATCCATTGCCCCCGTATGCCAGACAACCAAGGGTTAACTGCCCCCTTACAGCAAGCGCGGCAAGCGCAGCCCACCGCACCACACTCAGGCACAATGAGACCCCCACAGGGAATATACAGACTGAATACAGGCAATGGAACACAGGAATAGAAGGATAAAACCTGAGGAGACTCCGCTGCTGCTGCCGCCTCGATCGGTGCTTCCAGGAGAGAGGAAGTGATGCTGCCAGGGCGCTCTATGTAAGCCTATGGAGGCTACAAGAAAATGGCCGCCGTGCATGTAAACCATGCGGCCGGAGCGGGCGCCGGTAAAATGGCGTCGTTTGGCGCCGAAATCGCCGCTCCACAGTGCATAAAATCACACACAATATTATCCCATGATATGGATACATGTTAGATCGCCGCAGCGATCGCTGTATATGCCCCAACATGCCATTAAAAACATGCCCCACAGCACACAGCTCCTCACACTGCCCAGCCTGACATACTCCGTGTCATACAGCTCCCCCCCCCCCTTGCAGCCCACAGCATGCAGCCGAGAGATAGGGAGACAAGCAGTGTGATTAAAGGCAGGTTACACAGTCCCAGACTGAGACCCCCCCCAGACAGACAGGTCCCCACATAGATACACTTACCTCACATGGCGTGGGGAACCCGCACAGGCGAACAAGCCGCTGCACATGAGGCAGGGAGAGTCGCAATTCAAGACGCACACAATGGCGGTTCAGAAACCGCACAGCGTCCGGTGAGGTAGCCACCTCACCAATCATCCCTGCACCGAACAGGGATGGGTCGTTCACTGTGCCAGGAGCGTTACCTGGCTGAACGCTCGATGGCAGACTGGGAAGCCACTGACCCACGACCTGCGACCAGGGGGATCAGCCCGAGACCCAGTCCGCATGATCCTCTTCGTCCGAAGAACTAACTAATGCTGACAAAAATAACAGCTAAGTAAAGGTAGAGAGAAAACTCAAACAAAATATCAAAAAGAAGAAAGAGTCTGGGACAAAAAGTCCCAGCACAGAGAGAGCCAGCCACTCCTGACAAGCTAGACATTAAAACTGAGATATGGTTGCAGGAAGTAGGAGGGTATTGACTGAGGGGACCACCCCTTGAGGGTGGGATATGTTAAAGCTTTATTGTTAACATATTCTGTTGCCTAGCTACTCCTTCGGAGCAAAGTCTAATACCCCATATGTGACGAATATGAAGAGGCGGCGACTGTCGGAGGACGTAAGAGAAATATATATATATATATATATATATATATATATATATATATATATATATATATATATATATATACACACACACACACCCCTTTTGCCTTTAGAAATGCCATAATTCTTTGTGGAATAATAGATTCAAGGTGGTGTTAGAGGAATGTTCCTCTGAGATTTTGGTCCATATTGACACGATCGCATCATCAGATACTCCAGATTTGTTGGCTGCAAATCCATGATGCAAATCTCCTGTTACACCACATCCCAAATGTGCTCTATTGGATTGAGATAGAGTGGAGGCCATTGTCATGTTCAGGAAACCAGTTTGAGATGATCTGAACTTTGAGACATGGTGCATTATCCAGCTGGAGTGGCCATTAGAAGCTGGTTACACTGTAGTCATAAAGGGATGGACATGGTCAGCAAAAAGACTCAGGTAAGCCCTGACATTTAAACCATGCTCAATTGGTACTAAGGGGCCCAAAGTGTGCCAAGAAAATATCCCCCACACCTAGTGATCAACTGATTATCGGCAAAGCCGATTTATGGAGGGCCGATATGCACTTTGCCCGATATATCGGAATCGGTCTTTTGATTTACCGATATTGCCGGAAAGTGCTTGTACCGGGGTGATGCCTGCAGCTAAAGGAATCACTCCGGTATCTGTGTCCATAGCCGACGGTCTTGTAATGACAACCGATGCGGCTGAGAAGCCGCTTGGCTGTCATTCCAAGGAGCGGGAGGGGATGCGCCCCCCCCCCCCCCGCTGCCTTCTGCGTCCCACCGGGAGAACCGGGCATCCTACCTTCACCGCCGCCGTCTGACCGGTGTTCCGTAAAAAACCATACCCGTGAAAATTCCCTACCCTTGTCACTTCCGGTGCACCTACGTCATTGAACAGCTGAGCAGCTTATCAGTGCGCATGCTCGAAGTTCCGGAGGGTAGGGAATTTTCACGGTAGTGTGTTGTAACGTTACACCGCATTAGCTGTTGCCGCGGGTACATTAAAACATCCCCGCTGCAACATGAAATCATCTCCGCTCCTACCCCTCTGACTTCCCTGATCTCGGCTACTAAATGTAAAAGCGGCGGCGGCTCTTTGAAAATATAAATCACGGAGCCGAGATCTCTGTGATTTATATTTTCATACACCCGCCGCTTTTTTTATTTAGTAGCCGAGATCAGGGAAGTCAGAGGGGTAAGAGCAGTGAAAATTCCCTACCCTCCGAGGCTTCGAGCATGCGCACTGCTAAGCTGCTCAGCTGTTCAATGACGTATCCGGAGCTGTGAGCATGCACACTGCTAAGCTGCTCAGCTGTTCCATGACGTATGTGACAGGAAGTGACGAGGGTAGGGAATTTTCACGAGGTATGGTTTTTTAATGTTACACCGGCTCTCCATTTCTTTGAATTCGGCGCCACCGAGTACCCGGAAGTGATGTCATGTCATGATATCACTTTCGGGTACTGGCGGCGCCAAATTAAAAAAAAAAAAACTTACAGCATTCAAAAGAGCCAAACTTGGCGTTTTGAATGCTTTTAAGTGCAGAGGAGGGGTTTGGGGTCTTTTAGACCCCCAGATCCCTCCACCACAGTACCTGTAGACATTAAAAAAAAATAATAATTTTTTTTTAATGTCCGAAAATATCGGCCAATACCGATATCCGATGACCAAAATATCGGTATCGGTGGTAAAAAAACGATATCGGTTGATCAATACCCACACCATTACACCACCAACAGTCTGAATCATTGATACAAGGTAGGATGGATCGATGTGGTCATGTGGTTTATGCCAAATTCTGACCCTACCATCTGAATGCCGCAGCTGAAATCGAGACTCATCAGACCAGGCAACATTTTTCCAGTCTTCTATTGTCCAATTTTGGTGAGCCTGTGCAAATTACATCTGCAGTTTTCTGTTCTTAGCTGACAGGTCTGGCACCCGGTGTGGTCTTCTGCTGCTGTAGCTCATCTGCTTCAAGGTTCGGTTCGATGTACTGTGCGTTCAGTGATGGTATTCTGCGTACCTTGGTTTTAACAAGTGATTTGAATTACTGCTGCCTTTCTATCATCTCAAACAGTCCGTCCTT